>NW_028153992.1:0-600000 GCF_964211835.1 Anser anser | reverse complement strand
GAAACCGTCTTAGCTTTAAACTGTATACACAGTTACGAAGCATACATCTTATGCTCTTGGAAGGCATCAGTTAACTTTAGGTACTCTATTAGCCAGGTGCTAAATGCTGAAAATAAGTCATTTGCAAGTGTGCTGGGTTGCATTTTCCATCTTTTAAAAGATATGGAATGAAAATCTGTCTAATTGCCTAAGGCAATTAAAAAAATTAATTTGTTTTGCAGTCTTCGAAACAAAAGACTAGATGCTAGAATGGCAGAGGAAAATTCCGTCTCGTGTCCCGACTTTGTTTGTTTTGTTTTGTTTTTTTTTTGTTTTGGGCTTTGATCAATTTAGTAAAGTTCCTCGTTAACTTGATGGTGAACTGGGGAACTTGTGCACGGATGTGGTTTATGAGATTATTATCCTTAAAATATTCAATAACTTTAAGGTCTACGCGGGGGGAGGGGGTGTCTTTGAAAAGGTATTTGGACCGTTGGCAACGAGGTTTGCAACTCCTTTACCTCATGAAAGATTAATTTGTCTTATATCCAGTGCCTCTCACTGTTCCTGTAGTCCTGTTGTATAAATTTGCATCTATTCTTATTTGAGTTTCTCTTAAATTAGCTGTTTTGGGGAAGTCAGCTTTTAATAAGTGAAGAAGTTTTGTCTGAGCGTGCGTAGGTAACCATAGATAATGTGGAAAGTCAGTTGCTTCTGTTGTTGGCAGAATCAAAAAATAAGGAGGAAATATCTTTGCCTCCAATCTCATCTAATTGTAAACAAGGAGATTGATGGCTTTCTGTGTAGCTGTAGCTTGGGAATGAGTTTGGAGAAAAGAATAGAGAAGGTCTTCGTGACTGAGGAACACATGTTGGCTTTCCTATGTAACTGCGTGAAAGGAGCTTTCAGTAAGAACAGCTGCACTGCAAGCTTGCTAACTCCAGGAGATCAGGAGCAGGTGGACACCCTGGAACCTTTTGCAGCTTATGTTGCTGTCCGTGGGTGTTGCTTACTATGCTTAAGAATAAGATTATTTTTTTTAATTATTACTACATTTTGAAACCAATGTGTTTCTTCAGTTCTGAGGTATCAGTGTGCTGGAGCCTATATTGGGTGGCCTTCCGCCTGAAGAACTTTCTGTATCTCAAACGGTGCTGTCCTAAAAATCTGCTCATGGTTTGGAGAGCTAATTAGTGGTACTGCAGTGGTTATGAAGATTGAACTAACTAGTTTAAGCTTCAGTTCAAGTATCAAGAGGATAGTGGCTCAAAGTCATTTGAATTGCCCAGATTCCTGGGAGAGACAGTAGGCTTTCATCAGGCAAAATACCCATGAATAGTTCCATTCATTTAGCAAGATAGACTTCAAGGCCACCTATTCCAGGCCACTGGCATTGTTTGCAGACCCTTTGCTTCAAGAGGGAAAAATGCTCATCTGGTTACTTGGGTCAACATCCTTGTCCCTTGGGTCAAAATCCCAATAGTTAATGGGTAGGAGATGATGTTTTGCCTCTAACGTGAGCTGATATGGAAGAACTTGGGAAAAAAGTACTGCAAACGTTCATTTTCATGCTGTGTATTCAGATTAATGTAACCTTTGTTCCAATATTATGGAAGCTGCAGTGTTATCTGTAATTTACCGTGTAATCTCAAATTTTGTAAAGCTTATTGCAAGCTGTACATGGGAGAAGGAGTATATATGTTTGATTTAGTGAACGGCCAAGTCAGCGTTAGAGCATTTGAGCACGGGGTCAGA
Source organism: Anser anser (assembly GCF_964211835.1). Classification (NCBI taxonomy): domain Eukaryota; kingdom Metazoa; phylum Chordata; class Aves; order Anseriformes; family Anatidae; genus Anser; species Anser anser. The sequence goes on along the minus strand of NW_028153992.1, from coordinate 598,266 downwards.
ATGTGGTGTTGTAAATCCTCATAGTTAACTACTTCTGGATGCAACATTAATACTGTGTATCGCAAGCAGTGTTGTTGTTGTAGCCAGACAGTTAGATGCAACCGTATCTGGGTGAGGAAGAAGTTAAATTTGGCTTCTCTCTTTTTGCGCTTAGAACTTGGCAATAGCATGGCTGTCGATAGGAAACAGGTTTTGGCTTCTGTGAGCTTGTCTATAGCAAAGCTAATTATCTCCCTGTTCTTGTCTAGAACCATCCACAAGTAGATCAGCACTGAACTTCCCAGTTGTGTTAACAAGGCCCTCTCTTCATCGGAGCCGTCTGAATTATACCATGCTGGATTCTCCTGTCCCACCTTGTCAGCCCTCGACATCTTCTATATTTGGCATTGGCAGTCCTAGGCTGTCCTTCATAAAAGAAATAGAAGATTCTACCTCTCAACAAGACGATGATAACATCTCAACAACCAGTGATTCCTCCTCTAGAGCATCTGATGAAGGTGATTTTTGTGTTCTCTGTTTAATTGACTTTTTTTTTAATGTGAAGTACCTTGCGTTCTTTAATATTCCACATCACCTTAGTAAATAAAATAGGTGAATGTCAACTTTGGATGCGAGAATTAAATTGAATTTTTAGTGTTTTAGAAGTATATAATCCTATCACCTTTTTAATAGAAGCGTGCTTTGGAATACGTTTATGATACCCTGATATTAGAAAGAGTCAATGCTGAAATATACACGTTCAGCTAGGTTATATGTAAATTTTGAACTGGGACGGTAGGAAATCAGGCTGACTTGCCGTAGCTTGACAACTAGGCTGATTGTCTAGAAGGAAGAGTGACTCAGAATATCTAACAGACAGCTGGTTAAATGTGAATAAGTGCAGGTGACAAATAGGAACACGAGATGTTTTCCTGTGTTTCAGCAAGAGAAGATAAAGAAACTACTCTGACATAAGCTATAGGCTGTTTTTTGACCTTTCTTGGTAGAAGGCTTCAGCTGTCAATACTTTCATGTCTTTTGCCAAATTCATTGAGGAAAGCACACCATTTTAAAATAAAAAATAAGCATCGTGTCGATGTAGGTTGGTACGTAGGTCTTCTCGCTGAAAGGGCGAACAGCAGGTTTGCAGCTTTTTCTAGTCCCCCATATAGACAGGGACTGACGTGTGCTCAGCAGGTTTTCCAGAGAACTTTTGTACAGCTGAGAGTAGAGTTGCTGGGCTTTAGCAATATAACCTGAGTGCACTAGAACTTTCTGGTGTGTCTTCGTAAAACATACATGGGCAGAAGATCGTTAACTCTTAGAGCAGCCTTTGGGGAATCTTCCAGGTTTAAAACCTGTGCGATTATGATCTGTGCTGGCCTCCAGCCTTTTACCAACACAGAAAAAAGCTTTGTCCGTACAAATGCACTGATGTTTATGCGGTCCTCTTTTATCTTAGCCTGAAGGAAAAAAAAATCTGCATTGGAAGCACAGTATTAACTTGGTAAGATTGGTGAAAACTACTTGCAGCTCTGTGAACAGTTTTCAAGTTTGTAGGTGATACTTGGTTTTCAGTCTGTACGTGAAGTTGATCTATTTAAAGAAGCTGAAGTCATGCTTATTTTTCTGTATTGAAGAACTTGAATTAGTGTGATCTTTATTGTTAAAGTTCTGTACGTACGAGAGGCATTTACATCTAGCATACGTCATTTTGGCAGATGTTGCAGTTTTAAAAAATACTTCATCGTCACTGCTCTGGCCCACACAAGATGAAAGAACTCATTCCCTCTCGCAGCATTCTGCAGCTAGCTCTAAGAAACCTGCCTTCAGTTTATTTGTTTTTGGAGGACTGTGTCCTGTAAGTACTGCACAGTATTTCTTTTAATCAGTTTGAATGTGTACCTGTTTTTCTATCCACTTCTCATACTGTGTTTCCGTAGGTACGTGGAAGCACGTCTGTTTTTAAGCAAAACCAGCTTGGGTTTTCTCCATTTTACCCCGGAAAGACGGCCTATGCCGGTGGTGCAGCTGTAAGATCAAGGCAGCCAAAGACGGAACCTTATCAGGTATGAGAAAAGTAGTGTAGTGGGAAATAGTGATGGAAATAAAAAAAGCAGCACTGCCAAAGGAGCTTTGAGCAGGGAGCTGAATATGTGGTAACAGTTGCTCTTCTGCCCTCTTGGTCTACAAAAATAGACGTCTGAGATTGATTTCTGTTTAAATTCTTTAATGACAGTTTTTACCACAGGTAATACTTGTCAGAAAGAACAAGAATGACAGTTTGGGCTAGTTGTTGGTAGTTGGGGTTTCCTCTGTTGTTAGGTCTTTCAAAAAATTCCATTTAAGTGCCATTGTCTGCCTCTGACTACATTACGTTAAAATAACTTGATGCAAAAAAGCCAATGACAGCATAACTTTGAAAACTTGTGTTTATGGTAGCAAAAGCTACAGTAGTCAAACCTGGCTAATATTTATCTGTGGATCTTCTTTTCCAAGCATGCCTACATTCATGCTATGGATATGTTGTATAAACCTGCAGTCTTTGAAAATATCTAAAATCAACTTTGCTGATCCTTTGTTCTTCTGGTACACAGAGGCATGCAGGACTAAATGCAGTCCCAAGATAAGCAGTAACATGCTTTCTGTTTTGAACGATTCATATAGTTCTTGGAGAGAGTTATTTGCCCCCAAGAGTTCTTGGAAATAGCAAATAAAAACTGCTGACAACTCTGATTAGCTAGAGCTGAATCGAAAAGGAAAGTCAAATCAGGTTTGGTAGGAATGTATTTAAATGAAAGTGACTTTTATCGATAAATCAAAAGGAATTTGAAGAAAATGAAAACGCGGGTTTGCTGGCTCTGTTCTGACAGTCCATTTGTGCAACGGAAAAAGGGCAGTACAAGTACCTCACTTACGGGAAACCTTGAAACCTTGTGGTGCAAAGCTGGGAACCCTCTTTGGTCGGCTATTTTTGTTTTTTACAATATTACTGCATTATGGTAAAAAGAGGAACCAAAATACTAGGCTTTTAAAGGAGAGAGTAGCTTGCTTCTTGCTGCTTGCTGTGAATGACAGCAAGGTACTAGAGAGTCCAGCGAAGGGCCACCAAGAAGATCAAGGGACTGGGAGCACCTCTCCTCTGAGGAGAGGCAGGGACTGCTGGGCCTGTTTAGCATGGAGGAGAGGAGGTTTGGGGGGATCTTATTGGTGTATATAAATACCTGAATGGATGGTGCAAAGAGCATAGAGAGCCATTGTGTTTTCAGCGGTGCCCAGTGCCAGGTCAAGAGGCAACAGGCACAAACTGAAACGTGAGGCTCTGTCTGAGCATCAGGAAATGCTTTTGCACTGTGCGGGTGATGGAGCCCTGGCACAGGTTGCCCGGAGAGGCTGTGGAGTCTCCCTCTTTGGAGGTCTTCAAGAGCTGACTTGACATGGTCCTGGGCAGCCTGCTCGGGGTGGCCCTGCTTGAGCGGGGGGGGTAGACCAGGCGATCTCTAGAGGTCACTTCCAACCTTAACCATTCTGTGGTTCTGTGAGTCTCACTTGTGTTTTTACACGCTGCGTGGTCTGCTTCCTGTCTTCACATCGTGTGATAAGCACAGTGTGGTTATTTGAGGGGTTTAACCTGGGAAGAAAAAAAGTCACACCAAAGGAAGTTTTTGACTGATATTTGAAGTTGGGTGGTGCAAATAAACAGTTTACTTTTTCAGTGTAATGTTTAGATCTGTTACAGTTTAAATCAGATCTTTATCTTTTAAGACAAAGATTTGCAGCCAACTTTAATCTTGGGGGAAGGGAGGAAGCAAGAGAGAAGTAAAACTAGTTCCTGGTTATGATTGTATACACTGATTTTAAGATGGTACACTTAGACCATCGTGAAACTCTGAGGTCTGTGTTGTTACTGAAAATGCTTTCTGTACCACAAGCCTTTTCTTGAGTTCTGTTTCCCTGATTACTGCTTCGGAGGCCTTAGCAGTCCTAGCATCATCCGTCTTGACCTTTTACAAGTACGGAGTTCTTTTATTGCTCGTGCAACAAGCACGTGCAAGATGCACTGAGGCCCAAGGTAAACTTCATTAAACTCCGAACGTATTCTCTTCTTTATGGCTTGAACTCCCAGTGACTGCATGTTTCTCTGTCATCAGAATATATTGATTGTATCATCAGTGTAGCCTTGGGACGTAAAAAACATGCCTCCTTAGCTGAGAATTGACCATTGTAACACTTAAAATGCTAATTTTTCAGGCACAAAAGAGAGCGAAAGCTAGAGAAGAAACTGTGCGGTCCCACGCTACCTTGAGTACCTCAGCGTGGTGCATCTTGGAGGCAGTGGAGAAGCTGTCAACCGCTTTGTTGGTAAATAGCACTTCTTTTAATCTGTTTTTGCTTCATGTGTTTATAAAACTTAGTAAATGTGCCATCAAAGGATAAAGATAAAACTATTCTTCCTTACGTTGTGGCCGGTTTAATTTATTGCGCTGTTTTTTCAACAGGATGCTAAAAGAATGACATCTCTTTTGCCGCTGTGTTGTGTAAGTTGACCATGAACCCCCACATTTTTGTTGCAGGGAACCCTCTCTCTCAGGAGAAAAAAATTGCCCTCTAATATTTATGCTTTGTTTTTTCCCTCAGCCTCCGGACATAGATAAACCGGATATTACTGACTTCCAGTCCAAACGAAGAAAGGTAAGAACCAATAATGTCTTAAGCTGAGGTAGATAACTTTTTCAATGCTTTATCACTATTAGAAAAATTTTCTCAAACCTCAGTGACAACATAGACATCAAATCAAGTTAATATTGGCATGTATCCACAGTAGATGATGGGCTGTGAAGATTACTCAGGTTAAGAATTATGTTATCTTTGTAAGTTGAGAGCAACAGCTCTAGAACACACCAAGTCGTTTTATCTTGTCCCCCAACTTGGGGTGAAGCTGCATATTAAAATTCCTCTTGAGGCAAGTTTTCTCTTGAAGAAATGATCACAAATAGAAAAATACTGATTGAGTGGTCATATAGACTTTGTACAGACTTCCGTGTTCATTCGGGCACAGAAAACTAATTTTTCTGCTTTTTATCACCATTCAAAGTAAAGAGGAGGAAAATTGTTAATTTCCGACGCTATAAATCTTACGCTCCTAAATTCCTATTTGGAGGTAGCACAGAACTGGTGAGAATGCTGTGGTAAAGCATGATTTCCTTTCATTTTGTTTAAAAAATGAAAACTAGTCATCTTTTTTTGATGACTTTAGTTAGGGGTATCATTAAATTGCAAAACTGTACCAGGCACAATAGCTCTTGGTGTATTAAATGCCTAACTGGGGGAATTAATATTTTTCATTTTTACCTTTAAAACCAGCGATGAACCATCGTTGGAGTCTGATAAATTTTCCATAAAATTAAATGGGCATCTCTTTCTGCGAAAACATCTGTGTTTCCAGTATCAGTCTGAGTGTACAAATGACCACTTGTTAAGTGTATGGGCTTCTTAGGCTGGAAATCAAAGTGGACAGTAATACTGGTTGCTTATTGCTTTTAACTCTTTCAATCTCTGTATTGTTTAGCCAGCACAATCTCCATTTGGTAAAGTTCTAAAATGAATGTAGCAGCAACTGCTTAGTTTTTAGGGGGGTAGAGGTTTTTTTTTTTCTTTTTCTTTTCCGACGCTATAAATCTTACGCTCCTAAATTCCTATTTGGAGGTAGCACAGAACTGGTGATAATGCTGTGGTAAAGCATGATTTCCTTTCATTTTCTTTAAAAAATGAAAACTAGTCATCTTTTTTTGATGACTTTAGTTAGGGGTATTCTTGGGCTTATTAAATTACAAAACCCTTAGATGACCACTTGAAGATCAGGTGACTGAAGGAAATAACAAGATGTGCAAACTTTTCATCTTCTGTTCTAATGAGCAAAGGGACAGTGTCTCAAGAAGTTTCTGTGCTAATTCCTTGATTGGATGGATGTATAATTAAGTTTACAATCACTTCAGAGTTTACAAACATCTCAGATTTCCTGGACCATCTTTTCACCATCTGCCAAATTACAAGGGCATGGAGAAGTGAAGTATATCATAAATATTATCCAAATAACTAAAACCAAATCTGGTGTGAATTCTCAGTTATATTATAGCAATACACCTGTGATAAGGCATTAAGAAAGATCTGCCAGATTTGCAACAGAGAGCCTGAAATTGTCAGCCACTAAATGAATGTTGCACGCAGCTGTCAGTGGGTGAAAGGAGATAGATTGTCTATTCATAATACTAGAATTCATAATGGTGGCGGGAGAAGGGTAGCCCGTGATGAGAAGCAATTATTTGCTGAGGAGACGATCGTGTGTTTTCCTGCTAAAGTGAACATGCGGTTGACGGAACACTTGTGCACTCAGGCTAAACTTCTGCAGTGGGTAGCAGTGATGTGGTATTTTTCTTATTTCAAGGAGCTGTACCAGGCAGAATAGCTCTTGGTGTATTGAATGCCTAACTGGGGGAATTAATATTTTTCTTTTTTACCTTTAAAACCAGCAATGAACCGTCGTTCACTCGAAGTAGATTTGTGAACTTACATAAAACATGTCTTATTCAAGGTTTCAAACTGAATGTAATATTTTTTAGAAAGATGTATTTTTATATACTTTAGAGAGAGTGTGAATTCTATTACTAAGAGCTGGGAGATACTGTGAAATTAAAGCTGCAGCGTAAACAAAAATTTCCTGTTGGTATTGATTTGAACAATAGCATGCTTCCTAAGACTGTATTTTCTGATCCTTAAGACCGCAGGCGGAGCCATCGGTAAATCTTGTAGCCTTTAGGGTTTGTTTTCTGTCTGACAGTTCAGTTAAGTCAGTTTTGCAGAACACGCAGTGGTCTGTGTTAAAAATTAACTCTGGTCTGTGAAAATGCTTTGAAAAGGGAAGTCAAACCCACTACGTGAAGTGCATCTAATGCACATGTAAAGCATTGGATCATATTTTAATGAATGAGATTATTGTAAGACTGACAAGTTGGTTTTTTTGAGTGTGTTCTATTGTTTGTGTAACTTTGAAGAGGGAAAATGTAGGGGATGTGAAGCCCAGAAGCCTGTATAATTAGTTGCTTAACACTTCGAATGTTAAATTAATGAATTAAGCTACTGAAAAAAAAAAATCACAGTGTGGGCAGAGGAAAAGATAGGAGCATATTCTAGGAACATGGGTTATTTTAATTATGGTAGCATGAATTATTTTGTCTATGAAGCTAACTGCCAAATTTTGAAATGGAATTCAGTCAGACTTTGGCTACTTATATATAGCTTTATGGATTTCGTTACTGGTTTTCTGGTGATTTCCCTCTACAAGTTGAACGGTCTTCAGAATTTTCAAATCGTATTCACTGAGTGCCAAGACCGATGGGGGGAGGTTTATAGTTCTGTAATTTGTTTTCATCAATAAATATTGGAATTAATTTGGGTGGACGTAAGGATAAATTGATTGCTGTTTCCCTTTCAAAGCTGGAATCCCAGAATGCATTCCAGCCTCCACCTGTTAAGAGACTTGTGACACCAACGGTAAACCGTCAACCGATGCGTTATACGCGGTATTCTGAACCATCACCGACTTCAACTACTCAGTCCAGCAAAATTTGCCAGAGAGTAGACACAAAGTTCCAAGTGAGTACATTTTTGAGTCCTTATGTGCCTGTTTTTTTTTTCCAGTCTTGGAATGTTTCTCAAACCAATTGTTATCCTATCTTTGCAAAAAGTACTGATAGTATGTTTGAGGCGAGCTTTAAGGCAGTGGGAACCATTGTGAAATAGATTGAGCTTTTATGGATTTAATTCTGTTTTTGGAACACTCAGTGTCTTGTGGTTGTTTTCACGATGTCATGATGTGCTATTGAGTCATCCTGTTGTCAGTGAAAGAATATTAAAAGACAGAAATGTTTTCCTTTTATATTCTCATGTACACAAAGCTGTCACTGATGAAACATGCTCGTGTTCTGTGTAAACTATTCCAGGTGAGCTATGTGCTCCAAGTGAGAGTTCTGACAATGTGCTGAGTTATCGGTTTTGATTGCTTTGGAGTAGATGGAGTCTAATAAATTTTCCATAAAATTAAATGGGCATCTCTTTCTGCGAAAACATCTGTGTTTCCAGTATCAGTCTGAGTGTACAAATGACCACGTGTTAAGTGTATGGGCTTCTTAGGCTGGAAATCAAAGTGGACAGTAATACTGGTTGCTTATTGCTTTTAACTCTTTCAATCTCTGTATTGTTTAGCCAGCACAATCTCCATTTGGTAAAGTTCTAAAATGAATGTAGCAGCAACTGCTTAGTTTTTAGGGGGGTAGAGGTTTTTTTTTTCCTTGTTTGTTCATAAATGACAGAAAACAGAAAAGTATGTCCCTTTTACGGGGTTGGTAAACACAAGTTTTGATGAAAACTCTCCCCCCCACACACACAATTTTTGTCATTTTGTTTAAAATAATTACTTTCTTTGTTAGAGGATTTGACAAATTTGATTTAGTGTTCTATCAGTTTGTCCTCAATGCTGAGTGAAGCAGTGTGCTTACTTTAGCCCCAAAATTTAACTGAACTGTACCCACAATGCTGAATTAGGGAACAACGTTAAGTAGGTGAGGTGTATTCAGTGCTATAAAATTAAAAATAAATAAATAAAATAAAAACCACAAAAAACCACATGAAGTGGTTGTTGGTACTTTGTGTATTCTGTACATATTCAGCTAAGTCTTGAACTAAACTTAACTTGCAGGGGATGAGAGAGAAGACTTTGCCTGCAGAACAGCGAGCAGAACCATCTGAAAGGTATGACATCTATTAATTTAAAACTTACTTGAAGGAAGAAAGACATCTCCTTTTTCAGTACAGTCTGCACCTGAAAGGTGGTGACAGTTCTCAGTAAAAGGAATGGGAAATCCAATGAAAATTTTGTATTTTGAGGGAGCTGCAAAGTCTGGATTGTGTTTGAAGATCAATATAACTTTGAGAAAATTGTTGTTTTTATGAACGGAAGGAAGATGAGCAAGAATAAAAGTACTGATACACCACTTTTTATCCCAAGTTTATCTTCTGAGTAGGATACGAAGATGGGAAATGAGGCACGTTTTCTGTATCCACAGAAAGGATCTTTGCTATTGGAGGCCTAATTTTTTCCTTCTACAGGAAATATGGCTCATTTTGTAGTTTAACTAAATCTGTAGCGTTACAAATTTTGCTTTGACAGATATTTCATGGTTTATAACTCAGTTTACTTATAACAAAATAATTTGTCCCTCCTAATGTTCCCTAGGGGAAAAGCTATTAGTTTTAGCTATTTAATTGCTTGCAGTTTGAAAGCTCTGTCCTAATGGGATGATTCTTTCTGAAGTATTCTTTAGAAGGTGAAGTAGGGGAAGTGAGTTACAGTTCAGGAGGATGTTTATTGATGTGTTTTTTTCTTTATTTTTTAAGCAAAAACATGGAGGAAGATTTATGATTTATTATTCTTTTTTTTAATACTCCTTTCATGATGAAGTTAATTGTCTGCTTTGAGTTCACATGAAGACCATGTGTTCTTTAGAATCATTTGAGGCCAAATGCTAACTCATCTCTAAAATAAAAAAAATCCAGCAGAATTAATTGAATTTCTTCTTGAGGAGACTGCTTTGTGTTATACTGCTTTCTTGGTTTAGGTCAAATGAGTTATCCTCCAGATAATATTGATGGCTCTTCCTTCTGGGCAAATGGTGTTTTGGGTAATAATGCTTGAGTTAAGGGACTTTGCACTCGGTTTTTAGGGGGTCGCTCTTTTCAAAGAACAGTAGCAGGGAATTTTGTTGACTCTATGCTCATCTGCCAAGCAATTCTTATGTGACCATGGGCATTCTTTGGCTTGCAGAAAGAACTCAACACTTTGTTTTGGCATCTAAAAGTTGGACTTCACAACAACCACCTTTTTAGGGGTGGAAGCGACTGGCTTTAAGGTTCTGGTACAGGTGCAATCAGGTGCTGGGTTGTAATTATGTTTTTTTCAAACTGTTCTAAATTGTCTCTGTTAGAACTCCTTTCTACTTCTCCATTTAGGAAGGAGATAGAGCAAACTCATACTGCTTTTGATTTCGTTCACAAAGTTTATTGCAGTGCCCTACCTTTTGTTTGTAGAGTAGGTAGTGGTGGTAGTGTTTTTTGTGATGCTGGTCTCTGTTGGGTGCCATGTTCTGGAGCAGGAGCACCACACTGATCTGCTGGCAAGAGTCCCTTTGGACAGTTGAGTTGGAATACTCAGTAAATCTCTGGCCCACCAATGCTATATATCTATGTGTGTGTGTGTGTGTGTATATATTTTAAACCTGAGTCCAATTGTAGATTAGACTTGCTTGAAGGCTGACAATTGTCTTTGCCCCCTTGAAGCTCACAGGTGTTAACAGAAAGAGGAATATGGGCTGTTATGGGCAAGCGATAGTTGTCTGAATGAAGATCTATTTTGATGTAAGACTTTTTTCAGAATTCTAATGGATTGACAGTTCGGATTAGAGAAAAGTCTGAGCATATGCCTTAGGGATCTGTCTTCCTCTATGCAGTTACAGTGCTAAGCAGGCTGTTGTCAAGTATTTGACAAGTTTAGACCAGTTCTCCTCCTCAGTATTGTGGGAGTTTGACCTGGTGTCTTCCAGTGCGATCTAATGCACTTCTGTACTGACTGACTGATTGGCTGCAAGATAAGCTTTGATGTCACGGTTTTTCCAGGCATACTTCATTTTCTTGCCATAGTACTTTTGTTAGAGTTATTCCCTATTCCACTTCTGGTTTGGGTTATTTTTTCCCCATTTGCTCTTGGATTAGGATATCTTTCTGGTTTTGAGCTAGGCTTTTTTAAGTACCAGAAAAACGCCTTTGTATGCCTTACAAAAGGGATCTGTATTCATGTCTGAAAAGACTTCTGGAATGTTGGCATACCCAAACACCTCTGCTGTTCCTGCTGATGGCCACATGAAAGCCAGAGCTGCTTCTGAAGCTTAGGCCATATTACCTTGCCACACAAGTCTAAGGCGTCCCTATTCTATCAGAGCTGTTGGCAGTGTTTCCCATGTGTATGTGTGCATATGTGCACTCTTTCTGTATTTTTGTGAGCTGTTCTTTTATATCCCTGCAAAAGATACACGTGCATCGCAGAATCAGAGAACCAGTCCTATTTAAAGGAAGCACTGGAAAATAACAATCTAAATCAGCTCTTCTATTTCAGGTCTTCTGGCTTAGTCATTGTTCCCGTGTGAACGGTGCACTTATGTATGTCCTTTTCATTGCTGCTGTTAATAAAGTTTTTCCTATTTAGAACATCAAGTATTTACCAGCGTTTAGCAACTTGTGAGACAGCTTTAGTTTTTTTCTGATCAGCAGGTTTCAATTCTAGGACTAATAACAGCTCTAATATCTTGAAAAAAAAATTTGGCTGGTAATTTTTTTTTCTCTTGTTTCCCCCAACTTCTGTACTGTCGTGTGCTAGCAATGTGACCAGCTACAAATTCAGTACTGCTGCGTCCAATGGTCTGTCTTCAGGAGTGAGTAGCGGAGGTGGCAAAATGAGAAGGGAAAGAGGAATACACTATTTATCAAGAGCTGTACAAGAACAGGTAAGTGACTCTTAAATTAATTGCTGTCACTGAGCTTACTGAAGTAACTAGCTAAGTGTGTCAGTTTTATTGCATCATAGTAAATTATAACAATACCGCTTTATTTTTGCATTGTTTTTGTTTTCTTGTGGGTTTCAGAGCAGGCTCCAATTGATTTCCTGTGTTTGAATACCTGAACTTTGCTTATGTAATTTTGAAATTTTTAATTCTCTTACCTTGGAGATTCTTCAAACTATAACATTTCTCGTTAGCAATTGAATGAATGAGTCCTAAGAAGAGAAGTTTTGGTGAAGGTTTGTATAGTTTTTCTACAGGAATGATACTTGAAACGAGTGCCAAGTATAAAAAGAAAAAAAAAGCTTAATTTTTGGTTTCATATTTAAGTCATACAGAAAGATACAGGCCAAGAGTGTGAAAAAGAGTAGTAGAAGAGAGCATTCTGCATGTCTGCTAACGATGACTCAGTTTTTGATACTCACCAAACTCATTGTGAGAGAGTTTTTTTCTCATTTTAATAGGAAAAATCTATTCCATAAAACTATGACCATGAATATTCAGATTATTTTTTCTTTTATTGGATGTTATATAAGCTGCCTGTAAGTTAATTTAAGTATTTACGTTAACATTAAGTATTTAATTAATATTAAGTTAATATTAAGTATTTAAGTTAATTTAAGTTTCAAATCATTAAATGGGACTTCCAGATGATGCAATATAAAGAAATCATAAACACTGTTGTTTATTCCTGTAACGCAAATAAAATAATGGTCCAAATATCAAAAGTTCCATAAACTTTTCAAATCAAAACTGTGAAACAGATGTAAGCTACAGGATGCACTGAATATCAGTAGTACCAACTTACATCCCTTCCTAGTCATTTCTAAGTAGATCATGATAGTACTGTACAAATTTTGGTCAGATTTCCTATGCCATTTAAAACATAACTCATCCAATCTTAGTAATCAAATAAAGTAAGTGGCAGGGATGAAAATTGAAGTTGTTAAGAGGCTGTTTTCTGATTTTTATATTTGCATCCTGATACATGGTATAGACTGTATTTACCAGAACACAATCTTCAGTGCTGCTAGTCTGACTTTCTTTGGTGCTTTTTGTGTTTAGTTTGGTTGTTGAACCTACCTGCTTCTTTAAACATTACCTTTTTCCACGTTCACTGCTGTAGTGACTTTAGAAACTTTGGCAGCTATCCCGCCTAATTTTGCAAGAGGAACACTTTCTCACTTGTCTTGAGAGTGTACTCTTAATTGAAGCCATGCGAGGGTAGTTAGAAAGGATGATGCTTCTCCAGAGCTTTGATGACTAAAGTATAGAAAAGAAAGAAAAAAAATGTGATCTGTGCGTCTCTGTTCTGCACAGGTTTTGAGTTAACTTTCAGTGTTCTTGCTGTACAGTTGTTGAATAGAGTATAATGTGGAAGCAGGCCTGCCATAAATTAAAATGACGTGGTAGACAGAGGTGGGGAGATCGGGATTTCTTCTGGAAACTTGCTTTCTCTTAATTTGTATGGATTTTTGTTCTATTTAATTTTGTTAATAAATTGGGTGCGATGGGGTGAGAAAGTAGTATGTCTTGTATAAGAAAAATTAAAATTTGCAACTTTAGGAAGTGGAGGAACCAGTGCTACCGAACATACCCCTACCCATCAGTGCTGCATCGCTGCCTCAGTTCAATTCTAGTTTCGTTGGTAGTAGCGCTGTCTCAGCGTCACCGAGCGCTGTTTCAACAGCAGCAATGAGCACGGCAACTCCAGCAGCTGCGACGGGCATGGCAAATCCATCAGAGGTGGAGGGCATGACAGATCCATCAGAGGTGGAGGGCATGAAAGATCCATCAGAGGTGGAGGACTTGACAGATCTATCAGAGGAGGAGGTGGAGGACATGATTTATACAACGGCGACGTCAGGCATAACGTGTTCAACAGTGCCCTCAGGCTTGACATGTCCAATAATGGCGGCGGGCATGCCATACCTGCTGATGACAAAGGACATATCAAGGTCAACAGCGGCAACGACAAGCGTGGCAAATTCAACGGAGGCGGCAGGCATGGCAGATGCAGCAGCGATGGCGGCGGGCAAGGTAAATCTTTATGCTATAAATAATGTTTACAATGAGTATACTGCTTTATTGCGAGTTGACTTTTTCTGTGGTGCTCATGAAACTAACAAATATTAGTTTCTACGCAGCTGAATGAATTGGGGTTGTATGCCAGTTTGGGGAAAAAGGCATAAATGTTTTGATTCTGCTTCTCTCAGTCTTAGAGCCTGCCAACTCCCATTTAACGTGATTGTATAACTGCTTCAAATGCTGTGGAAGTCTGCGGGGGAAGGGGGGTGTGGACTTTATGCCAAGTTATTTATAGTGGTTTTGGCAGGGGTAGAGTTAATTTTCTTCGTAGTAGATGATGCTGTGTTGCAGATTTGTGAGCAAAACAGTGTTGGTAAGGCACTGGTGTTTTAGCTGTTGCTGAGCAGTGCTTACACAGTGAGAAGTCCTTTTCTGTTTCTCACGCTGCCCTGCCAGCGAGGAGGTCGGGGATGCACAAGAGGCTGGGAGGGCACTCAGCCAGGACAGCGGAGCCCAGAGGACCGAAGGGATATTCCACACCATTTAGCATCGTGCTCAGCAATAAATGCTGGGGGAAAGAAGGGGAAGGAGTGGGGAGTATGTACAGGGTTATGGCATTTGTCTTTCCAGGTAGCCATTACATGCGATGAGTCATTAATGCTACCTCAAATTTAACAACTTTACTTCTTTACTTCCAGTTCTTTTCCCTGTTCCATTTGGAGGGAGTGAGCGAGTGGCTGTGTGGTGCTTAGTTGCCTGCAATGGTTAAACCACAACTTTATTTAAGTTATTAAATTAGAGGTAACGTGGTCATATAAGCCTCACATAGAATGAGCCTAGGGTGCAATAATTGGCATATTATTGCAATAAAATAAACATTAATCTGTTCCAGAGTACTTGAAATATTTTTTGTACGGTTTGAAGTAGACAGCTGCTTTAACATGTTGAGGTGTTTGCTGAAGTTCTTGGAGTATCATTGGGCTGAGTTTGCCGTTCTTCAGCTTCCTGGCTTGCTTTTCCGTGCATTTAGACCTAAGTAGCATCTCCAGCTTTTCCTCTCAGTTTCTGGAATTTGGTTTTGAAGATATTGTCCTATACCCACTTGGAAACTTCCCTGTGTTTTATTATTACTTTTATCTGCAAAATAACTCAAACATCAGGTTTTTCGACGTCACTGCGGGACTTCTGTTGGGTAGTGAATTCAGGTAGTTGTTGCTCTTAAATATAAACCTTTAATTCTTTTGAAAATACAGATACAACCAACAAGTACTGTTAGCAGTCCTGAGTTTGCGTTTTCATCTCCAGTTGTGAAATCTACTGAGGCAGAAGTGCTACCTACGTCTTCTGTAAGTAAAATAATAAAGGAGCTTGACTTTTTTTCTTAGGCATTTAGTAGGCTGTTGCAGAACACTAAAGCAGAATCTGCCTTGATGGAGAAAAGTATGTAGGCTTCTGGCTTATAATTTGTCATTCAGCATGCGTGCTACAAATGTGAAGAGCAGCTTTCAGATTTGGTTTTGTGTGTGCATTCGATTGAAGTTCCTGTGGCTTGAGAATCTGAAAAACCTCTCTTGTTCATAGCAGATTGGGTTTACATTTAGTGTTCCCGTTGTAAAATCGGCAGAACTTTCTGGACCCAGTGGTACTCCAGTGACGCCCTTTCTTACCCTAGGTAACTGAAACTTTAGCACTTCAGATCTGAAGTGCTGATTTTCCTTTTTTTCTTTATTAAATCTTCAATCTGTCCTGTCTGCGCATGCTAGCAATTCCAGGCAGTGTTGGACTTCTGCAGTATTTTTCCAGTGACAGATCTGCTTTTATAATTTTTGTTTTGTTTTGTTGCTTTTTGTTTTGCTTGTAATCATAAAGCATTGCAAAGTAAGTAGAATTTGTGAAGATTCTTATGTGAGAAGCATGAAAGCTGGAAATTCTTGTTTCTAACAAAAGTGAGTATAATCTGCTCTAACTAGGTCACATTGTGAAAGCTGGTTTTGTTTTCTTTTGTTTCAAAAGACACCACCACCTCAACCAACATCAACACACAGAAAGAGGAGGTCAAAGATTTTGCTGGTGGTCCCTTCACCACTGCCCACGTATTAAAGGAAGGAAGCGTCTTAGACGTTCTAAAAAATCCTGGAGAGATAATGAACTCCTTTTAAAAAGATGCTGCAAAAAATACGCTAGCATTTTTTATTAAAAAAAAACCAACACACGACTTATGGTTAATAGAGTATCTGCTATAAATATGAATGTAGGAGAGCATTACATTAAGCGCTGCGTTTGTTAGGGTGCATCTGCCCCCTTCTATTCTAAGTGGTGTTTGTTGCTGGAAGTAAAACTGCAAGATGAAAAGCAGATGGGTTGCATCTCCTTTACGTGTTAGGATGTAATTGTAAATGAGGTACTAAGAGAATTAGCCAGATAATCGGTGTTTCATTTTAAGTAAATACAATTTGTGGAATTGAAAAGGAAATGTTTGTAAAACTCAACACTCCTGTCCCACCTTCAGCCCAGGTGAAGAAAGAATAGGAAAGAGCTTCAGTTCCAAATACATGGCGAAAGCTGCGAATCTTTGGGCCTTAGCTTACAATGGCTCCTGTGGATTAAAATTTAAACTGCAAACAGAAGTGGAGTGTTTTACGTTAAAAACCCTTTTCTGAATTTTGTTTTTAAGCAATTGCAATTGTTTTCAACAGTTTCATAAAGTGTGTCTGTGGAAAAGATATCTTTTAAGAAAAAGGGCTTTATTGAATTTGATCTTTTCCCAAAAGTCTTCTTCTAACTTACATACTTGTTAAGAAGGCAGCACATTTCTCTGTTGGAAAGAGCTAAGTGAGAGAAAATACATTGTGCATTTTGTTTAAGGAAAGACCTCTGAGTGAAGTGACATTCACTTTCTTTATCGGTTTAAAAGAAGCAGAATCTAAATCCACATTGTTCAAAGACTTCATTTTTGACTAAAAAAAACCCAACAAACAAACCACAAAACAACTATGTTCAAGGTAGATTTACAAGCAACTTGAGCTGCTGTTTAAGATGCATTTCCTTTAGTCTTTCTGTATTAGTAGCTTGTCTTTCCTGTTAAAATTGCCACCTTTTAAATAAGGAGTTGTCCTGTGTCCGATGCATTTTGAAAAAGATTATAGAAAATTAGACAGTTGTTCAATTGTCTTGAGTTTTTATTATTTAATTAATATTCAGCATCTGTGGGAAAATACCGTACGGATTGCTGCTCCGAGTACAAACTTCTGTACAGTTACTGGAGTAGATTTGAGTCATCTGCTACGGAAGGAGGAGCTTTAGAAATTTGATTCGATTGGGCATCGCGTCTTAATCAAATTGTATTATTTCCATTCCACGTTGGACTGTCAGATTTCAGTCAGCTACTGTCTGTTTGTACTTGTATCGACCAGTGAAAATGTTGATTTAAAGCTTGCTTGGAAACAAAGAGTTAAATGAAGCTTTAACGAAATGTTCTGTTGTGACCCAGTGCAGCAGATGAAATTTCATCCGTTTAGATAAGATTTCTGGGGACTTCCTGTTGCGCTCGGTCTGAATGTCTAGTTGTAACCATTGGCACCTGAGTTGAAATTTTTGCCCTCTAGTAAAGTCACTTAGTTACATGTAGTGAGGTGCTGCGCTAACAGGAAGACTTTTTTTTCTTGCTTCCTAGACTTTGGATTGTTGAAAACACGCTCTTCTACGTCTGCACAACCTACAACAAGCACAGTGGTTTATACTAGGCCTGCAATAACAACTTTTTCTGCAGGTAAAGAGACTTCTAAACAAGCATCGTACTGGCAATCTGATACATGTGACCCTTTTCTGCAAAACAAAGACATAAAGGACAAATGTGTAACTTGTCAAGCTACTAAAGCCTCAACAGTTGAGAGTATGAAACAGACAGTAAGTTCAAGTCAATGCGACACCTCAAAGCCAGCAGCGCCCCCAGCAGGGATGCTGGGCTTTGGAGACAAATTCAAAACAGTACCTGGAACGTGGGATTGTGATACATGTCTTGTCCAAAACAAACCGGAAGCTACAAAATGTATAGCATGTGAGACACCAAAACCTGGAACGGGAGTAATGCCTGCTCTGACATGACCAGTGGTCACAGACAGCTCGGTGACAGTGACATCCTCCTCGAGCAGCACTGACACAACAGCCACTCTGGGCTTTGGAGACAAATTTAAGAAGGCGAAAGGCTCTTGGGACTGTGGAATATGCCTTGTACCAAATAAGACGGAAGATAACAAATGTGTAGCCTGTCAGTCTGAGAAACCAGGTATGGTCCTTTTTTTCCTGTTGTTTCCATCCTAGCCTCTGTGAATCTTGTACAGAATAAAAGTACGTTGCATATATGGAATATTTTAAGCAACACGATTCCCAGGTACGGTTGATGGATTAGCGGCTGTCTGCAGGATTGGTTTACAGGCACTTCAGAGGTCTCAGCCCAGGTTCCAGCCTGTCGCATAAATTGAACTGATTGTGAAATGTATTAGTACGGAGCTGGATCAATGCAGATACCCCCGGCTTTGCAGCTGGTGAGGGAAGATGGCTGAAGTGGGTGACTTAATTTAAAAACAACATAGTGATTTTTCACTGGCGAAAATGAGAACTCCATAGAAAGAGTTAAAAATGACTGCGTTTTTCTCTTTCAAAAAATAAGTAAAAAAAATTACAGAATGTGTCCAAAATGCCTCTACTCACCGTTTGTATGTAATTGAGGGGAGATGTGAAGCCAGATTTCAAGACAGTGTAGTCTTAACTAGTCTTAAGCTAAAGCAGAGAGATGCCTATGAAGGTCAGTGGTAGGCTTCAAGAAAGCGAGTGACCCGCTGGGTAACTTCTTCAGGGCAGTACTGGGTTGTTTCCCATTGTGTGTGACCGTAATTGATTTTGAGCGTGGTTGTATTGTTTTTAAAATACGATTCTAATTCTAACTTTGACTCTAAATGTCATTTAACATGCCATTACATCGAAAAACACCTGTGCAAATATATCGTGGAAGAAACAAATTAAGGTGGACTAGACCGGGCTTTTGTAATCATCCTGTGCGGTAAGACTGAAATTTCATGAGGTAAGATAATGGATTTCAGACAGAGTTGATTCTCTTGGACTTCCAACCTCTGAGCGGTCAGTCGGCATCTTTGTCTGAGGCTCTTGCCATTGCAAGGAGGAATTTTGGAAATGAGGGGTTTACTGTGACCATGGTGCAGTGAATTGCACGGTTACGTTGCACTTGTCAGGAGGAAGAGCGATGCAAGTAATACTAGGATAAAAGTTTTCTGCGTGTGCCGTGGAAGGGAAGAGCCATTCTTGTCTTTCCAGTTTTGAATTTGAAGCGTTATCTTCTGCTTCTCTCTTAAAAGGCACCTTTTTTTTAAAAGGCACCTGTCAGGCCTCTTTATGGAGGTTACACTGTGGTCAACAGCAGCAGAAGCTTGTGTGCTGAACAGAGTTGTGTGTTGTTTGGAAGCTTTGAGTTCCACTCTGTTTTTTTTGTTTGTTTCTTTGTTTCTTTGTGGGTTTTTGGTGGCTTTTATTTTTTTCAGGGGCGGGGGGGGGGGAGTTGCGGAGTAGTTTTGAACATTTCTGTGGGATTTGACAAATCAAATTTAAAAGTTAATGTTCATTTTATAGTTCATGTTCAAACAGGATGGTTAACTGTCTTGTTTGTCTCACAGAGGGTCCAACACCTGTGACCAGTAGCAGTGCATCTGCATTTTCTGCTCCTTCTGGAGAATTTCTGGATTTAGACAAATTTAAGAAGCCTGAAGGAAGCTGGGATTGGGAGACCTGCTTGGTTCAAAACAAAGCAGAGGCCACGAAGTGTGTAGCCTGTGAAAGTGCAAAGCCAAGCACCAAAGCAGAGCTCAGAGGTAATACTTAATGATTAAAACGAGGATGCATATTCTGTGATTTATTTTTTGGTTTGCTCTGATTTTTTTTATTTTCTTACCTGTTAAGCACAATTATTTTTTCCTTTGAGGTGTGGCAAAATTATTCGTTTTTCCTGTAGGAATATTGCCTAGATAACTTCTGTTTCCACACTTTTCCCCAAGAATAAGTTTATCCTTTTTAGAGAAAAGCTTTCATTAATGACGTGCTTGTTCTTTACATGCCCTACACGTTGTTCATTTGGAGTTCAGACTAAAACACAGAAAACACAGTTGTGAAAAGTTTTATGTAGAGAGGAAGCATGGGGTTTTCTTGTTTGTTTTACTGTTTGGTTGGTTGTTTGTTAAACAGTTTTGACTGGAAAGATCAGGACTAGAATGTAGTTCAAACCTTCACGTACTGCAGATACACCGTGGGTTACGGACTTGACATTCACTTATTTCTGCAGGTTTTGGTGCTGCGGCTGCGTCCACAAAATGCTGCCTTGCCATCATTTACATTCGGTGTTCACTCAGAGTGTTCAGGTGCAGAGTCTGCAGCTGCCTCACAGTTTATTTTGGGAAGGACAGAAGAGAAGCAGTACTTGCAAACCAGTACTTCAGGTAAACAGAGTATCTTTTGTCTTCACTTGTGCGCTTATGTCCATCAAGTAAGACCTCTGAAACCATACTAGAAAAAATCTGCGGGATTTGATATGTTCATGTACTAGAGCTTTAGAAAAAGTTTAATTCCTATATGCAGCATGTCTTCTGTCCTGGTTGTTGATACGTACGCAATTAGTAGCAATCCCTTTTTTGATCTCAACACTAGGTTTAGACAAAAAATTGCGACACCTTAAGGAACCTGTCCTGCATCTCATACAAGCACAGAAGTTGCAGTGTCTCAATGCTAGCAGTACAGTTGGTGGTAAAATCTTTAGTAGGGTGAAATAGAGGCCTCACACTTTTCAGAGAAAAAAAGAGATTATTCCCACATACTTGCAACTATGCTGCAGAGTGTACTGCTGTTACTCTAGTGCTACAAAGGTCCAAAAATCACTGAACAGTTATTAGCCAGTTTTGTATTCCTTTAATTTGTTGAAAGACTGCAGTAGAGGATTGAAGTTTTTATTGAGGATCACTGTGTGGAAAAATTCTGATTGTTAAATGTCATTTGTATGACTTAAGAACCGCGTTTTGGAGTACAGAATTCAGTATTAATTCCAGAAGGGGTAAGGGGAAGGACATTAGCTAGTAATCCCGAACAAAAGCAGTGTATAGAGCTATACTGATTTTAATCGCAGTATTCTTACAGTTGGTCTGTTACTGAACAGATATGTTTTGGGGAGATATGGTGGCCAGGGAGGCGTGTGTGTTTGTGTGCTTCCTCTTCTAGTTAAGGTTCTGGGGTTTGGTTTAGTCAGGAAAATTCGATGAGGCACCTTGTGTAAAAGGAAATGTTAACCAGCATTTTTCAACACGGTGTAGTCCCTTAAAAGTGTCATAGATGAAAAGAGGCCATAACCGCTGGGGGAAAAAGTTAGTGGGAAACTGAGAGCAGGATCACATTCAGTAGTGAGAGAGCAGCAGCCTAGGGAAAGCTGATGAATGACTGTAACAGATAGTTCTATTTTAAGTGTAAAACAACACTCAGTACTTTATAATGGTGGTCTTACCAGAGGGTTCTTCTCCATGGCTCCTAAAAGCACGTCTTGAAGGCATTCGAGTGCAGTGAACTTAAGCTGTAAGAGTTGGGCTGGTAAGCTTGGCCTGATTTGAAGCTGTAGGCATGGGGCTATAATTTCTGAACAGGCTACAAAAGAAACTGTACCACTGTGCTTTTCAGTGCTCCGTTTAGCAAAGCCATCAAATTGTTGCAGGCAATTGATGTTGTTCTTCTAAGAGCACCTGAAAGATATTTTTGTTTGAAGAGTTCAGAGGTACCGGTTAATACTGGTTCAGATAATTACAGCCAGCTCTTGGTGTTTGTGACCAATAAAGTTTGTGGCTCCAAAAGGAGTGGGTTAGTGCTAACTGATTAACTGCTGTATATGCAGAAATATGGAATCTGATTACTTATGCAGAGAGCACTTAAAATGTATTGTTTTGCTGGCTCTCAGTGAGTTGCATCTTAATGCTACCAAGGAATAAGCTTTTTGCTTCTGGCCCAAGTTTTTTAATTTGGTGAAAGCCTTTTCTGTGCACGTGCACATGCCAGAGAGGTTGCTTAAGTAATAGAAGCTATAGTAGCTGCTATCTTCTGTTTTTTGTAGAAGACAGAAACTGAATTCGTTAGCTTTGTAACTGTTATGCATACCAGAATTGGTTTTCGCCCTTTTGAAAATAGTAGAGGGTATGCCTATGTCAGATTTGGTGAGCAAGGTGATCAGATGAGGGCACTGCAAGACTGCCAGAACGCACCAGGTCTGGGGGGAAAAGGAATCCGGCTGAGCATAGGAATTTCTAAAAGGTAACCAAGGAGTTGTGCATTGATACAGTTATTCTAAATAATCAGATTCTTGTAGCTCTGCCTTTGGAAAGTCTGTGGCCCTTGCTGTAGTGGCTGCACACAGGATGCAGTCTACAAAACCAGAAATGCAGAAGTCCTATGTTTTGACTCCCTGGATTCATCAACCTGCTTCAGGATGGCTGGGGGAATCCAACTGTTAAGTCTAGCCAGACAGCGCAACTTGGGCTTAGCTGCCATTGCAACCAGCCTTGTTTCTCAACAGTAGCAAAGCTGAATGCATTGGTAAATATTTTCAGGTTTGGGCCTGTATAAGGTAGAAGGGACAACAAGTGGTTTTATATGCTAGGGAGTTCTTGTTCTTAGAGCTTTCCCTCTAGTTTGAGAGAAGCACATAACTAGTTTTACAGTGGGTTGACAGGAAAGAAGTGGGGGGAAAAAATGGGAACGCAGGGAGAAAGCCAAAGGCGTTATTACTAGAACAGGTTTAGAATGCTATTTTTTGCTTTTCATGAGCTTAGGGCAATGGGGAGTTTAAAGCTTAGCACTTCCTGAGAGGGTTTCTTACTCTACCGGCTCAGTTCTATCACTTATTTAAGGCAATTCAGGTCTCTGAACGGTTAAAGAATTGATACCAAATTTGATGAACTTTGATCCAGGATACTGACAAAACAGGACTTCATATAAACAATTTCAGTATGTTCATGAGGTTAGCTTGTGTGTTCTGTTAAATAGTAAAAAATGACACTTCTGTTTCTGTTTACCTAGCATAATTCTGCAAATGTTGCCTCCTTCTGCTTTAGAATGGAAATGCTCTTCTCCAAGAGAGCACTGTCCAAACTTCTTTGCCAAAATTTTTTGATTAAATTAATATTGTTTTATTTTGAAAACAGGAATAAGCCACAAACATGTTTTCTTGCTTCGGCTATCCAGAAGAACGTCAACAGTATTTTCAGATTTTCCTTCCCTACACAACTGTATGTAGGAAGAGTGCAGTTGGAAGCAGAAGACCTAAGATGATGTATCTTCTGTTTGTTTACTACAGTAACAAGACAATGGATTACCTCTTTATTAGAACTTGTGTAGCTTTGCAGTATTGAAACAAATGTAGGTATTAAAATACACATCAGTAATACGTTTCTGAATGGCTGAGTACCGTGCTCTCTTAGCATTGAAATACCCAGCCATTGGATTAGTTTGTCCCTCATGTTTGCTGAGTTTGGAAGCTATTTCAGAATGCCTTCAGCTTGTATTCTTCCCCAAAAGCATAGAACTCACTTCTCTGCATCCCCAATTCAAGTCAGAGAAACTGGGCACTGCAACCACAGGAGGTCTGCCTGTACAGAATCAGTGAAGACAAGTCTAAACAGCGGTTTTTTTTGAATATGCAGCTGGGTTATCTGAATGTTCTTTATGCAGTGTACCTCAGTTTTAGTACAGATAGCACTTGTCTTGGTTCTTGTCATTAGTCTGAAGCTGCCCCTGAGAAAATCTTGAAAGGGAAAGTAGTGAAAGCTAATCAGCTGGCCCTTTCTTCTTAAGAACCAGTGTATTTTGTAATTCTCCCACTAATAATAAGGCGTCACGCTGGAGAATCGCGATTGTGTTGTTAAGCAAGACTGACTTCACCTGAGCGGTATAGTTGGCAGCTGTTGAATGTTTAATGGACTTTAAACAAACAAAAAAACTGAGCAGGTGGAGGTAGACATGGCAAACTGACAGGCAGCGTCAGATGCTTCTTTGAAATGGATAATCTGACTCCATTCACTTCTTTCTGGAAATAAGATCTAGTAATTAACCAAACAAAAGATAGAAGGGTTAAGACTGCATCTTTAAAGCAGCTGTGCTTGATAAATGTCTCTGGTCTTAAATCAATCTTTAGCAAAGCACAGAGACATAGCAGCAGCTTGCTTATGCCAACGCTAAAAATACTTGATGTGTACAGGTAACCATGTCAAGGCTCTGGAGTTAATCCATGAGAACAATTCCTTCTGGTATTGGCAAAGGTGAGGATGCTTGCTTCTATAGAAATGAGATTTTGAGCTGTGACTTAAGCTGTCACTTAGGTGACTGTTTAGGAAAGCTTCCTTTTAAGCTTTGAAGTATGTAAGCTGACAAATTGTTTAAGTTCAGAACTGGGTTTACAGTCTCTTGTTCTCTGACTGTATGCAACTTCTCATGTTTCAGACTGAAAGCAGAATTGCAGCGGTACCAGTCATACAACCATAATGATTATTGCCAAGATTACCAGAACTACTACTCGCAGAGGAGTTACAATGCTTACGCTGACTACAACTACAGCTCCTATGCTCCCTATGACAGCATGCAAGCTGTTGGAGACTGCTCTTTAGGAGATTCTTTAATGGCTCCAGCTGTTTTTGAGGTAAAGATAGTGCACGCTTGCTGTAAAGAAAATATTTCACAGATAATACGTTGTACAGATTTGTGTGAATCAGCAAAAAGAATCCGAAGTTGAAAACATGCTTTCTGCTTAGTGTGAAGTTAAAAGAGCAGATTCCATTCAGAGGTGTTTGTATTTAAGTGCTTAAATAGTAAATCCATAGAATTAGTGATTTATACACCATTATTTGTTCACGCATACCAAAGAATGGTTTTGACAGCATAATTGCGTACGCTTCTTCTGTTCCTGTTCTTCTGATTTGCTTTGCTTAAAGCAAATTAAACAGTTGTTGTAAGTGGTCTTATGTAAGTGGTCAATTTATTAGTTGTGACCTCCGGAGGTCCCTTCCAACCTGTACTGCAATATTGGCTTTCTTCTAAAAATAAATAGATAAAATGCCATCTATCCTTGTAGTTGTAGGAAGAAGGAATGGGTTGAGACTGCAGCACTTTGAATCTGTGATGCTTTCTGAAATGAGTTATGATTAAACTTAGCCTTTTCTGTCTTTCAGGAATCTTCAGTTATGACTGCAATCGGTGATGACCTAATTACTGACGGTAATAAGGGTTCTATCATTGTCACTTGAGTTTAGCCATCCTTGTGCCTTTTAACAATACAAGCCAACCTCTACTGGATGAAGAACATCTTGAAAATTCAGCTGAGGTCAAACCTCTGTGGGGTTGATCTGCAATCAGCTGGGGTTTTAAAGCTGATACAGCATACACTGACCGCATCAAGTAAAACGGGACACTGTCAATGCTTCGCAGCAGGTTTCTTGTACCTGTGCCTTCATTCCCATTTGAAAATGGTCTAAGACAGAATTTTGTTCTTTGTATTGGTTCCGCTAAACAGATTTTATATTAGAAGCTCAGTAATATGCAAAAGCTTTGTTCTCCACCCTGAGGTAAAAGCTTATGTTGCAGATTCCAAAAGGAGGATTCAGCTTGCACTTACAAATACGGTACAAAACATATTTGTGTCCTGGAAGGTTTGCAAAGTTCCTCACGTGGAGGCATTTTGTGTTAGTGTTTAGAAACTATCCTATGTAACGTGTATTGCCGTAGAAGTGAATTAAATGACTCTTGGGAGGGTTTCATGGCTGATTATCCTTAAACGTTATCTTTACTATCTTAAACATTGTCTTTGTCTTTATCTTGAAAGACAATTCTAGTCCCAGCCTTCTAATATACAAATTCCCAAAAGTTGGAGTTGTGAGGCTCAAAATTTTAGAGGACTAAATACCTCACTAAAATTAGTAGATCTAATAGCTTATTACACTTAGCTTAAAATACATTTTATTAGCCATTTCACGTGAAGTTTTTTTGTGCGCATGCCTCAGATTTGATACTTGGACTTACCAGGCTTTTATTTTCAGATCCACAGCTCTACTTGGATGTTGATGAAATGAACAGACAATTCACGGAGACAAGCGAAGAACTCTACGATTCACTCATGAATTGTCACTGGCAACCTCTGGATACGGTCACTTCTGAAATCCCCTCTGCTATTTAAGTGTCTTCTAGAGCATGACCGTTAGGACCAAAGTGCTAAAACTACATTTCTTCTACATTATTCTAGCTCATAAGTTTTAAAGCACAATGATAGGTTGGGGTTTTTTTGCTATGCTTTTGACAGTTTCTGTAATCTTTTTGTTCATCACTCTCTTGGAGCACCATGAAGTCATGTAAATATTCGAGAAATGTAAAGAGGTAAATGGGGTCTAAAGATAGACTTGCCTGTGTAAATAAAAAATTTGTTTCTGCAAACCTGCCAGCAAGGGATTTTACTTGTACCTGTGTGCAGCACGTTCTCTTCCGGCTTATGGAATTTAACAAGGTAGTAAGGGTATTTCATCTGTCTTTATTTTTATATGGGCATTAGGACACAAGCAAAATCTAGCTTCCCCTTGTTTTCCTGGTTCCTTAGGTAAGCGACAAGCCAAGCCTTTCATGTGCTTGCTTAGACTGGAAGTATGTATGGGAGACACTCACAGGCCTTGCTATGGAAACACCTGTGCCCACTTTTTCCTGCAGGCTGCTGGCTCTAACTGTACTACTGATACATGCTAGGTCAGCTAAAATCGGCTTATAAATAGGGTATGTTAAGCATATGGAAGTGTAGACTTCAACTGCCATAGCTACAAACATCCCGTGGAATGAGGATGATGTCTGCTGGCACTCTCTGCATCAGCATTCAGTTTTCCCTTGCCCTTCTTACTGTTAGACTTCTCAGCTGACGCTTTACAGCGAAGAAATTGCTACAACATAATCCGTGTTCTTAAACCTAAAAAAAAAAAAATCTTGGAGAAAACAACTTGCTGGTTTTCCCTCCTTGCTGGCAAGGAGAAAAATAGTCCACCAGGAACAACAAAAAAATCCTAGTAACAGCTCCTTAAGTTATACCCTCTGCTACCCTCTCTAATTGCTCTGGTCTTCCTTCATTCACGGTAATGAAGTTTTAAAGCTCTGGTAGAAGGATGACAGTACTCAAGTCAAAGGAGATGAGAGCAATGAGGAAAGCTTTGCTTTAAGCTAGAGCAGTCTTGCGAGTTGCTGCCTTTATGCTGTTCTTATCTTGAAGGGTACAGAGTCTTTTCCAGTCATAGGGACTCCATAACCCTATGAATATGGAGAAATAGTTGCTAATTAACAGTGTGTATAATAAGTAAGTGAGGCTGGAAACAAAAGAATATTCCTCCAAGAAAAAAAAGGAAGCAGAAATTACTGTACTTAATAGCTGGGGAAGCTGTTAAAGCTAGTTGACACAGTTCTGGTACTGCCGTGTGTGTTTTGGGGGCAACATAAACCATAATTGCTGTGATGGCAGGTAAGAATCCAATTCTTTTTTATGGCTTAGTGTAGTCAGTGAAAGCAGTGGTCCTAAGCTGCATGCTGTTCTTAAATGTAATGCAAATTCTCTTTTGTGACTCCTCAGTACTTCCAGGTTGCTTGTAGCTGATCACCAGCAACTGCTTCTGTTAGCTATTAGCTGTTGGGTTTTTGCTAGGAATACTTTCAGTCCTGAATTGAAATGATGACATCCTGAAACAGAAGAGGCTCTTGGAGTATTGTAGGAAGCACATTCTTCCTGGTTCTAGTGCAGGTGTAGACGTAGGAGGAGACAGAAGGCAAAGAACCTCACATAGGTGGAGGGGGTGAGGTGGCATCACAGTTAGAGCTGTTGCAGTTAACTCTTCCCAAAGCATGAAAGCAACGTGGCTGGGAACAGGGATTTGTTGGGTTGCTTCTTTGTGTGAGCCAGGGAGTCTTTTGAGGGGCAGATTAATAAGAATATGACACAAGGTAGAGGTGGAATAGATGAAGCAAAGAATCTGGGTGGGAAAAGGGTTGCTTGTACGTGTCTATGGAATTGTTTCAGGGGACTGAGCTGGGGCAAATTCAAGATAATAGATGCAGCCTCCTTGACTTTGGATGGCAGTGCTGAAGCTTCAAAACCTTACAAGGTTTGATGCCACTTCAATTGTAGTGCATAGCTGTGGTACTTGAGCTCAGAAGTGCAAACTGCACAGGATTTTTTTATCTATTTTCTTCAACGTGAGCAGCAAAACATCTTCCAGGAATGTGCCTGGGTGCTACGCTGCTTTGACACGGCTTGCTTTGCATCACCAAACACAGTAGTTAGGTTGCATCGAGTACTTTGTGGAAACATTCATTGTGTTGTCACCCAGAAATGGGATGCTACAGATGTGTGTTGGCCCGGCAGTATCAGTGCTGGTTTTTGGCCTTTGAGAGGTTGGTCCATAACATGTGACCTGTGTAACGAGAGGCCCACATAGATTGGTGACTTCATTAAGTCTGATGCTGTGGTGGTGTGTGACCCAAGGCCCTGAACGTCAGAAAATCAGGCTGTGGCCACCTATTTTATGCAGACTTTGCCTATTAACAAGGTCTCTACACTGTACGTTAGAGACGTGCGCCTCCTTTTCCGGACTAGATAGCGAAAATACCAGTTTTGTAGTTCAGTGAATGAGATTGGTTGGGCTGTTTGTTCTCCAGAGCTGAAAAATGTTGGGAGTGTATTCTCTTGGAGTCCACAGAAATGAAAATGATGAGAGGAAGAGAACGTTGGTTGCAGCCCGCGTGCTGCTGTTATAAAGTAGTTCTCTGATGTCTTTTTCCCTCTGCTGAGACTTATCAGCCTATCGTCCTTTCCTGTTAGGAGCGCATACCTGGCTTGGGATGGTGTGCGCAGGGCAGATTCTTTACCGTAAGAGCACAGTGAATGCCAGACTTCTTCCTGTACTGCCGTGTTAACCGTGAGTCACAAATTCAGGAAGCAGTGATTGCATCGGAACTGCTAGAATGCTTTGCGGAGTCTTTTTACTGGGTAAACTTCACAGCTGCAGTTACAACTTCCAGCCTGTGTTAGCTGAACACATCGTACTGGTGCCCGCCATCAGTTTGACAAAGATGGGATTGCAGTAGGAACTTGCTTTTTTCCTTCTTTTTAATTAAACAAGTCTTTGAAGCAACTTTTCCAACACCGCCATACTTCACTTCTTCCAGTTATTTTCTGTTTTACTTAGCTGAAATGTTTTTTTTTCTTCCAAGCTTGAGGAAGTTTTCTACAAGAATGTCCCGTAATGATTTCATAAACTCTTTTCGTTGTACCTAGCTGCAACAGAGAGTGCTTTTATTCAAAAACCTGCTGGTTTTCTCTTCCAAGAAGTAGTGGGGTTTTTCCTATCTCTTCACTGATGGGAAAGGCTGTAGGACAGTAGCTTGAGGGGCTACTAATGCTGTCATCAGTGAGCCGGGAAAAGGCAGGAGTCCGAAACGGGTAAAAAGTACTTAAAAGGATACCAAAAGAGTAAACGGTACTTAAGCCGTGGATGTTTCTTTTTGCAGGGATGCTCTGGACCAACCGCTTCTTTCTAGCGCTACCTCAAAGTAACTTGCAGATAGACCTCACAGGGAAGGTTGATCAAATGGTGATGATCGCTGTCATTCTGCTGGACACGCAGATACTTGCCTTTCGTTTTGGCTCATTTTTAATACCAATTAACTTCAGTGCCTCGCGTTAATAGACACCGTTTGACTGCATCGGCAAATGTTTCTGAGTCGTGAGTGTCGTTAAAGGCCTGTCACCTGTTGTGGTTTAACCCGGCTGGCAGCTAAACACCACACAGCCGTTCGCTCACCCTCCCCCCTCCCTCTCTGGGATGGGGGAGAGAAACGGGAAAGTGAAGCCGGTGAGTTGAGATAAAGACAGTTTATTAAGACAGGAATATAATAATAACAATAATAGTAATAATAGTGATAATGGTAATAGTATTAATAATAATAATGTGTAAGAAAACAAGTGATGCACAATGCAATTGCTCACCACCCGCTGACCGATGCCCAGCCTATCCCCTAGCAGCCGGCCCCCCACCCCAGCCAGCCACCCCTATGTATTGTTTAGCATGACGCCAGATGGTATGGAATACCCCTTTGGCCAGTTTGGGTCAGCTGTCCTGGGTCTGTCCCCTCCCAGCTCCTGCTGCACCCCCAGCCTGCTCGCTGGCAGGACAGAGCGAGAAGCCGAAAAGTCCTTGGCCTGGTGTAAACACTGCTCTGCAACAATTAAAACATCAGCATGTTATCAGCGCTCTTCTCATCCTAATCCAAAACATAGCACCCTACCAGCTACTATGAGGGAAAATTAACTCTGTCCTAACTGGAACCAGGACAAACTGCTTCAGCACTTTTGATCTTTTACAAACTCAGCTAAATTATTTAAGTTCTACTTTGGGCACCGTGTTCCTTCATCAGCCAGGATTTTGTGGATAGAGTTGAGTCTTCTTATCACGCGAGGCCAATAAAACAACTGAGTAATTTAAACCTTTGTGGCTGCTCCCACCCCCAACACTTTCCCATTCCCATGACGACTTCTCATCCCCCAAATGACTTCTCACCCCCAGGTCTCACTCGGGGACCCACCACCCGCAGCCGCTCCCCATCAGGAGCAGCCATCCCCAAACCAATTGGCGACGCGGGCAGCGGCAGAGGGCTGCGTTCAGCCCCCACCCCCCCCACCCCCCCCCGCTGACCGATGCAGGAAATAAGTGCAGGCAGAGGCTTTGCAGGGTGGAACAGTTTGTAATTTATTCCCGGGGTAATTAATTGTGGCTGCCACCCCCAGCCCGTCCCCAGGTGAGGCCCGGCCGCCTGCTCAGGCGGGGGGCCCGGCCTGCCGGCCCGTGCGGTCTCCGGCCCCCGGCTCCTCCTGCCTGACCCTATGCAGCCAGGACGTGTCCCCGACGTCGTCGTCCTGCTGGGACCTTGGCAGTCTGCGCCCCACCTGCCCCGCGTGCCAGGAGAAGCTCCTGACGAGCTCTCCTGCCATGGAGGGGCTGCGCTCCCTGCGCCGGGGCGAGACGCTGCGGGAGCGGTAGCTGGAGGGGCTCGTCTGGCGCTGCTGCTGCTGCTGCCGCTGCCCCAGCCGTGCGTTGCGCTGGAACCTCCTGCGTGGTCGTCGGGCCAGGCGCACGATGCCAATGATGTGCCCGCGGCACAGCGGGCAGGTGTCTCTTTCGGCAGCCCAGACGTGGACACACTCCAGGCAGAAGATGTGCCTGCAGGGGTCGATGCGAGCCGCGCTGGACATGCGCTCCAAACAGATGGGGCACGTCTCCTCCTCGGGGGCCTCCTCTGGCTGCCGCCGTGGCCGCCAGCTCATGATGCCTGTGGCCGCCGCAACGTGGAGCTGGTTTTCGTCTGGGGGAGGCTGCCCTGGTGCCAGGCACTTAGCAGCAGCCTGGGGTCTTCAGCACCCCCCGGGTCGCTGGCAGGACCTCGATGCCTTGCGTGTCGCTGTCTGGATCTCGACGCTTGGCGTGACACCAGCAGGACTACTGCAGATAGGAGCAGGAAGAAAACATTGCAGCAGCAAAGAGACATCAGCTTTCTAGGTTCAACCAATTGTCTAGAGTACTGTAGCGGTAACTGTTCTGTGTATGGATTGCAGACATTGCCGTTAGAATGGCAAATCTGCTTGTGGTAGGTTATACATGGCAAGACCGCGCTTAGGACAGATGAGGCAGATAGATGTCTATAGATTTGAGAACATTACCGAAGGACCTCGATGGCTCGGGTGCAACAGCAATGGCTTCGCGTGTGCCTCTCGGCACACCTCCGCCTCTCTCTTTCCTTCCAGCCTTAGGACCTCGAGCTTTCGATACCGCCAGCTGGACTGGCCGCAGGCGCGCCGCTCAGGGCATTTATAGCCAGCCACCTCTTGTGAGGCAATAGGGTGACATCACCAGGGTCTCGGGGTGCCCATCAAGCACTGACTTGATGGGAGTCTCACGTATTTGAACGTATTTGAAGTGACACTTTATTCTTGATACCTTAGGGCCCACTCCTTGGCCCACTCTTGGGTTCGGTCTCTTCCGAGATGGCTTTTCTAAATTAGCCTAATACCGCTCTCCTTGCTTGGCTTCTGTCAGCATGGAGCAGCCATCTCACATCAGCATTTTCTCGCAACAGTCAGGTGATCTCTGTCAGTGCTGCCAACAGGGGCACCCCGAGACCCTGGTGATGTCACCCTATTGCCTCACAAGAGGTGGCTGGCTATAAATGCCCTGAGCGGCGCGCCTGCGGCCAGTCCAGCTGGCGGTATCGAAAGCTCGAGGTCCTAAGGCTGGAAGGAAAGAGAGAGGCGGAGGTGTGCCGAGAGGCACACGCGAAGCCATTGCTGTTGCACCCGAGCCATCGAGGTCCTTCGGTAATGTTCTCAAATCTATAGACATCTATCTGCCTCATCTGTCCTAAGCGCGGTCTTGCCATGTATAACCTACCACAAGCAGATTTGCCATTCTAACGGCAATGTCTGCAATCCATACACAGAACAGTTACCGCTACAGTACTCTAGACAATTGGTTGAACCTAGAAAGCTGATGTCTCTTTGCTGCTGCAATGT
Source organism: Anser anser (assembly GCF_964211835.1). Classification (NCBI taxonomy): domain Eukaryota; kingdom Metazoa; phylum Chordata; class Aves; order Anseriformes; family Anatidae; genus Anser; species Anser anser. The sequence goes on along the minus strand of NW_028153992.1, from coordinate 565,923 downwards.
TTTCTTCCTGCTCCTATCTGCAGTAGTCCTGCTGGTGTCACGCCAAGCGTCGAGATCCAGACAGCGACACGCAAGGCATCGAGGTCCTGCCGGCGACCCGGGGGGTGCTGAAGACCCCAGGCTGCTGCTAAGTGCCTGGCACCAGGGCAGCCTCCCCCAGACGAAAACCAGCTCCACGTTGCGGCGGCCACAGGCATCATGAGCTGGCGGCCACGGCGGCAGCCAGAGGAGGCCCCCGAGGAGGAGACGTGCCCCATCTGTTTGGAGCGCATGTCCAGCGCGGCTCGCATCGACCCCTGCAGGCACATCTTCTGCCTGGAGTGTGTCCACGTCTGGGCTGCCGAAAGAGACACCTGCCCGCTGTGCCGCGGGCACATCATTGGCATCGTGCGCCTGGCCCGACGACCACGCAGGAGGTTCCAGCGCAACGCACGGCTGGGGCAGCGGCAGCAGCAGCAGCAGCGCCAGACGAGCCCCTCCAGCTACCGCTCCCGCAGCGTCTCGCCCCGGCGCAGGGAGCGCAGCCCCTCCATGGCAGGAGAGCTCGTCAGGAGCTTCTCCTGGCACGCGGGGCAGGTGGGGCGCAGACTGCCAAGGTCCCAGCAGGACGACGACGTCGGGGACACGTCCTGGCTGCATAGGGTCAGGCAGGAGGAGCCGGGGGCCGGAGACCGCACGGGCCGGCAGGCCGGGCCCCCCGCCTGAGCAGGCGGCCGGGCCTCACCTGGGGACGGGCTGGGGGTGGCAGCCACAATTAATTACCCCGGGAATAAATTACAAACTGTTCCACCCTGCAAAGCCTCTGCCTGCACTTATTTCCTGCATCGGTCAGCGGGGGGGGGTGGGGGGGGTGGGGGCTGAACGCAGCCCTCTGCCGCTGCCCGCGTCGCCAATTGGTTTGGGGATGGCTGCTCCTGATGGGGAGCGGCTGCGGGTGGTGGGTCCCCGAGTGAGACCTGGGGGTGAGAAGTCATTTGGGGGATGAGAAGTCGTCATGGGAATGGGAAAGTGTTGGGGGTGGGAGCAGCCACAAAGGTTTAAATTACTCAGTTGTTTTATTGGCCTCGCGTGATAAGAAGACTCAACTCTATCCACAAAATCCTGGCTGATGAAGGAACACGGTGCCCAAAGTAGAACTTAAATAATTTAGCTGAGTTTGTAAAAGATCAAAAGTGCTGAAGCAGTTTGTCCTGGTTCCAGTTAGGACAGAGTTAATTTTCCCTCATAGTAGCTGGTAGGGTGCTATGTTTTGGATTAGGATGAGAAGAGCGCTGATAACATGCTGATGTTTTAATTGTTGCAGAGCAGTGTTTACACCAGGCCAAGGACTTTTCGGCTTCTCGCTCTGTCCTGCCAGCGAGCAGGCTGGGGGTGCAGCAGGAGCTGGGAGGGGACAGACCCAGGACAGCTGACCCAAACTGGCCAAAGGGGTATTCCATACCATCTGGCGTCATGCTAAACAATATATAGGGGTGGCTGGCTGGGGTGGGGGGCCGGCTGCTAGGGGATAGGCTGGGCATCGGTCAGCGGGTGGTGAGCAATTGCATTGTGCATCACTTGTTTTCTTACACATTATTATTATTAATACTATTACCATTATCACTATTATTACTATTATTGTTATTATTATATTCCTGTCTTAATAAACTGTCTTTATCTCAACTCACCGGCTTCACTTTCCCGTTTCTCTCCCCCATCCCAGAGAGGGAGGGGGGAGGGTGAGCGAACGGCTGTGTGGTGTTTAGCTGCCAGCCGGGTTAAACCACAACAGGTGACAGGCCTTTAACGACACTCACGACTCAGAAACATTTGCCGATGCAGTCAAACGGTGTCTATTAACGCGAGGCACTGAAGTTAATTGGTATTAAAAATGAGCCAAAACGAAAGGCAAGTATCTGCGTGTCCAGCAGAATGACAGCGATCATCACCATTTGATCAATCTTCCCCCCACTCTCTGTTGCAGCTAGGTACAACGAAAAGAGTTTATGAAATCATTACGGGACATTCTTGTAGAAAACTTCCTCAAGCTTGGAAGAAAAAAAAACATTTCAGCTAAGTAAAACAGAAAATAACTGGAAGAAGTGAAGTATGGCGGTGTTGGAAAAGTTGCTTCAAAGACTTGTTTAATTAAAAAGAAGGAAAAAAGCAAGTTCCTACTGCAATCCCATCTTTGTCAAACTGATGGCGGGCACCAGTACGATGTGTTCAGCTAACACAGGCTGGAAGTTGTAACTGCAGCTGTGAAGTTTACCCAGTAAAAAGACTCCGCAAAGCATTCTAGCAGTTCCGATGCAATCACTGCTTCCTGAATTTGTGACTCACGGTTAACACGGCAGTACAGGAAGAAGTCTGGCATTCACTGTGCTCTTACGGTAAAGAATCTGCCCTGCGCACACCATCCCAAGCCAGGTATGCGCTCCTAACAGGAAAGGACAATAGGCTGATAAGTCTCAGCAGAGGGAAAAAGACATCAGAGAACTCCTTTATAACAGCAGCACGCGGGCTGCAACCAACGTTCTCTTCCTCTCATCATTTTCATTTCTGTGGACTCCAAGAGAATACACTCCCAACATTTTTCAGCTCTGGAGAACAAACAGCCCAACCAATCTCATTCACTGAACTACAAAACTGGTATTTTCGCTATCTAGTCCGGAAAAGGAGGCGCACGTCTCTAACGTACAGTGTAGAGACCTTGTTAATAGGCAAAGTCTGCATAAAATAGGTGGCCACAGCCTGATTTTCTGACGTTCAGGGCCTTGGGTCACACACCACCACAGCATCAGACTTAATGAAGTCACCAATCTATGTGGGCCTCTCGTTACACAGGTCACATGTTATGGACCAACCTCTCAAAGGCCAAAAACCAGCACTGATACTGCCGGGCCAACACATATCTGTAGCATCCCATTTCTGGGTGACAACACAATGAATGTTTCCACAAAGTACTCGATGCAACCTAACTACTGTGTTTGGTGATGCAAAGCAAGCCGTGTCAAAGCAGCGTAGCACCCAGGCACATTCCTGGAAGATGTTTTGCTGCTCACGTTGAAGAAAATAGATAAAAAAATCCTGTGCAGTTTGCACTTCTGAGCTCAAGTACCACAGCTATGCACTGCAATTGAAGTGGCATCAAACCTTGTAAGGTTTTGAAGCTTCAGCACTGCCATCCAAAGTCAAGGAGGCTGCATCTATTATCTTGAATTTGCCCCAGCTCAGTCCCCTGAAACAATTCCATAGACATGTACAAGCAACCCTTTTCCCACCCAGATTCTTTGCTTCATCTATTCCACCTCTACCTTGTGTCATATTCTTATTAATCTGCCCCTCAAAAGACTCCCTGGCTCACACAAAGAAGCAACCCAACAAATCCCTGTTCCCAGCCACGTTGCTTTCATGCTTTGGGAAGAGTTAACTGCAACAGCTCTAACTGTGATGCCACCTCACCCCCTCCACCTATGTGAGGTTCTTTGCCTTCTGTCTCCTCCTACGTGTACACCTGCACTAGAACCAGGAAGAATGTGCTTCCTACAATACTCCAAGAGCCTCTTCTGTTTCAGGATGTCATCATTTCAATTCAGGACTGAAAGTATTCCTAGCAAAAACCCAACAGCTAATAGCTAACAGAAGCAGTTGCTGGTGATCAGCTACAAGCAACCTGGAAGTACTGAGGAGTCACAAAAGAGAATTTGCATTACATTTAAGAACAGCATGCAGCTTAGGACCACTGCTTTCACTGACTACACTAAGCCATAAAAAAGAATTGGATTCTTACCTGCCATCACAGCAATTATGGTTTATGTTGCCCCCAAAACACACACGGCAGTACCAGAACTGTGTCAACTAGCTTTAACAGCTTCCCCAGCTATTAAGTACAGTAATTTCTGCTTCCTTTTTTTTCTTGGAGGAATATTCTTTTGTTTCCAGCCTCACTTACTTATTATACACACTGTTAATTAGCAACTATTTCTCCATATTCATAGGGTTATGGAGTCCCTATGACTGGAAAAGACTCTGTACCCTTCAAGATAAGAACAGCATAAAGGCAGCAACTCGCAAGACTGCTCTAGCTTAAAGCAAAGCTTTCCTCATTGCTCTCATCTCCTTTGACTTGAGTGCTGTCATCCTTCTACCAGAGCTTTAAAAACTTCATTACCACGAATGAAGGAAGACCAGAGCAATCAGAGAGGGTAGCAGAGGGTATAACTTAAGGAGCTGTTACTAGGATTTTTTTGTTGTTCCTGGTGGACTATTTTTCTCCTTGCCAGCAAGGAGGGAAAACCAGCAAGTTGTTTTCTCCAAGATTTTTTTTTTTTAGGTTTAAGAACACGGATTATGTTGTAGCAATTTCTTCGCTGTAAAGCGTCAGCTGAGAAGTCTAACAGTAAGAAGGGCAAGGGAAAACTGAATGCTGATGCAGAGAGTGCCAGCAGACATCATCCTCATTCCACGGGATGTTTGTAGCTATGGCAGTTGAAGTCTACACTTCCATATGCTTAACATACCCTATTTATAAGCCGATTTTAGCTGACCTAGCATGTATCAGTAGTACAGTTAGAGCCAGCAGCCTGCAGGAAAAAGTGGGCACAGGTGTTTCCATAGCAAGGCCTGTGAGTGTCTCCCATACATACTTCCAGTCTAAGCAAGCACATGAAAGGCTTGGCTTGTCGCTTACCTAAGGAACCAGGAAAACAAGGGGAAGCTAGATTTTGCTTGTGTCCTAATGCCCATATAAAAATAAAGACAGATGAAATACCCTTACTACCTTGTTAAATTCCATAAGCCGGAAGAGAACGTGCTGCACACAGGTACAAGTAAAATCCCTTGCTGGCAGGTTTGCAGAAACAAATCTTTTATTTACACAGGCAAGTCTATCTTTAGACCCCATTTACCTCTTTACATTTCTCGAATATTTACATGACTTCATGGTGCTCCAAGAGAGTGATGAACAAAAAGATTACAGAAACTGTCAAAAGCATAGCAAAAAAAACCCAACCTATCATTGTGCTTTAAAACTTATGAGCTAGAATAATGTAGAAGAAATGTAGTTTTAGCACTTTGGTCCTAACGGTCATGCTCTAGAAGACACTTAAATAGCAGAGGGGATTTCAGAAGTGACCGTATCCAGAGGTTGCCAGTGACAATTCATGAGTGAATCGTAGAGTTCTTCGCTTGTCTCCGTGAATTGTCTGTTCATTTCATCAACATCCAAGTAGAGCTGTGGATCTGAAAATAAAAGCCTGGTAAGTCCAAGTATCAAATCAGAGGCATGCGCACAAAAAAACTTCACGTGAAATGGCTAACAAAATGTATTTTAAGCTAAGTGTAATAAGCTATTAGATCTACTAATTTTAGTGAGGTATTTAGTCCTCTAAAATTTTGAGCCTCACAACTCCAACTTTTGGGAATTTGTATATTAGAAGGCTGGGACTAGAATTGTCTTTCAAGATAAAGACAAAGACAATGTTTAAGATAGTAAAGATAACGTTTAAGGATAATCAGCCATGAAACCCTCCCAAGAGTCATTTAATTCACTTCTACGGCAATACACGTTACATAGGATAGTTTCTAAACACTAACACAAAATGCCTCCACGTGAGGAACTTTGCAAACCTTCCAGGACACAAATATGTTTTGTACCGTATTTGTAAGTGCAAGCTGAATCCTCCTTTTGGAATCTGCAACATAAGCTTTTACCTCAGGGTGGAGAACAAAGCTTTTGCATATTACTGAGTTTCTAATATAAAATCTGTTTAGCGGAACCAATACAAAGAACAAAATTCTGTCTTAGACCATTTTCAAATGGGAATGAAGGCACAGGTACAAGAAACCTGCTGCGAAGCATTGACAGTGTCCCGTTTTACTTGATGCGGTCAGTGTATGCTGTATCAGCTTTAAAACCCCAGCTGATTGCAGATCAACCCCACAGAGGTTTGACCTCAGCTGAACTTTCAAGATGTTCTTCATCCAGTAGAGGTTGGCTTGTATTGTTAAAAGGCACAAGGATGGCTAAACTCAAGTGACAATGATAGAACCCTTATTACCGTCAGTAATTAGGTCATCACCGATTGCAGTCATAACTGAAGATTCCTGAAAGACAGAAAAGGCTAAGTTTAATCATAACTCATTTCAGAAAGCATCACAGATTCAAAGTGCTGCAGTCTCAATCCATTCCTTCTTCCTACAACTACAAGGATAGATGGCATTTTATCTACTTATTTTTAGAAGAAAGCCAATATTGCAGTACAGGTTGGAAGGGACTTCCGGAGGTCACAACTAATACATTGACCACGATAAGACCACTTACAACAACTGTTTAATTTGCTTTAAGCAAAGCAAATCAGAAGAACAGGAACAGAAGAAGCGTACGCAATTATGCTGTCAAAACCATTCTTTGGTATGCGTGAACAAATAATGGTGTATAAATCACTAATTCTATGGATTTACTATTTAAGCACTTAAATACAAACACCTCTGAATGGAATCTGCTCTTTTAACTTCACACTAAGCAGAAAGCATGTTTTCAACTTCGGATTCTTTTTGCTGATTCACACAAATCTGTACAACGTATTATCTGTGAAATATTTTCTTTACAGCAAGCGTGCACTATCTTTACCTCAAAAACAGCTGGAGCCATTAAAGAATCTCCTAAAGAGCAGTCTCCAACAGCTTGCATGCTGTCATAGGGAGCATAGGAGCTGTAGTTGTAGTCAGCGTAAGCATCGTAACTCCTCTGCGAGTGGTAGTTCTGGTAATCTTGGCAATAATCATTATAGTTGTATGACTGGTACCGCTGCAATTCTGCTTTCAGTCTGAAACATGAGAAGTTGCATACAGTCAGAGAACAAGAGACTGTAAACCCAGTTCTGAACTTAAACAATTTGTCAGCTTACATACTTCAAAGCTTAAAAGGAAGCTTTCCTAAACAGTCACCTAAGTGACAGCTTAAGTCACAGCTCAAAACCTCATTTCTATAGAAGCAAGCATCCTCACCTTTGCCAATACCAGAAGGAATTGTTCTCATGGATTAACTCCAGAGCCTTGACATGGTTACCTGTACACATCAAGTATTTTTAGCGTTGGCATAAGCAAGCTGCTGCTAAGTCTCTGTGCTTTGCTAAAGATTGATTTAAGACCAGAGACATTTATCAAGCACAGCTGCTTTAAAGATGCAGTCTTAACCCTTCTATCTTTTGTTTGGTTAATTACTAGATCTTATTTCCAGAAAGAAGTGAATGGAGTCAGATTATCCATTTCAAAAAAGCATCTGACGCTGCCTGTCAGTTTGCCATGTCTACCTCCACCTGCTCAGTTTTTTTGTTTGTTTAAAGTCCATTAAACATTCAACAGCTGCCAACTATACCGCTCAGGTGAAGTCAGTCTTGCTTAACAACACAATCGCGATTCTCCAGCATGACGCCTTATTATTAGTGGGAGAATTACAAAATACGCTGGTTCTTAAGAAGAAAGGGCCAGCTGATTAGCTTTCACTACTTTCCCTTTCAAGATTTTCTCAGGGGCAGCTTCAGACTAATGACAAGAACCAAGACAAGTGCTATCTGTACTAAAACTGAGGTACACTGCATAAAGAACATTCAGATAACCCAGCTGCATATTCAAAAAAATCCGCTGTTTAGACTTGTCTTCACTGATTCTGTACAGGCAGACCTCCTGTGTTTGCAGTGCCCAGTTTCTCTCACTTGAATTGGGGATGCAGAGAAGTGAGTTCTATGCTTTTGGGGAAGAATACAAGCTGAAGGCATTCTGAAATAGCTTCCAAACTAAGCAAACATGAGGGACAAACTAATCCAATGGCTGGGTATTTCAATGCTAAGAGAGCACGGTACTCAGCCATTCAGAAACGTATTACTGATGTGTATTTTAATACCTACATTTGTTTCAATACTGCAAAGCTACACAAGTTCTAATAAAGAGGTAATCCATTGTCTTGTTACTGTAGTAAACAAACAGAAGATACATCATCTTAGGTCTTCTGCTTCCAACTGCACTCTTCCTACATACAGTTGTGTAGGGAAGGAAAATCTGAAAATACTGTTGACGTTCTTCTGGATAGCCGAAGCAAGAAAACATGTTTGTGGCTTATTCTTGTTTTCAAAATAAAACAATATTAATTTAATCAAAAAATTTTGGCAAAGAAGTTTGGACAGTGCTCTCTTGGAGAAGAGCATTTCCATTCTAAAGCAGAAGGAGGCAACGTTTGCAGAATTATGCTAGGTAAACAGAAACAGAAGTGTCATTTTTTACTATTTAACAGAACACACAAGCTAACCTCATGAACATACTGAAATTGTTTATATGAAGTCCTGTTTTGTCAGTATCCTGGATCAGAGTTCATCAAATTTGGTATCAATTCTTTAACCGTTCAGAGACCTGAATTGCCTTAAATAAGTGATAGAACTGAGCCGGTAGAGTAAGAAACCCTCTCAGGAAGTGCTAAGCTTTAAACTCCCCATTGCCCTAAGCTCATGAAAAGCAAAGAATAGCATTCTAAACCTGTTCTAGTAATAACGCCTTTGGCTTTCTCCCTGCGTTCCCATTTTTCCCCCCCACTTCTTTCCTGTCAACCCACTGTAAAACTAGTTATGTGCTTCTCTCAAACTAGAGGGAAAGCTCTAAGAACAAGAACTCCCTAGCATATAAAACCACTTCTTGTCCCTTCTACCTTATGCAGGCCCAGACCTGAAAATATTTTCCAATGCATTCAGCTTTGCTACTGTTGAGAAACAAGGCTGGTTACAATGGCAGCTAAGCCCAAGTTGCGCTGTCTGGCTAGACTTAACAGTTGGATTCCCCCAGCCATCCTGAAGCAGGTTGATGAATCCAGGGAGTCAAAACATAGGACTTCTGCATTTCTGGTTTTGTAGACTGCATCCTGTGTACAGCCACTACAGCAAGGGCCACAGACTTTCCAAAGGCAGAGCTACAAGAATCCGATTATTTAGAATAACTGTATCAATGCACAACTCCTTGGTTACCTTTTAGAAATTCCTATGCTCAGCCGGATTCCTTTTCCCCCCAGACCTGGTGCGTTCTGGCAGTCTTGCAGTGCCCTCATCTGATCACCTTGCTCACCAAATCTGACATAGGCATACCCTCTACTATTTTCAAAAGGGAGAAAACCAATTCTGGTATGCATAACAGTTACAAAGCTAACGAATTCAGTTTCTGTCTTCTACAAAAAACAGAAGATAGCAGCTACTATAGCTTCTATTACTTAAGCAACCTCTCTGGCATGTGCACGTGCACAGAAAAGGCTTTCACCAAATTAAAAAACATGGGCCAGGAGCAAAAAGCTTATTCCTTGGTAGCATTAAGATGCAACTCACTGAGAGCCAGCAAAACAATACATTTTAAGTGCTCTCTGCGTAAGTAATCAGATTCCATATTTCTGCATATACAGCAGTTAATCAGTTAGCACTAACCCACTCCTTTTGGAGCCACAAACTTTATTGGTCACAAACACCAAGAGCTGGCTGTAATTATCTGAACCAGTATTAACCGGTACCTCTGAACTCTTCAAACAAAAATATCTTTCAGGTGCTCTTAGAAGAACAACATCAATTGCCTGCAACAATTTGATGGCTTTGCTAAACGGAGCACTGAAAAGCACAGTGGTACAGTTTCTTTTGTAGCCTGTTCAGAAATTATAGCCCCGTGCCTACAGCTTCAAATCAGGCCAAGCTTACCAGCCCAACTCTTACAGCTTAAGTTCACTGCACTCGAATGCCTTCAAGACGTGCTTTTAGGAGCCATGGAGAAGAACCCTCTGGTAAGACCACCATTATAAAGTACTGAGTGTTGTTTTACACTTAAAATAGAACTATCTGTTACAGTCATTCATCAGCTTTCCCTAGGCTGCTGCTCTCTCACTACTGAATGTGATCCTGCTCTCAGTTTCCCACTAACTTTTTCCCCCAGCGTTTATGGCCTCTTTTCATCTATGACACTTTTAAGGGACTACACCGTGTTGAAAAATGCTGGTTAACATTTCCTTTTACACAAGGTGCCTCATCGAATTTTCCTGACTAAACCAAACCCCAGAACCTTAACTAGAAGAGGAAGCACACAAACACACATGCCTCCCTGGCCACCATATCTCCCCAAAACATATCTGTTCAGTAACAGACCAACTGTAAGAATACTGCGATTAAAATCAGTATAGCTCTAAACACTGCTTTTGTTCGGGATTACTAGCTAATGTCCTTTCCCTTACCCCTTCTGGAATTAATACTGAATTCTGTACTCCAAAACGCGGTTCTTAAGTCATACAAATGACATTTAACAATCAGAATTTTTCCACACAGTGATCCTCAATAAAAACTTCAATCCTCTACTGCAGTCTTTCAACAAATTAAAGGAATACAAAACTGGCTAATAACTGTTCAGTGATTTTTGGACCTTTGTAGCACTAGAGTAACAGCAGTACACTCTGCAGCATAGTTGCAAGTACGTGGGAATAAGATACTCTCTCTCATCTCTTTTTTTCTCTGAAAAGTGTGAGGCCTCTATTTCACCCTACTAAAGATTTTACCACCAACTGTACTGCTAGCATTGAGACACTGCAACTTCTGTGCTTGTATGAGATGCAGGACAGGTTCCTTAAGGTGTCGCAATTTTTTGTCTAAACCTAGTGTTGAGATCAAAAAAGGGATTGCTACTAATTGCGTACGTATCAATAACCAGGACAGAAGACATGCTGCATATAGGAATTAAACTTTTTCTAAAGCTCTAGTACATGAACATATCAAATCCCGCAGATTTTTTCTAGTATGGTTTCAGAGGACTTACTTGATGGACATAAGCGCACAAGTGAAGACAAAAGATATTCTGTTTACCTGAAGTACATGAAGGTTTGAACTACATTCTAGTCCTGATCTTTCCAGTCAAAACTGTTTAAAAAACAACCCACCAAACAGTAAAACAAACAAGAAAACCCCATGCTTCCTCTCTACATAAAACTTTTCACAATTGTGTTTTCTGCCCACCACCTGGCTTTAAAAAGTATACGAACTTCTTTGAAAGATCATGTTTTTAGTCTGAACTCCAAATGAACAACGTGTAGGGCATGTAAAGAACAAGCACGTCATTAATGAAAGCTTTTCTCTAAAAAGGATAAACTTATTCTTGGGGAAAAGTGTGGAAACAGATGTTATCTAGGCAATATTCCTACAGGAAAAACGAATAATTTTGCAACACCTGAAAGGAAAAAATAATTGTGCTTAACAGGTAAGAAAATAAAAAAAATCAGAGCAAACCAAAAAATAAATCACAGAATATGCATCCTCGTTTTAATCATTAAGGATTACCTTTGAGCTCTGCTTTGGTGCTTGGCTTTGCACTTTCACAGGCTACACACTTCGTGGCCTCTGCTTTGTTTTGAACCAAGCAGGTCTCCCAATCCCAGCTTCCTTCGGGCTTCTTGAATTTGTCTAAATCCAGAAATTCTCCAGAAGGAGCAGAAAATGCAGATGCACTGCTACTGGTCACAGGTGTTGGACCCTCTGTGAGACAAACAAGACAGTTAACCATCCTGTTTGAACATGAACTATAAAATGAGCATTAACTTTTAAATCTGATTTGTCAAATCCCACAGAAATGTTCAAAACTACTCCGCAACTCCCCCCCCCCGCCCCTGAAAAAAATAAAAGCCACCAAAAACCCACAAAGAAACAAACAAACAAACAAAAAAAACAGAGTGGAACTCAAAGCTTCCAAACAACACACAACTCTGTTCAGCACACAAGCTTCTGCTGCTGTTGACCACAGTGTAACCTCCATAAAGAGGCCTGACAGGTGCCTTTTAAAAAAAAGGTGCCTTTTAAGAGAGAAGCAGAAGATAACGCTTCAAATTCAAAACCGGAAAGACAAGAATGGCTCTTCCCTTCCACAGCACACGCAGAAAACTTTTATCCTAGTATTACTTGCATCGCTCTTCCTCTTGACAAGTGCAACGTAACCGTGCAATTCACTGCACCATGGTCACAGTAAACCCCTCATTTCCAAAATTCCTCCTTGCAATGGCAAGAGCCTCAGACAAAGATGCCGACTGACCGCTCAGAGGTTGGAAGTCCAAGAGAATCAACTCTGTCTGAAATCCATTATCTTACCTCATGAAATTTCAGTCTTACCGCACAGGATGAATACAAAAGCCCGGTCTAGTCCATCTTAATTTGTTTCTTCCAGGATATATTTGCACAGGTGTTTTTCGATGTAATGGCATGTTAAATGACATTTAGAGTCAAAGTTAGAATTAGAATCGTATTTTAAAAACAATACAACCACGCTCAAAATCAATTACGGTCACACACAATGGGAAACAACCCAGTACTGCCCTGAAGAAGTTACCCAGCGGGTCACTCGCTTTCTTGAAGCCTACCACTGACCTTCATAGGCATCTCTCTGCTTTAGCTTAAGACTAGTTAAGACTACACTGTCTTGAAATCTGGCTTCACATCTCCCCTCAATTACATACAAACGGTGAGTAGAGGCATTTTGGACACATTCTGTAATTTTTTTTACTTATTTTTTGAAAGAGAAAAACGCAGTCATTTTTAACTCTTTCTATGGAGTTCTCATTTTCGCCAGTGAAAAATCACTATGTTGTTTTTAAATTAAGTCACTCACTTCAGCCACCTTCCCTCACCAGCTGCAAAGCCGGGGGTATCTGCATTGATCCAGCTTCGTACTAATACATTTCACAATCAGTTCAATTTATGCGACAGGCTGGAACCTGGGCTGAGACCTCTGAAGTGCCTGTAAACCAATCCTGCAGACAGCCGCTAACCCATCAACCGTACCTGGGAATCGTGTTGCTTAAAATATTCCATATATGCAACGTACTTTTATTCTGTACAAGATTCACAGAGGCTAGGATGGAAACAACAGGAAAAAAAGGACCATACCTGGTTTCTCAGACTGACAGGCTACACATTTGTTATCTTCCGTCTTATTTGGTACAAGGCATATTCCACAGTCCCAAGAGCCTTTCGCCTTCTTAAATTTGTCTCCAAAGCCCAGAGTGGCTGTTGTGTCAGTGCTGCTCGAGGAGGATGTCACTGTCACCGAGCTGTCTGTGACCACTGGTCATGTCAGAGCAGGCATTACTCCCGTTCCAGGTTTTGGTGTCTCACATGCTATACATTTTGTAGCTTCCGGTTTGTTTTGGACAAGACATGTATCACAATCCCACGTTCCAGGTACTGTTTTGAATTTGTCTCCAAAGCCCAGCATCCCTGCTGGGGGCGCTGCTGGCTTTGAGGTGTCGCATTGACTTGAACTTACTGTCTGTTTCATACTCTCAACTGTTGACGCTTTAGTAGCTTGACAAGTTACACATTTGTCCTTTATGTCTTTGTTTTGCAGAAAAGGGTCACATGTATCAGATTGCCAGTACGATGCTTGTTTAGAAGTCTCTTTACCTGCAGAAAAAGTTGTTATTGCAGGCCTAGTATAAACCACTGTGCTTGTTGTAGGTTGCGCAGACGTAGAAGAGCGTGTTTTCAACAATCCAAAGTCTAGGAAGCAAGAAAAAAAAGTCTTCCTGTTAGCGCGGCACCTCACTACATGTAACTAAGTGACTTTACTAGAGGGCAAAAATTTCAACTCAGGTGCCAATGGTTACAACTAGACATTCAGACCGAGCGCAACAGGAAGTCCCCAGAAATCTTATCTAAACGGATGAAATTTCATCTGCTGCACTGGGTCACAACAGAACATTTCGTTAAAGCTTCATTTAACTCTTTGTTTCCAAGCAAGCTTTAAATCAACATTTTCACTGGTCGATACAAGTACAAACAGACAGTAGCTGACTGAAATCTGACAGTCCAACGTGGAATGGAAATAATACAATTTGATTAAGACGCGATGCCCAATCGAATCAAATTTCTAAAGCTCCTCCTTCCGTAGCAGATGACTCAAATCTACTCCAGTAACTGTACAGAAGTTTGTACTCGGAGCAGCAATCCATGCGGTATTTTCCCACAGATGCTGAATATTAATTAAATAATAAAAACTCAAGTCAATTGAACAACTGTCTAATTTTCTATAATCTTTTTCAAAATGCATCGGACACAGGACAACTCCTTATTTAAAAGGTGGCAATTTTAACAGGAAAGACAAGCTACTAATACAGAAAGACTAAAGGAAATGCATCTTAAACAGCAGCTCAAGTTGCTTGTAAATCTACCTTGAACATAGTTGTTTTGTGGTTTGTTTGTTGGGTTTTTTTTAGTCAAAAATGAAGTCTTTTAACAATGTGAAAAACACACTTTATGAAACTGTTGAAAACAATTGCAATTGCTTAAAAACAAAATTCAGAAAAGGGTTTTTAACGTAAAACACTCCACTTCTGTTTGCAGTTTAAATTTTAATCCACAGGAGCCATTGTAAGCTAAGGCCCAAAGATTCGCAGCTTTCGCCATGTATTTGGAACTGAAGCTCTTTCCTATTCTTTCTTCACCTGGGCTGAAGGTGGGACAGGAGTGTTGAGCTTTACAAACATTTCCTTTTCAATTCCACAAATTGTATTTACTTAAAATGAAACACCGATTATCTGGCTAATTCTCTTAGTACCTCATTTACAATTACATCCTAACACGTAAAGGAGATGCAACCCATCTGCTTTTCATCTTGCAGTTTTACTTCCAGCAACAAACACCACTTAGAATAGAAGGGGGCAGATGCACCCTAACAAACGCAGCGCTTAATGTAATGCTCTCCTACATTCATATTTATAGCAGATACTCTATTAACCATAAGTCGTGTGTTGGTTTTTTTTTAATAAAAAATGCTAGCGTATTTTTTGCAGCATCTTTTTAAAAGGAGTTCATTATCTCACCAGGATTTTTTAGAACGTCTAAGACGCTTCCTTCCTTTAAGACGTGGGCAGTGGTGAAGGGACCACCAGCAAAATCTTTGACCTCCTCTTTCTGTGTGTTGATGTTGGTTGAGGTGGTGGTGTCTTTTGAAACAAAAGAAAACAAAAACAGCTTTCACAATGTGACCTAGTTAGAGCAGATTATACTCACTTTTGTTAGAAACAAGAATTTCCAGCTTTCATGCTTCTCACATAAGAATCTTCACAAATTCTACTTACTTTGCAATGCTTTATGATTACAAGCAAAACAAAAAGCAACAAAACAAAAAAAAAATATAAAAGCAGATCTGTCACTGGAAAAATACTGCAGAAGTCCAACACTGCCTGGAATTGCTAGCATGCGCAGACAGGACAGATTGAAGATTTAATAAAGAAAAAAAGGAAAATCAGCACTTCAGATCTGAAGTGCTAAAGTTTCAGTTACCTAGGGTAAGAAAGGGCGTCACTGGAGTACCACTGGGTCCAGAAAGTTCTGCCGATTTTACAACGGGAACACTAAATGTAAACCCAATCTGCTATGAACAAGAGAGGTTTTTCAGATTCTCAAGCCACAGGAACTCCAATCGAATGCACACACAAAACCAAATCTGAAAGCTGCTCTTCACATTTGTAGCACGCATGCTGAATGACAAATTATAAGCCAGAAGCCTACATACTTTTCTCCATCAAGGCAGATTCTGCTTTAGTGTTCTGCAACAGCCTACTAAATGCCTAAGAAAAAAAGTCAAGCTCCTTTATTATTTTACTTACAGAAGACGTAGGTAGCACTTCTGCCTCAGTAGATTTCACAACTGGAGATGAAAACGCGAACTCAGGACTGCTAACAGTACTTGCTGGTTGTATCTGTATTTTCAAAAGAATTAAAGGTTTATATTTAAGAGCAACAACTACCTGAATTCACTACCCAACAGAAGTCCCGCAGTGACGTCGAAAAACCTGATGTTTGAGTTATTTTGCAGATAAAAGTAATAATAAAACACAGGGAAGTTTCCAAGTGGGTATAGGACAATATCTTCAAAACCAAATTCCAGAAACTGAGAGGAAAAGCTGGAGATGCTACTTAGGTCTAAATGCACGGAAAAGCAAGCCAGGAAGCTGAAGAACGGCAAACTCAGCCCAATGATACTCCAAGAACTTCAGCAAACACCTCAACATGTTAAAGCAGCTGTCTACTTCAAACCGTACAAAAAATATTTCAAGTACTCTGGAACAGATTAATGTTTATTTTATTGCAATAATATGCCAATTATTGCACCCTAGGCTCATTCTATGTGAGGCTTATATGACCACGTTACCTCTAATTTAATAACTTAAATAAAGTTGTGGTTTAACCATTGCAGGCAACTAAGCACCACACAGCCACTCGCTCACTCCCTCCAAATGGAACAGGGAAAAGAACTGGAAGTAAAGAAGTAAAGTTGTTAAATTTGAGGTAGCATTAATGACTCATCGCATGTAATGGCTACCTGGAAAGACAAATGCCATAACCCTGTACATACTCCCCACTCCTTCCCCTTCTTTCCCCCAGCATTTATTGCTGAGCACGATGCTAAATGGTGTGGAATATCCCTTCGGTCCTCTGGGCTCCGCTGTCCTGGCTGAGTGCCCTCCCAGCCTCTTGTGCATCCCCGACCTCCTCGCTGGCAGGGCAGCGTGAGACACAGAAAAGGACTTGTCACTGTGTAAGCACTGCTCAGCAACAGCTAAAACACCAGTGCCTTACCAACACTGTTTTGCTCACAAATCTGCAACACAGCATCATCTACTACGAAGAAAATTAACTCTACCCCTGCCAAAACCACTATAAATAACTTGGCATAAAGTCCACACCCCCCTTCCCCCGCAGACTTCCACAGCATTTGAAGCAGTTATACAATCACGTTAAATGGGAGTTGGCAGGCTCTAAGACTGAGAGAAGCAGAATCAAAACATTTATGCCTTTTTCCCCAAACTGGCATACAACCCCAATTCATTCAGCTGCGTAGAAACTAATATTTGTTAGTTTCATGAGCACCACAGAAAAAGTCAACTCGCAATAAAGCAGTATACTCATTGTAAACATTATTTATAGCATAAAGATTTACCTTGCCCGCCGCCGTCGCTGCTGCATCTGCCATGCCTGCCGCCTCCGTTGAATTTGCCACGCTTGTCGTTGCCGCTGTTGACCTTGATATGTCCTTTGTCATCAGCAGGTATGGCATGCCCGCCGCCATTATTGCATATGTCAAGCCTGAGGGCACTGTTGAACACGTTATGCCTGACGTCGCCGTTGTATATATCATGTCCTCCACCTCCTCCTCTGATAGATCTGTCAAGTCCTCCACCTCCGATGGATCTGTCATGCCCTCCACCTCTGATGGATTTGCCATGCCCGTCGCAGCTGCTGGAGTTGCCGTGCTCATTGCTGCTGTTGAAACAGCGCTCGGTGACGCTGAGACAGCGCTACTACCAACGAAACTGGAATTGAACTGAGGCAGCGATGCAGCACTGATGGGTAGGGGTATTTTCGGTAGCACTGGTTCCTCCACTTCCTAAAGTTGCAAATTTTAATTTTTCTTATACAAGACATACTACTTTCTCACCCCATCCCACCCAATTTATTAACAAAATTAAATAGAACAAAAATCCATACAAATTAAGAGAAAGCAAGTTTCCAGAAGAAATCCCGATCTCCCCACCTCTGTCTACCACGTCATTTTAATTTATGGCAGGCCTGCTTCCACATTATACTCTATTCAACAACTGTACAGCAAGAACACTGAAAGTTAACTCAAAACCTGTGCGGAACAGAGATGCACAGATCACATTTTTTTTCTTTCTTCTCTGTACTTTAGTCATCAAAGCTCTAGAGAAGCATCATCCTTTCTAACTACCCTCGCATGGCTTCAATTAAGAGTACACTCTCAAGACAAGTGAGAAAGTGTTCCTCTTGCAAAATTAGGCAGGATAGCTGCCAAAGTTTCTAAAGTCACTACAGCAGTGAACGTGGAAAAAGGTAATGTTTAAAGAAGCAGGTAGGTTCAACAACCAAACTAAACACAAAAAGCACCAAAGAAAGTCAGACTAGCAGCACTGAAGATTGTGTTCTGGTAAATACAGTCTATACCATGTATCAGGATGCAAATATAAAAATCAGAAAACAGCCTCTTAACAACTTCAATTTTCATCCCTGCCACTTACTTTATTCGATTACTAAGATTGGATGAGTTATGTTTTAAATGGCATAGAAAATCTGACCAAAATTTGTACAGTACTATCATGATCTACTTAGAAATGACTAGGAAGGGATGTAAGTTGGTACTACTGATATTCAGTGCATCCTGTAGCTTACATCTGTTTCACAGTTTTGATTTGAAAAGTTTATGGAACTTTTGATATTTGGACCATTATTTTATTTGCGTTACAGGAATAAACAACAGTGTTTACGATTTCTTTATATTGCATCATCCAGAAGTCCCATTTAATGATTTGAAACTTAAATTAACTTAAATACTTAATATTAACTTAATATTAATTAAATACTTAATGTTAACGTAAATACTTAAATTAACTTACAGGCAGCTTATATAACATCCAATAAAAGAAAAAATAATCTGAATATTCATGGTCATAGTTTTATGGAATAGATTTTTCCTATTAAAATGAGAAAAAAACTCTCTCACAATGAGTTTGGTGAGTATCAAAAACTGAGTCATCGTTAGCAGACATGCAGAATGCTCTCTTCTACTACTCTTTTTCACACTCTTGGCCTGTATCTTTCTGTATGACTTAAATATGAAACCAAAAATTAAGCTTTTTTTTTCTTTTTATACTTGGCACTCGTTTCAAGTATCATTCCTGTAGAAAAACTATACAAACCTTCACCAAAACTTCTCTTCTTAGGACTCATTCATTCAATTGCTAACGAGAAATGTTATAGTTTGAAGAATCTCCAAGGTAAGAGAATTAAAAATTTCAAAATTACATAAGCAAAGTTCAGGTATTCAAACACAGGAAATCAATTGGAGCCTGCTCTGAAACCCACAAGAAAACAAAAACAATGCAAAAATAAAGCGGTATTGTTATAATTTACTATGATGCAATAAAACTGACACACTTAGCTAGTTACTTCAGTAAGCTCAGTGACAGCAATTAATTTAAGAGTCACTTACCTGTTCTTGTACAGCTCTTGATAAATAGTGTATTCCTCTTTCCCTTCTCATTTTGCCACCTCCGCTACTCACTCCTGAAGACAGACCATTGGACGCAGCAGTACTGAATTTGTAGCTGGTCACATTGCTAGCACACGACAGTACAGAAGTTGGGGGAAACAAGAGAAAAAAAAATTACCAGCCAAATTTTTTTTTCAAGATATTAGAGCTGTTATTAGTCCTAGAATTGAAACCTGCTGATCAGAAAAAAACTAAAGCTGTCTCACAAGTTGCTAAACGCTGGTAAATACTTGATGTTCTAAATAGGAAAAACTTTATTAACAGCAGCAATGAAAAGGACATACATAAGTGCACCGTTCACACGGGAACAATGACTAAGCCAGAAGACCTGAAATAGAAGAGCTGATTTAGATTGTTATTTTCCAGTGCTTCCTTTAAATAGGACTGGTTCTCTGATTCTGCGATGCACGTGTATCTTTTGCAGGGATATAAAAGAACAGCTCACAAAAATACAGAAAGAGTGCACATATGCACACATACACATGGGAAACACTGCCAACAGCTCTGATAGAATAGGGACGCCTTAGACTTGTGTGGCAAGGTAATATGGCCTAAGCTTCAGAAGCAGCTCTGGCTTTCGTGTGGCCATCAGCAGGAACAGCAGAGGTGTTTGGGTATGCCAACATTCCAGAAGTCTTTTCAGACATGAATACAGATCCCTTTTGTAAGGCATACAAAGGCGTTTTTCTGGTACTTAAAAAAGCCTAGCTCAAAACCAGAAAGATATCCTAATCCAAGAGCAAATGGGGAAAAAATAACCCAAACCAGAAGTGGAATAGGGAATAACTCTAACAAAAGTACTATGGCAAGAAAATGAAGTATGCCTGGAAAAACCGTGACATCAAAGCTTATCTTGCAGCCAATCAGTCAGTCAGTACAAAAGTGCATTAGATCGCACTGGAAGACACCAGGTCAAACTCCCACAATACTGAGGAGGAGAACTGGTCTAAACTTGTCAAATACTTGACAACAGCCTGCTTAGCACTGTAACTGCATAGAGGAAGACAGATCCCTAAGGCAGATGCTCAGACTTTTCTCTAATCCAAACTGTCAATCCATTAGAATTCTGAAAAAAGTCTTACATCAAAATAGATCTTCATTCAGACAACTATCGCTTGCCCATAACAGCCCATATTCCTCTTTCTGTTAACACCTGTGAGCTTCAAGGGGGCAAAGACAGTTGTCAGCCTTCAAGCAAGTCTAATCTACAATTGGACTCAGGATATAAAATATATATATATATACACACACACGCATAGATATATAGCATTGGTGGGCCAGAGATTTACTGAGTATTCCAACTCAACTGTCCAAAGGGACTCTTGCCAGCAGATCAGTGTGGTGCTCCTGCTCCAGAACATGGCACCCAACAGAGACCAGCATCACAAAAAACACTACCACCACTACCTACTCTACAAACAAAAGGTAGGGCACTGCAATAAACTTTGTGAACGAAATCAAAAGCAGTATGAGTTTGCTGTATCTCCTTCCTAAATGGAGAAGTAGAAAGGAGTTCTAGCAAAGACAATTTAGAACAGTTTGAAAAAAACATAATTAAAACCCAGCACCTGATTGCACCTGTACCAGAACCTTAAAGCCAGTCGCTTCCACCCCTAAAAAGGTGGTTGTTGTGAAGTCCAACTTTTAGATGCCAAAACAAAGTGTTGAGTTCTTTCTGCAAGCCAAAGAATGCCCATGGTCACATAAGAATTGCTTGGCAGATGAGCATAGAGTCGACAAAATTCCCTGCTACTGTTCTTTGAAAAGAGCGACCCCCTAAAAACCGAGTGCAAAGTCCCTTAACTCAAGCATTATTACCCAAAACACCATTTGCCCAGAAGGAAAAGCCATCAATATTATCTGGAGGATAACTCATTTGACCTAAACCAAGAAAGCAGTATAACACAAAGCAGTCTCCTCAAGAAGAAATTCAATTAATTCTGCTGGATTTTTTTTATTTTAGAGATGAGTTAGCATTTGGCCTCAAATGATTCTAAAGAACACATGGTCTTCATGTGAACTCAAAGCAGACAATTAACTTCATCATGAAAGGAGTATTAAAAAAAAGAATAATAAATCATAAATCTTCCTCCATGTTTTTGCTTAAAAAATAAAGAAAAAAACACATCAATAAACATCCTCCTGAACTGTAACTCACTTCCCCTACTTCACCTTCTAAAGAATACTTCAGAAAGAATCATCCCATTAGGACAGAGCTTTCAAACTGCAAGCAATTAAATAGCTAAAACTAATAGCTTTTCCCCTAGGGAACATTAGGAGGGACAAATTATTTTGTTATAAGTAAACTGAGTTATAAACCATGAAATATCTGTCAAAGCAAAATTTGTAACGCTACAGATTTAGTTAAACTACAAAATGAGCCATATTTCCTGTAGAAGGAAAAAATTAGGCCTCCAATAGCAAAGATCCTTTCTGTGGATACAGCATTATAACGTGCCTCGTTTCCCATCTTCGTATCCTACTCAGAAGATAAACTTGGGATAAAAAGTGGTGTATCAGTACTTTTATTCTTGCTCATCTTCCTTCCTTTCATAAAAACAACAATTTTCTCAAAGTTATATTGATCTTCAAACACAATCCAGACTTTGCAGCTCCCTCAAAATACAAAATTTTCATTGGATTTCCCATTCCTTTTACTGAGAACTGTCACCACCTTTCAGGTGCAGACCGTACTGAAAAAGGAGATGTCTTTCTTCCTTCAAGTAAGTTTTAAATTAATAGATGTCATACCTTTCAGATGGTTCTGCTCGCTGTTCTGCAGGCAAAGTCTTCTCTCTCATCCCCTGCAAGTTAAGTTTAGTTCAAGACTTAGCTGAATATGTACAGAATACACAAAGTACCAACAACCACTTCATGTGGTTTTTTGTGGTTTTTATTTATTTATATTTAATTTTATAGCACTGAATACACCTCACCTACTTAACGTTGTTCCCTAATTCAGCATTGTGGGTACAGTTCAGTTAAATTTTGGGGCTAAAGTAAGCATCACTGCTTCACTCAGCATTGAGGACAAACTGATAGAACACTAAATCAAATTTGTCAAATCCTCTAACAAAGAAAGTAATTACTTTAAACAAAATGACAAAAATTGTGTGTGGGGGGGAGAGTTTTCATCAAAACTTGTGTTTGCCAACCCCGTAAAAGGGACATACTTTTCTGTTTTCTGTCATTTATGAACAAACAAGAAAAAAAAAACCTCTACCCCCCTAAAAACTAAGCAGTTGCTGCTACATTCATTTTAGAACTTTACCAAATGGAGATTGTGCTGGCTAAACAATACAGAGATTGAAAGAGTTAAAAGCAATAAGCAACCAGTATTACTGTCCACTTTGATTTCCAGCCTAAGAAGCCCATACACTTAACAAGTGGTCATTTGTACACTCAGACTGATACTGGAAACACAGATGTTTTCGCAGAAAGAGATGCCCATTTAATTTTATGGAAAATTTATCAGACTCCATCTACTCCAAAGCAATCAAAACCGATAACTCAGCACATTGTCAGAACTCTCACTTGGAGCACATAGCTCACCTGGAATAGTTTACACAGAACACGAGCATGTTTCATCAGTGACAGCTTTGTGTACATGAGAATATAAAAGGAAAACATTTCTGTCTTTTAATATTCTTTCACTGAGAACAGGATGACTCAATAGCACATCATGACATCGTGAAAACAACCACAAGACACTGAGTGTTCCAAAAACAGAATTAAATCCATAAAAGCTCAATCTATTTCACAATGGTTCCCACTGCCTTAAAGCTCGCCTCAAACATACTATCAGTACTTTTTGCAAAGATAGGATAACAATTGGTTTGAGAAACATTCCAAGACTGGAAAAAAAAAACAGGCACATAAGGACTCAAAAATGTACTCACTTGGAACTTTGTGTCTCCTCTCTGGCAAATTTTGCTGGACTGAGTAGTTGAAGTCGGTGATGGTTCAGAATACCGCGTATAACGCATCGGCTGACGGTTTACTGTTGGTGTCACAAGTCTCTTAACAGGTGGAGGCTGGAATGCATTCTGGGATTCCAGCTTTGAAAGGGAAACAGCAATCAATTTATCCTTATGTCCACCCAAATTAATTCCAATATTTATTGATGAAAACAAATTACAGAACTATAAACCTCCCCCCATCGGTCTTGGCACTCAGTGAATACAATTTGAAAATTCTGAAGACCGTTCAACTTGTAGAGGGAAATCACCAGAAAACCAGTAACGAAATCCATAAAGCTATATATAAGTAGCCAAAGTCTGACTGAATTCCGTTTCAAAATTTGGCAGTTAGCTTCATAGACAAAATAATTCATGCTACCATAATTAAAATAATCCATGTTCCTAGAATATGCTCCTATCTTTTCCTCTGCCCACACTGTGATTTTTTTTTTTTAGTAGCTTAATTCATTAATTTAACATTTGAAGTGTTAAGCAACTAATTATACAGGCTTCTGGGCTTCACATCCCCTACATTTTCCCCCTTCAAAGTTACACAAACAATAGAACACACTCAAAAAAAACAACTTGTCAATCTTACAATAATCTCATTCATTAAAATATGATCCAATGCTTTACATGTGGATTAGATGCACTTCAAGTAGTGGGTTTGACTTCCCTTTTCAAAGCATTTTCACAGACCAGAGTTAATTTTTAACACAGACCACTGCGTGTTCTGCAAAACTGACTTAACTGAACTGTCAGACAGAAAACAAACCCTAAAGGCTACAAGATTTACCGATGGCTCCGCCTGCGGTCTTAAGGATCAGAAAATACAGTCTTAGGAAGCATGCTATTGTTCAAATCAATACCAACAGGAAATCGTTTACACCGCAGCTTTAATTTCACAGTATCTCCCAGCTCTTAGTAATAGGATTCACACTCTCTCTAAAGTATACAAAAATACATCTTTCTAAAAAATATTACATTCAGTTTGAAACCTTGAATAAGACATGTTTTATGTAAGTTCACAAATCTACTTCGAGTGAACGACGGTTCATTGCTGGTTTTAAAGGTAAAAAAGAAAAATATTAATTCCCCCAGTTAGGCATTCAATACACCAAGAGCTATTCTGCCTGGTACAGTTCCTTGAAATAAGAAAAATACCACATCACTGCTACCCACTGCAGAAGTTTAGCCCGAGTGCACAAGTGTTCCGTCAACCGCATGTTCACTTTAGCAGGAAAACACACGATCGTCTCCTCAGCAAATAATTGCTTCTCATCACGGGCTACCCTTCTCCCGCCACCATTATGAATTCTAGTATTATGAATAGACAATCTATCTCCTTTCACCCACTGACAGCTGTGTGCAACATTCATTTAGTGGCTGACAATTTCAGGCTCTCTGTTGCAAATCTGGCAGATCTTTCTTAATGCCTTATCACAGGTGTATTGCTATAATATAACTGAGAATTCACACCAGATTTGGTTTTAGTTATTTGGATAATATTTATGATATACTTCACTTCTCCATGCCCTTGTAATTTGGCAGATGGTGAAAAGATGGTCCAGGAAATCTGAGATGTTTGTAAACTCTGAAGTGATTGTAAACTTAATTATACATCCATCCAGTCAAGGAATTAGCACAGAAACTTCTTGAGACACTGTCCCTTTTCTCATTAGAACAGAAGATGAAAAGTTTGCACATCTTGTTATTTCCTTCAGTCACCTGATCTTCAAGTGGTCATTTAAGGGTTTTGCAATTTAATAAGCCCAAGAATACCCCTAACTAAAGTCATCAAAAAAAGATGACTAGTTTTCATTTTTTAAATAAAATGAAAGGAAATCATGCTTTACCACAGCATTATCACCAGTTCTGTGCTACCTCCAAATAGGAATTTAGGAGCGTAAGATTTATAGCGTCGGAAATTAACAATTTTCCTCCTCTTTACTTTGAATGGTGATAAAAAGCAGAAAAATTAGTTTTCTGTGCCCGAATGAACACGGAAGTCTGTACAAAGTCTATATGACCACTCAATCAGTATTTTTCTATTTGTGATCATTTCTTCAAGAGCAAACTTGCCTCAACAGGAATTTTAATATGCAGCTTCACCCCAAGTTGGGGGACAAGATAAAACGACTTGGTGTGTTCTAGAGTTGTTGCTCTCAACTTACAAAGATAACATAATTCTTAACCTGAGTAATCTTCACAGCCCATCATCTACTGTGGATACATGCCAATATTAACTTGATTTGATGTCTATGTTGTCACTGAGGTTTGAGAAAATTTTTCTAATAGTGATAAAGCATTGAAAAAGTTATCTACCTCAGCTTAAGACATTATTGGTTCTTACCTTTCTTCGTTTGGACTGGAAGTCAGTAATATCCAGTTTATCTATGTCCGGAGGCTGAGGAAAAAACAAAGCATAACTATTAGAGGGCAATTTTTTTCTCCTGAGAGAGAGGGTTCCCTGCAACAAAAATGTGGGGGTTCATGGTCAACTTACACAACACAGGAGCAAAACAGATGCCATTCTTTTAGCATCCTGTTGAAAAAACAGCGCAATAAATTAAACCGGCCACAACGTAAGGAAGAATAATTTTATCTTTATGCTTTGATGGCACATTTACTAAGTTTTATAAACACATGAAGCAAAAACAGATTAAAAGAAGTGCTATTTACCAACAAAGGGCTTGACAGCTTCTCCATTGCCTCCAAGATGCGCCGTGCTGAGGTACTTAAGGTAGCGTGGGACCACACAGTTTCTTGTCCAGCTTTCGCTCTCTTTTGTGCCTGAAAAATTAGCATTTTAAGTGTTACAATGGTCAATTCTGAGCTAAAGAGGCATGTATTTTACGTCCCAAGGCTACACTGATGATACAATCAATATATTCTGATGACAGAGAAAAATGCAGTCACTGGGAGTTTAAGCCATAAAGAAGAGAATACGTTCGGAGTTTAATGAAGTTTACCTTGGGCCTCAGTGCATCTTGCACGTGCTTGTTGCACGAGCAATAAAAGAACTCCGTACTTGTAAAAGGTCAAGACGGATGATGCTAGGACTGCTAAGGCCTCCGAAGCAGTAATCAGGGAAACAGAACTCAAGAAAAGGCTTGTGGTACAGAAAGCATTTTCAGTAACAACACAGACCTCAGAGTTTCACGATGGTCTAAGTGTACCATCTTAAAATCAGTGTATACAATCATAACCAGGAACTAGTTTTACTTCTCTCTTGCTTCCTCCCTTCCCCCAAGATTAAAGTTGGCTGCAAATCTTTGTCTTAAAAGATAAAGATCTGATTTAAACTGTAACAGATCTAAACATTACACTGAAAAAGTAAACTGTTTATTTGCACCACCCAACTTCAAATATCAGTCGAAAACTTCCTTTGGTGTGACTTTTTTTCTTCCCAGGTTAAACCCCTCATATAACCACACTGTGCTTATCACACGATGTGAAGACAGGAAGCAGACCACGCAGCGTGTAAAAACACAAGTGAGACTCACAGAACCACAGAATGGTTAAGGTTGGAAGTGACCTCTAGAGATCGCCTGGTCTACCCCCCCGCTCAAGCAGGGCCACCCCGAGCAGGCTGCCCAGGACCATGTCAAGTCAGCTCTTGAAGACCTCCAAAGAGGGAGACTCCACAGCCTCTCCGGGCAACCTGTGCCAGGGCTCCATCACCCGCACAGTGCAAAAGCATTTCCTGATGCTCAGACAGAGCCTCACGTTTCAGTTTGTGCCTGTTGCCTCTTGACCTGGCACTGGGCACCGCTGAAAACACAATGGCTCTCTATGCTCTTTGCACCATCCATTCAGGTATTTATATACACCAGTAAGATCCCCCCAAACCTCCTCTCCTCCATGCTAAACAGGCCCAGCAGTCCCTGCCTCTCCTCAGAGGAGAGGTGCTCCCAGTCCCTTGATCATCTTGGTGGCCCTTCGCTGGACTCTCTAGTACCTTGCTGTCATTCACAGCAAGCAGCAAGAAGCAAGCTACTCTCTCCTTTAAAAGCCTAGTATTTTGGTTCCTCTTTTTACCATAATGCAGTAAGATTGTAAAAAACAAAAATAGCCGACCAAAGAGGGTTCCCAGCTTTGCACCACAAGGTTTCAAGGTTTCCCGTAAGTGAGGTACTTGTACTGCCCTTTTTCCGTTGCACAAATGGACTGTCAGAACAGAGCCAGCAAACCCGCGTTTTCATTTTCTTCAAATTCCTTTTGAT
The DNA here is from genome assembly GCF_964211835.1 of Anser anser. Classification (NCBI taxonomy): domain Eukaryota; kingdom Metazoa; phylum Chordata; class Aves; order Anseriformes; family Anatidae; genus Anser; species Anser anser. The sequence goes on along the minus strand of NW_028153992.1, from coordinate 538,634 downwards.
TTATCGATAAAAGTCACTTTCATTTAAATACATTCCTACCAAACCTGATTTGACTTTCCTTTTCGATTCAGCTCTAGCTAATCAGAGTTGTCAGCAGTTTTTATTTGCTATTTCCAAGAACTCTTGGGGGCAAATAACTCTCTCCAAGAACTATATGAATCGTTCAAAACAGAAAGCATGTTACTGCTTATCTTGGGACTGCATTTAGTCCTGCATGCCTCTGTGTACCAGAAGAACAAAGGATCAGCAAAGTTGATTTTAGATATTTTCAAAGACTGCAGGTTTATACAACATATCCATAGCATGAATGTAGGCATGCTTGGAAAAGAAGATCCACAGATAAATATTAGCCAGGTTTGACTACTGTAGCTTTTGCTACCATAAACACAAGTTTTCAAAGTTATGCTGTCATTGGCTTTTTTGCATCAAGTTATTTTAACGTAATGTAGTCAGAGGCAGACAATGGCACTTAAATGGAATTTTTTGAAAGACCTAACAACAGAGGAAACCCCAACTACCAACAACTAGCCCAAACTGTCATTCTTGTTCTTTCTGACAAGTATTACCTGTGGTAAAAACTGTCATTAAAGAATTTAAACAGAAATCAATCTCGTCTATTTTTGTAGACCAAGAGGGCAGAAGAGCAACTGTTTGGCAAAACTTTTCCCCTTCGGCAGTGCTCCTTTTATTATTTCCATCACTATTTCCCACTACACTACTTTTCTCATACCTGATAAGGTTCCGTCTTTGGCTGCCTTGATCTTACAGCTGCACCACCGGCATAAGCCGTCTTTCCGGGGTATAATGGAGAAAACCCAAGCTGGTTTTGCTTAAAAACAGACGTGCTTCCACGTACCTACGGAAACACAGTATGAGAAGTGGATAGAAAAACAGGTACACATTCAAACTGATTAAAAGAAATACTGTGCAGTACTTACAGGACACAGTCCTCCAAAAACAAATAAACTGAATGCAGGTTTCTTAGAGCTAGCTGCAGAATGCTGCGAGAGGGAATGAGTTCTTTCAGCTTCTGTGGGCCAGAGCAGTGACGATGAAGTATTTTTTAAAACTGCAACATCTGCCAAAATGACGTATGCTAGATGTAAATGCCTCTCGTACGTACAGAACTTTAACAATAAAGATCACACTAATTCAAGTTCTTCAATACAGAAAAATAAGCATGACTTCAGCTTCTTTAAATAGATCAACTTCACGTACAGACTGAAAACCAAGTATCACCTACAAACTTGAAAACTGTTCACAGAGCTGCAAGTAGTTTTCACCAATCTTACCAAGTTAATACTGTGCTTCCAATGCAGGTATTTTTTTCCTTCATGCTAAGATAAAAGAGGACCGCATAAACATCAGTGCATTTGTACGGACAAAGCTTTTTTCTGTGTTGGTAAAAGGCTGGAGGCCAGCACAGATCATAATCGCACAGGTTTTAAACCTGAAGATTCCCCAAAGGCTGCTCTAAGAGTTAACGATCTTCTGCCCATGTATGTTTTACGAAGACACACCAGAAAGTTCTAGTGCACTCAGGTTATATTGCTAAAGCCCAGCAACTCTACTCTCAGCTGTACAAAAGTTCTCTGCAAAACCTGCTGAGCACACGTCAGTCCCTGTCTATATGGGGGACTAGAAAAAGCTGCAAACCTGCTGTTCGCCCTTTCAGCGAGAAGACCTACGTACCAACCTACATCGACACGATGCTTATTTTTTATTTTAAAATGGTGTGCTTTCCTCAATGAATTTGGCAAAAGACATGAAAGTATTGACAGCTGAAGCCTTCTACCAAGAAAGGTCAAAAAACAGCCTATAGCTTATGTCAGAGTAGTTTCTTTATCTTCTCTTGCTGAAACACAGGAAAACATCTCGTGTTCCTATTTGTCACCTGCACTTATTCACATTTAACCAGCTGTCTGTTAGATATTCTGAGTCACTCTTCCTTCTAGACAATCAGCCTAGTTGTCAAGTTACGGCAAGTCAGCCTGATTTCCTACCGTCCCAGTTCAAAATTTACATATAACCTAGCTGAATGCGTATATTTCAGCATTGACTCTTTCTAACATCAGGGTATCATAAACGTATTCCAAAGCACGCTTCTATTAAAAAGGTGATAGGATTATATACTTCTAAAACACTAAAAATTCAATTTAATTCTCGCATCCAAAGTTGACATTCACCTATTTTATTTACTAAGGTGATGTGGAATATTAAAGAACGCAAGGTACTTCACATTAAAAAAAAAGTCAATTAAACAGAGAACACAAAAATCACCTTCATCAGATGCTCTAGAGGAGGAATCACTGGTTGTTGAGATGTTATCATCGTCTTGTTGAGAGGTAGAATCTTCTATTTCTTTTATGAAGGACAGCCTAGGACTGCCAATGCCAAATATAGAAGATGTCGAGGGCTGACAAGGTGGGACAGGAGAATCCAGCATGGTATAATTCAGACGGCTCCGATGAAGAGAGGGCCTTGTTAACACAACTGGGAAGTTCAGTGCTGATCTACTTGTGGATGGTTCTAGACAAGAACAGGGAGATAATTAGCTTTGCTATAGACAAGCTCACAGAAGCCAAAACCTGTTTCCTATCGACAGCCATGCTATTGCCAAGTTCTAAGCGCAAAAAGAGAGAAGCCAAATTTAACTTCTTCCTCACCCAGATAGGGTTGCATCTAACTGTCTGGCTACAACAACAACACTGCTTGCGATACACAGTATTAATGTTGCATCCAGAAGTAGTTAACTATGAGGTTTTACAACACCACATTCTGACCCCGTGCTCAAATGCTCTAACGCTGACTTGGCCGTTCACTAAATCAAACATATATACTCCTTCTCCCATGTACAGCTTGCAATAAGCTTTACAAAATTTGAGATTACACGGTAAATTACAGATAACACTGCAGCTTCCATAATATTGGAACAAAGGTTATATTAATCTGAATACACAACATGAAAATGAACGTTTGCAGTACTTTTTTCCCAAGTTCTTCCATATCAGCTCACGTTAGAGGCAAAACATCATCTCCTACCCATTAACTATTGGGATTTTGACCCAAGGGACAAGGATGTTGACCCAAGTAACCAGATGAGCATTTTTCCCTCTTGAAGCAAAGGGTCTGCAAACAATGCCAGTGGCCTGGAATAGGTGGCCTTGAAGTCTATCTTGCTAAAAAAAATCTTATTCTTAAGCATAGTATTCGACACCCACGGACAGCAACATAAGCTGCAAAAGGTTCCAGGGTGTCCACCTGCTCCTGATCTCCTGGAGTTAGCAAGCTTGCAGTGCAGCTGTTCTTACTGAAAGCTCCTTTCACGCAGTTACATAGGAAAGCCAACATGTGTTCCTCAGTCACGAAGACCTTCTCTATTCTTTTCTCCAAACTCATTCCCAAGCTACAGCTACACAGAAAGCCATCAATCTCCTTGTTTACAATTAGATGAGATTGGAGGCAAAGATATTTCCTCCTTATTTTTTGATTCTGCCAACAACAGAAGCAACTGACTTTCCACATTATCTATGGTTACCTACGCACGCTCAGACAAAACTTCTTTACTTATTAAAAGCTGACTTCCCCAAAACAGCTAATTTAAGAGAAACTCAAATAAGAATAGATGCAAATTTATACAACAGGACTACAGGAACAGTGAGAGGCACTGGATATAAGACAAATTAATCTTTCATGAGGTAAAGGAGTTGCAAACCTCGTTGCCAACGGTCAAATACCTTTTCAAAGACACCCCCTCCCCCCGCGTAGACCTTAAAGTTATTGAATATTTTAAGGATAATAATCTCATAAACCACATCCGTGCACAAGTTCCCCAGTTCACCATGAAGTTAACAAGGAACTTTACTAAATTGATCAAAGCCCAGAACAAAAAAAAACAAAACAAAACAAACAAACTCAGGACACGAGACGGAATTTTCCTCTGCCATTCTAGCATCTAGTCTTTTGTTTCGAAGACTGCAAAACAAATTAATTTTTTTAATTGCCTTAGGCAATTAGACAGATTTTCATTCCATATCTTTTAAAAGATGGAAAATGCAACCCAGCACACTTGCAAATGACTTATTTTCAGCATTTAGCACCTGGCTAATAGAGTACCTAAAGTTAACTGATGCCTTCCAAGAGCATAAGATGTATGCTTCGTAACTGTGTATACAGTTTAAAGCTAAGACGGTTTCACAAACAGTTGTTTCGACTTTTTTTGTTTTTTTTTCATTCTGTCAAAACCCTCATTCCAATTTCCTTTTGAAATTCAGATTCAAAACTAGAAATCTGTGAATAAATACAGATGGCCAGAATTCCAAATGATTTTTCACATACCTCGTCTACTAATTCCTGCTGGTTCAGGCGTGAATCTCTCATCGATTATGGTATCTTCATCTGCATAATCGTGATGATAGTTTACCGGAGTCTCCTCCTGGTTTGCAGATTCATTTCTGTCTACACACTCCTCCTCACGCTTATTGAAATACTTCTGCAGCCAGGCCGGTACAATATTTTTCACAGTTTCTGTCATTCTGCTAATTATTCCCTGCTTGAAAGAAAAAACACTTGTTTAATTACAGAAACACAGTCAACAGCATATGCTGGGATACCACCTTCCACGGACCTTGAAGACAGATATTATACAGCAAATATTCAGAAGACGACGACGAGGTTGATCCCTGGCATAGGATCGCTACACTTCTGGTAAACCTAAAATTCACCTAAGATTGATTTACAACTACCTATCACTGTCTGCACTTCCAAGTGACCTTGGCAAGGTTCAAAGTTTTGAAACCTCTGCCAAAATTCACCAGCAGGTCGTCAATCTGCAAGGCTATCAGGAAACTCTACGCCTGAACAGCTCCTGACCTACAGACTTGTTCCAGGACTCTTCCTCTTCGCACCCTCCCGTGAAAACCAACTAAACCAGAAGTTCAGCAATTATCTACTGCGACAGTCAGGACCATACTACCCATTAAAATCAGTGAATCTAAATATTTTCAATTTTAGTAATGCTGAATTGCAGTGACTATACGCACAAAAAACAGTTCTGCTCTCAACAGTCAGGCTAACCCAGAAGATGTCCTGCAAGAAACACAGCTATAGCTATAGCACCAGCACCTCCTCTTGCAAGAGCCTTCTAAAGCTGTTGCTGTATTTTGTAGAAGACTGACTCTGCGGCATACATCGGGTACGATCGGAGAATTCCCACCTGACCGAAAGCCCCAGGAACTACGGTTAAATAAAAGATACATTAATATAAATGAATATAATTAATAATAAAAATTAATAATAAAAATTAATATCCAGAAAGCTGACAATCATGAGCTAGGCATCCTGCTAATCATCCCTCCTGCAGGCAGGGGGAAAAAAAAAAGGTAAATTAGATCCAGGACTAGTTCCCAGGAACTTTGAAGCTGCTAACTATACTGCCTACAGTGCCCAGGCACCTTCAGAGCTTAATGGTAAGAGACAGAGGGTTTGGTGGGCTGTAATTACGATCACAAGCACACAAAACACATCTATTTAAGTATTTCTAAGAATCGACTTATCGACTAAAGTTGTAGGGGGAAGGATGAGAAAAACAGCGGGGTAGGGATCAGAACCAGAGGTATAACCTCACAAAATCGCATCGGTCGCTTTCGTGCCTCCCCAACTGCATCACTGAGAGACAATTAACATTAAGCCACAGAACCTTCTGCAGAGTGGACATGATATTGAAGATAAACTGAAATTAATTGACAAATGCTCTAAGCAAGCTATCTGCTCAAAGCTCGTCCTTTTACGTTATGAACATTTGCACGATTCGTCTGGTTACAAAGCTAACTGCTATAATAAATGCACACATGTAACACCTATCAGTTTGTCTATTTATCAAATCATTAAAATTCTTCCCCGATAAGTTACTGTTAATTTGATCTGCGCTGGATGTGCAGCAGCCATTCTCTGTGCAGAATCCCCCAGATATCCCCACGCACGTGTTTGCTCTGGCACACTCTTTAAATAAACCTACTGGAAAACACGCAGAGATAACAGACAATGGAAAAGTTAGAAAACCATCTCCACTGATTATTTTTAATCCACGTGTAAGGTTTATCAGTTAGCTACACAGTGTCGGCACACGCAAGCTATGGCACTTTCAACATTAATGCACTGTTCAAGCCAGAGGTTTCAACGGTTGCTCTGTAAGCGTGGGGAATGTTTGCATTGCCCTTCCAGGCCAGCTTTAGATGGACAAGATTGATTGTCAATATGTGGTATAAGGGACTTGGCATTTCTGCAAGTGATAAAAACCTAAATGAGCAGCTATCCATGCGTAGCGCTCCCTTGGTTTTGCATATGATAATCAATCCCCTCAGCTACGTTGCTCATTTAATAGCGGAGAGGTTTTGGCTGAACAAACATGTGCAGAGGGCATCTCCAGAGCATCTCTCTGGGCGTCCTGACATTTCTTAGCAAAGAGCTGCTGGGAGGGATCTCGGCGCGTCCCCCCTCCAGCACGGGGATTTTCACACCCCGAATTGACGGACCGCTTTCACCGTCAACCCGCTGTACCCTACAGCACAAACGAGAAGCAAAGCCTGGCAGGTAACGTTCAGAGAATTGATGATGGGCTGAGGAGGGGTGCAGGGAGCGGGGAAAGCCCTGGGGGTGGCACTGGGGGTCCTGAGGGCAGCGGGCTGGGGGTGAAGGGGAGGGGGAGGAGGGGGGTAATGGGCTGGGTAGAGGGGTAAGGGGGTAAGTAAGGGGCTGAGGGGGTAACTGAGGGGGTTAGGAAGGGGCTGAGGGGGTAACTGAGGGGGTTAGGAAGGGGCTGAGGGGGTAACTAAGGGGGTAACTAAGCCGTTGAGGGGGTAACTAAGGGGGTAACTAAGCGGTCGAGGGGGTAACTAAGGGGGTAAGGAGGTGGGTAGGGGGTAACTAAGGGGATAAAGGGGCGGGTAAGGTAAGGGGGTAAGTAAGGGGGTAACTGGTGGGCTGAGGGGGAAGGGCCCGCTGTGGGGGGGCCGCTCCTCACCCGCTTGCTCCTGGCACAGGGGGGCTTCGCGGCGCCCAAACGGTGGCGCCGCCTCTTCACCTTGCCGCCGGCCGCTCCTCCTCCTCCTCCTCCTCCTCCTGCTCCTCCTCCTCCTGATCGGGCTCCTGGGCTGCCGCCCGGCGCCCCGCCGCCACCGGCCCTGCCACCGCCGGCCATGCCGCTGCCGGTCGCGCCGCTACCGGTCGCGCCGCCCGAGGCCATACCGCCCCCCCCCCGCGTTCGGTGCCGTCACGGGGCCCCCCCGCCCCCCGCCGCCACGCGCCGCGGGGCCTGCCCTGCCCCTCGTGGGAATAAAAATGTTGTTTTTGCAGAGTTACGTTGTTTAAAGGTAAGGAATGGGGTATCGAGGTGTGCTTGCAGCGATAAGAACGCTTAGCAGGCGACCTTGTAAAATGCAGACAACCAGACTCCGTAGAACAATTCGGGGAAAATCACGGTGTTGAGTCAAGTCAGGTAAGTGAAGAACCATTACCGCTTCAACCAGTAAAAAAGTCGAAAGAAATTCGAAATTTAACAGGCCGGCAACTGAAGGCCATGCATTGTCTGGGAAGCATCAGACAGATTGTGAGCCTGGATCACCCCCTCAGTGGGGAAACAGGGGAGGGTCCCGTCATCAAAAAGTATATAAACTGGGTTTTGGAACCAGCAGGGGCGCTCCTGCTCGTGGGACGCCCGCCACTGCGATCGCGAATAAATTCCTGCTTCGCTGAGCTCCTCGCCTGAGCCCAAGTTATTGGCTACGGAGTGTTTCTCACAATTTGGGGGCTCGTCCGGGAGCCAGTCGCCTACTGGGGAGCCCCACCGCCGCAGCAGCAGGAAGGCATGCCCCGCTGATTTCAGCGGTCCTGTGCATCGACGGCGGCGGTTCTGCGGAGAGCTGACAGAGGGCCCGAGACTGATGAAAGAGGCAGGATCCGTGAAGGAGTGGGGAAGGGAAGAAGGCAGGCACTCCGGCTTTGAGAATTGATCCGGTAACTCTGTGCACAGACCAAGGTAAGAAATAGGAAGTATTGCCTTGGGGGTCGGGTGAGACTCTGTGTGCCGTGTGATTGAGACGTACTTTTGTACGGAGCGAGTGTGGAGTCCTGATCCGCGGTTCCGCAGCTCCGCGAGGGGCGCGGCCGGAGACGGACGAAGCGTGAGATAAGGGAGAGAAAGGAAGAGTCTCGGGAAATGTGGTGTATGGTAAGCCCTTGCACGGGGAAGTGCTTGGCAATACACCAGGGAAATTTGGTGTGCGGTAGTCCTCGCACGGACGGGACGCCCGCCACTGCGATCGCGAATAAATTCCTGCTTCGCCGAGCTCCTCGCCTGAGCCCAAGTTATTGGCTACGGAGTGTTTCTCACACCCTCCCCCTCCCTCCCTCGCGCGCCCCCTCCCCTCACGGGAACGCGCGCCCCCCCCTCCCGCTGCCGCTCCCGTTCCTCGCCCCGCCCCGGTCCCGTCCCGGTCCCGCCGCCCTCCCGCTCCCGCCCTCAGGACCCGGCCGCCATAATGAACCCCGGCCCGGCCACCGTAAGCACGGGGCTAGGAGTCACCTCCAGAGCCTCCCCGCGCCGTGGCGCCGACCGCTGGTGTGCCGCAGCACCGCGCCGGGCGTGGGACGGCGCCCCGAGCCCACAGTGCTCGTCAGAAAAGCCCCGCACCGACAACCGATACCCCCGCACCGACAACCAACAGCCCCCACGCCGACAACCAACGCACAAGCAGTGTTTTAGGCCGGATTCGTGGCCCCGTTGGTCCGGGAGGCAGTCGTCACGCTAAATTCTACCCCACGGCAGGGGAACGATGGGCATCGTGACAGATCGCCGCCCCAGAAAATAAACACATAAATAAAGAATAAAAACGATAACGGGACATGAATCGTGCCCTTAATAACAGACATTGGGCAGTGAAATCACCGACTTCTGCAACAATACGTGCTCAGGGAACTGACTAAAACCCCTCCTGCATCGGCCATGTAATAGCTAGGCAAACATCACATAATACTTCCCTCCCTCATGTACACCAAACCTATTAAGGCAACCATAGTAGTGTGATAACGTGATTTTTCTCCTCCAGATCAGCGTCAAAGGCAGCTACGCTAGGTTTGCTCATAAGTTCAAACGCTGCTTTATTTATTTATTTAAATGCCATTTTTCTTATTTAGAAGGATTTCCATAGGGTGACAGGCCTTTAATGACACTCACGACTCAGAAACATTTGCCGATGCAGTCAAACGGTGTCTATTAACGCGAGGCACTGAAGTTAATTGGTATTAGAAATGAGCCAAAACGAAAGGCAAGTATCTGCGTGTCCAGCAGAATGACAGCGATCATCACCATTTGATCAACCTTCCCTGTGAGTTCTATCTGCAAGTTACTTTGAGGTAGTGCTAGAAAGAAGCGGTTAGTCCAGAGCATCCCTGCAAAAAGAAACATCCACGGCTTAAGTACCATTTACTCTTTTGGTATCCTTTTAAGTACTTTTTACCCGTTTCGGACTCCTGCCTTTTCCCGCCTCACTGATGACAGCATTAGTAGCCCCTCAAGCTACTGTCCTACAGCCTTTCCCATCAGTGAAGAGATAGGAAAAACCCCACTACTTCTTGGAAGAGAAAACCAGCAGGTTTTTGAATAAAAGCACTCTCTGTTGCAGCTAGGTACAACGAAAAGAGTTTATGAAATCATTACGGGACATTCTTGTAGAAAACTTCCTCAAGCTTGGAAGAAAAAAAAACATTTCAGCTAAGTAAAACAGAAAATAACTGGAAGAAGTGAAGTATGGCGGTGTTGGAAAAGTTGCTTCAAAGACTTGTTTAATTAAAAAGAAGGAAAAAAGCAAGTTCCTACTGCAATCCCATCTTTGTCAAACTGATGGCGGGCACCAGTACGATGTGTTCAGCTAACACAGGCTGGAAGTTGTAACTGCAGCTGTGAAGTTTACCCAGTAAAAAGACTCCGCAAAGCATTCTAGCAGTTCCGATGCAATCACTGCTTCCTGAATTTGTGACTCAGGGTTAACACGGCAGTACAGGAAGAATTCTGGCATTCACTGTGCTCTTACGGTAAAGAATCTGCCCTGCGCACACCATCCCAAGCCAGGTATGCGCTCCTAACAGGAAAGGACGATAGGCTGATAAGTCTCAGCAGAGGGAAAAAGACATCAGAGAACTACTTTATAACAGCAGCACGCGGGCTGCAACCAACGTTCTCTTCCTCTCATCATTTTCATTTCTGTGGACTCCAAGAGAATACACTCCCAACATTTTTCAGCTCTGGAGAACAAACAGCCCAACCAATCTCATTCACTGAACTACAAAACTGGTATTTTCGCTATCTAGTCCGGAAAAGGAGGCGCACGTCTCTAACGTACAGTGTAGAGACCTTGTTAATAGGCAAAGTCTGCATAAAATAGGTGGCCACAGCCTGATTTTCTGACGTTCAGGGCCTTGGGTCACACACCACCACAGCATCAGACTTAATGAAGTCACCAATCTATGTGGGCCTCTCGTTACACAGGTCACATGTTATGGACCAACCTCTCAAAGGCCAAAAACCAGCACTGATACTGCCGGGCCAACACATATCTGTAGCATCCCATTTCTGGGTGACAACACAATGAATGTTTCCACAAAGTACTCGATGCAACCTAACTACTGTGTTTGGTGATGCAAAGCAAGCCGTGTCAAAGCAGCGTAGCACCCAGGCACATTCCTGGAAGATGTTTTGCTGCTCACGTTGAAGAAAATAGATAAAAAAATCCTGTGCAGTTTGCACTTCTGAGCTCAAGTACCACAGCTATGCACTACAATTGAAGTGGCATCAAAGCTTGTAAGGTTTTGAAGCTTCAGCACTGCCATCCAAAGTCAAGGAGGCTGCATCTATTATCTTGAATTTGCCCCAGCTCAGTCCCCTGAAACAATTCCATAGACACGTACAAGCAACCCTTTTCCCACCCAGATTCTTTGCTTCATCTATTGCACCTCTACCTTGTGTCATATTCTTATTAATCTGCCCCTCAAAAGACTCCCTGGCTCACACAAAGAAGCAACCCAACAAATCCCTGTTCCCAGCCACGTTGCTTTCATGCTTTGGGAAGAGTTAACTGCAACAGCTCTAACTGTGATGCCACCTCACCCCCTCCACCTATGTGAGGTTCTTTGCCTTCTGTCTCCTCCTACGTCTACACCTGCACTAGAACCAGGAAGAATGTGCTTCCTACAATACTCCAAGAGCCTCTTCTGTTTCAGGATGTCATCATTTCAATTCAGGACTGAAAGTATTCCTAGCAAAAACCCAACAGCTAATAGCTAACAGAAGCAGTTGCTGGTGATCAGCTACAAGTAACCTGGAAGTACTGAGGAGTCACAAAAGAGAATTTGCATTACATTTAAGAACAGCATGCAGCTTAGGACCACTGCTTTCACTGACTACACTAAGCCATAAAAAAGAATTGGATTCTTACCTGCCATCACAGCAATTATGGTTTATGTTGCCCCCAAAACACACACGGCAGTACCAGAACTGTGTCAACTAGCTTTAACAGCTTCCCCAGCTATTAAGTACAGTAATTTCTGCTTCCTTTTTTTTCTTGGAGGAATATTCTTTTGTTTCCAGCCTCACTTACTTATTATACACACTGTTAATTAGCAACTATTTCTCCATACTCATAGGGTTATGGAGTCCCTATGACTGGAAAAGACTCTGTACCCTTCAAGATAAGAACAGCATAAAGGCAGCAACTCGCAAGACTGCTCTAGCTTAAAGCAAAGCTTTCCTCATTGCTCTCATCTCCTTTGACTTGAGTGCTGTCATCCTTCTACCAGAGCTTTAAAAACTTCATTACCACGAATGAAGGAAGACCAGAGCAATCAGAGAGGGTAGCAGAGGGTATAACTTAAGGAGCTGTTACTAGGATTTTTTTGTTGTTCCTGGTGGACTATTTTTCTCCTTGCCAGCAAGGAGGGAAAACCAGCAAGTTGTTTTCTCCAAGATTTTTTTTTTTTAGGTTTAAGAACACGGATTATGTTGTAGCAATTTCTTCGCTGTAAAGCGTCAGCTGAGAAGTCTAACAGTAAGAAGGGCAAGGGAAAACTGAATGCTGATGCAGAGAGTGCCAGCAGACATCATCCTCATTCCACGGGATGTTTGTAGCTATGGCAGTTGAAGTCTACACTTCCATATGCTTAACATACCCTATTTATAAGCCGATTTTAGCTGACCTAGCATGTATCAGTAGTACAGTTAGAGCCAGCAGCCTGCAGGAAAAAGTGGGCACAGGTGTTTCCATAGCAAGGCCTGTGAGTGTCTCCCATACATACTTCCAGTCTAAGCAAGCACATGAAAGGCTTGGCTTGTCGCTTACCTAAGGAACCAGGAAAACAAGGGGAAGCTAGATTTTGCTTGTGTCCTAATGCCCATATAAAAATAAAGACAGATGAAATACCCTTACTACCTTGTTAAATTCCATAAGCCGGAAGAGAACGTGCTGCACACAGGTACAAGTAAAATCCCTTGCTGGCAGGTTTGCAGAAACAAATCTTTTATTTACACAGGCAAGTCTATCTTTAGACCCCATTTACCTCTTTACATTTCTTGAATATTTACATGACTTCATGATGCTCCAAGAAGGGAGTGATGAACAAAAAGATTACAGAAACTGTCAAAAGCATAGCAAAAAAAACCCAACCTATCATTGTGCTTTAAAACTTATGAGCTAGAATAATGTAGAAGAAATGTAGTTTTAGCACTTTGGCCATAACGGTCATGCTCTAGAAGACACTTAAATAGCAGAGGGGATTTCAGAAGTGACCGTATCCAGAGGTTGCCAGTGACAATTCATGAGTGAATCGTAGAGTTCTTCGCTTGTCTCCGTGAATTGTCTGTTCATTTCATCAACATCCAAGTAGAGCTGTGGATCTGAAAATAAAAGCCTGGTAAGTCCAAGTATCAAATCTGAGGCATGCGCACAAAAAAACTTCACGTGAAATGGCTAATAAAATGTATTTTAAGCTAAGTGTAATAAGCTATTAGATCTACTAATTTTAGTGAGGTATTTAGTCCTCTAAAATTTTGAGCCTCACAACTCCAACTTTTGGGAATTTGTATATTAGAAGGCTGGGACTAGAACTGTCTTTCAAGATAAAGACAAAGACAATGTTTAAGATAGTAAAGATAACGTTTACGGATAATCAGCCATGAAACCCTCCCAAGAGTCATTTAATTCACTTCTACGGCAATACACGTTACATAGGATAGTTTCTAAACACTAACACAAAATGCCTCCACGTGAGGAACTTTGCAAACCTTCCAGGACACAAATATGTTTTGTACCGTATTTGTAAGTGCAAGCTGAATCCTCCTTTTGGAATCTGCAACATAAGCTTTTACCTCAGGGTGGAGAACAAAGCTTTTGCATATTACTGAGTTTCTAATATAAAATCTGTTTAGCGGAACCAATACAAAGAACAAAATTCTGTCTTAGACCATTTTCAAATGGGAATGAAGGCACAGGTACAAGAAACCTGCTGCGAAGCATTGACAGTGTCCCGTTTTACTTGATGCGGTCAGTGTATGCTGTATCAGCTTTAAAACCCCAGCTGATTGCAGATCAACCCCACAGAGGTTTGACCTCAGCTGAATTTTCAAGATGTTCTTCATCCAGTAGAGGTTGGCTTGTATTGTTAAAAGGCACAAGGATGGCTAAACTCAAGTGACAATGATAGAACCCTTATTACCGTCAGTAATTAGGTCATCACCGATTGCAGTCATAACTGAAGATTCCTGAAAGACAGAAAAGGCTAAGTTTAATCATAACTCATTTCAGAAAGCATCACAGATTCAAAGTGCTGCAGTCTCAACCCATTCCTTCTTCCTACAACTACAAGGATAGATGGCATTTTATCTACTTATTTTTAGAAGAAAGCCAATATTACAGTACAGGTTGGAAGGGACCTCCGGAGGTCACAACTAATACATTGACCACGATAAGACCACTTACAACAACTGTTTAATTTGCTTTAAGCAAAGCAAATCAGAAGAACAGGAACAGAAGAAGCGTACGCAATTATGCTGTCAAAACCATTCTTTGGTATGTGTGAACAAATAATGGTGTATAAATCACTAATTCTATGGATTTACTATTTAAGCACTTAAATACAAACACCTCTGAATGGAATCTGCTCTTTTAACTTCACACTAAGCAGAAAGCATGTTTTCAACTTCGGATTCTTTTTGCTGATTCACACAAATCTGTACAACGTATTATCTGTGAAATATTTTCTTTACAGCAAGCGTGCACTATCTTTACCTCAAAAACAGCTGGAGCCATTAAAGAATCTCCTAAAGAGCAGTCTCCAACAGCTTGCATGCTGTCATAGGGAGCATAGGAGCTGTAGTTGTAGTCAGCGTAAGCATCTTAACTCCTCTGCGAGTGGTAGTTCTGGTAATCTTGGCAATAATCATTATAGTTGTATGACTGGTACCGCTGCAATTCTGCTTTCAGTCTGAAACATGAGAAGTTGCATACAGTCAGAGAACAAGAGACTGTAAACCCAGTTCTGAACTTAAACAATTTGTCAGCTTACGTACTTCAAAGCTTAAAAGGAAGCTTTCCTAAACAGTCACCTAAGTGACAGCTTAAGTCACAGCTCAAAACCTCATTTCTATAGAAGCAAGCATCCTCACCTTTGCCAATACCAGAAGGAATTGTTGTCATGGATTAACTCCAGAGCCTTGACATGGTTACCTGTACACATCAAGTATTTTTAGCGTTGGCATAAGCAAGCTGCTGCTAAGTCTCTGTGCTTTGCTAAAGATTGATTTAAGACCAGAGACATTTATCAAGCACAGCTGCTTTAAAGATGCAGTCTTAACCCTTCTATCTTTTGTTTGGTTAATTACTAGATCTTATTTCCAGAAAGAAGTGAATGGAGTCAGATTATCCATTTCAAAGAAGCATCTGACGCTGCCTGTCAGTTTGCCATGTCTACCTCCACCTGCTCAGTTTTTTTGTTTGTTTAAAGTCCATTAAACATTCAACAGCTGCCAACTATACCGCTCAGGTGAAGTCAGTCTTGCTTAACAACACAATCGCGATTCTCCAGCGTGACGCCTTATTATTAGTGG
Organism: Anser anser; assembly: GCF_964211835.1. Classification (NCBI taxonomy): domain Eukaryota; kingdom Metazoa; phylum Chordata; class Aves; order Anseriformes; family Anatidae; genus Anser; species Anser anser. The sequence continues at coordinate 523,483 of NW_028153992.1, read as the reverse complement.
GAGAATTACAAAATACACTGGTTCTTAAGAAGAAAGGGCCAGCTGATTAGCTTTCACTACTTTCCCTTTCAAGATTTTCTCAGGGGCAGCTTCAGACTAATGACAAGAACCAAGACAAGTGCTATCTGTACTAAAACTGAGGTACACTGCATAAAGAACATTCAGATAACCCAGCTGCATATTCAAAAAAATCCGCTGTTTAGACTTGTCTTCACTGATTCTGTACAGGCAGACCTCCTGTGGTTGCAGTGCCCAGTTTCTCTGACTTGAATTGGGGATGCAGAGAAGTGAGTTCTATGCTTTTGGGGAAGAATACAAGCTGAAGGCATTCTGAAATAGCTTCCAAACTCAGCAAACATGAGGGACAAACTAATCCAATGGCTGGGTATTTCAATGCTAAGAGAGCACGGTACTCAGCCATTCAGAAACGTATTACTGATGTGTATTTTAATACCTACATTTGTTTCAATACTGCAAAGCTACACAAGTTCTAATAAAGAGGTAATCCATTGTCTTGTTACTGTAGTAAACAAACAGAAGATACATCATCTTAGGTCTTCTGCTTCCAACTGCACTCTTCCTACATACAGTTGTGTAGGGAAGGAAAATCTGAAAATACTGTTGACGTTCTTCTGGATAGCCGAAGCAAGAAAACATGTTTGTGGCTTATTCTTGTTTTCAAAATAAAACAATATTAATTTAATCAAAAAATTTTGGCAAAGAAGTTTGGACAGTGCTCTCTTGGAGAAGAGCATTTCCATTCTAAAGCAGAAGGAGGCAACATTTGCAGAATTATGCTAGGTAAACAGAAACAGAAGTGTCATTTTTTACTATTTAACAGAACACACAAGCTAACCTCATGAACATACTGAAATTGTTTATATGAAGTCCTGTTTTGTCAGTATCCTGGATCAGAGTTCATCAAATTTGGTATCAATTCTTTAACCGTTCAGAGACCTGAATTGCCTTAAATAAGTGATAGAACTGAGCCGGTAGAGTAAGAAACCCTCTCAGGAAGTGCTAAGCTTTAAACTCCCCATTGCCCTAAGCTCATGAAAAGCAAAGAATAGCATTCTAAACCTGTTCTAGTAATAACGCCTTTGGCTTTCTCCCTGCGTTCCCATTTTTCCCCCCCACTTCTTTCCTGTCAACCCACTATAAAACTAGTTATGTGCTTCTCTCAAACTAGAGGGAAAGCTCTAAGAACAAGAACTCCCTAGCATATAAAACCACTTCTTGTCCCTTCTACCTTATGCAGGCCCAAACCTGAAAATATTTACCAATGCATTCAGCTTTGCTACTGTTGAGAAACAAGGCTGGTTACAATGGCAGCTAAGCCCAAGTTGCGCTGTCTGGCTAGACTTAACAGTTGGATTCCCCCAGCCATCCTGAAGCAGGTTGATGAATCCAGGGAGTCAAAACATAGGACTTCTGCATTTCTGGTTTTGTAGACTGCATCCTGTGTACAGCCACTACAGCAAGGGCCACAGACTTTCCAAAGGCAGAGCTACAAGAATCTGATTATTTAGAATAACTGTATCAATGCACAACTCCTTGGTTACCTTTTAGAAATTCCTATGCTCAGCCGGATTCCTTTTCCCCCCAGACCTGGTGCGTTCTGGCAGTCTTGCAGTGCCCTCATCTGATCACCTTGCTCACCAAATCTGACATAGGCATACCCTCTACTATTTTCAAAAGGGAGAAAACCAATTCTGGTATGCATAACAGTTACAAAGCTAACGAATTCAGTTTCTGTCTTCTACAAAAAACAGAAGATAGCAGCTACTATAGCTTCTATTACTTAAGCAACCTCTCTGGCATGTGCACGTGCACAGAAAAGGCTTTCACCAAATTAAAAAACTTGGGCCAGGAGCAAAAAGCTTATTCCTTGGTAGCATTAAGATGCAACTCACTGAGAGCCAGCAAAACAATACATTTTAAGTGCTCTCTGCGTAAGTAATCAGATTCCATATTTCTGCATATACAGCAGTTAATCAGTTAGCACTAACCCACTCCTTTTGGAGCCACAAACTTTATTGGTCACAAACACCAAGAGCTGGCTGTAATTATCTGAACCAGTATTAACCGGTACCTCTGAACTCTTCAAACAAAAATATCTTTCAGGTGCTCTTAGAAGAACAACATCAATTGCCTGCAACAATTTGATGGCTTTGCTAAACGGAGCACTGAAAAGCACAGTGGTACAGTTTCTTTTGTAGCCTGTTCAGAAATTATAGCCCCATGCCTACAGCTTCAAATCAGGCCAAGCTTACCAGCCCAACTCTTACAGCTTAAGTTCACTGCACTCGAATGCCTTCAAGACGTGCTTTTAGGAGCCATGGAGAAGAACCCTCTGGTAAGACCACCATTATAAAGTACTGAGTGTTGTTTTACACTTAAAATAGAACTATCTGTTACAGTCATTCATCAGCTTTCCCTAGGCTGCTGCTCTCTCACTACTGAATGTGATCCTGCTTTCAGTTTCCCACTAACTTTTTCCCCCAGCGTTTATGGCCTCTTTTCATCTACGACACTTTTAAGGGACTACACTGTGTTGAAAAATGCTGGTTAACATTTCCTTTTACACAAGGTGCCTCATCGAATTTTCCTGACTAAACCAAACCCCAGAACCTTAACTAGAAGAGGAAGCACACAAACACACACGCCTCCCTGGCCACCATATCTCCCCAAAACATATCTGTTCAGTAACAGACCAACTGTAAGAATACTGCGATTAAAATCAGTATAGCTCTATACACTGCTTTTGTTCGGGATTACTAGCTAATGTCCTTCCCCTTACCCCTTCTGGAATTAATACTGAATTCTGTACTCCAAAACGCGGTTCTTAAGTCATACAAATGACATTTAACAATCAGAATTTTTCCACACAGTGATCCTCAATAAAAACTTCAATCCTCTACTGCAGTCTTTCAACAAATTAAAGGAATACAAAACTGGCTAATAACTGTTCAGTGATTTTTGGACCTTTGTAGCACTAGAGTAACAGCAGTACACTCTGCAGCATAGTTGCAAGTACGTGGGAATAATCTCTTTTTTTCTCTGAAAGGTGTGAGGCCTCTATTTCACCCTACTAAAGATTTTACCACCAACTGTACTGCTAGCATTGAGACACTGCAACTTCTGTGCTTGTATGAGATGCAGGACAGGTTCCTTAAGGTGTCGCAATTTTTTGTCTAAACCTAGTGTTGAGATCAAAAAAGGGATTGCTACTAATTGCGTACGTATCAATAACCAGGACAGAAGACATGCTGCATATAGGAATTAAACTTTTTCTAAAGCTCTAGTACATGAACATATCAAATCCCGCAGATTTTTTCTAGTATGGTTTCAGAGGTCTTACTTGATGGACATAAGCGCACAAGTGAAGACAAAAGATACTCTGTTTACCTGAAGTACTGGTTTGCAAGTACTGCTTCTCTTCTGTCCTTCCCAAAATAAACTGTGAGGCAGCTGCAGACTCTGCACCTGAACACTCTGAGTGAACACCGAATGTAAATGATGGCAAGGCAGCATTTTGTGGACGCAGCCGCAGCACCAAAACCTGCAGAAATAAGTGAATGTCAAGTCCGTAACCCACGGTGTATCTGCAGTACGTGAAGGTTTGAACTACATTCTAGTCCTGATCTTTCCAGTCAAAACTGTTTAACAAACAACCCACCAAACAGTAAAACAAACAAGAAAACCCCATGCTTCCACTCTACATAAAACTTTTCACAACTGTGTTTTCTGCCCACCACCTGGCTTTAAAAAGTATACGAACTTCTTTGAAAGATCATGTTTTTAGTCTGAACTCCAAATGAACAACGTGTAGGGCATGTAAAGAACAAGCACGTCATTAATGAAAGCTTTTCTCTAAAAAGGATAAACTTATTCTTGGGGAAAAGTGTGGAAACAGATGTTATCTAGGCAATATTCCTACAGGAAAAACGAATAATTTTGCCACACCTCAAAGGAAAAAATAATTGTGCTTAACAGGTAAGAAAATAAAAAAAATCAGAGCAAACCAAAAAATAAATCACAGAATATGCATCCTCATTTTAATCATTAAGTATTACCTCTGAGCTCTGCTTTGGTGCTTGGCTTTGCACTTTCACAGGCTACACACTTCGTGGCCTCTGCTTTGTTTTGAACCAAGCAGGTCTCCCAATCCCAGCTTCCTTCAGGCTTCTTGAATTTGTCTAAATCCAGAAATTCTCCAGAAGGAGCAGAAAATGCAGATGCACTGCTACTGGTCACAGGTGTTGGACCCTCTGTGAGACAAACAAGACAGTTAACCATCCTGTTTGAACATGAACTATAAAATGAACATTAACTTTTAAATTTGATTTGTCAAATCCCACAGAAATGTTCAAAATTACTCCGCAACTCCCCCCCCCCCGCCCCTGAAAAAAATAAAAGCCACCAAAAACCCACAAAGAAACAAACAAACAAACAAAAAAACCAGAGTGGAACTCAAAGCTTCCAAACAACACACAACTCTGTTCAGCACACAAGCTTCTGCTGCTGTTGACGACAGTGTAACCTCCATAAAGAGGCCTGACAGGTGCCTTTTAAAAAAAAGGTGCCTTTTAAGAGAGAAGCAGAAGATAACGCTTCAAATTCAAAACCGGAAAGACAAGAATGGCTCTTCCCTTCCACAGCACACGCAGAAAACTTTTATCCTAGTATTACTTGCATCGCTCTTCCTCCTGACAAGTGCAACGTAACCGTGCAATTCACTGCACCATGGTCACAGTAAACCCCTCATTTCCAAAATTCCTCCTTGCAATGGCAAGAGCCTCAGACAAAGATGCCGACTGACCGCTCAGAGGTTGGAAGTCCAAGAGAATCAACTCTGTCTGAAATCCATTATCTTACCTCAGGAAATTTCAGTCTTACCGCACAGGATGAATACAAAAGCCCGGTCTAGTCCATCTTAATTTGTTTCTTCCAGGATATATTTGCACAGGTGTTTTTCGATGTAATGGCATGTTAAATGACATTTAGAGTCAAAGTTAGAATTAGAATCGTATTTTAAAAACAATACAACCACGCTCAAAATCAATTACGGTCACACACAATGGGAAACAACCCAGTACTGCCCTGAAGAAGTTACCCAGCGGGTCACTCGCTTTCTTGAAGCCTACCACTGACCTTCATAGGCATCTCTCTGCTTTAGCTTAAGACTAGTTAAGACTACACTGTCTTGAAATCTGGCTTCACATCTCCCCTCAATTACATACAAACGGTGAGTAGAGGCATTTTGGACACATTCTGTAATTTTTTTTACTTATTTTTTGAAAGAGAAAAACGCAGTCATTTTTAACTCTTTCTATGGAGTTCTCATTTTCGCCAGTGAAAAATCACTATGTTGTTTTTAAATTAAGTCACCCACTTCAGCCATCTTCCCTCACCAGCTGCAAAGCCGGGGGTATCTGCATTGATCCAGCTCCGTACTAATACATTTCACAATCAGTTCAATTTATGCGACAGGCTGGAACCTGGGCTGAGACCTCTGAAGTGCCTGTAAACCAATCCTGCAGACAGCCGCTAACCCATCAACCGTACCTGGGAATCGTGTTGCTTAAAATATTCCATATATGCAACGTACTTTTATTCTGTACAAGATTCACAGAGGCTAGGATGGAAACAACAGGAAAAAAAGGACCATACCTGGTTTCTCAGACTGACAGGCTACACATTTGTTATCTTCCGTCTTATTTGGTACAAGGCATATTCCACAGTCCCAAGAGCCTTTCGCCTTCTTAAATTTGTCTCCAAAGCCCAGAGTGGCTGTTGTGTCAGTGCTGCTCGAGGAGGATGTCACTGTCACCGAGCTGTCTGTGACCACTGGTCATGTCAGAGCAGGCATTACTCCCGTTCCAGGTTTTGGTGTCTCACATGCTATACATTTTGTAGCTTCCGGTTTGTTTTGGACAAGACATGTATCACAATCCCACGTTCCAGGTACTGTTTTGAATTTGTCTCCAAAGCCCAGCATCCCTGCTGGGGGCGCTGCTGGCTTTGAGGTGTCGCATTGACTTGAACTTACTGTCTGTTTCATACTCTCAACTGTTGAGGCTTTAGTAGCTTGACAAGTTACACATTTGTCCTTTATGTCTTTGTTTTGCAGAAAAGGGTCACATGTATCAGATTGCCAGTACGATGCTTGTTTAGAAGTCTCTTTACCTGCAGAAAAAGTTGTTATTGCAGGCCTAGTATAAACCACTGTGCTTGTTGTAGGTTGTGCAGACGTAGAAGAGCGTGTTTTCAACAATCCAAAGTCTAGGAAGCAAGAAAAAAAAGTCTTCCTGTTAGCGCAGCACCTCACTACATGTAACTAAGTGACTTTACTAGAGGGCAAAAATTTCAACTCAGGTGCCAATGGTTACAACTAGACATTCAGACCGAGCGCAACAGGAAGTCCCCAGAAATCTTATCTAAACGGATGAAATTTCATCTGCTGCACTGGGTCACAACAGAACATTTCGTTAAAGCTTCATTTAACTCTTTGTTTCCAAGCAAGCTTTAAATCAACATTTTCACTGGTCGATACAAGTACAAACAGACAGTAGCTGACTGAAATCTGACAGTCCAACGTGGAATGGAAATAATACAATTTGATTAAGACGCGATGCCCAATCGAATCAAATTTCTAAAGCTCCTCCTTCCGTAGCAGATGACTCAAATCTACTCCAGTAACTGTACAGAAGTTTGTACTCGGAGCAGCAATCCATGCGGTATTTTCCCACAGATGCTGAATATTAATTAAATAATAAAAACTCAAGACAATTGAACAACTGTCTAATTTTCTATAATCTTTTTCAAAATGCATCGGACACAGGACAACTCCTTATTTAAAAGGTGGCAATTTTAACAGGAAAGACAAGCTACTAATACAGAAAGACTAAAGGAAATGCATCTTAAACAGCAGCTCAAGTTGCTTGTAAATCTACCTTGAACATAGTTGTTTTGTGGTTTGTTTGTTGGGTTTTTTTTAGTCAAAAATGAAGTCTTTGAACAATGTGGATTTAGATTCTGCTTCTTTTAAATCGATAAAGAAAGTGAATGTCACTTCACTCAGAGGTCTTTCCTTAAACAAAATGCACAATGTATTTTCTCTCACTTAGCTCTTTCCAACAGAGAAATGTGCTGCCTTCTTAACAAGTATGTAAGTTAGAAGAAGACTTTTGGGAAAAGATCAAATTCAATAAAGCCCTTTTTCTTAAAAGATATCTTTTCCACAGACACACTTTATGAAACTGTTGAAAACAATTGCAATTGCTTAAAAACAAAATTCAGAAAAGGGTTTTTAACGTAAAACACTCCACTTCTGTTTGCAGTTTAAATTTTAATCCACAGGAGCCATTGTAAGCTAAGGCCCAAAGATTCGCAGCTTTCGCCATGTATTTGGAACTGAAGCTCTTTCCTATTCTTTCTTCACCTGGGCTGAAGGTGGGACAGGAGTGTTGAGTTTTACAAACATTTCCTTTTCAATTCCACAAATTGTATTTACTTAAAATGAAACACCGATTATCTGGCTAATTCTCTTAGTACCTCATTTACAATTACATCCTAACACGTAAAGGAGATGCAACCCATCTGCTTTTCATCTTGCAGTTTTACTTCCAGCAACAAACACCACTTAGAATAGAAGGGGGCAGATGCACCCTAACAAACGCAGCGCTTAATGTAATGCTCTCCTACATTCATATTTATAGCAGATACTCTATTAACCATAAGTCGTGTGTTGGGTTTTTTTTTAATAAAAAATGCTAGCGTATTTTTTGCAGCATCTTTTTAAAAGGAGTTCATTATCTCTCCAGGATTTTTTAGAACGTCTAAGACGCTTCCTTCCTTTAAGACGTGGGCAGTGGTGAAGGGACCACCAGCAAAATCTTTGACCTCCTCTTTCTGTGTGTTGATGTTGGTTGAGGTGGTGGTGTCTTTTGAAACAAAAGAAAACAAAACCAGCTTTCACAATGTGACCTAGTTAGAGCAGATTATACTCACTTTTGTTAGAAACAAGAATTTCCAGCTTTCATGCTTCTCACATAAGAATCTTCACAAATTCTACTTACTTTGCAATGCTTTATGATTACAAGCAAAACAAAAAGCAACAAAACAAAAAAAAAATATAAAAGCAGATCTGTCACTGGAAAAATACTGCAGAAGTCCAACACTGCCTGGAATTGCTAGCATGCGCAGACAGGACAGATTGAAGATTTAATAAAGAAAAAAAGGAAAATCAGCACTTCAGATCTGAAGTGCTAAAGTTTCAGTTACCTAGGGTAAGAAAGGGCGTCACTGGAGTACCACTGGGTCCAGAAAGTTCTGCCGATTTTACAACGGGAACACTAAATGTAAACCCAATCTGCTATGAACAAGAGAGGTTTTTCAGATTCTCAAGCCACAGGAACTTCAATCGAATGCACACACAAAACCAAATCTGAAAGCTGCTCTTCACATTTGTAGCACGCATGCTGAATGACAAATTATAAGCCAGAAGCCTACATACTTTTCTCCATCAAGGCAGATTCTGCTTTAGTGTTCTGCAACAGCCTACTAAATGCCTAAGAAAAAAAGTCAAGCTCCTTTATTATTTTACTTACAGAAGACGTAGGTAGCACTTCTGCCTCAGTAGATTTCACAACTGGAGATGAAAATGCGAACTCAGGACTGCTAACAGTACTTGTTGGTTGTATCTGTATTTTCAAAAGAATTAAAGGTTTATATTGAAGAGCAACAACTACCTGAATTCACTACCCAACAGAAGTCCCGCAGTGACGTCGAAAAACCTGATGTTTGAGTTATTTTGCAGATAAAAGTAATAATAAAACACAGGGAAGTTTCCAAGTGGGTATAGGACAATATCTTCAAAACCAAATTCCAGAAACTGAGAGGAAAAGCTGGAGATGCTACTTAGGTCTAAATGCACGGAAAAGCAAGCCAGGAAGCTGAAGAACGGCAAACTCAGCCCAATGATACTCCAAGAACTTCAGCAAACACCTCAACATGTTAAAGCAGCTGTCTACTTCAAACCGTACAAAAAATATTTCAAGTACTCTGGAACAGATTAATGTTTATTTTATTGCAATAATATGCCAATTATTGCACCCTAGGCTCATTCTATGTGAGGCTTATATGACCACGTTACCTCTAATTTAATAACTTAAATAAAGTTGTGGTTTAACCATTGCAGGCAACTAAGCACCACACAGCCACTCGCTCACTCCCTCCAAATGGAACAGGGAAAAGAACTGGAAGTAAAGAAGTAAAGTTGTTAAATTTGAGGTAGCATTAATGACTCATCGCATGTAATGGCTACCTGGAAAGACAAATGCCATAACCCTGTACATACTCCCCACTCCTTCCCCTTCTTTCCCCCAGCATTTATTGCTGAGCACGATGCTAAATGGTGTGGAATATCCCTTCGGTCCTCTGGGCTCCGCTGTCCTGGCTGAGTGCCCTCCCAGCCTCTTGTGCATCCCCGACCTCCTCGCTGGCAGGGCAGCGTGAGACACAGAAAAGGACTTGTCACTGTGTAAGCACTGCTCAGCAACAGCTAAAACACCAGTGCCTTACCAACACTGTTTTGCTCACAAATCTGCAACACAGCATCATCTACTACGAAGAAAATTAACTCTACCCCTGCCAAAACCACTATAAATAACTTGGCATAAAGTCCACACCCCCCTTCCCCCGCAGACTTCCACAGCATTTGAAGCAGTTATACAATCACGTTAAATGGGAGTTGGCAGGCTCTAAGACTGAGAGAAGCAGAATCAAAACATTTATGCCTTTTTCCCCAAACTGGCATACAACCCCAATTCATTCAGCTGCGTAGAAACTAATATTTGTTAGTTTCATGAGCACCACAGAAAAAGTCAACTCGCAATAAAGCAGTATACTCATTGTAAACATTATTTATAGCATAAAGATTTACCTTGCCCGCCGCCGTCGCTGCTGCATCTGCCATGCCTGCCGCCTCCGTTGAATTTGCCACGCTTGTCGTTGCCACTGTTGACTTTGCCTTGTCCTTTGTCATCAGCAGATATGGCATGCCCGCCGCCATTATTGGACATGTCAAGCCTGAGGGCACTGTTGAACATGTTATGCCCGACGTCGCCGTTGTATATATGATGTCCTCCACCTCCTCCTCTGATAGATCTGTCAAGTCCTCCACCTCCGATGGATCTATCATGCCCTCCACCTCTGATGGATCTGTCATGCCCTCCACCTCTGATGGATTTGCCATGCCCGTCGCAGCTGCTGGAGTTGCCGTGCTCATTGCTGCTGTTGAAACAGCGCTCGGTGACGCTGAGACAGCGCTACTACCAACGAAACTAGAATTGAACTGAGGCAGCGATGCAGCACTGATGGGTAGGGGTATGTTCGGTAGCACTGGTTCCTCCACTTCCTAAAGTTGCAAATTTTAATTTTTCTTATACAAGACATACTACTTTCTCACCCCATCGCACCCAATTTATTAACAAAATTAAATAGAACAAAAATCCATACAAATTAAGAGAAAGCAAGTTTCCAGAAGAAATCCCGATCTCCCCACCTCTGTCTACCACGTCATTTTAATTTATGGCAGGCCTGCTTCCACATTATACTCTATTCAACAACTGTACAGCAAGAACACTGAAAGTTAACTCAAAACCTGTGCAGAACAGAGACGCACAGATCACATTTTTTTTCTTTCTTTTCTATACTTTAGTCATCAAAGCTCTGGAGAAGCATCATCCTTTCTAACTACCCTCGCATGGCTTCAATTAAGAGTACACTCTCAAGACAAGTGAGAAAGTGTTCCTCTTGCAAAATTAGGCAGGATAGCTGCCAAAGTTTCTAAAGTCATTACAGCAGTGAACGTGGAAAAAGGTAATGTTTAAAGAAGCAGGTAGGTTCAACAACCAAACTAAACACAAAAAGCACCAAAGAAAGTCAGACTAGCAGCACTGAAGATTGTGTTCTGGTAAATACAGTCTATACCATGTATCAGGATGCAAATATAAAAATCAGAAGAGAGCCTCTTAACAACTTCAATTTTCATCCCTGCCACTTACTTTATTTGATTACTAAGATTGGATGAGTTATGTTTTAAATGGCATAGAAAATCTGACCAAAATTTGTACAGTACTATCATGATCTACTTAGAAATGACTAGGCAGGGATGTAAGTTGGTGCTACTGATATTCAGTGCATCCTGTAGCTTACATCTGTTTCACAGTTTTGATTTGAAAAGTTTATGGAACTTTTGATATTTGGACCATTATTTTATTTGCGTTACAGGAATAAACAACAGTGTTTACGATTTCTTTATATTGCATCATCCAGAAGTCCCATTTAATGATTTGAAACTTAAATTAACTTAAATACTTAATATTAACTTAATATTAATTAAATACTTAATGTTAACGTAAATACTTAAATTAACTTACAGGCAGCTTATATAACATCCAATAAAAGAAAAAATAATCTGAATATTCATGGTCATAGTTTTATGGAATAGATTTTTCCTATTAAAATGAGAAAAAAACTCTCTCACAATGAGTTTGGTGAGTATCAAAAACTGAGTCATCGTTAGCAGACATGCAGAATGCTGTCTTCTACTACTCTTTTTCACACTCTTGGCCTGTATCTTTCTGTACGACTTAAATATGAAACCAAAAATTAAGCTTTTTTTTTTCTTTTTATACTTGGCACTCGTTTCAAGTATCATTCCTGTAGAAAAACTATACAAACCTTCACCAAAACATTACTTCTCTTCTTAGGACTCATTCATTCAATTGCTAACGAGAAATGTTATAGTTTGAAGAATCTCCAAGGTAACAGAATTAAAAATTTCAAAATTACATAAGCAAAGTTCAGGTATTCAAACACAGGAAATCAATTGGAGCCTGCTCTGAAACCCACAAGAAAACAAAAACAATGCAAAAATAAAGCGGTATTGTTATAATTTACTATGATGCAATAAAACTGACACACTTAGCTAGTTACTTCAGTAAGCTCAGTGACAGCAATTAATTTAAGAGTCACTTACCTGTTCTTGTACAGCTCTTGATAAATAGTGTATTCCTCTTTCCCTTCTCATTTTGCCACCTCCGCTACTCACTCCTGAAGACAGACCATTGGACGCAGCAGTACTGAATTTGTAGCTGGTCACATTGCTAGCACACGACAGTACAGAAGTTGGGGGAAACAAGAGAAAAAAAAATTACCAGCCAAATTTTTTTTTCAAGATATTAGAGCTGTTATTAGTCCTAGAATTGAAACCTGCTGATCAGAAAAAAACTAAAGCTGTCTCACAAGTTGCTAAACGCTGGTAAATACTTGATGTTCTAAATAGGAAAAACTTTATTAACAGCAGCAATGAAAAGGACATACATAAGTGCACCGTTCACACGGGAACAATGACTAAGCCAGAAGACCTGAAATAGAAGAGCTGATTTAGATTGTTATTTTCCAGTGCTTCCTTTAAATAGGACTGGTTCTCTGATTCTGCGATGCACGTGTATCTTTTGCAGGGATATAAAAGAACAGCTCACAAAAATACAGAAAGAGTGCACATATGCACACATACACATGGGAAACACTGCCAACAGCTCTGATAGAATAGGGACGCCTTAGACTTGTGTGGCAAGGTAATATGGCCTAAGCTTCAGAAGCAGCTCTGGCTTTCATGTGGCCATCAGCAGGAACAGCAGAGGTGTTTGGGTATGCCAACATTCCAGAAGTCTTTTCAGACATGAATACAGATCCCTTTTGTAAGGCATACAAAGGCGTTTTTCTGGTACTTAAAAAAGCCTAGCTCAAAACCAGAAAGATATCCTAATCCAAGAGCAAATGGGGAAAAAATAACCCAAACCAGAAGTGGAATAGGGAATAACTCTAACAAAAGTACTATGGCAAGAAAATGAAGTATGCCTGGAAAAACCGTGACATCAAAGCTTATCTTGCAGCCAATCAGTCAGTCAGTACAGAAGTGCATTAGATCGCACTGGAAGACACCAGGTCAAACTCCCACAATACTGAGGAGGAGAACTGGTCTAAACTTGTCAAATACTTGACAACAGCCTGCTTAGCACTGTAACTGCATAGAGGAAGACAGATCCCTAAGGCATATGCTCAGACTTTTCTCTAATCCGAACTGTCAATCCATTAGAATTCTGAAAAAAGTCTTACATCAAAATAGATCTTCATTCAGACAACTATCGCTTGCCCATAACAGCCCATATTCCTCTTTCTGTTAACACCTGTGAGCTTCAAGGGGGCAAAGACAATTGTCAGCCTTCAAGCAAGTCTAATCTACAATTGGACTCAGGTTTAAAATATATACACACACACACACACACATAGATATATAGCATTGGTGGGCCAGAGATTTACTGAGTATTCCAACTCAACTGTCCAAAGGGACTCTTGCCAGCAGATCAGTGTGGTGCTCCTGCTCCAGAACATGGCACCCAACAGAGACCAGCATCACAAAAAACACTACCACCACTACCTACTCTACAAACAAAAGGTAGGGCACTGCAATAAACTTTGTGAACGAAATCAAAAGCAGTATGAGTTTGCTGTATCTCCTTCCTAAATGGAGAAGTAGAAAGGAGTTCTAACAGAGACAATTTAGAACAGTTTGAAAAAAACATAATTAAAACCCAGCACCTGATTGCACCTGTACCAGAACCTTAAAGCCAGTCGCTTCCACCCCTAAAAAGGTGGTTGTTGTGAAGTCCAACTTTTAGATGCCAAAACAAAGTGTTGAGTTCTTTCTGCAAGCCAAAGAATGCCCATGGTCACATAAGAATTGCTTGGCAGATGAGCATAGAGTCAACAAAATTCCCTGCTACTGTTCTTTGAAAAGAGCGACCCCCTAAAAACCGAGTGCAAAGTCTCTTAACTCAAGCATTATTACCCAAAACACCATTTGCCCAGAAGGAAAAGCCATCAATATTATCTGGAGGATAACTCATTTGACCTAATCCAAGAAAGCAGTGTAACACAAAGCAGTCTCCTCAAGAAGAAATTCAATTAATTCTGCTGGATTTTTTTTATTTTAGAGATGAGTTAGCATTTGGCCTCAAATGATTCTAAAGAACACATGGTCTTCATGTGAACTCAAAGCAGACAATTAACTTCATCATGAAAGGAGTATTAGAAAAAAGAATAATAAATCATAAACCTTCCTCCATGTTTTTGCTTAAAAAATAAAGAAAAAAACACATCAATAAACATCCTCCTGAACTGTAACTCACTTCCCCTACTTCACCTTCTAAAGAATGCTTCAGAAAGAATCATCCCATTAGGACAGAGCTTTCAAACTGCAAGCAATTAAATAGCTAAAACTAATAGCTTTTCCCTTAGGGAACATTAGGAGGGACAAATTATTTTGTTATAAGTAAACTGAGTTATAAACCATGAAATATCTGTCAAAGCAAAATTTGTAACGCTACAGATTTAGTCAAACTACAAAATGAGCCATATTTCCTGTAGAAGGAAAAAATTAGGCCTCCAATAGCAAAGATCCTTTCTGTGGATACAGCATTATAACGTGCCTCGTTTCCCATCTTCGTATCCTACTCAGAAGATAAACTTGGGATAAAAAGTGGTGTATCAGTACTTTTATTCTTGCTCATCTTCCTTCCTTTCATAAAAACAACAATTTTCTCAAAGTTATATTGATCTTCAAACACAATCCAGACTTTGCAGCTCCCTCAAAATACAAAATTTTCATTGGATTTCCCATTCCTTTTACTGAGAACTGTCACCACCTTTCAGGTGCAGACCGTACTGAAAAAGGAGATTTCTTTCTTCCTTCAAGTAAGTTTTAAATTAATAGATGTCATACCTTTCAGATGGTTCTGCTCGCTGTTCTGCAGGCAAAGTCTTCTCTCTCATCCCCTGCAAGTTAAGTTTAGTTCAAGACTTAGCTGAATATGTACAGAATACACAAAGTACCAACAACCACTTCATGTGGTTTTTTGTGGTTTTTATTTTATTTATTTATTTTTAATTTTATAGCACTGAATACACCTCACCTACTTAACGTTGTTCCCTAATTCAGCATTGTGGGTACAGTTCAGTTAAATTTTGGGGCTAAAGTAAGCATCACTGCTTCACTCAGCATTGAGGACAAACTGATAGAACACTAAATCAAATTTGTCAAATCCTCTAACAAAGAAAGTAATTACTTTAAACAAAATGACAAAAATTGTGTGTGGGGGGGAGAGTTTTCATCAAAACTTGTGTTTGCCAACCCCGTAAAAGGGACATACTTTTCTGTTTTCTATCATTTATCAACAAACAAGAAAAAAAAAACCTCTACCCCCCTAAAAACTAAGCAGTTGCTGCTACATTCATTTTAGAACTTTACCAAATGGAGATTGTGCTGGCTAAACAATACAGAGATTGAAAGAGTTAAAAGCAATAAGCAACCAGTATTACTGTCCACTTTGATTTCCAGCCTAAGAAGCCCATACACTTAACAAGTGGTCATTTGTACACTCAGACTGATACTGGAAACACAGATGTTTTCGCAGAAAGAGATGCCCATTTAATTTTATGGAAAATTTATCAGACTCCATCTACTCCAAAGCAATCAAAACCGATAACTCAGCACATTGTCAGAACTCTCACTTGGAGCACATAGCTCACCTGGAATAGTTTACACAGAACACGAGCATGTTTCATCAGTGACAGCTTTGTGTACATGAGAATATAAAAGGAAAACATTTCTGTGTTTTAATATTCTTTCACTGAGAACAGGATGACTCAATAGCACATCATGACATCGTGAAAACAACCACAAGACACTGAGTGTTCCAAAAACAGAATTAAATCCATAAAAGCTCAATCTATTTCACAATGGTTCCCACTGCCTTAAAGCTCGCCTCAAACATACTATCAGTACTTTTTGCAAAGATAGGATAACAATTGGTTTGAGAAACATTCCAAGACTGGAAAAAAAAAACAGGCACATAAGGACTCAAAAATGTACTCACTTGGAACTTTGTGTCTCCTCTCTGGCAAATTTTGCTGGACTGAGTAGTTGAAGTCGGTGATGGTTCAGAATACCGCGTATAACGCATCGGCTGACGGTTTACTGTTGGTGTCACAAGTCTCTTAACAGGTGGAGGCTGGAATGCATTCTGGGATTCCAGCTTTGAAAGGGAAACAGCAATCAATTTATCCTTACGTCCACCCAAATTAATTCCAATATTTATTGATGAAAACAAATTACAGAACTATAAACCTCCCCCCATCGGTCTTGGCACTCAGTGAACACAATTTGAAAATTCTGAAGACCGTTCAACTTGTAGAGGGAAATCACCAGAAAACCAGTAACGAAATCCATAAAGCTATATATAAGTAGCCAAAGTCTGACTGAATTCCATTTCAAAATTTGGCAGTTAGCTTCATAGACAAAATAATTCATGCTACCATAATTAAAATAACCCATGTTCCTAGAATATGCTCCTATCTTTTCCTCTGCCCACACTGTGATTTTTTTTTTTTAGGAGCTTAATTCATTAATTTAACATTTGAAGTGTTAAGCAACTAATTATACAGGCTTCTGGGCTTCACATCCCCTACATTTTCCCCCTTCAAAGTTACACAAACAATAGAACACACTCAAAAAAAACAACTTGTCAATCTTACAATAATCTCATTCATTAAAATATGATCCAATGCTTTACATGTGCATTAGATGCACTTCAAGTAGTGGGTTTGACTTCCCTTTTCAAAGCATTTTCACAGACCAGAGTTAATTTTTAACACAGACCACTGCGTGTTCTGCAAAACTGACTTAACTGAACTGTCAGACAGAAAACAAACCCTAAAGGCTACAAGATTTACCGATGGCTCCGCCTGCGGTCTTAAGGATCAGAAAATACAGTCTTAGGAAGCATGCTATTGTTCAAATCAATACCAACAGGAAATCGTTTACACCGCAGCTTTAATTTCACAGTATCTCCCAGCTCTTAGTAATAGGATTCACACTCTCTCTAAAGTATACAAAAATACATCTTTCTAAAAAATATTACATTCAGTTTGAAACCTTGAATAAGACATGTTTTATGTAAGTTCACAAATCTACTTCGAGTGAACGACGGTTCATTGCTGGTTTTAAAGGTAAAAAAGAAAAATATTAATTCCCCCAGTTAGGCATTCAATACACCAAGAGCTATTCTGCCTGGTACAGTTCCTTGAAATAAGAAAAATACCACATCACTGCTACCCACTGCAGAAGTTTAGCCCGAGTGCACAAGTGTTCCGTCAACCGCATGTTCACTTTAGCAGGAAAACACACGATCGTCTCCTCAGCAAATAATTGCTTCTCATCACGGGCTACCCTTCTCCCGCCACCATTATGAATTCTAGTATTATGAATAGACAATCTATCTCCTTTCACCCACTGACAGCTGCGTGCAACATTCATTTAGTGGCTGACAATTTCAGGCTCTCTGTTGCAAATCTGGCAGATCTTTCTTAATGCCTTATCACAGGTGTATTGCTATAATATAACTGAGAATTCACACCAGATTTGGTTTTAGTTATTTGGATAATATTTATGATATACTTCACTTCTCCATGCCCTTGTAATTTGGCAGATGGTGAAAAGATGGTCCAGGAAATCTGAGATGTTTGTAAACTCTGAAGTGATTGTAAACTTAATTATACATCCATCCAGTCAAGGAATTAGCACAGAAACTTCTTGAGACACTGTCCCTTTTCTCATTAGAACAGAAGATGAAAAGTTTGCACATCTTGTTATTTCCTTCAGTCACCTGATCTTCAAGTGGTCATTTAAGGGTTTTGCAATTTAATAAGCCCAAGAATACCCCTAACTAAAGTCATCAAAAAAAGATGACTAGTTTTCATTTTTTAAAGAAAATGAAAGGAAATCATGCTTTACCACAGCATTATCACCAGTTCTGTGCTACCTCCAAATAGGAATTTAGGAGCGTTACGATTTATAGCGTCAGAAAAGAAAAAGAAAAAAAAAAACCTCTACCCCCCTAAAAACTAAGCAGTTGCTGCTACATTCATTTTAGAACTTTACCAAATGGAGATTGTGCTGGCTAAACAATACAGAGATTGAAAGAGTTAAAAGCAATAAGCAACCAGTATTACTGTCCACTTTGATTTCCAGCCTAAGAAGCCCATACACTTAACAAGTGGTCATTTGTACACTCAGACCGATACTGGAAACACAGATGTTTTCGCAGAAAGAGATGCCCATTTAATTTTATGGAAAATTTATCAGACTCCAACGATGGTTCATCGCTGGTTTTAAAGGTAAAAATGAAAAATATTAATTCCCCCAGTTAGGCATTTAATACACCAAGAGCTATTGTGCCTGGTACAGTTTTGCAATTTAATGATACCCCTAACTAAAGTCATCAAAAAAAGATGACTAGTTTTCATTTTTTAAAGAAAATGAAAGGAAATCATGCTTTACCACAGCATTCTCACCAGTTCTGTGCTACCTCCAAATAGGAATTTAGGAGCGTAAGATTTATAGCGTCGGAAATTAACAATTTTCCTCCTCTTTACTTTGAATGGTGATAAAAAGCACAAAAACTAGTTTTCTGTGCCCGAATGAACACGGAAGTCTGTACAAAGTCTATATGACCACTCAATCAGTATTTTTCTATTTGTGATCATTTCTTCAAGAGAAAACTTGCCTCAAGAGGAATTTTAATATGCAGCTTCACCCCAAGTTGGGGGACAAGATAAAACGACTTGGTGTGTTCTAGAGCTGTTGCTCTCAACTTACAAAGATAACATAATTCTTAACCTGAGTAATCTTCACAGCCCATCATCTATTGTGGATACATGCCAATATTAACTTGATTTGATGTCTATGTTGTCACTGAGGTTTGAGAAAATTTTTCTAATAGTGATAAAGCATTGAAAAAGTTATCTACCTCAGCTTAAGACATTATTGGTTCTTACCTTTCTTCGTTTGGACTGGAAGTCAGTAATATCCGGTTTATCTATGTCCGGAGGCTGAGGGAAAAAACAAAGCATAAATATTAGAGGGCAATTTTTTTCTCCTGAGAGAGAGGGTTCCCTGCAACAAAAATGTGGGGGTTCATGGTCAACTTACACAACACAGCGGCAAAAGAGATGTCATTCTTTTAGCATCCTGTTGAAAAAACAGCGCAATAAATTAAACCGGCCACAACGTAAGGAAGAATAGTTTTATCTTTATCCTTTGATGGCACATTTACTAAGTTTTATAAACACATGAAGCAAAAACAGATTAAAAGAAGTGCTATTTACCAACAAAGGGCTTGACAGCTTCTCCATTGCCTCCAAGATGCGCCGTGCTGAGGTACTTAACGTAGCGTGGGACCGCACAGTTTCTTCTCTAGCTTTCGCTCTCTTTTGTGCCTGAAAAATTAGCATTTTAAGTGTTACAATGGTCAATTCTCAGCTAAGGAGGCATGTTTTTTACGTCCCAAGGCTACACTGATGATACAATCAATATATTCTGATGACAGAGAAACATGCAGTCCCTGGGAGTTCAAGCCATAAAGAAGAGAATACGTTCGGAGTTTAATGAAGTTTACCTTGGGCCTCAGTGCATCTTGCACGTGCTTGTTGCACGAGCAATAAAAGAACTCCGTACTTGTAAAAGGTCAAGACGGATGATGCTAGGACTGCTAAGGCCTCCGAAGCAGTAATCAGGGAAACAGAACTCAAGAAAAGGCTTGTGGTACAGAAAGCATGTAACAACACAGACCTCAGAGTTTCACGATGGTCTAAGTGTACCATCTTAAAATCAGTGTATACAATCATAACCAGGAACTAGTTTTACTTCTCTCTTGCTTCCTCCCTTCCCCCAAGATTAAAGTTGGCTGCAAATCTTTGTCTTAAAAGATAAAGATCTGATTTAAACTGTAACAGATCTAAACATTACACTGAAAAAGTAAACTGTTTATTTGCACCACCCAACTTCAAATATCAGTCAAAAACTTCCTTTGGTGTGACTTTTTTTCTTCCCAGGTTAAACCCCTCAAATAACCACACTGTGCTTATCACACGATGTGAAGACAGGAAGCAGACCACGCAGCATGTAAAAACACAAGTGAGACTCACAGAACCACAGAATGGTTAAGGTTGGAAGTGACCTCTAGAGATCGCCTGGTCTACCCCCCCGCTCAAGCAGGGCCACCCCGAGCAGGTTGCCCAGGACCATGTCAAGTCAGCTCTTGAAGACCTCCAAAGAGGGAGACTCCACAGCCTCTCCGGGCAACCTGTGCCAGGGCTCCATCACCCGCACAGTGCAAAAGCATTTCCTGATGCTCAGACAGAGCCTCACGTTTCAGTTTGTGCCTGTTGCCTCTTGACCTGGCACTGGGCACCGCTGAAAACACAATGGCTCTCTATGCTCTTTGCACCATCCATTCAGGTATTTATATACACCAATAAGATCCCCCCAAACCTCCTCTCCTCCATGCTAAACAGGCCCAGCAGTCCCTGCCTCTCCTCAGAGGAGAGGTGCTCCCAGTCCCTTGATCTTCTTGGTGGCCCTTCGCTGGACTCTCTAGTACCTTGCTGTCATTCACAGCAAGCAGCAAGAAGCAAGCTACTCTCTCCTTTAAAAGCCTAGTATTTTGGTTCCTCTTTTTACCATAATGCAGTAATATTGTAAAAAACAAAAATAGCCGACCAAAGAGGGTTCCCAGCTTTGCACCACAAGGTTTCAAGGTTTCCCGTAAGTGAGGTACTTGTACTGCCCTTTTTCCGTTGCACAAATGGACTGTCAGAACAGAGCCAGCAAACCCGCGTTTTCATTTTCTTCAAATTCCTTTTGATTTATCGATAAAAGTCACTTTCATTTAAATACATTCCTACCAAACCTGATTTGACTTTCCTTTTCGATTCAGCTCTAGCTAATCAGAGTTGTCAGCAGTTTTTATTTGCTATTTCCAAGAACTCTTGGGGGCAAATAACTCTCTCCAAGAACTATATGAATCGTTCAAAACAGAAAGCATGTTACTGCTTATCTTGGGACTGCATTTAGTCCTGCATGCCTCTGTGTACCAGAAGAACAAAGGATCAGCAAAGTTGATTTTAGATATTTTCAAAGACTGCAGGTTTATACAACATATCCATAGCATGAATGTAGGCATGCTTGGAAAAGAAGATCCACAGATAAATATTAGCCAGGTTTGACTACTGTAGCTTTTGCTACCATAAACACAAGTTTTCAAAGTTATGCTGTCATTGGCTTTTTTGCATCAAGTTATTTTAACGTAATGTAGTCAGAGGCAGACAATGGCACTTAAATGGAATTTTTTGAAAGACCTAACAACAGAGGAAACCCCAACTACCAACAACTAGCCCAAACTGTCATTCTTGTTCTTTCTGACAAGTATTACCTGTGGTAAAAACTGTCATTAAAGAATTTAAACAGAAATCAATCTCGTCTATTTTTGTAGACCAAGAGGGCAGAAGAGCAACTGTTTGGCAGTTTGGCAAAACTTTTCCCCTTCGGCAGTGCTCCTTTTATTATTTCCATCACTATTTCCCACTACACTACTTTTCTCATACCTGATAAGGTTCCGTCTTTGGCTGCCTTGATCTTACAGCTGCACCACCGGCATAAGCCGTCTTTCCGGGGTATAATGGAGAAAACCCAAGCTGGTTTTGCTTAAAAACAGACGTGCTTCCACGTACCTACGGAAACACAGTATGAGAAGTGGATAGAAAAACAGGTACACATTCAAACTGATTAAAAGAAATACTGTGCAGTACTTACAGGACACAGTCCTCCAAAAACAAATAAACTGAATGCAGGTTTCTTAGAGCTAGCTGCAGAATGCTGCGAGAGGGAATGAGTTCTTTCAGCTTCTGTGGGCCAGAGCAGTGACGATGAAGTATTTTTTAAAACTGCAACATCTGCCAAAATGACGTATGCTAGATGTAAATGCCTCTCGTACGTACAGAACTTTAACAATAAAGATCACACTAATTCAAGTTCTTCAATACAGAAAAATAAGCATGACTTCAGCTTCTTTAAATAGATCAACTTCACGTACAGACTGAAAACCAAGTATCACCTACAAACTTGATTTCCTACCGTCCCAGTTCAAAATTTACATATAACCTAGCTGAATGCGTATATTTCAGCATTGACTCTTTCTAACATCAGGGTATCATAAACGTATTCCAAAGCACGCTTCTATTAAAAAGGTGATAGGATTATATACTTCTAAAACACTAAAAATTCAATTTAATTCTCGCATCCAAAGTTGACATTCACCTATTTTATTTACTAAGGTGATGTGGAATATTAAAGAATGCAAGGTACTTCACATTAAAAAAAAAGTCAATTAAACAGAGAACACAAAAATCACCTTCATCAGATGCTCTAGAGGAGGAATCACTGGTTGTTGAGATGTTATCATCGTCTTGTTGAGAGGTAGAATCTTCTATTTCTTTTATGAAGGACAGCCTAGGACTGCCAATGCCAAATATAGAAGATGTCGAGGGCTGACAAGGTGGGACAGGAGAATCCAGCATGGTATAATTCAGACGGCTCCGATGAAGAGAGGGCCTTGTTAACACAACTGGGAAGTTCAGTGCTGATCTACTTGTGGATGGTTCTAGACAAGAACAGGGAGATAATTAGCTTTGCTATAGACAAGCTCACAGAAGCCAAAACCTGTTTCCTATCGACAGCCATGCTATTGCCAAGTTCTAAGCGCAAAAAGAGAGAAGCCAAATTTAACTTCTTCCTCACCCAGATACGGTTGCATCTAACTGTCTGGCTACAACAACAACACTGCTTGCGATACACAGTATTAATGTTGCATCCAGAAGTAGTTAACTATGAGGTTTTACAACACCACATTCTGACCCCGTGCTCAAATGCTCTAACGCTGACTTGGCCGTTCACTAAATCAAACATATATACTCCTTCTCCCATGTACAGCTTGCAATAAGCTTTACAAAATTTGAGATTACA
Source organism: Anser anser (assembly GCF_964211835.1). NCBI lineage: Eukaryota > Metazoa > Chordata > Aves > Anseriformes > Anatidae > Anser > Anser anser. The sequence goes on along the minus strand of NW_028153992.1, from coordinate 500,493 downwards.
CGGTAAATTACAGATAACACTGCAGCTTCCATAATATTGGAACAAAGGTTACATTAATCTGAATACACAACATGAAAATGAACGTTTGCAGTACTTTTTTCCCAAGTTCTTCCATATCAGCTCACGTTAGAGGCAAAACATCATCTCCTACCCATTAACTATTGGGATTTTGACCCAAGGGACAAGGATGTTGACCCAAGTAACCAGATGAGCATTTTTCCCTCTTGAAGCAAAGGGTCTGCAAACAATGCCAGTGGCCTGGAATAGGTGGCCTTGAAGTCTATCTTGCTAAAAAAAATCTTATTCTTAAGCATAGTATTCGACACCCACGGACAGCAACATAAGCTGCAAAAGGTTCCAGGGTGTCCACCTGCTCCTGATCTCCTGGAGTTAGCAAGCTTGCAGTGCAGCTGTTCTTACTGAAAGCTCCTTTCACGCAGTTACATAGGAAAGCCAACATGTGTTCCTCAGTCACGAAGACCTTCTCTATTCTTTTCTCCAAACTCATTCCCAAGCTACAGCTACACAGAAAGCCATCAATCTCCTTGTTTACAATTAGATGAGATTGGAGGCAAAGATATTTCCTCCTTATTTTTTGATTCTGCCAACAACAGAAGCAACTGACTTTCCACATTATCTATGGTTACCTACGCACGCTCAGACAAAACTTCTTTACTTATTAAAAGCTGACTTCCCCAAAACAGCTAATTTAAGAGAAACTCAAATAAGAATAGATGCAAATTTATACAACAGGACTACAGGAACAGTGAGAGGCACTGGATATAAGACAAATTAATCTTTCATGAGGTAAAGGAGTTGCAAACCTCGTTGCCAACGGTCCAAATACCTTTTCAAAGACACCCCCTCCCCCCGCGTAGACCTTAAAATTATTGAATATTTTAAGGATAATAATCTCATAAACCACATCCGTGCACAAGTTCCCCAGTTCACCATCAAGTTAACAAGGAACTTTACTAAATTGATCAAAGCCCAGAACAAAAAAAACCAAAACAAAACAAACAAACTCAGGACACGAGACGGAATTTTCCTCTGCCATTCTAGCATCTAGTCTTTTGTTTCGAAGACTGCAAAACAAATTAATTTTTTTAATTGCCTTAGGCAATTAGACAGATTTTCATTCCATATCTTTTAAAAGATGGAAAATGCAACCCAGCACACTTGCAAATGACTTATTTTCAGCATTTAGCACCTGGCTAATAGAGTACCTAAAGTTAACTGATGCCTTCCAAGAGCATAAGATGTATGCTTCGTAACTGTGTATACAGTTTAAAGCTAAGACGGTTTCACAAACAGTTGTTTCGACTTTTTTGATTGTTTGTTTTTTTTTTTCATTCTGTCAAAACCCTCATTCCAATTTCCTTTTGAAATTCAGATTCAAAACTAGAAATCTGTGAATAAATACAGATGGCCAGAATTCCAAATGATTTTTCACATACCTCGTCTACTAATTCCTGCTGGTTCAGGCGTGAATCTCTCATCGATTATGGTATCTTCATCTGAATAATCGTGATGATAGTTTACCGGAGTCTCCTCCTGGTTTGCAGATTCATTTCTGTCTACACACTCCTCCTCACGCTTATTGAAATACTTCTGCAGCCAGGCCGGTACAATATTTTTCACAGTTTCTGTCATTCTGCTAATTATTCCCTGCTTGAAAGAAAAAACACTTGTTTAATTACAGAAACGCAGTCAACAGCATATGCTGCGATACCACCTTCCACGGACCTTGAAGACAGATATTATACAGCAAATATTCAGAAGACGACGACGAGGTTGATCCCTGGCATAGGATCGCTACACTTCTGGTAAACCTAAAATTCACCTAAGATTGATTTACAACTACCTATCACTGTCTGCACTTCCAAGTGACCTTGGCAAGGTTCAAAGTTTTGAAACCTCTGCCAAAATTCACCAGCAGGTCGTCAATCTGCAAGGCTATCAGGAAACTCTACGCCTGAACAGCTCCTGACCTACAGACTTGTTCCAGGACTCTTCCTCTTCGCACCCTCCCGTGAAAACCAACTAAACCAGAAGTTCAGCAATTATCTACTGCGACAGTCAGGACCATACTACCCATTAAAATCAGTGAATCTAAATATTTTCAATTTTAGTAATGCTGAATTGCAGTGACTATACGCACAAAAAACAGTTCTGCTCTCAACAGTCAGGCTAACCCAGAAGATGTCCTGCAAGAAACACAGCTATAGCTATAGCACCAGCACCTCCTCTTGCAAGAGCCTTCTAAAGCTGTTGCTGTATTTTGTAGAAGACTGACTCTGCGGCATACATCGGGTACGATCGGAGAATTCCCACCTGACCGAAAGCCCCAGGAACTACGGTTAAATAAAAGATACATTAATATAAATGAATATAATTAATAATAAAAATTAATAATAAAAATTAATATCCAGAAAGCTGACAATCATGAGCTAGGCATCCTGCTAATCATCCCTCCTGCAGGCAGGGGGAAAAAAAAAAGGTAAATTAGATCCAGGACTAGTTCCCAGGAACTTTGAAGCTGCTAACTATACTGTCTACAGTGCCCAGGCACCTTCAGAGCTTAATGGTAAGAGACAGAGGGTTTGGTGGGCTGTAATTACGATCACAAGCACACAAAACACATCTATTTAAGTATTTCTAAGAATCGACTTATCGACTAAAGTTGTAGGGGGAAGGATGAGAAAAACAGCGGGGTAGGGATCAGAACCAGAGGTATAACCTCACAAAATCGCATCGGTCGCTTTCGTGCCTCCCCAACTGCATCACTGAGAGACAATTAACATTAAGCCACAGAACCTTCTGCAGAGTGGACATGATATTGAAAATAAACTGAAATTAATTGACAAATGCTCTAAGCAAGCTATCTGCTCAAAGCTCGTCCTTTTACGTTATGAACATTTGCACGATTCGTCTGGTTACAAAGCTAACTGCTATAATAAATGCACACATGTAACACCTATCAGTTTGTCTATTTATCAAATCATTAAAACTCTTCCCCGATAAGTTACTGTTAATTTGATCTGCGCTGGATGTGCAGCAGCCATTCTCTGTGCAGAATCCCCCAGATATCCCCACGCACGTGTTTGCTCTGGCACACTCTTTAAATAAACCTACTGGAAAACACGCAGAGATAACAGACAATGGAAAAGTTAGAAAACCATCTCCACTGATTATTTTCAATCCACGTGTAAGGTTTATCAGTTAGCTACACAGTGTCGGCACACGCAAGCTATGGCACTTTCAACATTAATGCACTGTTCAAGCCAGAGGTTTCAACGGTTGCTCTGTAAGCGTGGGGAATGTTTGCATTGCCCTTCCAGGCCAGCTTTAGATGGACAAGATTGATTGTCAATATGTGGTATAAGGGACTTGGCATTTCTGCAAGTGATAAAAACCTAAATGAGCAGCTATCCATGCGTAGCGCTCCCTTGGTTTTGCATATGATAATCAATCCCCTCAGCTACGTTGCTCATTTAATAGCGGAGAGGTTTTGGCTGAACAAACATGTGCAGAGGGCATCTCCAGAGCATCTCTCTGGGCGTCCTGACATTTCTTAGCAAAGAGCTGCTGGGAGGGATCTCGGCGCGTCCCCCCTCCAGCACGGGGATTTTCACACCCCGAATTGACGGACCGCTTTCACCGTCAACCTGCTGTACCCTACAGCACAAACGAGAAGCAAAGCCTGGCAGGTAACGTTCAGAGAATTGATGATGGGCTGAGGAGGGGTGCAGGGAGCGGGGAAAGCCCTGGGGGTGGCACTGGGGGTCCTGAGGGCAGCGGGCTGGGGGTGAAGGGGAGGGGGAGGAGGGGGGTAATGGGCTGGGTAGAGGGGTAAGGGGGTAAGTAAGGGGCTGAGGGGGTAACTGAGGGGGTTAGGAAGGGGCTGAGGGGGTAACTGAGGGGGTTAGGAAGGGGCTGAGGGGGTAACTAAGGGGGTAACTAAGCCGTTGAGGGGGTAACTAAGGGGGTAACTAAGCGGTCGAGGGGGTAACTAAGGGGGTAAGGAGGTGGGTAGGGGGTAACTAAGGGGATAAAGGGGCGGGTAAGGTAAGGGGGTAAGTAAGGGGGTAACTGGTGGGCTGAGGGGGAAGGGCCCGCTGTGGGGGGGCCGCTCCTCACCCGCTTGCTCCTGGCACAGGGGGGCTTCGCGGCGCCCAAACGGTGGCGCCGCCTCTTCACCTTGCCGCCGGCCGCTCCTCCTCCTCCTCCTCCTCCTCCTGCTCCTCCTCCTCCTGATCGGGCTCCTGGGCTGCCGCCCGGCGCCCCGCCGCCACCGGCCCTGCCACCGCCGGCCATGCCGCTGCCGGTCGCGCCGCTACCGGTCGCGCCGCCCGAGGCCATACCGCCCCCCCCCCGCGTTCGGTGCCGTCACGGGGCCCCCCCGCCCCCCGCCGCCACGCGCCGCGGGGCCTGCCCTGCCCCTCGTGGGAATAAAAATGTTGTTTTTGCAGAGTTACGTTGTTTAAAGGTAAGGAATGGGGTATCGAGGTGTGCTTGCAGCGATAAGAACGCTTAGCAGGCGACCTTGTAAAATGCAGACAACCAGACTCCGTAGAACAATTCGGGGAAAATCACGGTGTTGAGTCAAGTCAGGTAAGTGAAGAACCATTACCGCTTCAACCAGTAAAAAAGTCGAAAGAAATTCGAAATTTAACAGGCCGGCAACTGAAGGCCATGCATTGTCTGGGAAGCATCAGACAGATTGTGAGCCTGGATCACCCCCTCAGTGGGGAAACAGGGGAGGGTCCCGTCATCAAAAAGTATATAAACTGGGTTTTGGAACCAGCAGGGGCGCTCCTGCTCGTGGGACGCCCGCCACTGCGATCGCGAATAAATTCCTGCTTCGCTGAGCTCCTCGCCTGAGCCCAAGTTATTGGCTACGGAGTGTTTCTCACAATTTGGGGGCTCGTCCGGGAGCCAGTCGCCTACTGGGGAGCCCCACCGCCGCAGCAGCAGGAAGGCATGCCCCGCTGATTTCAGCGGTCCTGTGCATCGACGGCGGCGGTTCTGCGGAGAGCTGACAGAGGGCCCGAGACTGATGAAAGAGGCAGGATCCGTGAAGGAGTGGGGAAGGGAAGAAGGCAGGCACTCCGGCTTTGAGAATTGATCCGGTAACTCTGTGCACAGACCAAGGTAAGAAATAGGAAGTATTGCCTTGGGGGTCGGGTGAGACTCTGTGTGCCGTGTGATTGAGACGTACTTTTGTACGGAGCGAGTGTGGAGTCCTGATCCGCGGTTCCGCAGCTCCGCGAGGGGCGCGGCCGGAGACGGACGAAGCGTGAGATAAGGGAGAGAAAGGAAGAGTCTCGGGAAATGTGGTGTATGGTAAGCCCTTGCACGGGGAAGTGCTTGGCAATACACCAGGGAAATTTGGTGTGCGGTAGTCCTCGCACGGACGGGACGCCCGCCACTGCGATCGCGAATAAATTCCTGCTTCGCCGAGCTCCTCGCCTGAGCCCAAGTTATTGGCTACGGAGTGTTTCTCACACCCTCCCCCTCCCTCCCTCGCGCGCCCCCTCCCCTCACGGGAACGCGCGCCCCCCCCTCCCGCTGCCGCTCCCGTTCCTCGCCCCGCCCCGGTCCCGTCCCGGTCCCGCCGCCCTCCCGCTCCCGCCCTCAGGACCCGGCCGCCATAATGAACCCCGGCCCGGCCACCGTAAGCACGGGGCTAGGAGTCACCTCCAGAGCCTCCCCGCGCCGTGGCGCCGACCGCTGGTGTGCCGCAGCACCGCGCCGGGCGTGGGACGGCGCCCCGAGCCCACAGTGCTCGTCAGAAAAGCCCCGCACCGACAACCGATACCCCCGCACCGACAACCAACAGCCCCCACGCCGACAACCAACGCACAAGCAGTGTTTTAGGCCGGATTCGTGGCCCCGTTGGTCCGGGAGGCAGTCGTCACGCTAAATTCTACCCCACGGCAGGGGAACGATGGGCATCGTGACAGATCGCCGCCCCAGAAAATAAACACATAAATAAAGAATAAAAACGATAACGGGACATGAATCGTGCCCTTAATAACAGACATTGGGCAGTGAAATCACCGACTTCTGCAACAATACGTGCTCAGGGAACTGACTAAAACCCCTCCTGCATCGGCCATGTAATAGCTAGGCAAACATCACATAATACTTCCCTCCCTCATGTACACCAAACCTATTAAGGCAACCATAGTAGTGTGATAACGTGATTTTTCTCCTCCAGATCAGCGTCAAAGGCAGCTACGCTAGGTTTGCTCATAAGTTCAAACGCTGCTTTATTTATTTATTTGAATTCCATTTTTCTTATTTAGAAGGATTTCCATAGGGTGACAGGCCTTTAATGACACTCACGACTCAGAAACATTTGCCGATGCAGTCAAACGGTGTCTATTAACGCGAGGCACTGAAGTTAATTGGTATTAAAAATGAGCCAAAACAAAAGGCAAGTATCTGCGTGTCCAGCAGAATGACAGCGATCATCACCATTTGATCAACCTTCCCTGTGAGGTCTATCTGCAAGTTACTTTGAGGTAGCGCTAGAAAGAAGCGGTTGGTCCAGAGCATCCCTGCAAAAAGAAACATCCACGGCTTAAGTACCGTTTACTCTTTTGGTATCCTTTTAAGTACTTTTTACCCGTTTCGGACTCCTGCCTTTTCCCGCCTCACTGATGACAGCATTAGTAGCCCCTCAAGCTACTGTCCTACAGCCTTTCCCATCAGTGAAGAGATAGGAAAAACCCCACTACTTCTTGGAAGAGAAAACCAGCAGGTTTTTGAATAAAAGCACTCTCTGTTGCAGCTAGGTACAACGAAAAGAGTTTATGAAATCATTACGGGACATTCTTGTAGAAAACTTCCTCAAGCTTGGAAGAAAAAAAAACATTTCAGCTAAGTAAAACAGAAAATAACTGGAAGAAGTGAAGTATGGCGGTGTTGGAAAAGTTGCTTCAAAGACTTGTTTAATTAAAAAGAAGGAAGAAAGCAAGTCCCTACTGCAATCCCATCTTTGTCAAACTGATGGCGGGCACCAGTACGATGTGTTCAGCTAACACAGGCTGGAAGTTGTAACTGCAGCTGTGAAGTTTACCCAGTAAAAAGACTCCGCAAAGCATTCTAGCAGTTCCGATGCAATCACTGCTTCCTGAATTTGTGACTCAGGGTTAACACGGCAGTACAGGAAGAAGTCTGGCATTCACTGTGCTCTTACGGTAAAGAATCTGCCCTGCGCACACCATCCCAAGCCAGGTATGCGCTCCTAACAGGAAAGGACGATAGGCTGATAAGTCTCAGCAGAGGGAAAAAGACATCAGAGAACTACTTTATAACAGCAGCACGCGGGCTGCAACCAACGTTCTCTTCCTCTCATCATTTTCATTTCTGTGGACTCCAAGAGAATACACTCCCAACATTTTTCAGCTCTGGAGAACAAACAGCCCAACCAATCTCATTCACTGAACTACAAAACTGGTATTTTCGCTATCTAGTCCAGAAAAGGAGGCGCACGTCTCTAACGTACAGTGTAGAGACCTTGTTAATAGGCAAAGTCTGCATAAAATAGGTGGCCACAGCCTGATTTTCTGACGTTCAGGGCCTTGGGTCACACACCACCACAGCATCAGACTTAATGAAGTCACCAATCTATGTGGGCCTCTCGTTACACAGGTCACATGTTATGGACCAACCTCTCAAAGGCCAAAAACCAGCACTGATACTGCCGGGCCAACACATATCTGTAGCATCCCATTTCTGGGTGACAACACAATGAATGTTTCCACAAAGTACTCGATGCAACCTAACTACTGTGTTTGGTGATGCAAAGCAAGCCGTGTCAAAGCAGCGTAGCACCCAGGCACATTCCTGGAAGATGTTTTGCTGCTCACGTTGAAGAAAATAGATAAAAAAATCCTGTGCAGTTTGCACTTCTGAGCTCAAGTACCACAGCTATGCACTACAATTGCAGTGGCATCAAAGCTTGTAAGGTTTTGAAGCTTCAGCACTGCCATCCAAATTCAAGGAGGCTGCATCTATTATCTTGAATTTGCCCCAGCTCAGTCCCCTGAAACAATTCCATAGACACGTACAAGCAACCCTTTTCCCACCCAAATTCTTTGCTTCATCTATTCCACCTCTACCTTGTGTCATATTCTTATTAATCTGCCCCTCAAAAGACTCCCTGGCTCACACAAAGAAGCAACCCAACAAATCCCTGTTCCCAGCCACGTTGCTTTCATGCTTTGGGAAGAGTTAACTGCAACAGCTCTAACTGTGATGCCACCTCACCCCCTCCACCTATGTGAGGTTCTTTGCCTTCTGTCTCCTCCTACGTGTACACCTGCACTAGAACCAGGAAGAATGTGCTTCCTACAATACTCCAAGAGCCTCTTCTGTTTCAGGATGTCATCATTTCAATTCAGGACTGAAAGTATTCCTAGCAAAAACCCAACAGCTAATAGCTAACAGAAGCAGTTGCTGGTGATCAGCTACAAGTAACCTGGAAGTACTGAGGAGTCACAAAAGAGAATTTGCATTACATTTAAGAACAGCATGCAGCTTAGGACCACTGCTTTCACTGACTACACTAAGCCATAAAAAAGAATTGGATTCTTACCTGCCATCACAGCAATTATGGTTTATGTTGCCCCCAAAACACACACGGCAGTACCAGAACTGTGTCAACTAGCTTTAACAGCTTCCCCAGCTATTAAGTACAGTAATTTCTGCTTCCTTTTTTTTCTTGGAGGAATATTCTTTTGTTTCCAGCCTCACTTACTTATTATACACACTGTTAATTAGCAACTATTTCTCCATACTCATAGGGTTATGGAGTCCCTATGACTGGAAAAGACTCTGTACCCTTCAAGATAAGAACAGCATAAAGGCAGCAACTCGCAAGACTGCTCTAGCTTAAAGCAAAGCTTTCCTCATTGCTCTCATCTCCTTTGACTTGAGTGCTGTCATCCTTCTACCAGAGCTTTAAAAACTTCATTACCACGAATGAAGGAAGACCAGAGCAATCAGAGAGGGTAGCAGAGGGTATAACTTAAGGAGCTGTTACTAGGATTTTTTTGTTGTTCCTGGTGGACTATTTTTCTCCTTGCCAGCAAGGAGGGAAAACCAGCAAGTTGTTTTCTCCAAGATTTTTTTTTTTTAGGTTTAAGAACACGGATTATGTTGTAGCAATTTCTTCGCTGTAAAGCGTCAGCTGAGAAGTCTAACAGTAAGAAGGGCAAGGGAAAACTGAATGCTGATGCAGAGAGTGCCAGCAGACATCATCCTCATTCCACGGGATGTTTGTAGCTATGGCAGTTGAAGTCTACACTTCCATATGCTTAACATACCCTATTTATAAGCCGATTTTAGCTGACCTAGCATGTATCAGTAGTACAGTTAGAGCCAGCAGCCTGCAGGAAAAAGTGGGCACAGGTGTTTCCATAGCAAGGCCTGTGAGTGTCTCCCATACATACTTCCAGTCTAAGCAAGCACATGAAAGGCTTGGCTTGTCGCTTACCTAAGGAACCAGGAAAACAAGGGGAAGCTAGATTTTGCTTGTGTCCTAATGCCCATATAAAAATAAAGACAGATGAAATACCCTTACTACCTTGTTAAATTCCATAAGCCGGAAGAGAACGTGCTGCACACAGGTACAAGTAAAATCCCTTGCTGGCAGGTTTGCAGAAACAAATCTTTTATTTACACAGGCAAGTCTATCTTTAGACCCCATTTACCTCTTTACATTTCTCGAATATTTACATGACTTCATGATGCTCCAAGAAGGGAGTGATGAACAAAAAGATTACAGAAACTGTCAAAAGCATAGCAAAAAAAACCCAACCTATCATTGTGCTTTAAAACTTATGAGCTAGAATAATGTAGAAGAAATGTAGTTTTAGCACTTTGGCCATAACGGTCATGCTCTAGAAGACACTTAAATAGCAGAGGGGATTTCAGAAGTGACCGTATCCAGAGGTTGCCAGTGACAATTCATGAGTGAATCGTAGAGTTCTTCGCTTGTCTCCGTGAATTGTCTGTTCATTTCATCAACATCCAAGTAGAGCTGTGGATCTGAAAATAAAAGCCTGGTAAGTCCAAGTATCAAATCTGAGGCATGCGCACAAAAAAACTTCACGTGAAATGGCTAATAAAATGTATTTTAAGCTAAGTGTAATAAGCTATTAGATCTACTAATTTTAGTGAGGTATTTAGTCCTCTAAAATTTTGAGCCTCACAACTCCAACTTTTGGGAATTTGTATATTAGAAGGCTGGGACTAGAACTGTCTTTCAAGATAAAGACAATGTTTAAGATAGTAAAGATAACGTTTACGGATAATCAGCCATGAAACCCTCCCAAGAGTCATTTAATTCACTTCTACGGCAATACACGTTACATAGGATAGTTTCTAAACACTAACACAAAATGCCTCCACGTGAGGAACTTTGCAAACCTTCCAGGACACAAATATGTTTTGTACCGTATTTGTAAGTGCAAGCTGAATCCTCCTTTTGGAATCTGCAACATAAGCTTTTACCTCAGGGTGGAGAACAAAGCTTTTGCATATTACTGAGTTTCTAATATAAAATCTGTTTAGCGGAACCAATACAAAGAACAAAATTCTGTCTTAGACCATTTTCAAATGGGAATGAAGGCACAGGTACAAGAAACCTGCTGCGAAGCATTGACAGTGTCCCGTTTTACTTGATGCGGTCAGTGTATGCTGTATCAGCTTTAAAACCCCAGCTGATTGCAGATCAACCCCACAGAGGTTTGACCTCAGCTGAATTTTCAAGATGTTCTTCATCCAGTAGAGGTTGGCTTGTATTGTTAAAAGGCACAAGGATGGCTAAACTCAAGTGACAATGATAGAACCCTTATTACCGTCAGTAATTAGGTCATCACCGATTGCAGTCATAACTGAAGATTCCTGAAAGACAGAAAAGGCTAAGTTTAATCATAACTCATTTCAGAAAGCATCACAGATTCAAAGTGCTGCAGTCTCAACCCATTCCTTCTTCCTACAACTACAAGGATAGATGGCATTTTATCTACTTATTTTTAGAAGAAAGCCAATATTACAGTACAGGTTGGAAGGGACCTCCGGAGGTCACAACTAATACATTGACCACGATAAGACCACTTAAAACAACTGTTTAATTTGCTTTAAGCAAAGCAAATCAGAAGAATCAGAGCAAATCTGTACAACGTATTATCTGTGAAATATTTTCTTTACAGCAAGCGTGCACTATCTTTACCTCAAAAACAGCTGGAGCCATTAAAGAATCTCCTAAAGAGCAGTCTCCAACAGCTTGCATGCTGTCATAGGGAGCATAGGAGCTGTAGTTGTAGTCAGCGTAAGCATCGTAACTCCTCTGTGAGTGGTAGTTCTGGTAATCTTGGCAATAATCATTATAGTTGCATGACTGGTACCGCTGCAATTCTGCTTTCAGTCTGAAACATGAGAAGTTGCATACAGTCAGAGAACAAGAGACTGTAAACCCAGTTCTGAACTTAAACAATTTGTCAGCTTACATACTTCAAAGCTTAAAAGGAAGCTTTCCTAAACAGTCACCTAAGTGACAGCTTAAGTCACAGCTCAAAATCTCATTTCTATAGAAGCAAGCATCCTCACCTTTGCCAATACCAGAAGGAATTGTTCTCATGGATTAACTCCAGAGCCTTGACATGGTTACCTGTACACATCAAGTATTTTTAGCGTTGGCATAAGCAAGCTGCTGCTATGTCTCTGTGCTTTGCTAAAGATTGATTTAAGACCAGAGACATTTATCAAGCACAGCTGCTTTAAAGATGCAGTCTTAACCCTTCTATCTTTTGTTTGGTTAATTACTAGATCTTATTTCCAGAAAGAAGTGAATGGAGTCAGATTATCCATTTCAAAGAAGCATCTGACACTGCCTGTCAGTTTGCCATGTCTACCTCCACCTGCTCAGTTTTTTTGTTTGTTTAAAGTCCATTAAACATTCAACAGCTGCCAACTATACCGCTCAGGTGAAGTCAGTCTTGCTTAACAACACAATCGCGATTCTCCAGCATGACGCCTTATTATTAGTGGGAGAATTACAAAATACGCTGGTTCTTAAGAAGAAAGGGCCAGCTGATTAGCTTTCACTACTTTCCCTTTCAAGATTTTCTCAGGGGCAGCTTCAGACTAATGACAAGAACCAAGACAAGTGCTATCTGTACTAAAACTGAGGTACACTGCATAAAGAACATTCAGATAACCCAGCTGCATATTCAAAAAAATCCGCTGTTTAGACTTGTCTTCACTGATTCTGTACAGGCAGACCTCCTGTGTCTGCAGTGCCCAGTTTCTCTGACTTGAATTGGGGATGCAGAGAAGTGAGTTCTATGCTTTTGGGGAAGAATACAAGCTGAAGGCATTCTGAAATAGCTTCCAAACTCAGCAAACATGAGGGACAAACTAATCCAATGGCTGGGTATTTCAATGCTAAGAGAGCACGGTACTCAGCCATTCAGAAACGTATTACTGATGTGTATTTTAATACCTACATTTGTTTCAATACTGCAAAGCTACACAAGTTCTAATAAAGAGGTAATCCATTGTCTTGTTACTGTAGTAAACAAACAGAAGATACATCATCTTAGGTCTTCTGCTTCCAACTGCACTCTTCCTACATACAGTTGTGTAGGGAAGGAAAATCTGAAAATACTGTTGACGTTCTTCTGGATAGCCGAAGCAAGAAAACATGTTTGTGGCTTATTCTTGTTTTCAAAATAAAACAATATTAATTTAATCAAAAAATTTTGGCAAAGAAGTTTGGACAGTGCTCTCTTGGAGAAGAGCATTTCCATTCTAAAGCAGAAGGAGGCAACATTTGCAGAATTATGCTAGGTAAACAGAAACAGAAGTGTCATTTTTTACTATTTAACAGAACACACAAGCTAACCTCATGAACATACTGAAATTGTTTATATGAAGTCCTGTTTTGTCAGTATCCTGGATCAAAGTTCATCAAATTTGGTATCAATTCTTTAACCGTTCAGAGACCTGAATTGCCTTAAATAAGTGATAGAACTGAGCCGGTAGAGTAAGAAACCCTCTCAGGAAGTGCTAAGCTTTAAACTCCCCATTGCCCTAAGCTCATGAAAAGCAAAGAATAGCATTCTAAACCTGTTCTAGTAATAACGCCTTTGGCTTTCCCCCTGCGTTCCCATTTTTCCCCCCCACTTCTTTCCTTTCAACCCACTGTAAAACTAGTTATGTGCTTCTCTCAAACTAGAGGGAAAGCTCTAAGAACAAGAACTCCCTAGCATATAAAACCACTTGTTGTCCCTTCTACCTTATGCAGGCCCAAACCTGAAAATATTTACCAATGCATTCAGCTTTGCTGCTGTTGAGAAACAAGGCTGGTTACAATGGCAGCTAAGCCCAAGTTGCGCTGTCTGGCTAGACTTAACAGTTGGATTCCCCCAGCCATCCTGAAGCAGGTTGATGAATCCAGGGAGTCAAAACATAGGACTTCTGCATTTCTGGTTTTGTAGACTGCATCCTGTGTGCAGCCACTACAGCAAGGGCCACAGACTTTCCAAAGGCAGAGCTACAAGAATCTGATTATTTAGAATAACTGTATCAATGCACAACTCCTTGGTTACCTTTTAGAAATTCCTATGCTCAGCCGGATTCCTTTTCCCCCCAGACCTGGTGCGTTCTGGCAGTCTTGCAGTGCCCTCATCTGATCACCTTGCTCACCAAATCTGTCATAGGCATACCCTCTACTATTTTCAAAAGGGAGAAAACCAATTCTGGTATGCATAACAGTTACAAAGCTAACGAATTCAATTTCTGTCTTCTACAAAAAACAGAAGATAGCAGCTACTATAGCTTCTATTACTTAAGCAACCTCTCTGGCATGTGCACGTGCACAGAAAAGGCTTTCACCAAATTAAAAAACTTGGGCCAGAAACAAAAAGCTTTGCAGCAACTTTCTAGCAGCAACTGCTTAGTTTTTTGTGGGGGTAGAGTTTTTTTTTTTTTTCTTGTTTGTTGATAAATGATAGAAAACAGAAAAGTATGTCCCTTTTACGGGGTTGGCAAACACAAGTTTTGATGAAAACTCTCCCCCCCACACACAATTTTTGTCATTTTGTTTAAAATAATTACTTTCTTTGTTAGAGGATTTGACAAATTTGATTTAGTGTTCTATCAGTTTGTCCTCAATGCTGAGTGAAGCAGTGATGCTTACTTTAGCCCCAAAATTTAACTGAACTGTACCCACAATGCTGAATTAGGGAACAACGTTAAGTAGGTGAGGTGTATTCAGTGCTATAAAATTAAAAATAAATAAATAAAATAAAAACCACAAAAAACCACATGAAGTGGTTGTTGGTACTTTGTGTATGCTGTACATATTCAGCTAAGTCTTGAACTAAACTTAACTTGCAGGGGATGAGAGAGAAGACTTTGCCTGCAGAACAGCGAGCAGAACCATCTGAAAGGTATGACATCTATTAATTTAAAACTTACTTGAAGGAAGAAAGAAATCTCCTTTTTCAGTACGGTCTGCACCTGAAAGGTGGTGACAGTTCTCAGTAAAAGGAATGGGAAATCCAATGAAAATTTTGTATTTTGAGGGAGCTGCAAAGTCTGGATTGTGTTTGAAGATCAATATAACTTTGAGAAAATTGTTGTTTTTATGAAAGGAAGGAAGATGAGCAAGAATAAAAGTACTGATACACCACTTTTTATCCCAAGTTTATCTTCTGAGTAGGATACGAAGATGGGAAACGAGGCACGTTATAATGCTGTATCCACAGAAAGGATCTTTGCTATTGGAGGCCTAATTTTTTCCTTCTACAGGAAATATGGCTCATTTTGTAGTTTAACTAAATCTGTAGCGTTACAAATTTTGCTTTGACAGATATTTCATGGTTTATAACTCAGTTTACTTATAACAAAATAATTTGTCCCTCCTAATGTTCCCTAGGGGAAAAGCTATTAGTTTTAGCTATTTAATTGCTTGCAGTTTGAAAGCTCTGTCCTAATGGGATGATTCTTTCTGAAGCATTCTTTAGAAGGTGAAGTAGGGGAAGTGAGTTACAGTTCAGGAGGATGTTTATTGATGTGTTTTTTTCTTTATTTTTTAAGCAAAAACATGGAGGAAGATTTATGATTTATTATTCTTTTTTTTAATACTCCTTTCATGATGAAGTTAATTGTCTGCTTTGAGTTCACATGAAGACCATGTGTTCTTTAGGATCATTTGAGGCCAAATGCTAACTCATCTCTAAAATAAAAAAAATCCAGCAGAATTAATTGAATTTCTTCTTGAGGAGACTGCTTTGTGTTATACTGCTTTCTTGGTTTAGGTCAAATGAGTTATCCTCCAGATAATATTGATGGCTTTTCCTTCTGGGCAAATGGTGTTTTGGGTAATAATGCTTGAGTTAAGGGACTTTGCACTCGGTTTTTAGGGGGTTGCTCTTTTCAAAGAACAGTAGCAGGGAATTTTGTCGACTCTATGCTCATCTGCCAAGCAATTCTTATGTGACCATGGGCATTCTTTGGCTTGCAGAAAGAACTCAACACTTTGTTTTGGCATCTAAAAGTTGGACTTCACAACAACCACCTTTTCAGGGGTGGAAGCGACTGGCTTTAAGGTTCTGGTACAGGTGCAATCAGGTGCTGGGTTTTAATTATGTTTTTTTCAAACTGTTCTAAATTGTCTCTGTTAGAACTCCTTTCTACTTCTCCATTTAGGAAGGAGATACAGCAAACTCATACTGCTTTTGATTTCGTTCACAAAGTTTATTGCAGTGCCCTACCTTTTGTTTGTAGAGTAGGTAGTGGTGGTAGTGTTTTTTGTGATGCTGGTCTCTGTTGGGTGCCATGTTCTGGAGCAGGAGCACCACACTGATCTGCTGGCAAGAGTCCCTTTGGACAGTTGAGTTGGAATACTCAGTAAATCTCTGGCCCACCAATGCTATATATCTATGCGTGTGTGTGTATATATATATATATTTTATATCCTGAGTCCAATTGTAGATTAGACTTGCTTGAAGGCTGACAACTGTCTTTGCCCCCTTGAAGCTCACAGGTGTTAACAGAAAGAGGAATATGGGCTGTTATGGGCAAGCGATAGTTGTCTGAATGAAGATCTATTTTGATGTAAGACTTTTTTCAGAATTCTAATGGATTGACAGTTCGGATTAGAGAAAAGTCTGAGCATATGCCTTAGGGATCTGTCTTCCTCTATGCAGTTACAGTGCTAAGCAGGCTGTTGTCAAGTATTTGACAAGTTTAGACCAGTTCTCCTCCTCAGTATTGTGGGAGTTTGACCTGGTGTCTTCCAGTGCGATCTAATGCACTTCTGTACTGACTGACTGATTGGCTGCAAGATAAGCTTTGATGTCACGGTTTTTCCAGGCATACTTCATTTTCTTGCCATAGTACTTTTGTTAGAGTTATTCCCTATTCCACTTCTGGTTTGGGTTATTTTTTCCCCATTTCCTCTTGGATTAGGATATCTTTCTGGTTATGTGCTAGGCTTTTTTAAGTACCAGAAAAATGCCTTTGTATGCCTTACAAAAGGGATCTGTATTCATGTCTGAAAAGACTTCTGGAATGTTGGCATACCCAAACACCTCTGCTGTTCCTGCTGATGGCCACATGAAAGCCAGAGCTGCTTCTGAAGCTTAGGCCATATTACCTTGCCACACAAGTCTGAGGCGTCCCTATTCTATCAGAGCTGTTGGCAGTGTTTCCCATGTGTATGTGTGCATATGTGCACTCTTTCTGTATTTTTGTGAGCTGTTCTTTTATATCCCTGCAAAAGATACATGTGCATCGCAGAATCAGAGAACCAGTCCTATTTAAAGGAAGCACTGGAAAATAACAATCTAAATCAGCTCTTCTATTTCAGGTCTTCTGGCTTAGTCATTGTTCCCGTGTGAACGGTGCACTTATGTATGTCCTTTTCATTGCTGCTGTTAATAAAGTTTTTCCTATTTAGAACATCAAGTATTTACCAGCGTTTAGCAACTTGTGAGACAGCTTTAGTTTTTTTCTGATCAGCAGGTTTCAATTCTAGGACTAATAACAGCTCTAATATCTTGAAAAAAAAATTTGGCTGGTAATTTCTTTTTCTCTTTTTTCCCCCAACTTCTGTACTGTCGTGTGCTAGCAATGTGACCAGCTACAAATTCAGTACTGCTGCGTCCAATGGTCTGTCTTCAGGAGTGAGTAGCGGAGGCGGCAAAATGAGAAGGGAAAGAGGAATACACTATTTATCAGGAGCTGTACAAGAACAGGTAAGTGACTCTTAAATTAATTGCTGTCACTGAGCTTACTGAAGTAACTAGCTAAGTGTGTCAGTTTTATTGCATCATAGTAAATTATAACAATACCGCTTTATTTTTGCATTGTTTTTGTTTTCTTGTGGGTTTCAGAGCAGGCTCCAATTGATTTCCTGTCTTTGAATACCTGAACTTTGCTTATGTAATTTTGAAATTTTTAATTCTCTTACCTTGGAGATTCTTCAAACTATAACATTTCTCGTTAGCAATTGAATGAATGAGTCCTAAGAAGAGAAGTTTTGGTGAAGGTTTGTATAGTTTTTCTACAGGAATGATACTTGAAACGAGTGCCAAGTATAAAAAGAAAAAAAAAGCTTAATTTTTGGTTTCATATTTAAGTCATACAGAAAGATACAGGCCAAGAGTGTGAAAAAGAGTAGTAGAAGACAGCATTCTGCATGTCTGCTAACGATGACTCAGTTTTTGATACTCACCCAACTCATTGTGAGAGAGTTTTTTTCTCATTTTAATAGGAAAAATCTATTCCATAAAACTATGACCATGAATATTCAGATTATTTTTTCTTTTATTGGATGTTATATAAGCTGCCTGTAAGTTAATTTAAGTATTTATGTTAACATTAAGTATTTAATTAATATTAAGTTAATATTAAGTATTTAAGTTAATTTAAGTTTCAAATCATTAAATGGGACTTCTGGATGATGCAATATAAAGAAATCGTAAACACTGTTGTTTATTCCTGTAACGCAAATAAAATAATGGTCCAAATATCAAAAGTTCCATAAACTTTTCAAATCAAAACTGTGAAACAGATGTAAGCTACAGGATGCACTGAATATCAGTAGTACCAACTTACATCCCTGCCTAGTCATTTCTAAGTAGATCATGATAGTACTGTACAAATTTTGGTCAGATTTTCTATGCCATTTAAAACATAACTCATCCAATCTTAGTAATCAAATAAAGTAAGTGGCAGGGATGAAAATTGAAGTTGTTAAGAGGCTCTCTTCTGATTTTTATATTTGCATCCTGATACATGGTATAGACTGTATTTACCAGAACACAATCTTCAGTGCTGCTAGTCTGACTTTCTTTGGTGCTTTTTGTGTTTAGTTTGGTTGTTGAACCTACCTGCTTCTTTAAACATTACCTTTTTCCACGTTCACTGCTGTAATGACTTTAGAAACTTTGGCAGCTATCCTGCCTAATTTTGCAAGAGGAACACTTTCTCACTTGTCTTGAGAGTGTACTCTTAATTGAAGCCATGCGAGGGTAGTTAGAAAGGATGATGCTTCTCTAGAGCTTTGATGACTAAAGTATAGAAAAGAAAGAAAAAAAATGTGATCTGTGCGTCTCTGTTCTGCACAGGTTTTGAGTTAACTTTCAGTGTTCTTGCTGTACAGTTGTTGAATAGAGTATAATGTGGAAGCAGGCCTGCCATAAATTAAAATGACGTGGTAGACAGAGGTGGGGAGATCGGGATTTCTTCTGGAAACTTGCTTTCTCTTAATTTGTATGGATTTTTGTTCTATTTAATTTTGTTAATAAATTGGGTGGGATGGGGTGAGAAAGTAGTATGTCTTGTATAAGAAAAATTAAAATTTGCAACTTTAGGAAGTGGAGGAACCAGTGCTACCGAACATACCCCTACCCATCAGTGCTGCATCGTTGCCTCAGTTCAATTCTAGTTTCATTGGTAGTAGCGCTGTCTCAGCGTCACCGAGCGCTGTTTCAACAGCAGCAATGAGCACGGCAACTCCAGCAGCTGCGACGGGCATGGCAAATCCATCAGAGGTGGAGGGCATGACAGATCCATCAGAGGTGGAGGGCATGAAAGATCCATCAGAGGTGGAGGACTTGACAGATCTATCAGAGGAGGAGGTGGAGGACATGATATATACAACAGCGACGTCGGGCATAACATGTTCAACAGTGCCCTCAGGCTTGACATATCTAATAATGGCGGCGGGCATGCCATACCTGCTGATGAGAAAGGACATATCAAGGTCAACAGCGGCAACGACAAGCGTGGCAAATTCAACGGAGGCGGCAGGCATGGCAGATGCAGCAGCGATGGCGGCGGGCAAGGTAAATCTTTATGCTATAAATAATGTTTACAATGAGTATACTGCTTTATTGCGAGTTGACTTTTTCTGTGGTGCTCATGAAACTAACAAATATTAGTTTCTACGCAGCTGAATGAATTGGGGTTGTATGCCAGTTTGGGGAAAAAGGCATAAATGTTTTGATTCTGCTTCTCTCAGTCTTAGAGCCTGCCAACTCCCATTTAACGTGATTGTATAACTGCTTCAAATGCTGTGGAAGTCTGCGGGGGAAGGGGGGTGTGGACTTTATGCCACGTTATTTATAGTGGTTTTGGCAGGGGTAGAGTTAATTTTCTTCGTAGTAGATGATGCTAGATGATGCTGTGTTGCAGATTTGTGAGCAAAACAGTGTTGGTAAGGCACTGGTGTTTTAGCTGTTGCTGAGCAGTGCTTACACAGTGACAAGTCCTTTTCTGTGTCTCACGCTGCCCTGCCAGCGAGGAGGTCGGGGATGCACAAGAGGCTGGGAGGGCACTCAGCCAGGACAGCGGAGCCCAGAGGACCGAAGGGATATTCCACACCATTTAGCATCGTGCTCAGCAATAAATGCTGGGGGAAAGAAGGGGAAGGAGTGGGGAGTATGTACAGGGTTATGGCATTTGTCTTTCCAGGTAGCCATTACATGCGATGAGTCATTAATGCTACCTCAAATTTAACAACTTTACTTCTTTATTTCCAGTTCTTTTCCCTGTTCCACTTGGAGGGAGTGAGCGAGTGGCTGTGTGGTGCTTAGTTGCCTGCAATGGTTAAACCACAACTTTATTTAAGTTATTAAATTAGAGGTAACGTGGTCATATGAGCCTCACATAGAATGAGCCTAGGGTGCAATAATTGGCATATTATTGCAATAAAATAAACATTAATCTGTTCCAGAGTACTTGAAATATTTTTTGTACGGTTTGAAGTAGACAGCTGCTTTAACATGTTGAGGTGTTTGCTGAAGTTCTTGGAGTATCATTGGGCTGAGTTTGCCGTTCTTCAGCTTCCTGGCTTGCTTTTCCGTGCATTTAGACCTAAGTAGCATCTCCAGCTTTTCCTCTCAGTTTCTGGAATTTGGTTTTGAAGATATTGTCCTATACCCACTTGGAAACTTCCCTGTGTTTTATTATTACTTTTATCTGCAAAATAACTCAAACATCAGGTTTTTCGACGTCACTGCGGGACTTCTGTTGGGTAGTGAATTCAAGTAGTTGTTGCTCTTAAATATAAACCTTTAATTCTTTTGAAAATACAGATACAACCAACAAGTACTGTTAGCAGTCCTGAGTTCGCATTTTCATCTCCAGTTGTGAAATCTACTGAGGCAGAAGTGCTACCTACGTCTTCTGTAAGTAAAATAATAAAGGAGCTTGACTTTTTTTCTTAGGCATTTAGTAGGCTGTTGCAGAACACTAAAGCAGAATCTGCCTTGATGGAGAAAAGTATGTAGGCTTCTGGCTTATAATTTGTCATTCAGCATGCGTGCTACAAATGTGAAGAGCAGCTTTCAGATTTGGTTTTGTGTGTGCATTCGATTGAAGTTCCTGTGGCTTGAGAATCTGAAAAACCTCTCTTGTTCATAGCAGATTGGGTTTACATTTAGTGTTCCCGTTGTAAAATCGGCAGAACTTTCTGGACCCAGTGGTACTCCAGTGACGCCCTTTCTTACCCTAGGTAACTGAAACTTTAGCACTTCAGATCTGAAGTGCTGATTTTCCTTTTTTTCTTTATTAAATCTTCAATCTGTCCTGTCTGCGCATGCTAGCAATTCCAGGCAGTGTTGGACTTCTGCAGTATTTTTCCAGTGACAGATCTGCTTTTATAATTTTTGTTTTGTTTTGTTGCTTTTTGTTTTGCTTGTAATCATAAAGCATTGCAAAGTAAGTAGAATTTGTGAAGATTCTTATGTGAGAAGCATGAAAGCTGGAAATTCTTGTTTCTAACAAAAGTGAGTATAATCTGCTCTAACTAGGTCACATTGTGAAAGCTGGTTTTGTTTTCTTTTGTTTCAAAAGACACCACCACCTCAACCAACATCAACACACAGAAAGAGGAGGTCAAAGATTTTGCTGGTGGTCCCTTCACCACTGCCCACGTCTTAAAGGAAGGAAGCGTCTTAGACGTTCTAAAAAATCCTGGTGAGATAATGAACTCCTTTTAAAAAGATGCTGCAAAAAATACGCTAGCATTTTTTATTAAAAAAAAACCAACACACGACTTATGGTTAATAGAGTATCTGCTATAAATATGAATGTAGGAGAGCATTACATTAAGCGCTGCGTTTGTTAGGGTGCATCTGCCCCCTTCTATTCTAAGTGGTGTTTGTTGCTGGAAGTAAAACTGCAAGATGAAAAGCAGATGGGTTGCATCTCCTTTACGTGTTAGGATGTAATTGTAAATGAGGTACTAAGAGAATTAGCCAGATAATCGGTGTTTCATTTTAAGTAAATACAATTTGTGGAATTGAAAAGGAAATGTTTGTAAAACTCAACACTCCTGTCCCACCTTCAGCCCAGGTGAAGAAAGAATAGGAAAGAGCTTCAGTTCCAAATACATGGCGAAAGCTGCGAATCTTTGGGCCTTAGCTTACAATGGCTCCTGTGGATTAAAATTTAAACTGCAAACAGAAGTGGAGTGTTTTACGTTAAAAACCCTTTTCTGAATTTTGTTTTTAAGCAATTGCAATTGTTTTCAACAGTTTCATAAAGTGTGTCTGTGGAAAAGATATCTTTTAAGAAAAAGGGCTTTATTGAGTTTGATCTTTTCCCAAAAGTCTTCTTCTAACTTACATACTTGTTAAGAAGGCAGCACATTTCTCTACTGGAAAGAGCTAAGTG
Organism: Anser anser; assembly: GCF_964211835.1. NCBI lineage: Eukaryota > Metazoa > Chordata > Aves > Anseriformes > Anatidae > Anser > Anser anser. The sequence goes on along the minus strand of NW_028153992.1, from coordinate 478,284 downwards.
AGAGAAAATACATTGTGCATTTTGTTTAAGGAAAGACCTCTGAGTGAAGTGACATTCACTTTCTTTATCGGTTTAAAAGAAGCAGAATCTAAATCCACATTGTTCAAAGACTTCATTTTTGACTAAAAAAAACCCAACAAACCACAAAACAACTATGTTCAAGGTAGATTTACAAGCAACTTGAGCTGCTGTTTAAGATGCATTTCCTTTAGTCTTTCTGTATTAGTAGCTTGTCTTTCCTGTTAAAATTGCCACCTTTTAAATAAGGAGTTGTCCTGTGTCCGATGCATTTTGAAAAAGATTATAGAAAATTAGACAGTTGTTCAATTGTCTTGAGTTTTTATTATTTAATTAATATTCAGCATCTGTGGGAAAATACCGTACGGATTGCTGCTCCGAGTACAAACTTCTGTACAGTTACTGGAGTAGATTTGAGTCATCTGCTACGGAAGGAGGAGCTTTAGAAATTTGATTCGATTGGGCATCGCGTCTTAATCAAATTGTATTATTTCCATTCCACGTTGGACTGTCAGATTTCAGTCAGCTACTGTCTGTTTGTACTTGTATCGACCAGTGAAAATGTTGATTTAAAGCTTGCTTGGAAACAAAGAGTTAAATGAAGCTTTAACGAAATGTTCTGTTGTGACCCAGTGCAGCAGATGAAATTTCATCCGTTTAGATAAGATTTCTGGGGACTTCCTGTTGCGCTCGGTCTGAATGTCTAGTTGTAACCATTGGCACCTGAGTTGAAATTTTTGCCCTCTAGTAAAGTCACTTAGTTACATGTAGTGAGGTGCTGCGCTAACAGGAAGACTTTTTTTTCTTGCTTCCTAGACTTTGGATTGTTGAAAACACGCTCTTCTACGTCTGCACAACCTACAACAAGCACAGTGGTTTATACTAGGCCTGCAATAACAACTTTTTCTGCAGGTAAAGAGACTTCTAAACAAGCATCGCACTGGCAATCTGATACATGTGACCCTTTTCTGCAAAACAAAGACATAAAGGACAAATGTGTAACTTGTCAAGCTACTAAAGCGTCAACAGTTGAGAGTATGAAACAGACAGTAAGTTCAAGTCAATGCGACACCTCAAAGCCAGCAGCGCCCCCAGCAGGGATGCTGGGCTTTGGAGACAAATTCAAAACAGTACCTGGAACGTGGGATTGTGATACATGTCTTGTCCAAAACAAACCGGAAGCTACAAAATGTATAGCATGTGAGACACCAAAACCTGGAACGGGAGTAATGCCTGCTCTGACATGACCAGTGGTCACAGACAGCTCGGTGACAGTGACATCCTCCTCGAGCAGCACTGACACAACAGCCACTCTGGGCTTTGGAGACAAATTTAAGAAGGCGAAAGGCTCTTGGGACTGTGGAATATGCCTTGTACCAAATAAGACGGAAGATAACAAATGTGTAGCCTGTCAGTCTGAGAAACCAGGTATGGTCCTTTTTTTCCTGTTGTTTCCATCCTAGCCTCTGTGAATCTTGTACAGAATAAAAGTACGTTGCATATATGGAATATTTTAAGCAACACGATTCCCAGGTACGGTTGATGGGTTAGCGGCTGTCTGCAGGATTGGTTTACAGGCACTTCAGAGGTCTCAGCCCAGGTTCCAGCCTGTCGCATAAATTGAACTGATTGTGAAATGTATTAGTACGGAGCTGGATCAATGCAGATACCCCCGGCTTTGCAGCTGGTGAGGGAAGATGGCTGAAGTGGGTGACTTAATTTAAAAACAACATAGTGATTTTTCACTGGCGAAAATAACAACTCCATAGAAAGAGTTAAAAATTAGTGTTTTTCGCTTTCAAAAAATAAGTAAAAAAAATTACAGAATGTGTCCAAAATGCCTCTACTCACCGTTTGTATGTAATTGAGGGGAGATGTGAAGCCAGATTTCAAGACAGTGTAGTCTTAACTAGTCTTAAGCTAAAGCAGAGAGATGCCTATGAAGGTCAGTGGTAGGCTTCAAGAAAGCGAGTGACCCGCTGGGTAACTTCTTCAGGGCAGTACTGGGTTGTTTCCCATTGTGTGTGACCGTAATTGATTTTGAGCGTGGTTGTATTGTTTTTAAAATACGATTCTAATTTTAACTTTGACTCTAAATGTCATTTAACATGCCATTACATCGAAAAACACCTGTGCGAATATATCGTGGAAGAAACAAATTAAGATGGACTAGACCGGGCTTTTGTAATCATCCTGTGCGGTAAGACTGAAATTTCATGAGGTAAGATAATGGATTTCAGACAGAGTTGATTCTCTTGGACTTCCAACCTCTGAGCGGTCAGTCGGCATCTTTGTCTGAGGCTCTTGCCATTGCAAGGAGGAATTTTGGAAATGAGGGGTTTACTGTGACCATGGTGCAGTGAATTGCACGGTTACGTTGCACTTGTCAAGAGGAAGAGCGATGCAAGTAATACTAGGATAAAAGTTTTCTGCGTGTGCTGTGGAAGGGAAGAGCCATTCTTGTCTTTCCGGTTTTGAATTTGAAGCGTTATCTTCTGCTTCTCTCTTAAAAGGCACCTTTTTTTTAAAAGGCACCTGTCAGGCCTCTTTATGGAGGTTACACTGTGGTCAACAGCAGCAGAAGCTTGTGTGCTGAACAGAGTTGTGTGTTGTTTGGAAGCTTTGAGTTCCACTCTGGTTTTTTTGTTTGTTTCTTTGTTTCTTTGTGGGTTTTTTGGTGGCTTTTATTTTCTTCAGGGGCGGGGGGGGGGGAGTTGCGGAGTAGTTTTGAACATTTCTGTGGGATTTGACAAATCAAATTTAAAAGTTAATGTTCATTTTATAGTTCATGTTCAAACAGGATGGTTAACTGTCTTGTTTGTCTCACAGAGGGTCCAACACCTGTGACCAGTAGCAGTGCATCTGCATTTTCTGCTCCTTCTGGAGAATTTCTGGATTTAGACAAATTCAAGAAGCCTGAAGGAAGCTGGGATTGGGAGACCTGCTTGGTTCAAAACAAAGCAGAGGCCACGAAGTGTGTAGCCTGTGAAAGTGCAAAGCCAAGCACCAAAGCAGAGCTCAAAGGTAATACTTAATGATTAAAACGAGGATGCATATTCTGTGATTTATTTTTTGGTTTGCTCTGATTTTTTTTATTTTCTTACCTGTTAAGCACAATTATTTTTTCCTTTGAGGTGTGGCAAAATTATTCGTTTTTCCTGTAGGAATATTGCCTAGATAACATCTGTTTCCACACTTTTCCCCAAGAATAAGTTTATCCTTTTTAGAGAAAAGCTTTCATTAATGACGTGCTTGTTCTTTACATGCCCTACACGTTGTTCATTTGGAGTTCAGACTAAAAACATGATCTTTCAAAGAAGTTCGTATACTTTTTAAAGCCAGGTGGTGGGCAGAAAACACAATTGTGAAAAGTTTTATGTAGAGAGGAAGCATGGGGTTTTCTTGTTTGTTTTACTGTTTGGTTGGTTGTTTGTTAAACAGTTTTGACTGGAAAGATCAGGACTAGAATGTAGTTCAAACCTTCATGTACTGCAGATACACCGTGGGTTACGGACTTGACATTCACTTATTTCTGCAGGTTTTGGTACTGCGACTGCGTCCACAAAATGCTGCCTTGCCATCATTTACATTCGGTGTTCACTCAGAGTGTTCAGGTGCAGAGTCTGCAGCTGCCTCACAGTTTATTTTGGGAAGGACAGAAGAGAAGCAGGATTCTGTCACTACTGCTGCTCCGTTAGTGTTTGGAAAGAAAGCTGACACTGAAGAGTCAAAGACACAGCCTAGCTTTTCAGTTGGGAAGTCCGAGCGTACAAAAGAAGAGAGCACAGCAAAACCTATGTTCAACTTCAGTTTCGTTAAACCATCAGAGAAGGAACCTGAGCAAGCAAAGCCAGCTTTTTCATTTGGGGTCCAAACCAGTACTTCAGGTAAACAGAGTATCTTTTGTCTTCACTTGTGCGCTTATGTCCATCAAGTAAGACCTCTGAAACCATACTAGAAAAAATCTGCGGGATTTGATATGTTCATGTACTAGAGCTTTAGAAAAAGTTTAATTCCTATATGCAGCATGTCTTCTGTCCTGGTTATTGATACGTACGCAATTAGTAGCAATCCCTTTTTTGATCTCAACACTAGGTTTAGACAAAAAATTGCGACACCTTAAGGAACCTGTCCTGCATCTCATACAAGCACAGAAGTTGCAGTGTCTCAATGCTAGCAGTACAGTTGGTGGTAAAATCTTTAGTAGGGTGAAATAGAGGCCTCACACTTTTCAGAGAAAAAAAGAGATGAGAGAGAGTATCTTATTCCCACGTACTTGCAACTATGCTGCAGAGTGTACTGCTGTTACTCTAGTGCTACAAAGGTCCAAAAATCACTGAACAGTTATTAGCCAGTTTTGTATTCCTTTAATTTGTTGAAAGACTGCAGTAGAGGATTGAAGTTTTTATTGAGGATCACTGTGTGGAAAAATTCTGATTGTTAAATGTCATTTGTATGACTTAAGAACCGCGTTTTGGAGTACAGAATTCAGTATTAATTCCAGAAGGGGTAAGGGAAAGGACATTAGCTAGTAATCCCGAACAAAAGCAGTGTATAGAGCTATACTGATTTTAATCGCAGTATTCTTACAGTTGGTCTGTTACTGAACAGATATGTTTTGGGGAGATATGGTGGCCAGGGAGGCGTGTGTGTTTGTGTGCTTCCTCTTCTAGTTAAGGTTCTGGGGTTTGGTTTAGTCAGGAAAATTCGATGAGGCACCTTGTGTAAAAGGAAATGTTAACCAGCATTTTTCAACACGGTGTAGTCCCTTAAAAGTGTCATAGATGAAAAGAGGCCATAACCGCTGGGGGAAAAAGTTAGTGGGAAACTGAGAGCAGGATCACATTCAGTAGTGAGAGAGCAGCAGCCTAGGGAAAGCTGATGAATGACTGTAACAGATAGTTCTATTTTAAGTGTAAAACAACACTCAGTACCTTATAATGGTGGTCTTACCAGAGGGTTCTTCTCCATGGCTCCTAAAAGCACGTCTTGAAGGCATTCGAGTGCAGTGAACTTAAGCTGTAAGAGTTGGGCTGGTAAGCTTGGCCTGATTTGAAGCTGTAGGCACGGGGCTATAATTTCTGAACAGGCTACAAAAGAAACTGTACCACTGTGCTTTTCAGTGCTCCGTTTAGCAAAGCCATCAAATTGTTGCAGGCAATTGATGTTGTTCTTCTAAGAGCACCTGAAAGATATTTTTGTTTGAAGAGTTCAGAGGTACCGGTTAATACTGGTTCAGATAATTACAGCCAGCTCTTGGTGTTTGTGACCAATAAAGTTTGTGGCTCCAAAAGGAGTGGGTTAGTGCTAACTGATTAACTGCTGTATATGCAGAAATATGGAATCTGATTACTTACGCAGAGAGCACTTAAAATGTATTGTTTTGCTGGCTCTCAGTGAGTTGCATCTTAATGCTACCAAGGAATAAGCTTTTTGCTTCTGGCCCAAGTTTTTTAATTTGGTGAAAGCCTTTTCTGTGCACGTGCACATGCCAGAGAGGTTGCTTAAGTAATAGAAGCTATAGTAGCTGCTATCTTCTGTTTTTTGTAGAAGACAGAAACTGAATTCGTTAGCTTTGTAACTGTTATGCATACCAGAATTGGTTTTCTCCCTTTTGAAAATAGTAGAGGGTATGCCTATGACAGATTTGGTGAGGAAGGTGATCAGATGAGGGCACTGCAAGACTGCCAGAACGCACCAGGTCTGGGGGGAAAAGGAATCCGGCTGAGCATAGGAATTTCTAAAAGGTAACCAAGGAGTTGTGCATTGATACAGTTATTCTAAATAATCAGATTCTTGTAGCTCTGCCTTTGGAAAGTCTGTGGCCCTTGCTGTAGTGGCTGTACACAGGATGCAGTCTACAAAACCAGAAATGCAGAAGTCCTATGTTTTGACTCCCTGGATTCATCAACCTGCTTCAGGATGGCTGGGGGAATCCAACTGTTAAGTCTAGCCAGACAGCGCAACTTGGGCTTAGCTGCCATTGCAACCAGCCTTGTTTCTCAACGGTAGCAAAGCTGAATGCATTGGTAAATATTTTCAGGTTTGGGCCTGTATAAGGTAGAAGGGACAACAAGTGGTTTTATATGCTAGGGAGTTCTTGTTCTTAGAGCTTTCCCTCTAGTTTGAGAGAAGCACATAACTAGTTTTACAGTGGGTTGACAGGAAAGAAGTGGGGGGAAAAAATGGGAACGCAGGGAGAAAGCCAAAGGCGTTATTACTAGAACAGGTTTAGAATGCTATTTTTTGCTTTTCATGAGCTTAGGGCAATGGGGAGTTTAAAGCTTAGCACTTCCTGAGAGGGTTTCTTACTCTACCGGCTCAGTTCTATCACTTATTTAAGGCAATTCAGGTCTCTGAACGGTTAAAGAATTGATACCAAATTTGATGAACTTTGATCCAGGATACTGACAAAACAGGACTTCATATAAACAATTTCAGTATGTTCATGAGGTTAGCTTGTGTGTTCTGTTAAATAGTAAAAAATGACACTTCTGTTTCTGTTTACCTAGCATAATTCTGCAAATGTTGCCTCCTTCTGCTTTAGAATGGAAATGCTCTTCTCCAAGAGAGCACTGTCCAAACTTCTTTGCCAAAATTTTTTGATTAAATTAATATTGTTTTATTTTGAAAACAAGAATAAGCCACAAACATGTTTTCTTGCTTCGGCTATCCAGAAGAACGTCAACAGTATTTTCAGATTTTCCTTCCCTACACAACTGTATGTAGGAAGAGTGCAGTTGGAAGCAGAAGACCTAAGATGATGTATCTTCTGTTTGTTTACTACAGTAACAAGACAATGGATTACCTCTTTATTAGAACTTGTGTAGCTTTGCAGTATTGAAACAAATGTAGGTATTAAAATACACATCAGTAATACGTTTCTGAATGGCTGAGTACCGTGCTCTCTTAGCATTGAAATACCCAGCCATTGGATTAGTTTGTCCCTCATGTTTGCTGAGTTTGGAAGCTATTTCAGAATGCCTTCAGCTTGTATTCTTCCCCAAAAGCATAGAACTCACTTCTCTGCATCCCCAATTCAAGTCAGAGAAACTGGGCACTGCAGACACAGGAGGTCTGCCTGTACAGAATCAGTGAAGACAAGTCTAAACAGCGGATTTTTTTGAATATGCAGCTGGGTTATCTGAATGTTCTTTATGCAGTGTACCTCAGTTTTAGTACAGATAGCACTTGTCTTGGTTCTTGTCATTAGTCTGAAGCTGCCCCTGAGAAAATCTTGAAAGGGAAAGTAGTGAAAGCTAATCAGCTGGCCCTTTCTTCTTAAGAACCAGTGTATTTTGTAATTCTCCCACTAATAATAAGGCGTCACGCTGGAGAATCGCGATTGTGTTGTTAAGCAAGACTGACTTCACCTGAGCGGTATAGTTGGCAGCTGTTGAATGTTTAATGGACTTTAAACAAACAAAAAAACTGAGCAGGTGGAGGTAGACATGGCAAACTGACAGGCAGCGTCAGATGCTTCTTTGAAATGGATAATCTGACTCCATTCACTTCTTTCTGGAAATAAGATCTAGTAATTAACCAAACAAAAGATAGAAGGGTTAAGACTGCATCTTTAAAGCAGCTGTGCTTGATAAATGTCTCTGGTCTTAAATCAATCTTTAGCAAAGCACAGAGACTTAGCAGCAGCTTGCTTATGCCAACGCTAAAAATACTTGATGTGTACAGGTAACCATGTCAAGGCTCTGGAGTTAATCCATGACAACAATTCCTTCTGGTATTGGCAAAGGTGAGGATGCTTGCTTCTATAGAAATGAGGTTTTGAGCTGTGACTTAAGCTGTCACTTAGGTGACTGTTTAGGAAAGCTTCCTTTTAAGCTTTGAAGTATGTAAGCTGACAAATTGTTTAAGTTCAGAACTGGGTTTACAGTCTCTTGTTCTCTGACTGTATGCAACTTCTCATGTTTCAGACTGAAAGCAGAATTGCAGCGGTACCAGTCATACAACTATAATGATTATTGCCAAGATTACCAGAACTACCACTCGCAGAGGAGTTACGATGCTTACACTGACTACAACTACAGCTCCTATGCTCCCTATGACAGCATGCAAGCTGTTGGAGACTGCTCTTTAGGAGATTCTTTAATGGCTCCAGCTGTTTTTGAGGTAAAGATAGTGCACGCTTGCTGTAAAGAAAATATTTCACAGATAATATGTTGTACAGATTTGTGTGAATCAGCAAAAAGAATCCGAAGTTGAAAACATGCTTTCTGCTTAGTGTGAAGTTAAAAGAGCAGATTCCATTCAGAGGTGTTTGTATTTAAGTGCTTAAATAGTAAATCCATAGAATTAGTGATTTATACACCATTATTTGTTCACGCATACCAAAGAATGGTTTTGACAGCATAATTGCGTACGCTTCTTCTGTTCCTGTTCTTCTGATTTGCTTTGCTTAAAGCAAATTAAACAGTTGTTGTAAGTGGTCTTATCGTGGTCAATGTATTAGTTGTGACCTCCGGAAGTCCCTTCCAACCTGTACTGCAATATTGGCTTTCTTCTAAAAATAAGTAGATAAAATGCCATCTATCCTTGTAGTTGTAGGAAGAAGGAATGGATTGAGACTGCAGCACTTTGAATCTGTGATGCTTTCTGAAATGAGTTATGATTAAACTTAGCCTTTTCTGTCTTTCAGGAATCTTCAGTTATGACTGCAATCGGTGATGACCTAATTACTGACGGTAATAAGGGTTCTATCATTGTCACTTGAGTTTAGCCATCCTTGTGCCTTTTAACAATACAAGCCAACCTCTACTGGATGAAGAACATCTTGAAAGTTCAGCTGAGGTCAAACCTCTGTGGGGTTGATCTGCAATCAGCTGGGGTTTTAAAGCTGATACAGCATACACTGACCGCATCAAGTAAAACGGGACACTGTCAATGCTTCGCAGCAGGTTTCTTGTACCTGTGCCTTCATTCCCATTTGAAAATGGTCTAAGACAGAATTTTGTTCTTTGTATTGGTTCCGCTAAACAGATTTTATATTAGAAACTCAGTAATATGCAAAAGCTTTGTTCTCCACCCTGAGGTAAAAGCTTATGTTGCAGATTCCAAAAGGAGGATTCAGCTTGCACTTACAAATACGGTACAAAACATATTTGTGTCCTGGAAGGTTTGCAAAGTTCCTCACGTGGAGGCATTTTGTGTTAGTGTTTAGAAACTATCCTATGTAACGTGTATTGCCGTAGAAGTGAATTAAATGACTCTTGGGAGGGTTTCATGGCTGATTATCCTTAAACGTTATCTTTACTATCTTAAACATTGTCTTTGTCTTTATCTTGAAAGACAGTTCTAGTCCCAGCCTTCTAATATACAAATTCCCAAAAGTTGGAGTTGTGAGGCTCAAAATTTTAGAGGACTAAATACCTCACTAAAATTAGTAGATCTAATAGCTTATTACACTTAGCTTAAAATACATTTTATTAGCCATTTCACATGAAGTTTTTTTGTGCGCATGCCTCAGATTTGATACTTGGACTTACCAGGCTTTTATTTTCAGATCCACAGCTCTACTTGGATGTTGATGAAATGAACAGACAATTCACGGAGACAAGCGAAGAACTCTACGATTCACTCATGAATTGTCACTGGCAACCTCTGGATACGGTCACTTCTGAAATCCCCTCTGCTATTTAAGTGTCTTCTAGAGCATGACCGTTAGGACCAAAGTGCTAAAACTACATTTCTTCTACATTATTCTAGCTCATAAGTTTTAAAGCACAATGATAGGTTGGGGTTTTTTTGCTATGCTTTTGACAGTTTCTGTAATCTTTTTGTTCATCACTCTCTTCTTGGAGCATCATGAAGTCATGTAAATATTCGAGAAATGTAAAGAGGTAAATGGGGTCTTATCTTAAAGATAAGACTTGCCTGTGTAAATAAAAGATTTGTTTCTGCAAACCTGCCAGCAAGGGATTTTACTTGTACCTGTGTGCAGCACGTTCTCTTCCGGCTTATGGAATTTAACAAGGTAGTAAGGGTATTTCATCTGTCTTTATTTTTATATGGGCATTAGGACACAAGCAAAATCTAGCTTCCCCTTGTTTTCCTGGTTCCTTAGGTAAGCGACAAGCCAAGCCTTTCATGTGCTTGCTTAGACTGGAAGTATGTATGGGAGACACTCACAGGCCTTGCTATGGAAACACCTGTGCCCACTTTTTCCTGCAGGCTGCTGGCTCTAACTGTACTACTGATACATGCTAGGTCAGCTAAAATTGGCTTATAAATAGGGTATGTTAAGCATATGGAAGTGTAGACTTCAACTGCCATAGCTACAAACATCCCGTGGAATGAGGATGATGTCTGCTGGCACTCTCTGCATCAGCATTCAGTTTTCCCTTGCCCTTCTTACTGTTAGACTTCTCAGCTGACGCTTTACAGCGAAGAAATTGCTACAACATAATCCGTGTTCTTAAACCTAAAAAAAAAAATCTTGGAGAAAACAACTTGCTGGTTTTCCCTCCTTGCTGGCAAGGAGAAAAATAGTCCACCAGGAACAACAAAAAAATCCTAGTAACAGCTCCTTAAGTTATACCCTCTGCTACCCTCTCTGATTGCTCTGGTCTTCCTTCATTCGTGGTAATGAAGTTTTTAAAGCTCTGGTAGAAGGATGACAGCACTCAAGTCAAAGGAGATGAGAGCAATGAGGAAAGCTTTGCTTTAAGCTAGAGCAGTCTTGCGAGTTGCTGCCTTTATGCTGTTCTTATCTTGAAGGGTACAGAGTCTTTTCCAGTCATAGGGACTCCATAACCCTATGAGTATGGAGAAATAGTTGCTAATTAACAGTGTGTATAATAAGTAAGTGAGGCTGGAAACAAAAGAATATTCCTCCAAGAAAAAAAAGGAAGCAGAAATTACTGTACTTAATAGCTGGGGAAGCTGTTAAAGCTAGTTGACACAGTTCTGGTACTGCCGTGTGTGTTTTGGGGGCAACATAAACCATAATTGCTGTGATGGCAGGTAAGAATCCAATTCTTTTTTATGGCTTAGTGTAGTCAGTGAAAGCAGTGGTCCTAAGCTGCATGCTGTTCTTAAATGTAATGCAAATTCTCTTTTGTGACTCCTCAGTACTTCCAGGTTACTTGTAGCTGATCACCAGCAACTGCTTCTGTTAGCTATTAGCTGTTGGGTTTTTGCTAGGAATACTTTCAGTCCTGAATTGAAATGATGACATCCTGAAACAGAAGAGGCTCTTGGAGTATTGTAGGAAGCACATTCTTCCTGGTTCTAGTGCAGGTGTACACGTAGGAGGAGACAGAAGGCAAAGAACCTCACATAGGTGGAGGGGGTGAGATGGCATCACAGTTAGAGCTGTTGCAGTTAACTCTTCCCAAAGCATGAAAGCAACGTGGCTGGGAACAGGGATTTGTTGGGTTGCTTCTTTGTGTGAGCCAGGGAGTCTTTTGAGGGGCAGATTAATAAGAATATGACACAAGGTAGAGGTAGAATAGATGAAGCAAAGAATCTGGGTGTGAAAAGGGTTGCTTGTACGTGTCTATGGAATTGTTTCAGGGGACTGAGCTGGGGCAAATTCAAGATAATAGATGCAGCCTCCTTGAATTTGGATGGCAGTGCTGAAGCTTCAAAACCTTACAAGGTTTGATGCCACTTCAATTGTAGTGCATAGCTGTGGTACTTGAGCTCAGAAGTGCAAACTGCACAGGATTTTTTTATCTATTTTCTTCAACGTGAGCAGCAAAACATCTTCCAGGAATGTGCCTGGGTGCTACGCTGCTTTGACACGGCTTGCTTTGCATCACCAAACACAGTAGTTAGGTTGCATCGAGTACTTTGTGGAAACATTCATTGTGTTGTCACCCAGAAATGGGATGCTACAGATATGTGTTGGCCCGGCAGTATCAGTGCTGGTTTTTGGCCTTTGAGAGGTTGGTCCATAACATGTGACCTGTGTAACGAGAGGCCCACATAGATTGGTGACTTCATTAAGTCTGATGCTGTGGTGGTGTGTGACCCAAGGCCCTGAACGTCAGAAAATCAGGCTGTGGCCACCTATTTTATGCAGACTTTGCCTATTAACAAGGTCTCTACACTGTACGTTAGAGACGTGCGCCTCCTTTTCCGGACTAGATAGTGAAAATACCAGTTTTGTAGTTCAGTGAATGAGATTGGTTGGGCTGTTTGTTCTCCAGAGCTGAAAAATGTTGGGAGTGTATTCTCTTGGAGTCCACAGAAATGAAAATGATGAGAGGAAGAGAACGTTGGTTGCAGCCCGCGTGCTGCTGTTATAAAGTAGTTCTCTGATGTCTTTTTCCCTCTGCTGAGACTTATCAGCCTATCGTCCTTTCCTGTTAGGAGCGCATACCTGGCTTGGGATGGTGTGCGCAGGGCAGATTCTTTACCGTAAGAGCACAGTGAATGCCAGACTTCTTCCTGTACTGCCGTGTTAACCCTGAGTCACAAATTCAGGAAGCAGTGATTGCATCGGAACTGCTAGAATGCTTTGCGGAGTCTTTTTACTGGGTAAACTTCACAGCTGCAGTTACAACTTCCAGCCTGTGTTAGCTGAACACATCGTACTGGTGCCCGCCATCAGTTTGACAAAGATGGGATTGCAGTAGGAACTTGCTTTTTTCCTTCTTTTTAATTAAACAAGTCTTTGAAGCAACTTTTCCAACACCGCCATACTTCACTTCTTCCAGTTATTTTCTGTTTTACTTAGCTGAAATGTTTTTTTTTCTTCCAAGCTTGAGGAAGTTTTCTACAAGAATGTCCCGTAATGATTTCATAAACTCTTTTCGTTGTACCTAGCTGCAACAGAGAGTGCTTTTATTCAAAAACCTGCTGGTTTTCTCTTCCAAGAAGTAGTGGGGTTTTTCCTATCTCTTCACTGATGGGAAAGGCTGTAGGACAGTAGCTTGAGGGGCTACTAATGCTGTCATCAGTGAGCCGGGAAAAGGCAGGAGTCCGAAACGGGTAAAAAGTACTTAAAAGGATACCAAAAGAGTAAATGGTACTTAAGCCGTGGATGTTTCTTTTTGCAGGGATGCTCTGGACTAACCGCTTCTTTCTAGCACTACCTCAAAGTAACTTGCAGATAGAACTCACAGGGAAGGTTGATCAAATGGTGATGATCGCTGTCATTCTGCTGGACACGCAGATACTTGCCTTTCGTTTTGGCTCATTTCTAATACCAATTAACTTCAGTGCCTCGCGTTAATAGACACCGTTTGACTGCATCGGCAAATGTTTCTGAGTCGTGAGTGTCATTAAAGGCCTGTCACCCTATGGAAATCCTTCTAAATAAGAAAAATGGCATTTAAATAAATAAATAAAGCAGCGTTTGAACTTATGAGCAAACCTAGCGTAGCTGCCTTTGACGCTGATCTGGAGGAGAAAAATCACGTTATCACACTACTATGGTTGCCTTAATAGGTTTGGTGTACATGAGGGAGGGAAGTATTATGTGATGTTTGCCTAGCTATTACATGGCCGATGCAGGAGGGGTTTTAGTCAGTTCCCTGAGCACGTATTGTTGCAGAAGTCGGTGATTTCACTGCCCAATGTCTGTTATTAAGGGCACGATTCATGTCCCGTTATCGTTTTTATTCTTTATTTATGTGTTTATTTTCTGGGGCGGCGATCTGTCACGATGCCCATCGTTCCCCTGCCGTGGGGTAGAATTTAGCGTGACGACTGCCTCCCGGACCAACGGGGCCACGAATCCGGCCTAAAACACTGCTTGTGCGTTGGTTGTCGGCGTGGGGGCTGTTGGTTGTCGGTGCGGGGGTATCGGTTGTCGGTGCGGGGCTTTTCTGACGAGCACTGTGGGCTCGGGGCGCCGTCCCACGCCCGGCGCGGTGCTGCGGCACACCAGCGGTCGGCGCCACGGCGCGGGGAGGCTCTGGAGGTGACTCCTAGCCCCGTGCTTACGGTGGCCGGGCCGGGGTTCATTATGGCGGCCGGGTCCTGAGGGCGGGAGCGGGAGGGCGGCGGGACCGGGACGGGACCGGGGCGGGGCGAGGAACGGGAGCGGCAGCGGGAGGGGGGGGCGCGCGTTCCCGTGAGGGGAGGGGGCGCGCGAGGGAGGGAGGGGGAGGGTGTGAGAAACACTCCGTAGCCAATAACTTGGGCTCAGGCGAGGAGCTCGGCGAAGCAGGAATTTATTCGCGATCGCAGTGGCGGGCGTCCCGTCCGTGCGAGGACTACCGCACACCAAATTTCCCTGGTGTATTGCCAAGCACTTCCCCGTGCAAGGGCTTACCATACACCACATTTCCCGAGACTCTTCCTTTCTCTCCCTTATCTCACGCTTCGTCCGTCTCCGGCCGCGCCCCTCGCGGAGCTGCGGAACCGCGGATCAGGACTCCACACTCGCTCCGTACAAAAGTACGTCTCAATCACACGGCACACAGAGTCTCACCCGACCCCCAAGGCAATACTTCCTATTTCTTACCTTGGTCTGTGCACAGAGTTACCGGATCAATTCTCAAAGCCGGAGTGCCTGCCTTCTTCCCTTCCCCACTCCTTCACGGATCCTGCCTCTTTCATCAGTCTCGGGCCCTCTGTCAGCTCTCCGCAGAACCGCCGCCGTCGATGCACAGGACCGCTGAAATCAGCGGGGCATGCCTTCCTGCTGCTGCGGCGGTGGGGCTCCCCAGTAGGCGACTGGCTCCCGGACGAGCCCCCAAATTGTGAGAAACACTCCGTAGCCAATAACTTGGGCTCAGGCGAGGAGCTCAGCGAAGCAGGAATTTATTCGCGATCGCAGTGGCGGGCGTCCCACGAGCAGGAGCGCCCCTGCTGGTTCCAAAACCCAGTTTATATACTTTTTGATGACGGGACCCTCCCCTGTTTCCCCACTGAGGGGGTGATCCAGGCTCACAATCTGTCTGATGCTTCCCAGACAATGCATGGCCTTCAGTTGCCGGCCTGTTAAATTTCGAATTTCTTTCGACTTTTTTACTGGTTGAAGCGGTAATGGTTCTTCACTTACCTGACTTGACTCAACACCGTGATTTTCCCCGAATTGTTCTACGGAGTCTGGTTGTCTGCATTTTACAAGGTCGCCTGCTAAGCGTTCTTATCGCTGCAAGCACACCTCGATACCCCATTCCTTACCTTTAAACAACGTAACTCTGCAAAAACAACATTTTTATTCCCACGAGGGGCAGGGCAGGCCCCGCGGCGCGTGGCGGCGGGGGGCGGGGGGGCCCCGTGACGGCACCGAACGCGGGGGGGGGGCGGTATGGCCTCGGGCGGCGCGACCGGTAGCGGCGCGACCGGCAGCGGCATGGCCGGCGGTGGCAGGGCCGGTGGCGGCGGGGCGCCGGGCGGCAGCCCAGGAGCCCGATCAGGAGGAGGAGGAGCAGGAGGAGGAGGAGGAGGAGGAGGAGCGGCCGGCGGCAAGGTGAAGAGGCGGCGCCACCGTTTGGGCGCCGCGAAGCCCCCCTGTGCCAGGAGCAAGCGGGTGAGGAGCGGCCCCCCCACAGCGGGCCCTTCCCCCTCAGCCCGCCAGTTACCCCCTTACTTACCCCCTTACCTTACCCGCCCCTTTATCCCCTTAGTTACCCCCTACCCACCTCCTTACCCCCTTAGTTACCCCCTCGACCGCTTAGTTACCCCCTTAGTTACCCCCTCAACGGCTTAGTTACCCCCTCAGTTACCCCCTCAGCCCCTTCCTAACCCCCTCAGTTACCCCCTCAGCCCCTTACTTACCCCCTTACCCCTCTACCCAGCCCATTACCCCCCTCCTCCCCCTCCCCTTCACCCCCAGCCCGCTGCCCTCAGGACCCCCAGTGCCACCCCCAGGGCTTTCCCCGCTCCCTGCACCCCTCCTCAGCCCATCATCAATTCTCTGAACGTTACCTGCCAGGCTTTGCTTCTCGTTTGTGCTGTAGGGTACAGCAGGTTGATGGTGAAAGCGGTCCGTCAATTCGGGGTGTGAAAATCCCCGTGCTGGAGGGGGGACGCGCCGAGATCCCTCCCAGCAGCTCTTTGCTAAGAAATGTCAGGACGCCCAGAGAGATGCTCTGGAGATGCCCTCTGCACATGTTTGTTCAGCCAAAACCTCTCCGCTATTAAATGAGCAACGTAGCTGAGGGGATTGATTATCATATGCAAAACCAAGGGAGCGCTACGCATGGATAGCTGCTCATTTAGGTTTTTATCACTTGCAGAAATGCCAAGTCCCTTATACCACATATTGACAATCAATCTTGTCCATCTAAAGCTGGCCTGGAAGGGCAATGCAAACATTCCCCACGCTTACAGAGCAACCGTTGAAACCTCTGGCTTGAACAGTGCATTAATGTTGAAAGTGCCATAGCTTGCGTGTGCCGACACTGTGTAGCTAACTGATAAACCTTACACGTGGATTGAAAATAATCAGTGGAGATGGTTTTCTAACTTTTCCATTGTCTGTTATCTCTGCGTGTTTTCCAGTAGGTTTATTTAAAGAGTGTGCCAGAGCAAACACGTGCGTGGGGATATCTGGGGGATTCTGCACAGAGAATGGCTGCTGCACATCCAGCGCAGATCAAATTAACAGTAACTTATCGGGGAAGAATTTTAATGATTTGATAAATAGACAAACTGATAGGTGTTACATGTGTGCATTTATTATAGCAGTTAGCTTTGTAACCAGACGAATCGTGCAAATGTTCATAACGTAAAAGGACGAGCTTTGAGCAGATAGCTTGCTTAGAGCATTTGTCAATTAATTTCAGTTTATTTTCAATATCATGTCCACTCTGCAGAAGGTTCTGTGGCTTAATGTTAATTGTCTCTCAGTGATGCAATTGGGGAGGCACGAAAGCGACCGATGCGATTTTGTGAGGTTATACCTCTGGTTCTGATCCCTACCCCGCTGTTTTTCTCATCCTTCCCCCTACAACTTTAGTCGATAAGTCGATTCTTAGAAATACTTAAATAGATGTGTTTTGTGTGCTTGTGATCGTAATTACAGCCCACCAAACCCTCTGTCTCTTACCATTAAACTCTGAAGGTGCCTGGGCACTGTAGACAGTATAGTTAGCAGCTTCAAAGTTCCTGGGAACTAGTCCTGGATCTAATTTACTTTTTTTTTTTCCCCCTGCCTGCAGGAGGGATGATTAGCAGGATGCCTAGCTCATGATTGTCAGCTTTCTGGATATTATTTTTTATTATTAATTTTTATTATTAATTATATTCATTTATATTAATGTATCTTTTATTTAACCGTAGTTCCTGGGGCTTTCGGTCAGGTGGGAATTCTCCGATCGTACCCGATGTATGCCGCAGAGTCAGTCTTCTACAAAATACAGCAACAGCTTTAGAAGGCTCTTGCAAGAGGAGGTGCTGGTGCTATAGCTATAGCTGTGTTTCTTGCAGGACATCTTCTGGGTTAGCCTGACTGTTGAGAGCAGAACTGTTTTTTGTGCGTATAGTCACTGCAATTCAGCATTACTAAAATTGAAAATATTTAGATTCACTGATTTTAATGGGTAGTATGGTCCTGACTGTCGCAGTAGATAATTGCTGAACTTCTGGTTTAGTTGGTTTTCACGGGAGGGTGCGAAGAGGAAGAGTCCTGGAACAAGTCTGTAGGTCAGGAGCTGTTCAGGCGTAGAGTTTCCTGATAGCCTTGCAGATTGACGACCTGCTGGTGAATTTTGGCAGAGGTTTCAAAACTTTGAACCTTGCCAAGGTCACTTGGAAGTGCAGACAGTGATAGGTAGTTGTAAATCAATCTTAGGTGAATTTAGGTTTACCAGAAGTGTAGCGATCCTATGCCAGGGATCAACCTCGTCGTCGTCTTCTGAATATTTGCTGTATAATATCTGTCTTCAAGGTCCGTGGAAGGTGGTATCCCAGCATATGCTGTTGACTGCGTTTCTGTAATTAAACAAGTGTTTTTTCTTTCAAGCAGGGAATAATTAGCAGAATGACAGAAACTGTGAAAAATATTGTACCGGCCTGGCTGCAGAAGTATTTCAATAAGCGTGAGGAGGAGTGTGTAGACAGAAATGAATCTGCAAACCAGGAGGAGACTCCGGTAAACTATCACCACGATTATTCAGATGAAGATACCAAAATCGATGAGAGATTCACGCCTGAACCAGCAGGAATTAGTAGACGAGGTATGTGAAAAATCATTTGGAATTCTGGCCATCTGTATTTATTCACAGATTTCTAGTTTTGAATCTGAATTTCAAAAGGAAATTGGAATGAGGGTTTTGACAGAATGAAAAAAAAAAACAAACAATCAAAAAAGTCGAAACAACTGTTTGTGAAACCGTCTTAGCTTTAAACTGTATACACAGTTACGAAGCATACATCTTATGCTCTTGGAAGGCATCAGTTAACTTTAGGTACTCTATTAGCCAGGTGCTAAATGCTGAAAATAAGTCATTTGCAAGTGTGCTGGGTTGCATTTTCCATCTTTTAAAAGATATGGAATGAAAATCTGTCTAATTGCCTAAGGCAATTAAAAAAATTAATTTGTTTTGCAGTCTTCGAAACAAAAGACTAGATGCTAGAATGGCAGAGGAAAATTCCGTCTCGTGTCCTGAGTTTGTTTGTTTTGTTTTGGTTTTTTTTGTTCTGGGCTTTGATCAATTTAGTAAAGTTCCTTGTTAACTTGATGGTGAACTGGGGAACTTGTGCACGGATGTGGTTTATGAGATTATTATCCTTAAAATATTCAATAATTTTAAGGTCTACGCGGGGGGAGGGGGTGTCTTTGAAAAGGTATTTGACCGTTGGCAACGAGGTTTGCAACTCCTTTACCTCATGAAAGATTAATTTGTCTTATATCCAGTGCCTCTCACTGTTCCTGTAGTCCTGTTGTATAAATTTGCATCTATTCTTATTTGAGTTTCTCTTAAATTAGCTGTTTTGGGGAAGTCAGCTTTTAATAAGTAAAGAAGTTTTGTCTGAGCGTGCGTAGGTAACCATAGATAATGTGGAAAGTCAGTTGCTTCTGTTGTTGGCAGAATCAAAAAATAAGGAGGAAATATCTTTGCCTCCAATCTCATCTAATTGTAAACAAGGAGATTGATGGCTTTCTGTGTAGCTGTAGCTTGGGAATGAGTTTGGAGAAAAGAATAGAGAAGGTCTTCGTGACTGAGGAACACATGTTGGCTTTCCTATGTAACTGCGTGAAAGGAGCTTTCATTAAGAACAGCTGCACTGCAAGCTTGCTAACTCCAGGAGATCAGGAGCAGGTGGACACCCTGGAACCTTTTGCAGCTTATGTTGCTGTCCGTGGGTGTCGAATACTATGCTTAAGAATAAGATTTTTTTTAGCAAGATAGACTTCAAGGCCACCTATTCCAGGCCACTGGCATTGTTTGCAGACCCTTTGCTTCAAGAGGGAAAAATGCTCATCTGGTTACTTGGGTCAACATCCTTGTCCCTTGGGTCAAAATCCCAATAGTTAATGGGTAGGAGATGATGTTTTGCCTCTAACGTGAGCTGATATGGAAGAACTTGGGAAAAAAGTACTGCAAACGTTCATTTTCATGTTGTGTATTCAGATTAATGTAACCTTTGTTCCAATATTATGGAAGCTGCAGTGTTATCTGTAATTTACCGTGTAATCTCAAATTTTGTAAAGCTTATTGCAAGCTGTACATGGGAGAAGGAGTATATATGTTTGATTTAGTGAACGGCCAAGTCAGCGTTAGAGCATTTGAGCACGGGGTCAGAATGTGGTGTTGTAAATCCTCATAGTTAACTACTTCTGGATGCAACATTAATACTGTGTATCGCAAGCAGTGTTGTTGTTGTAGCCAGACAGTTAGATGCAACCGTATCTGGGTGAGGAAGAAGTTAAATTTGGCTTCTCTCTTTTTGCGCTTAGAACTTGGCAATAGCATGGCTGTCGATAGGAAACAGGTTTTGGCTTCTGTGAGCTTGTCTATAGCAAAGCTAATTATCTCCCTGTTCTTGTCTAGAACCATCCACAAGTAGATCAGCACTGAACTTCCCAGTTGTGTTAACAAGGCCCTCTCTTCATCGGAGCCGTCTGAATTATACCATGCTGGATTCTCCTGTCCCACCTTGTCAGCCCTCGACATCTTCTATATTTGGCATTGGCAGTCCTAGGCTGTCCTTGATAAAAGAAATAGAAGATTCTACCTCTCAACAAGACGATGATAACATCTCAACAACCAGTGATTCCTCCTCTAGAGCATCTGATGAAGGTGATTTTTGTGTTCTCTGTTTAATTGACTTTTTTTTTAATGTGAAGTACCTTGCGTTCTTTAATATTCCACATCACCTTAGTAAATAAAATAGGTGAATGTCAACTTTGGATGCGAGAATTAAATTGAATTTTTAGTGTTTTAGAAGTATATAATCCTATCACCT
Source organism: Anser anser (assembly GCF_964211835.1). Lineage (NCBI taxonomy): Eukaryota > Metazoa > Chordata > Aves > Anseriformes > Anatidae > Anser > Anser anser. The sequence continues at coordinate 457,938 of NW_028153992.1, read as the reverse complement.
TTTTAATAGAAGCGTGCTTTGGAATATGTTTATGATACCCTGATGTTAGAAAGAGTCAATGCTGAAATATACACGTTCAGCTAGGTTATATGTAAATTTTGAACTGGGACGGTAGGAAATCAGGCTGACTTGCCGTAGCTTGACAACTAGGCTGATTGTCTAGAAGGAAGAGTGACTCAGAATATCTAACAGACAGCTGGTTAAATGTGAATAAGTGCAGGTGACAAATAGGAACACGAGATGTTTTCCTGTGTTTCAGCAAGAGAAGATAAAGAAACTACTCTGACATAAGCTATAGGCTGTTTTTTGACCTTTCTTGGTAGAAGGCTTCAGCTGTCAATACTTTTCATGTCTTTTGCCAAATTCATTGAGGAAAGCACACCATTTTAAAATAAAAAATAAGCATCGTGTCGATGTAGGTTGGTACGTAGGTCTTCTCGCTGAAAGGGCGAACAGCAGGTTTGCAGCTTTTTCTAGTCCCCCATATAGACAGGGACTGACGTGTGCTCAGCAGGTTTTGCAGAGAACTTTTGTACAGCTGAGTAGTAGAGTAGAGTTGCTGGGCTTTAGCAATATAACCTGAGTGCACTAGAACTTTCTGGTGTGTCTTCGTAAAACATACATGGGCAGAAGATCGTTAACTCTTAGAGCAGCCTTTGGGGAATCTTCCAGGTTTAAAACCTGTGCGATTATGATCTGTGCTGGCCTCCAGCCTTTTACCAACACAGAAAAAAGCTTTGTCCGTACAAATGCACTGATGTTTATGCGGTCCTCTTTTATCTTAGCCTGAAGGAAAAAAAATATCTGCATTGGAAGCACAGTATTAACTTGGTAAGATTGGTGAAAACTACTTGCAGCTCTGTGAACAGTTTTCAAGTTTGTAGGTGATACTTGGTTTTCAGTCTGTACGTGAAGTTGATCTATTTAAAGAAGCTGAAGTCATGCTTATTTTTCTGTATTGAAGAACTTGAATTAGTGTGATCTTTATTGTTAAAGTTCTGTACGTACGAGAGGCATTTACATCTAGCATACGTCATTTTGGCAGATGTTGCAGTTTTAAAAAATACTTCATCGTCACTGCTCTGGCCCACAGAAGCTGAAAGAACTCATTCCCTCTCGCAGCATTCTGCAGCTAGCTCTAAGAAACCTGCATTCAGTTTATTTGTTTTTGGAGGACTGTGTCCTGTAAGTACTGCACAGTATTTCTTTTAATCAGTTTGAATGTGTACCTGTTTTTCTATCCACTTCTCATACTGTGTTTCCGTAGGTACGTGGAAGCACGTCTGTTTTTAAGCAAAACCAGCTTGGGTTTTCTCCATTTTACCCCGGAAAGACGGCCTATGGTTGTGCAGCTGTAAGATCAAGGCAGCGAAGAACGGAACCTTATCGGGTATGACAAAAGTAGTGTAGTATTAGTAGTCAAATGTAGTAGTCAAACCTGGCTAATATTTATCTGTGGATCTTCTTTTCCAAGCATGCCTACATTCATGCTATGGATATGTTGTATAAACCTGCAGTCTTTGAAAATATCTAAAATCAACTTTGCTGATCCTTTGTTCTTCTGGTACACAGAGGCATGCAGGACTAAATGCAGTCTCAAGATAAGCAGTAACATGCTTTCTGTTTTGAACGATTCATATAGTTCTTGGAGAGAGTTATTTGCCCCCAAGTGTTCTTGGAAATAGCAAATAAAAACTGCTGACAACTCTGATTAGCTAGAGCTGAATCGAAAAGGAAAGTCAAGTCAGGTTTGGTAGGAATGTATTTAAATGAAAGTGACTTTTATCGATAAATCAAAAGGAATTTGAAGAAAATGAAAACGCGGGTTTGCTGGCTCTGTTCTGACAGTCCATTTCTGCAACGGAAAAAGGGCAGTACAAGTACCTCACTTACGGGAAACCTTGAAACCTTGTGGTGCAAAGCTGGGAACCCTCTTTGGTCGGCTATTTTTGTTTTTTACAATATTACTGCATTATGGTAAAAAGAGAAACCAAAATACTAGGCTTTTAAAGGAGAGAGTAGCTTGCTTCTTGCTGCTTGCTGTGAATGACAGCAAGGTACTAGAGAGTCCAGCGAAGGGCCACCAAGAAGATCAAGGGACTGGGAGCACCTCTCCTCTGAGGAGAGGCAGGGACTGCTGGGCCTGTTTAGCATGGAGGAGAGGAGGTTTGGGGGGATCTTATTGGTGTATATAAATACCTGAATGGATGGTGCAAAGAGCATAGAGAGCCATTGTGTTTTCAGCGGTGCCCAGTGCCAGGTCAAGAGGCAACAGGCACAAACTGAAACGTGAGGCTCTGTCTGAGCATCAGGAAATGCTTTTGCACTGTGCGGGTGATGGAGCCCTGGCACAGGTTGCCCGGAGAGGCTGTGGAGTCTCCCTCTTTGGAGGTCTTCAAGAGCTGACTTGACATGGTCCTGGGCAACCTGCTCGGGGTGGCCCTGCTTGAGCGGGGGGGTAGACCAGGCGATCTCTAGAGGTCACTTCCAACCTTAACCATTCTGTGGTTCTGTGAGTCTCACTTGTGTTTTTACATGCTGCGTGGTCTGCTTCCTGTCTTCACATCGTGTGATAAGCACAGTGTGGTTATTTGAGGGGTTTAACCTGGGAAGAAAAAAAGTCACACCAAAGGAAGTTTTTGACTGATATTTGAAGTTGGGTGGTGCAAATAAACAGTTTACTTTTTCAGTGTAATGTTTAGATCTGTTACAGTTTAAATCAGATCTTTATCTTTTAAGACAAAGATTTGCAGCCAACTTTAATCTTGGGGGAAGGGAGGAAGCAAGAGAGAAGTAAAACTAGTTCCTGGTTATGATTGTATACACTGATTTTAAGATGGTACACTTAGACCATCGTGAAACTCTGAGGTCTGTGTTGTTACTGAAAATGCTTTCTGTACCACAAGCCTTTTCTTGAGTTCTGTTTCCCTGATTACTGCTTCGGAGGCCTTAGCAGTCCTAGCATCATCCGTCTTGACCTTTTACAAGTACGGAGTTCTTTTATTGCTCGTGCAACAAGCACGTGCAAGATGCACTGAGGCCCAAGGTAAACTTCATTAAACTCCGAATGTATTCTCTTCTTTATGGCTTAAACTCCCAGTGACTGCATTTTTCTCTGTCATCAGAATATATTGATTGTATCATCAGTGTAGCCTTGGGACGTAAAATACATGCCTCTTTAGCTCAGAATTGACCATTGTAACACTTAAAATGCTAATTTTTCAGGCACAAAAGAGAGCGAAAGCTGGACAAGAAACTGTGTGGTCCCACGCTACCTTAAGTACCTCAGCACGGCGCATCTTGGAGGCAATGGAGAAGCTGTCAAGCCCTTTGTTGGTAAATAGCACTTCTTTTAATCTGTTTTTGCTTCATGTGTTTATAAAACTTAGTAAATGTGCCATCAAAGCATAAAGATAAAACTATTCTTCCTTACGTTGTGGCCGGTTTAATTTATTGCGCTGTTTTTTCAACAGGATGCTAAAAGAATGGCATCTGTTTTGCCGCTGTGTTGTGTAAGTTGACCATGAACCCCCACATTTTTGTTGCAGGGAACCCTCTCTCTCAGGAAAAAAAAAAATGCCCTCTAATATTTATGCTTTGTTTTTTCCCTTAGCCTCCGGACATAGATAAACCGGATATTACTGACTTCCAGTCCAAACGAAGAAAGGTAAGAACCAATAATGTCTTAAGCTGAGGTAGATAACTTTTTCAATGCTTTATCACTATTAGAAAAATTTTCTCAAACCTCAGTGACAACATAGACATCAAATCAAGTTAATATTGGCATGTATCCACAATAGATGATGGGCTGTGAAGATTACTCAGGTTAAGAATTATGTTATCTTTGTAAGTTGAGAGCAACAACTCTAGAACACACCAAGTCGTTTTATCTTGTCCCCCAACTTGGGGTGAAGCTGCATATTAAAATTCCTGTTGAGGCAAGTTTTCTCTTGAAGAAATGATCACAAATAGAAAAATACTGATTGAGTGGTCATATAGACTTTGTACAGACTTCCGTGTTCATTCGGGCACAGAAAACTAGTTTTTGTGCTTTTTATCACCATTCAAAGTAAAGAGGAGGAAAATTGTTAATTTCCGACGCTATAAATCTTACGCTCCTAAATTCCTATTTGGAGGTAGCACAGAACTGGTGATAATGCTGTGGTAAAGCATGATTTCCTTTCATTTTCTTTAAAAAATGAAAACTAGTCATCTTTTTTTGATGACTTTAGTTAGGGGTATCATTAAACTGCAAAACTGTACCAGGCACAATAGCTCTTGGTGTATTAAATGCCTAACTGGGGGAATTAATATTTTTCATTTTTACCTTTAAAACCAGCGATGAACCATCGTTGGAGTCTGATAAATTTTCCATAAAATTAAATGGGCATCTCTTTCTGCGAAAACATCTGTGTTTCCAGTATCAGTCTGAGTGTACAAATGACCACTTGTTAAGTGTATGGGCTTCTTAGGCTGGAAATCAAAGTGGACAGTAATACTGGTTGCTTATTGCTTTTAACTCTTTCAATCTCTGTATTGTTTAGCCAGCACAATCTCCATTTGGTAAAGTTCTAAAATGAATGTAGCAGCAACTGCTTAGTTTTTAGGGGGGTAGAGGTTTTTTTTTTCTTTTTCTTTTTCGACGCTATAAATCTTAACGCTCCTAAATTCCTATTTGGAGGTAGCACAGAACTGGTGATAATGCTGTGGTAAAGCATGATTTCCTTTCATTTTCTTTAAAAAATGAAAACTAGTCATCTTTTTTTGACGACTTTAGTTAGGGGTATCCTTGGGCTTATTAAATTGCAAAACCCTTAAATGACCACTTGAAGATCAGGTGACTGAAGGAAATAACAAGATGTGCAAACTTTTCATCTTCTGTTCTAATGAGCAAAGGGACAGTGTCTCAAGAAGTTTCTGTGCTAATTCCTTGATTGGATGGATGTATAATTAAGTTTACAATCACTTCAGAGTTTACAAACATCTCAGATTTCCTGGACCATCTTTTCACCATCTGCCAAATTACAAGGGCATGGAGAAGTGAAGTATATCATAAATATTATCCAAATAACTAAAACCAAATCTGGTGTGAATTCTCAGTTATATTATAGCAATATACCTGTGATAAGGCATTAAGAAAGATCTGCCAGATTTGCAACAGAGAGCCTGAAATTGTCAGCCACTAAATGAATGTTGCACGCAGCTGTCAGTGGGTGAAAGGAGATAGATTGTCTATTCATAATACTAGAATTCATAATGGTGGCGGGAGAAGGGTAGCCCGCGATGAGAAGCAATTATTTGCTGAGGAGACGATCGTGTGTTTTCCTGCTAAAGTGAACATGCGGTTGACGGAACACTTGTGCACTCAGGCTAAACTTCTGCAGTGGGTAGCAGTGATGTGGTATTTTTCTTATTTCAAGGAACTGTACCAGGCAGAATAGCTCTTGGTGTATTGAATGCCTAACTGGGGGAATTAATATTTTTCTTTTTTACCTTTAAAACCAGCAATGAACCGTCGTTCACTCGAAGTAGATTTGTGAACTTACATAAAACATGTCTTATTCAAGGTTTCAAACTGAATGTAATATTTTTTAGAAAGATGTATTTTTGTATACTTTAGAGAGAGTGTGAATCCTATTACTAAGAGCTGGGAGATACTGTGAAATTAAAGCTGCAGCGTAAACAATTTCCTGTTGGTATTGATTTGAACAATAGCATGCTTCCTAAGACTGTATTTTCTGATCCTTAAGACCGCAGGCGGAGCCATCGGTAAATCTTGTAGCCTTTAGGGTTTGTTTTCTGTCTGACAGTTCAGTTAAGTCAGTTTTGCAGAACACGCAGTGGTCTGTGTTAAAAATTAACTCTGGTCTGTGAAAATGCTTTGAAAAGGGAAGTCAAACCCACTACTTGAAGTGCATCTAATGCACATGTAAAGCATTGGATCATATTTTAATGAATGAGATTATTGTAAGATTGACAAGTTGTTTTTTTTTTGAGTGTGTTCTATTGTTTGTGTAACTTTGAAGAGGGAAAATGTAGGGAATGTGAAGCCCAGAAGCCTGTATAATTAGTTGCTTAACACTTCGAATGTTAAATTAATGAATTAAGCTACTAAAAAAAAAAATCACAGTGTGGGCAGAGGAAAAGATAGGAGCATATTCTAGGAACATGGGTTATTTTAATTATGGTAGCATGAATTATTTTGTCTATGAAGCTAACTGCCAAATTTTGAAATGGAATTCAGTCAGACTTTGGCTACTTATATATAGCTTTATGGATTTCGTTACTGGTTTTCTGGTGATTTCCCTCTACAAGTTGAACGGTCTTCAGAATTTTCAAATTGTATTCACTGAGTGCCAAGACCGATGGGGGGAGGTTTATAGTTCTGTAATTTGTTTTCATCAATAAATATTGGAATTAATTTGGGTGGACGTAAGGATAAATTGATTGCTGTTTCCCTTTCAAAGCTGGAATCCCAGAATGCATTCCAGCCTCCACCTGTTAAGAGACTTGTGACACCAACGGTAAACCGTCAACCGATGCGTTATACGCGGTATTCTGAACCATCACCGACTTCAACTACTCAGTCCAGCAAAATTTGCCAGAGAGGAGACACAAAGTACCAAGTGAGTACATTTTTGAGTCTTTATGTGCCTGTTTTTTTTTCCAGTCTTGGAATGTTTCTCAAACCAATTGTTATCCTATCTTTGCAAAAAGTACTGATAGTATGTTTGAGGCGAGCTTTAAGGCAGTGGGAACCATTGTGAAATAGATTGAGCTTTTATGGATTTAATTCTGTTTTTGGAACACTCAGTGTCTTGTGGTTGTTTTCACGATGTCATGATGTGCTATTGAGTCATCCTGTTCTCAGTGAAAGAATATTAAAAGACAGAAATGTTTTCCTTTTATATTCTCATGTACACAAAGCTGTCACTGATGAAACATGCTCGTGTTCTGTGTAAACTATTCCAGGTGAGCTATGTGCTCCAAGTGAGAGTTCTGACAATGTGCTGAGTTATCGGTTTTGATTGCTTTGGAGTAGATGGAGTCTGATAAATTTTCCATAAAATTAAATGGGCATCTCTTTCTGCGAAAACATCTGTGTTTCCAGTATCAGTCTGAGTGTACAAATGACCACGTGTTAAGTGTATGGGCTTCTTAGGCTGGAAATCAAAGTGGTCAGTAATACTGGTTGCTTATTGCTTTTAACTCTTTCAATCTCTGTATTGTTTAGCCAGCACAATCTCCATTTGGTAAAGTTCTAAAATGAATGTAGCAGCAACTGCTTAGTTTTTAGGGGGGTAGAGGTTTTTTTTTTCTTGTTTGTTGATAAATGATAGAAAACAGAAAAGTATGTCCCTTTTACGGGGCTGGTAAACACAAGTTTTGATGAAAACTCTCCCCCCCCCACACACAATTTTTGTCATTTTGTTTAAAATAATTACTTTCTTTGTTAGAGGATTTGACAAATTTGATTTAGTGTTCTATCAGTTTGTCCTCAATGCTGAGTGAAGCAGTGATGCTTACTTTAGCCCCAAAATTTAACTGAACTGTACCCACAATGCTGAATTAGGGAACAACGTTAAGTAGGTGAGGTGTATTCAGTGCTATAAAATTAAAAATAAATAAATAAAATAAAAACCACAAAAAACCACATGAAGTGGTTGTTGGTACTTTGTGTATGCTGTACATATTCAGCTAAGTCTTGAACTAAACTTAACTTGCAGGGGATGAGAGAGAAGACTTTGCCTGCAGAACAGCGAGCAGAACCATCTGAAAGGTATGACATCTATTAATTTAAAACTTACTTGAAGAAAGAAAGAAATCTCCTTTTTCAGTACGGTCTGCACCTGAAAGGTGGTGACAGTTCTCAGTAAAAGGAATGGGAAATCCAATGAAAATTTTGTATTTTGAGGGAGCTGCAAAGTCTGGATTGTGTTTGAAGATCAATAGAACTTTGAGAAAATTGTTGTTTTTATGAAAGGAAGGAAGATGAGCAAGAATAAAAGTACTGATACACCACTTTTTATCCCAAGTTTATCTTCTGAGTAGGATACGAAGATGGGAAACAAGGCACGTTATAATGCTGTATCCACAGAAAGGATCTTTGCTATTGGAGGCCTAATTTTTTCCTTCTACAGGAAATATGGCTCATTTTGTAGTTTGACTAAATCTGTAGCGTTACAAATTTTGCTTTGACAGATATTTCATGGTTTATAACTCAGTTTACTTATAACAAAATAATTTGTCCCTCCTAATGTTCCCTAGGGGAAAAGCTATTAGTTTTAGCTATTTAATTGCTTGCAGTTTGAAAGCTCTGTCCTAATGGGATGATTCTTTCTGAAGTATTCTTTAGAAGGTGAAGTAGGGGAAGTGAGTTACAGTTCAGGAGGATGTTTATTGATGTGTTTTTTTCTTTATTTTTTAAGCAAAAACATGGAGGAAGATTTATGATTTATTATTCTTTTTTTTAATACTCCTTTCATGATGAAGTTAATTGTCTGCTTTGAGTTCACATGAAGACCATGTGTTCTTTAGGATCATTTGAGGCCAAATGCTAACTCATCTCTAAAATAAAAAAAATCCAGCAGAATTAATTGAATTTCTTCTTGAGGAGACTGCTTTGTGTTATACTGCTTTCTTGGTTTAGGTCAAATGAGTTATCCTCCAGATAATATTGATGGCTTTTCCTTCTGGGCAAATGGTGTTTTGGGTAATAATGCTTGAGTTAAGGGACTTTGCACTCGGTTTTTAGGGGGTCGCTCTTTTCAAAGAACAGTAGCAGGGAATTTTGTTGACTCTATGCTCATCTGCCAAGCAATTCTTATGTGACCATGGGCATTCTTTGGCTTGCAGAAAGAACTCAACACTTTGTTTTGGCATCTAAAAGTTGGACTTCACAACAACCACCTTTTTAGGGGTGGAAGCGACTGGCTTTAAGGTTCTGGTACAGGTGCAATCAGGTGCTGGGTTTTAATTATGTTTTTTTCAAACTGTTCTAAATTGTCTCTGTTAGAACTCCTTTCTACTTCTCCATTTAGGAAGGAGATACAGAAAACTCACACTGCTTTTGATTTCGTTCACAAAGTTTATTGCAGTGCCCTACCTTTTGTTTGTAGAGTAGGTAGTGGTGGTAGTGTTTTTTGTGATGCTGGTCTCTGTTGGGTGCCATGTTCTGGAGCAGGAGCACCACACTGATCTGCTGGCAAGAGTCCCTTTGGACAGTTGAGTTGGAATACTCAGTAAATCTCTGGCCCACCAATGCTATATATCTATGTGTGTGTGTGTATATATATATATTTTATATCCTGAGTCCAATTGTAGATTAGACTTGCTTGAAGGCTGACAACTGTCTTTGCCCCCTTGAAGCTCACAGGTGTTAACAGAAAGAGGAATATGGGCTGTTATGGGCAAGCGATAGTTGTCTGAATGAAGATCTATTTTGATGTAAGACTTTTTTCAGAATTCTAATGGATTGACAGTTCGGATTAGAGAAAAGTCTGAGCATATGCCTTAGGGATCTGTCTTCCTCTATGCAGTTACAGTGCTAAGCAGGCTGTTGTCAAGTATTTGACAAGTTTAGACCAGTTCTCCTCCTCAGTATTGTGGGAGTTTGACCTGGTGTCTTCCAGTGCGATCTAATGCACTTCTGTACTGACTGACTGATTGGCTGCAAGATAAGCTTTGATGTCACGGTTTTTCCAGGCATACTTCATTTTCTTGCCATAGTACTTTTGTTAGAGTTATTCCCTATTCCACTTCTGGTTTGGGTTATTTTTTCCCCATTTGCTCTTGGATTAGGATATCTTTCTGGTTTTGAGCTAGGCTTTTTTAAGTACCAGAAAAACGCCTTTGTATGCCTTACAAAAGGGATCTGTATTCATGTCTGAAAAGACTTCTGGAATGTTGGCATACCCAAACACCTCTGCTGTTCCTGCTGATGGCCACATGAAAGCCAGAGCTGCTTCTGAAGCTTAGGCCATATTACCTTGCCACACAAGTCTAAGGCGTCCCTATTCTATCAGAGCTGTTGGCAGTGTTTCCCATGTGTATGTGTGCATATGTGCACTCTTTCTGTATTTTTGTGAGCTGTTCTTTTATATCCCTGCAAAAGATACACGTGCATCGCAGAATCAGAGAACCAGTCCTATTTAAAGGAAGCACTGGAAAATAACAATCTAAATCAGCTCTTCTATTTCAGGTCTTCTGGCTTAGTCATTGTTCCCGTGTGAACGGTGCACTTATGTATGTCCTTTTCATTGCTGCTGTTAATAAAGTTTTTCCTATTTAGAACATCAAGTATTTACCAGCGTTTAGCAACTTGTGAGACAGCTTTAGTTTTTTTCTGATCAGCAGGTTTCAATTCTAGGACTAATAACAGCTCTAATATCTTGAAAAAAAAATTTGGCTGGTAAGTTTTTTTTCTCTTTTTTCCCCCAACTTCTGTACTGTCGTGTGCTAGCAATGTGACCAGCTACAAATTCAGTACTGCTGCGTCCAGTGGTCTGTCTTCAGGAGTGAGTAGCGGAGGCGGCAAAATGAGAAGGGAAAGAGGAATACACTATTTATCAAGAGCTGTACAAGAACAGGTAAGTGACTCTTAAATTAATTGCTGTCACTGAGCTTACTGAAGTAACTAGCTAAGTGTGTCAGTTTTATTGCATCATAGTAAATTATAACAATACCGCTTTATTTTTGCATTGTTTTTGTTTTCTTGTGGGTTTCAGAGCAGGCTCCAATTGATTTCCTGTGTTTGAATACCTGAACTTTGCTTATGTAATTTTGAAATTTTTAATTCTCTTACCTTGGAGATTCTTCAAACTATAACATTTCTCGTTAGCAATTGAATGAATGAGTCCTAAGAAGAGAAGTTTTGGTGAAGGTTTGTATAGTTTTTCTACAGGAATGATACTTGAAATGAGTGCCAAGTATAAAAAGAAAAAAAAAGCTTAATTTTTGGTTTCATATTTAAGTCGTACAGAAAGATACAGGCCAAGAGTGTGAAAAAGAGTAGTAGAAGAGAGCATTCTGCATGTCTGCTAACGATGACTCAGTTTTTGATACTCACCAAACTCATTGTGAGAGAGTTTTTTTCTCATTTTAATAGGAAAAATCTATTCCATAAAACTATGACCATGAATATTCAGATTATTTTTTCTTTTATTGGATGTTATATAAGCTGCCTGTAAGTTAATTTAAGTATTTATGTTAACATTAAGTATTTAATTAATATTAAGTTAATATTAAGTATTTAAGTTAATTTAAGTTTCAAATCATTAAATGGGACTTCTGGATGATGCAATATAAAGAAATCGTAAACACTGTTGTTTATTCCTGTAACGCAAATAAAATAATGGTCCAAATATCAAAGGTTCCATAAACTTTTCAAATCAAAACTGTGAAACAGATGTAAGCTACAGGATGCACTGAATATGAGTAGTACCAACTTACATCCCTGCCTAGTCATTTCTAAGTAGATCATGATAGTACTGTACAAATTTCGGTCAGATTTTCTATGCCATTTAAAACATAACTCATCCAATCTTAGTAATCAAATAAAGTAAGTGGCAGGGATGAAAATTGAAGTTGTTAAGAGGCTCTCTTCTGATTTTTATATTTGCATCCTGATACATGGTATAGACTGTATTTACCAGAACACAATCTTCAGTGCTGCTAGTCTGACTTTCTTTGGTGCTTTTTGTGTTTAGTTTGGTTGTTGAACCTACCTGCTTCTTTAAACATTACCTTTTTCCACGTTCACTGCTGTAGTGACTTTAGAAACTTTGGCAGCTATCCTGCCTAATTTTGCAAGAGGAACACTTTCTCACTTGTCTTGAGAGTGTACTCTTAATTGAAGCCATGCGAGGGTAGTTAGAAAGGATGATGCTTCTCTAGAGCTTTGATGACTAAAGTATAGAAAAGAAAGAAAGAAAATGTGATCTGTGCCTCTCTGTTCTGCACAGGTTTTGAGTTAACTTTCAGTGTTCTTGCTGTACAGTTGTTGAATAGAGTATAATGTGGAAGCAGGCCTGCCATAAATTAAAATGACGTGGTAGACAGAGGTGGGGAGATCGGTATTTCTTCTGGAAACTTGCTTTCTCTTAATTTGTATGGATTTTTGTTCTATTTAATTTTGTTAATAAATTGGGTGGGATGGGGTGAGAAAGTAGTATGTCTTGTATAAGAAAAATTAAAATTTGCAACTTTAGGAAGTGGAGGAACCAGTGCTACCGAACATACCCCTACCCATCAGTGCTGCATCGCTGCCTCAGTTCAATTCTAGTTTCGTTGGTAGTAGCGCTGTCTCAGCGTCACCGAGCGCTGTTTCAACAGCAGCAATGAGCACGGCAACTCCAGCAGCTGCGACGGGCATGGCAAATCCATCAGAGGTGGAGGGCATGACAGATCCATCAGAGGTGGAGGGCATGATAGATCCATCGGAGGTGGAGGACTTGACAGATCTATCAGAGGAGGAGGTGGAGGACATCATATATACAACGGCGACGTCGGGCATAACGTGTTCAACAGTGCCCTCAGGCTTGACATGTCCAATAATGGCGGCGGGCATGCCATATCTGCTGATGACAAAGGACAAGGCAAAGTCAACAGTGGCAACGACAAGCGTGGCAAATTCAACGGAGGCGGCAGGCATGGCAGATGCAGCAGCGACGGCGGCGGGCAAGGTAAATCTTTATGCTATAAATAATGTTTACAATGAGTATACTGCTTTATTGCGAGTTGACTTTTTCTGTGGTGCTCATGAAACTAACAAATATTAGTTTCTACGCAGCTGAATGAATTGGGGTTGTATGCCAGTTTGGGGAAAAAGGCATAAATGTTTTGATTCTGCTTCTCTCAGTCTTAGAGCCTGCCAACTCCCATTTAACGTGATTGTATAACTGCTTCAAATGCTGTGGAAGTCTGCGGGGGAAGGGGGGTGTGGACTTTATGCCACGTTATTTATAGTGGTTTTGGCAGGGGTAGAGTTAATTTTCTTCGTAGTAGATGATGCTAGATGATGCTGTGTTGCAGATTTGTGAGCAAAACAGTGTTGGTAAGGCACTGGTGTTTTAGCTGTTGCTGAGCAGTGCTTACACAGTGACAAGTCCTTTTCTGTGTCTCACGCTGCCCTGCCAGCGAGGAGGTCGGGGATGCACAAGAGGCTGGGAGGGCACTCAGCCAGGACAGCGGAGCCCAGAGGACCGAAGGGATATTCCACACCATTTAGCATCGTGCTCAGCAATAAATGCTGGGGGAAAGAAGGGGAAGGAGTGGGGAGTATGTACAGGGTTATGGCATTTGTCTTTCCAGGTAGCCATTACATGCGATGAGTCATTAATGCTACCTCAAATTTAACAACTTTACTTCTTTATTTCCAGTTCTTTTCCCTGTTCCACTTGGAGGGAGTGAGCGAGTGGCTGTGTGGTGCTTAGTTGCCTGCAATGGTTAAACCACAACTTTATTTAAGTTATTAAATTAGAGGTAACGTGGTCATATAAGCCTCACATAGAATGAGCCTAGGGTGCAATAATTGGCATATTATTGCAATAAAATAAACATTAATCTGTTCCAGAGTACTTGAAATATTTTTTGTACGGTTTGAAGTAGACAGCTGCTTTAACATGTTGAGGTGTTTGCTGAAGTTCTTGGAGTATCATTGGGCTGAGTTTGCCGTTCTTCAGCTTCCTGGCTTGCTTTTCCGTGCATTTAGACCTAAGTAGCATCTCCAGCTTTTCCTCTCAGTTTCTGGAATTTGGTTTTGAAGATATTGTCCTATACCCACTTGGAAACTTCCCTGTGTTTTATTATTACTTTTATCTGCAAAATAACTCAAACATCAGGTTTTTCGACGTCACTGCGGGACTTCTGTTGGGTAGTGAATTCAAGTAGTTGTTGCTCTTAAATATAAACCTTTAATTCTTTTGAAAATACAGATACAACCAACAAGTACTGTTAGCAGTCCTGAGTTCGCGTTTTCATCTCCAGTTGTGAAATCTACTGAGGCAGAAGTGCTACCTACGTCTTCTGTAAGTAAAATAATAAAGGAGCTTGACTTTTTTTCTTAGGCATTTAGTAGGCTGTTGCAGAACACTAAAGCAGAATCTGCCTTGATGGAGAAAAGTATGTAGGCTTCTGGCTTATAATTTGTCATTCAGCATGCGTGCTACAAATGTGAAGAGCAGCTTTCAGATTTGGTTTTGTGTGTGCATTCGATTGAAGTTCCTGTGGCTTGAGAATCTGAAAAACCTCTCTTGTTCATAGCAGATTGGGTTTACATTTAGTGTTCCCGTTGTAAAATCGGCAGAACTTTCTGGACCCAGTGGTACTCCAGTGACGCCCTTTCTTACCCTAGGTAACTGAAACTTTAGCACTTCAGATCTGAAGTGCTGATTTTCCTTTTTTTCTTTATTAAATCTTCAATCTGTCCTGTCTGCGCATGCTAGCAATTCCAGGCAGTGTTGGACTTCTGCAGTATTTTTCCAGTGACAGATCTGCTTTTATAATTTTTGTTTTGTTTTGTTGCTTTTTGTTTTGCTTGTAATCATAAAGCATTGCAAAGTAAGTAGAATTTGTGAAGATTCTTATGTGAGAAGCATGAAAGCTGGAAATTCTTGTTTCTAACAAAAGTGAGTATAATCTGCTCTAACTAGGTCACATTGTGAAAGCTGTTTTTGTTTTCTTTTGTTTCAAAAGACACCACCACCTCAACCAACATCAACACACAGAAAGAGGAGGTCAAAGATTTTGCTGGTGGTCCCTTCACCACTGCCCACGTCTTAAAGGAAGGAAGCGTCTTAGACGTTCTAAAAAATCCTGGAGAGATAATGAACTCCTTTTAAAAAGATGCTGCAAAAAATACGCTAGCATTTTTTATTAAAAAAAAACCAACACACGACTTATGGTTAATAGAGTATCTGCTATAAATATGAATGTAGGAGAGCATTACATTAAGCGCTGCGTTTGTTAGGGTGCATCTGCCCCCTTCTATTCTAAGTGGTGTTTGTTGCTGGAAGTAAAACTGCAAGATGAAAAGCAGATGGGTTGCATCTCCTTTACGTGTTAGGATGTAATTGTAAATGAGGTACTAAGAGAATTAGCCAGATAATCGGTGTTTCATTTTAAGTAAATACAATTTGTGGAATTGAAAAGGAAATGTTTGTAAAACTCAACACTCCTGTCCCACCTTCAGCCCAGGTGAAGAAAGAATAGGAAAGAGCTTCAGTTCCAAATACATGGCGAAAGCT
Source organism: Anser anser (assembly GCF_964211835.1). Taxonomy (NCBI): domain Eukaryota; kingdom Metazoa; phylum Chordata; class Aves; order Anseriformes; family Anatidae; genus Anser; species Anser anser. Next base: position 442,693 of record NW_028153992.1, on the reverse strand, counting down.
GCGAATCTTTGGGCCTTAGCTTACAATGGCTCCTGTGGATTAAAATTTAAACTGCAAACAGAAGTGGAGTGTTTTACGTTAAAAACCCTTTTCTGAATTTTGTTTTTAAGCAATTGCAATTGTTTTCAACAGTTTCATAAAGTGTGTCTGTGGAAAAGATATCTTTTAAGAAAAAGGGCTTTATTGAGTTTGATCTTTTCCCAAAAGTCTTCTTCTAACTTACATACTTGTTAAGAAGGCAGCACATTTCTCTACTGGAAGGAGCTAAGTGAGAGAAAATACATTGTGCATTTTGTTTAAGGGAAGACCTCTGAGTGAAGTGACATTCACTTTCTTTATCGGTTTAAAAGAAGCAGAATCTAAATCCACATTGTTCAAAGACTTCATTTTTGACTAAAAAAAAACCAACAAACCACAAAACAACTATGTTCAAGGTAGATTTACAAGCAACTTGAGCTGCTGTTTAAGATGCATTTCCTTTAGTCTTTCTGTATTAGTAGCTTGTCTTTTCTGTTAAAATTGCCACCTTTTAAATAAGGAGTTGTCCTGTGTCCGATGCATTTTGAAAAAGATTATAGAAAATTAGACAGTTGTTCAATTGTCTTGAGTTTTTATTATTTAATTAATATTCAGCATCTGTGGGAAAATACCGTACGGATTGCTGCTCCGAGTACAAACTTCTGTACAGTTACTGGAGTAGATTTGAGTCATCTGCTACGGAAGGAGGAGCTTTAGAAATTTGATTCGATTGGGCATCGCGTCTTAATCAAATTGCATTATTTCCATTCCACGTTGGACTGTCAGATTTCAGTCAGCTACTGTCTGTTTGTACTTGTATCGACCAGTGAAAATGTTGATTTAAAGCTTGCTTGGAAACAAAGAGTTAAATGAAGCTTTAACGAAATGTTCTGTTGTGACCCAGTGCAGCAGATGAAATTTCATCCGTTTAGATAAGATTTCTGGGGACTTCCTGTTGCGCTCGGTCTGAATGTCTAGTTGTAACCATTGGCACCTGGGTTGAAATTTTTGCCCTCTAGTAAAGTCACTTAGTTACATGTAGTGAGGTGCTGCGCTAACAGGAAGACTTTTTTTTCTTGCTTCCTAGACTTTGGATTGTTGAAAACACGCTCTTCTACGTCTGCACAACCTACAACAAGCACAGTGGTTTATACTAGGCCTGCAATAACAACTTTTTCTGCAGGTAAAGAGACTTCTAAACAAGCATCGCACTGGCAATCTGATACATGTGACCCTTTTCTGCAAAACAAAGACATAAAGGACAAATGTGTAACTTGTCAAGCTACTAAAGCGTCAACAGTTGAGAGTATGAAACAGACAGTAAGTTCAAGTCAATGCGACACCTCAAAGCCAGCAGCGCCCCCAGCAGGGATGCTGGGCTTTGGAGACAAATTCAAAACAGTACCTGGAACGTGGGATTGTGATACATGTCTTGTCCAAAACAAACCGGAAGCTACAAAATGTATAGCATGTGAGACACCAAAACCTGGAACGGGAGTAATGCCTGCTCTGACATGACCAGTGGTCACAGACAGCTCGGTGACAGTGACATCCTCCTCGAGCAGCACTGACACAACAGCCACTCTGGGCTTTGGAGACAAATTTAAGAAGGCGAAAGGCTCTTGGGACTGTGGAATATGCCTTGTACCAAATAAGACGGAAGATAACAAATGTGTAGCCTGTCAGTCTGAGAAACCAGGTATGGTCCTTTTTTTCCTGTTGTTTCCATCCTAGCCTCTGTGAATCTTGTACAGAATAAAAGTACGTTGCATATATGGAATATTTTAAGCAACACGATTCCCAGGTACGGTTGATGGGTTAGCGGCTGTCTGCAGGATTGGTTTACAGGCACTTCAGAGGTCTCAGCCCAGGTTCCAGCCTGTCGCATAAATTGAACTGATTGTGAAATGTATTAGTACGGAGCTGGATCAATGCAGATACCCCCGGCTTTGCAGCTGGTGAGGGAAGATGGCTGAAGTGAGTGACTTAATTTAAAAACAACATAGTGATTTTTCACTGGCGAAAATAACAACTCCATAGAAAGAGTTAAAAATTAGTGTTTTTCGCTTTCAAAAAATAAGTAAAAAAAATTACAGAATGTGTCCAAAATGCCTCTACTCACCGTTTGTATGTAATTGAGGGGAGATGTGAAGCCAGATTTCAAGACAGTGTAGTCTTAACTAGTCTTAAGCTAAAGCAGAGAGATGCCTATGAAGGTCAGTGGTAGGCTTCAAGAAAGCGAGTGACCCGCTGGGTAACTTCTTCAGGGCAGTACTGGGTTGTTTCCCATTGTGTGTGACCGTAATTGATTTTGAGCGTGGTTGTATTGTTTTTAAAATACGATTCTAATTTTAACTTTGACTCTAAATGTCATTTAACATGCCATTACATCGAAAAACACCTGTGCGAATATATCGTGGAAGAAACAAATTAAGATGGACTAGACCAGGCTTTTGTAATCATCCTGTGCGGTAAGACTGAAATTTCATGAGGTAAGATAATGGATTTCAGACAGAGTTGATTCTCTTGGACTTCCAACCTCTGAGCGGTCAGTCGGCATCTTTGTCTGAGGCTCTTGCCATTGCAAGGAGGAATTTTGGAAATGAGGGGTTTACTGTGACCATGGTGCAGTGAATTGCACGGTTACGTTGCACTTGTCAAGAGGAAGAGCGATGCAAGTAATACTAGGATAAAAGTTTTCTGCGTGTGCTGTGGAAGGGAAGAGCCATTCTTGTCTTTCCGGTTTTGAATTTGAAGCGTTATCTTCTGCTTCTCTCTTAAAAGGCACCTTTTTTTTAAAAGGCACCTGTCAGGCCTCTTTATGGAGGTTACACTGTCGTCAACAGCAGCAGAAGCTTGTGTGCTGAACAGAGTTGTGTGTTGTTTGGAAGCTTTGAGTTCCACTCTGGTTTTTTTGTTTGTTTCTTTGTTTCTTTGTGGGTTTTTTGGTGGCTTTTATTTTCTTCAGGGGCGGGGGGGGGGGAGTTGCGGAGTAGTTTTGAACATTTCTGTGGGATTTGACAAATCAAATTTAAAAGTTAATGTTCATTTTATAGTTCATGTTCAAACAGGATGGTTAACTGTCTTGTTTGTCTCACAGAGGGTCCAACACCTGTGACCAGTAGCAGTGCATCTGCATTTTCTGCTCCTTCTGGAGAATTTCTGGATTTAGACAAATTCAAGAAGCCTGAAGGAAGCTGGGATTGGGAGACCTGCTTGGTTCAAAACAAAGCAGAGGCCACGAAGTGTGTAGCCTGTGAAAGTGCAAAGCCAAGCACCAAAGCAGAGCTCAAAGGTAATCCTTAATGATTAAAACGAGGATGCATATTCTGTGATTTATTTTTTGGTTTGCTCTGATTTTTTTTATTTTCTTACCTGTTAAGCACAATTATTTTTTCCTTTGAGGTGTGGCAAAATTATTCGTTTTTCCTGTAGGAATATTGCCTAGATAACATCTGTTTCCACACTTTTCCCCAAGAATAAGTTTATCCTTTTTAGAGAAAAGCTTTCATTAATGACGTGCTTGTTCTTTACATGCCCTACACGTTGTTCATTTGGAGTTCAGACTAAAAACATGATCTTTCAAAGAAGTTCGTATACTTTTTAAAGCCAGGTGGTGGGCAGAAAACACAGTTGTGAAAAGTTTTATGTAGAGAGGAAGCATGGGGTTTTCTTGTTTGTTTTACTGTTTGGTTGGTTGTTTGTTAAACAGTTTTGACTGGAAAGATCAGGACTAGAATGTAGTTCAAACCTTCATGTACTGCAGATACACCGTGGGTTACGGACTTGACATTCACTTATTTCTGCAGGTTTTGGTACTGCGACTGCGTCCACAAAATGCTGCCTTGCCATCATTTACATTCGGTGTTCACTCAGAGTGTTCAGGTGCAGAGTCTGCAGCTGCCTCACAGTTTATTTTGGGAAGGACAGAAGAGAAGCAGGATTCTGTCACTACTGCTGCTCCGTTAGTGTTTGGAAAGAAAGCTGACACTGAAGAGTCAAAGACACAGCCTAGCTTTTCAGTTGGGAAGTCCGAGCGTACAAAAGAAGAGAGCACAGCAAAACCTATGTTCAACTTCAGTTTCGTTAAACCATCAGAGAAGGAACCTGAGCAAGCAAAGCCAGCTTTTTCATTTGGGGTCCAAACCAGTACTTCAGGTAAACAGAGTATCTTTTGTCTTCACTTGTGCGCTTATGTCCATCAAGTAAGACCTCTGAAACCATACTAGAAAAAATCTGCGGGATTTGATATGTTCATGTACTAGAGCTTTAGAAAAAGTTTAATTCCTATATGCAGCATGTCTTCTGTCCTGGTTATTGATATGTACGCAATTAGTAGCAATCCCTTTTTTGATCTCAACACTAGGTTTAGACAAAAAATTGCGACACCTTAAGGAACCTGTCCTGCATCTCATACAAGCACAGAAGTTGCAGTGTCTCAATGCTAGCAGTACAGTTGGTGGTAAAATCTTTAGTAGGGTGAAATAGAGGCCTCACACTTTTCAGAGAAAAAAAGAGATGAGAGAGAGTATCTTATTCCCACGTACTTGCAACTATGCTGCAGAGTGTACTGCTGTTACTCTAGTGCTACAAAGGTCCAAAAATCACTGAACAGTTATTAGCCAGTTTTGTATTCCTTTAATTTGTTGAAAGACTGCAGTAGAGGATTGAAGTTTTTATTGAGGATCACTGTGTGGAAAAATTCTGATTGTTAAATGTCATTTGTATGACTTAAGAACCGCGTTTTGGAGTACAGAATTCAGTATTAATTCCAGAAGGGGTAAGGGGAAGGACATTAGCTAGTAATCCCGAACAAAAGCAGTGTATAGAGCTATACTGATTTTAATCGCAGTATTCTTACAGTTGGTCTGTTACTGAACAGATATGTTTTGGGGAGATATGGTGGCCAGGGAGGCGTGTGTGTTTGTGTGCTTCCTCTTCTAGTTAAGGTTCTGGGGTTTGGTTTAGTCAGGAAAATTCGATGAGGCACCTTGTGTAAAAGGAAATGTTAACCAGCATTTTTCAACACGGTGTAGTCCCTTAAAAGTGTCATAGATGAAAAGAGGCCATAACCGCTGGGGGAAAAAGTTAGTGGGAAACTGAGAGCAGGATCACATTCAGTAGTGAGAGAGCAGCAGCCTAGGGAAAGCTGATGAATGACTGTAACAGATAGTTCTATTTTAAGTGTAAAACAACACTCAGTACTTTATAATGGTGGTCTTACCAGAGGGTTCTTCTCCATGGCTCCTAAAAGCACGTCTTGAAGGCATTCGAGTGCAGTGAACTTAAGCTGTAAGAGTTGGGCGGGTAAGCTTGGCCTGATTTGAAGCTGTAGGCACGGGGCTATAATTTCTGAACAGGCTACAAAAGAAACTGTACCACTGTGCTTTTCAGTGCTCCGTTTAGCAAAGCCATCAAATTGTTGCAGGCAATTGATGTTGTTCTTCTAAGAGCACCTGAAAGATATTTTTGTTTGAAGAGTTCAGAGGTACCGGTTAATACTGGTTCAGATAATTACAGCCAGCTCTTGGTGTTTGTGACCAATAAAGTTTGTGGCTCCAAAAGGAGTGGGTTAGTGCTAACTGATTAACTGCTGTATATGCAGAAATATGGAATCTGATTACTTACGCAGAGAGCACTTAAAATGTATTGTTTTGCTGGCTCTCAGTGAGTTGCATCTTAATGCTACCAAGGAATAAGCTTTTTGCTTCTGGCCCAAGTTTTTTAATTTGGTGAAAGCCTTTTCTGTGCACGTGCACATGCCAGAGAGGTTGCTTAAGTAATAGAAGCTATAGTAGCTGCTATCTTCTGTTTTTTGTAGAAGACAGAAACTGAATTCGTTAGCTTTGTAACTGTTATGCATACCAGAATTGGTTTTCTCCCTTTTGAAAATAGTAGAGGGTATGCCTATGTCAGATTTGGTGAGCAAGGTGATCAGATGAGGGCACTGCAAGACTGCCAGAACGCACCAGGTCTGGGGGGAAAAGGAATCCGGCTGAGCATAGGAATTTCTAAAAGGTAACCAAGGAGTTGTGCATTGATACAGTTATTCTAAATAATCAGATTCTTGTAGCTCTGCCTTTGGAAAGTCTGTGGCCCTTGCTGTAGTGGCTGCACACAGGATGCAGTCTACAAAACCAGAAATGCAGAAGTCCTATGTTTTGACTCCCTGGATTCATCAACCTGCTTCAGGATGGCTGGGGGAATCCAACTGTTAAGTCTAGCCAGACAGCGCAACTTGGGCTTAGCTGCCATTGTAACCAGCCTTGTTTCTCAACAGTAGCAAAGCTGAATGCATTGGTAAATATTTTCAGGTTTGGGCCTGCATAAGGTAGAAGGGACAACAAGTGGTTTTATATGCTAGGGAGTTCTTGTTCTTAGAGCTTTCCCTCTAGTTTGAGAGAAGCACATAACTAGTTTTACAGTGGGTTGACAGGAAAGAAGTGGGGGGGAAAAATGGGAACGCAGGGAGAAAGCCAAAGGCGTTATTACTAGAACAGGTTTAGAATGCTATTCTTTGCTTTTCATGAGCTTAGGGCAATGGGGAGTTTAAAGCTTAGCACTTCCTGAGAGGGTTTCTTACTCTACCGGCTCAGTTCTATCACTTATTTAAGGCAATTCAGGTCTCTGAACGGTTAAAGAATTGATACCAAATTTGATGAACTTTGATTCAGGATACTGACAAAACAGGACTTCATATAAACAATTTCAGTATGTTCATGAGGTTAGCTTGTGCGTTCTGTTAAATAGTAAAAAATGACACTTCTGTTTCTGTTTACCTAGCATAATTCTGCAAATGTTGCCTCCTTCTGCTTTAGAATGGAAATGCTCTTCTCCAAGAGAGCACTGTCCAAACTTCTTTGCCAAAATTTTTTGATTAAATTAATATTGTTTTATTTTGAAAACAAGAATAAGCCACAAACATGTTTTCTTGCTTCGGCTATCCAGAAGAACGTCAACAGTATTTTCAGATTTTCCTTCCCTACACAACTGTATGTAGGAAGAGTGCAGTTGGAAGCAGAAGACCTAAGATGATGTATCTTCTGTTTGTTTACTACAGTAACAAGACAATGGATTACCTCTTTATTAGAACTTGTGTAGCTTTGCAGTATTGAAACAAATGTAGGTATTAAAATACACATCAGTAATACGTTTCTGAATGGCTGAGTACCGTGCTCTCTTAGCATTGAAATACCCAGCCATTGGATTAGTTTGTCCCTCATGTTTGCTTAGTTTGGAAGCTATTTCAGAATGCCTTCAGCTTGTATTCTTCCCCAAAAGCATAGAACTCACTTCTCTGCATCCCCAATTCAAGTCAGAGAAACTGGGCACTGCAACCACAGGAGGTCTGCCTGTACAGAATCAGTGAAGACAAGTCTAAACAGCGGATTTTTTTGAATATGCAGCTGGGTTATCTGAATGTTCTTTATGCAGTGTACCTCAGTTTTAGTACAGATAGCACTTGTCTTGGTTCTTGTCATTAGTCTGAAGCTGCCCCTGAGAAAATCTTGAAAGGGAAAGTAGTGAAAGCTAATCAGCTGGCCCTTTCTTCTTAAGAACCAGTGTATTTTGTAATTCTCCCACTAATAATAAGGCGTCATGCTGAAGAATCGCGATTGTGTTGTTAAGCAAGACTGACTTCACCTGAGCGGTATAGTTGGCAGCTGTTGAATGTTTAATGGACTTTAAACAAACAAAAAAACTGAGCAGGTGGAGGTAGACATGGCAAACTGACAGGCAGCGTCAGATGCTTCTTTGAAATGGATAATCTGACTCCATTCACTTCTTTCTGGAAATAAGATCTAGTAATTAACCAAACAAAAGATAGAAGGGTTAAGACTGCATCTTTAAAGCAGCTGTGCTTGATAAATGTCTCTGGTCTTAAATCAATCTTTAGCAAAGCACAGAGACATAGCAGCAGCTTGCTTATGCCAACGCTAAAAATACTTGATGTGTACAGGTAACCATGTCAAGGCTCTGGAGTTAATCCATGAGAACAATTCCTTCTGGTATTGGCAAAGGTGAGGATGCTTGCTTCTATAGAAATGAGGTTTTGAGCTGTGATTTAAGCTGTCACTTAGGTGACTGTTTAGGAAAGCTTCCTTTTAAGTTTTGAAGTATGTAAGCTGACAAATTGTTTAAGTTCAGAACTGGGTTTACAGTTTCTGTTCTCTGACTGTATGCAACTTCTCATGTTTCAGACTGAAAGCAGAATTGCAGCGGTACCAGTCATACAACTATAATGCTTATTGCCAAGATTACCAGAACTACCACTCGCAGAGGAGTTACGATGCTTACGCTGACTACAACTACAGCTCCTATGCTCCCTATGACAGCATGCAAGCTGTTGGAGACTGCTCTTTAGGAGATTCTTTAATGGCTCCAGCTGTTTTTGAGGTAAAGATAGTGCACGCTTGCTGTAAAGAAAATATTTCACAGATAATACGTTGTACAGATTTGTGTGAATCAGCAAAAAGAATCCGAAGTTGAAAACATGCTTTCTGCTTAGTGTGAAGTTAAAAGAGCAGATTCCATTCAGAGGTGTTTGTATTTAAGTGCTTAAATAGTAAATCCATAGAATTAGTGATTTATACACCATTATTTGTTCACGCATACCAAAGAATGGTTTTGACAGCATAATTGCGTACGCTTCTTCTGTTCCTGTTCTTCTGATTTGCTTTGCTTAAAGCAAATTAAACAGTTGTTGTAAGTGGTCTTATCGTGGTCAATGTATTAGTTGTGACCTCCGGAGGTCCCTTCCAACCTGTACTGTAATATTGGCTTTCTTCTAAAAATAAGTAGATAAAATGCCATCTATCCTTGTAGTTGTAGGAAGAAGGAATGGGTTGAGACTGCAGCACTTTGAATCTGTGATGCTTTCTGAAATGAGTTATGATTAAACTTAGCCTTTTCTGTCTTTCAGGAATCTTCAGTTATGACTGCAATCGGTGATGACCTAATTACTGACGGTAATAAGGGTTCTATCATTGTCACTTGAGTTTAGCCATCCTTGTGCCTTTTAACAATACAAGCCAACCTCTACTGGATGAAGAACATCTTGAAAATTCAGCTGAGGTCAAACCTCTGTGGGGTTGATCTGCAATCAGCTGGGGTTTTAAAGCTGATACAGCATACACTGACCGCATCAAGTAAAACGGGACACTGTCAATGCTTCGCAGCAGGTTTCTTGTACCTGTGCCTTCATTCCCATTTGAAAATGGTCTAATACAGAATTTTGTTCTTTGTATTGGTTCCGCTAAACAGATTTTATATTAGAAACTCAGTAATATGCAAAAGCTTTGTTCTCCACCCTGAGGTAAAAGCTTATGTTGCAGATTCCAAAAGGAGGATTCAGCTTGCACTTACAAATACGGTACAAAACATATTTGTGTCCTGGAAGGTTTGCAAAGTACCTCACGTGGAGGCATTTTGTGTTAGTGTTTAGAAACTATCCTATGTAACGTGTATTGCCGTAGAAGTGAATTAAATGACTCTTGGGAGGGTTTCATGGCTGATTATCCGTAAACGTTATCTTTACTATCTTAAACATTGTCTTTGTCTTTATCTTGAAAGACAGTTCTAGTCCCAGCCTTCTAATATAAAAATTCCCAAAAGTTGGAGCTGTGAGGCTCAAAATTTTAGAGGACTAAATACCTCACTAAAATTAGTAGATCTAATAGCTTATTACACTTAGCTTAAAATACATTTTATTAGCCATTTCACGTGAAGTTTTTTTGTGCGCATGCCTCAGATTTGATACTTGGACTTACCAGGCTTTTATTTTCAGATCCACAGCTCTACTTGGATGTTGATGAAATGAACAGACAATTCACGGAGACAAGCGAAGAACTCTACGATTCACTCATGAATTGTCACTGGCAACCTCTGGATACGGTCACTTCTGAAATCCCCTCTGCTATTTAAGTGTCTTCTAGAGCATGACCGTTAGGACCAAAGTGCTAAAACTACATTTCTTCTACATTATTCTAGCTCATAAGTTTTAAAGCACAATGATAGGTTGGGTTTTTTTTGCTATGCTTTTGACAGTTTCTGTAATCTTTTTGTTCATCACTCTCTTCTTGGAGCATCATGAAGTCATGTAAATATTCGAGAAATGTAAAGAGGTAAATGGGGTCTTATCTTAAAGATAAGACTTGCCTGTGTAAATAAAAAATTTGTTTCTGCAAACCTGCCAGCAAGGGATTTTACTTGTACCTGTGTGCAGCACGTTCTCTTCCGGCTTATGGAATTTAACAAGGTAGTAAGGGTATTTCATCTGTCTTTATTTTTATATGGGCATTAGGACACAAGCAAAATCTAGCTTCCCCTTGTTTTCCTGGTTCCTTAGGTAAGCGACAAGCCAAGCCTTTCATGTGCTTGCTTAGACTGGAAGTATGTATGGGAGACACTCACAGGCCTTGCTATGGAAACACCTGTGCCCACTTTTTCCTGCAGGCTGCTGGCTCTAACTGTACTACTGATACATGCTAGGTCAGCTAAAATTGGCTTATAAATAGGGTATGTTAAGCATATGGAAGTGTAGACTTCAACTGCCATAGCTACAAACATCCCGTGGAATGAGGATGATGTCTGCTGGCACTCTCTGCATCAGCATTCAGTTTTCCCTTGCCCTTCTTACTGTTAGACTTCTCAGCTGACGCTTTACAGCGAAGAAATTGCTACAACATAATCCGTGTTCTTAAACCTAAAAAAAAAAATCTTGGAGAAAACAACTTGCTGGTTTTCCCTCCTTGCTGGCAAGGAGAAAAATAGTCCACCAGGAACAACAAAAAAATCCTAGTAACAGCTCCTTAAGTTATACCCTCTGCTACCCTCTCTGATTGCTCTGGTCTTCCTTCATTCGTGGTAATGAAGTTTTTAAAGCTCTGGTAGAAGGATGACAGCACTCAAGTCAAAGGAGATGAGAGCAATGAGGAAAGCTTTGCTTTAAGCTAGAGCAGTCTTGCGAGTTGCTGCCTTTATGCTGTTCTTATCTTGAAGGGTACAGAGTCTTTTCCAGTCATAGGGACTCCATAACCCTATGAGTATGGAGAAATAGTTGCTAATTAACAGTGTGTATAATAAGTAAGTGAGGCTGGAAACAAAAGAATATTCCTCCAAGAAAAAAAAGGAAGCAGAAATTACTGTACTTAATAGCTGGGGAAGCTGTTAAAGCTAGTTGACACAGTTCTGGTACTGCCGTGTGTGTTTTGGGGGCAACATAAACCATAATTGCTGTGATGGCAGGTAAGAATCCAATTCTTTTTTATGGCTTAGTGTAGTCAGTGAAAGCAGTGGTCCTAAGCTGCATGCTGTTCTTAAATGTAATGCAAATTCTCTTTTGTGACTCCTCAGTACTTCCAGGTTGCTTGTAGCTGATCACCAGCAACTGCTTCTGTTAGCTATTAGCTGTTGGGTTTTTGCTAGGAATACTTTCAGTCCTGAATTGAAATGATGACATCCTGAAACAGAAGAGGCTCTTGGAGTATTGTAGGAAGCACATTCTTCCTGGTTCTAGTGCAGGTGTACACGTAGGAGGAGACAGAAGGCAAAGAACCTCACATAGGTGGAGGGGGTGAGGTGGCATCACAGTTAGAGCTGTTGCAGTTAACTCTTCCCAAAGCATGAAAGCAACGTGGCTGGGAACAGGGATTTGTTGGGTTGCTTCTTTGTGTGAGCCAGGGAGTCTTTTGAGGGGCAGATTAATAAGAATATGACACAAGGTAGAGGTGGAATAGATGAAGCAAAGAATTTGGGTGGGAAAAGGGTTGCTTGTACGTGTCTATGGAATTGTTTCAGGGGACTGAGCTGGGGCAAATTCAAGATAATAGATGCAGCCTCCTTGAATTTGGATGGCAGTGCTGAAGCTTCAAAACCTTACAAGCTTTGATGCCACTTCAATTGTAGTGCATAGCTGTGGTACTTGAGCTCAGAAGTGCAAACTGCACAGGATTTTTTTATCTATTTTCTTCAACGTGAGCAGCAAAACATCTTCCAGGAATGTGCCTGGGTGCTACGCTGCTTTGACACGGCTTGCTTTGCATCACCAAACACAGTAGTTAGGTTGCATCGAGTACTTTGTGGAAACATTCATTGTGTTGTCACCCAGAAATGGGATGCTACAGATATGTGTTGGCCCGGCAGTATCAGTGCTGGTTTTTGGCCTTTGAGAGGTTGGTCCATAACATGTGACCTGTGTAACGAGAGGCCCACATAGATTGGTGACTTCATTAAGTCTGATGCTGTGGTGGTGTGTGACCCAAGGCCCTGAACGTCAGAAAATCAGGCTGTGGCCACCTATTTTATGCAGACTTTGCCTATTAACAAGGTCTCTACACTGTACGTTAGAGACGTGCGCCTCCTTTTCCGGACTAGATAGTGAAAATACCAGTTTTGTAGTTCAGTGAATGAGATTGGTTGGGCTGTTTGTTCTCCAGAGCTGAAAAATGTTGGGAGTGTATTCTCTTGGAGTCCACAGAAATGAAAATGATGAGAGGAAGAGAACGTTGGTTGCAGCCCGCGTGCTGCTGTTATAAAGTAGTTCTCTGATGTCTTTTTCCCTCTGCTGAGACTTATCAGCCTATCGTCCTTTCCTGTTAGGAGCGCATACCTGGCTTGGGATGGTGTGCGCAGGGCAGATTCTTTACCGTAAGAGCACAGTGAATGCCAGACTTCTTCCTGTACTGCCGTGTTAACCCTGAGTCACAAATTCAGGAAGCAGTGATTGCATCGGAACTGCTAGAATGCTTTGCGGAGTCTTTTTACTGGGTAAACTTCACAGCTGCAGTTACAACTTCCAGCCTGTGTTAGCTGAACACATCGTACTGGTGCCCGCCATCAGTTTGACAAAGATGGGATTGCAGTAGGAACTTGCTTTTTTCCTTCTTTTTAATTAAACAAGTCTTTGAAGCAACTTTTCCAACACCGCCATACTTCACTTCTTCCAGTTATTTTCTGTTTTACTTAGCTGAAATGTTTTTTTTTCTTCCAAGCTTGAGGAAGTTTTCTACAAGAATGTCCCGTAATGATTTCATAAACTCTTTTCGTTGTACCTAGCTGCAACAGAGAGTGCTTTTATTCAAAAACCTGCTGGTTTTCTCTTCCAAGAAGCAGTGGGGTTTTTCCTATCTCTTCACTGATGGGAAAGGCTGTAGGACAGTAGCTTGAGGGGCTACTAATGCTGTCATCAGTGAGCCGGGAAAAGGCAGGAGTCCGAAACGGGTAAAAAGTACTTAAAAGGATACCAAAAGAGTAAATGGTACTTAAGCCGTGGATGTTTCTTTTTGCAGGGATGCTCTGGACTAACCGCTTCTTTCTAGCACTACCTCAAAGTAACTTGCAGATAGAACTCACAGGGAAGGTTGATCAAATGGTGATGATCGCTGTCATTCTGCTGGACACGCAGATACTTGCCTTTCGTTTTGGCTCATTTCTAATACCAATTAACTTCAGTGCCTCGCGTTAATAGACACCGTTTGACTGCATCGGCAAATGTTTCTGAGTCGTGAGTGTCATTAAAGGCCTGTCACCCTATGGAAATCCTTCTAAATAAGAAAAATGGCATTCAAATAAATAAATAAAGCAGCGTTTGAACTTATGAGCAAACCTAGCGTAGCTGCCTTTGACGCTGATCTGGAGGAGAAAAATCACGTTATCACACTACTATGGTTGCCTTAATAGGTTTGGTGTACATGAGGGAGGGAAGTATTATGTGATGTTTGCCTAGCTATTACATGGCCGATGCAGGAGGGGTTTTAGTCAGTTCCCTGAGCACGTATTGTTGCAGAAGTCGGTGATTTCACTGCCCAATGTCTGTTATTAAGGGCACGATTCATGTCCCGTTATCGTTTTTATTCTTTATTTATGTGTTTATTTTCTGGGGCGGCGATCTGTCACGATGCCCATCGTTCCCCTGCCGTGGGGTAGAATTTAGCGTGACGACTGCTTCCCGGACCAACGGGGCCACGAATCCGGCCTAAAACACTGCTTGTGCGTTGGTTGTCGGCGTGGGGGCTGTTGGTTGTCGGTGCGGGGGTATCGGTTGTCGGTGCGGGGCTTTTCTGACGAGCACTGTGGGCTCGGGGCGCCGTCCCACGCCCGGCGCGGTGCTGCGGCACACCAGCGGTCGGCGCCACGGCGCGGGGAGGCTCTGGAGGTGACTCCTAGCCCCGTGCTTACGGTGGCCGGGCCGGGGTTCATTATGGCGGCCGGGTCCTGAGGGCGGGAGCGGGAGGGCGGCGGGACCGGGACGGGACCGGGGCGGGGCGAGGAACGGGAGCGGCAGCGGGAGGGGGGGGCGCGCGTTCCCGTGAGGGGAGGGGGCGCGCGAGGGAGGGAGGGGGAGGGTGTGAGAAACACTCCGTAGCCAATAACTTGGGCTCAGGCGAGGAGCTCGGCGAAGCAGGAATTTATTCGCGATCGCAGTGGCGGGCGTCCCGTCCGTGCGAGGACTACCGCACACCAAATTTCCCTGGTGTATTGCCAAGCACTTCCCCGTGCAAGGGCTTACCATACACCACATTTCCCGAGACTCTTCCTTTCTCTCCCTTATCTCACGCTTCGTCCGTCTCCGGCCGCGCCCCTCGCGGAGCTGCGGAACCGCGGATCAGGACTCCACACTCGCTCCGTACAAAAGTACGTCTCAATCACACGGCACACAGAGTCTCACCCGACCCCCAAGGCAATACTTCCTATTTCTTACCTTGGTCTGTGCACAGAGTTACCGGATCAATTCTCAAAGCCGGAGTGCCTGCCTTCTTCCCTTCCCCACTCCTTCACGGATCCTGCCTCTTTCATCAGTCTCGGGCCCTCTGTCAGCTCTCCGCAGAACCGCCGCCGTCGATGCACAGGACCGCTGAAATCAGCGGGGCATGCCTTCCTGCTGCTGCGGCGGTGGGGCTCCCCAGTAGGCGACTGGCTCCCGGACGAGCCCCCAAATTGTGAGAAACACTCCGTAGCCAATAACTTGGGCTCAGGCGAGGAGCTCAGCGAAGCAGGAATTTATTCGCGATCGCAGTGGCGGGCGTCCCACGAGCAGGAGCGCCCCTGCTGGTTCCAAAACCCAGTTTATATACTTTTTGATGACGGGACCCTCCCCTGTTTCCCCACTGAGGGGGTGATCCAGGCTCACAATCTGTCTGATGCTTCCCAGACAATGCATGGCCTTCAGTTGCCGGCCTGTTAAATTTCGAATTTCTTTCGACTTTTTTACTGGTTGAAGCGGTAATGGTTCTTCACTTACCTGACTTGACTCAACACCGTGATTTTCCCCGAATTGTTCTACGGAGTCTGGTTGTCTGCATTTTACAAGGTCGCCTGCTAAGCGTTCTTATCGCTGCAAGCACACCTCGATACCCCATTCCTTACCTTTAAACAACGTAACTCTGCAAAAACAACATTTTTATTCCCACGAGGGGCAGGGCAGGCCCCGCGGCGCGTGGCGGCGGGGGGCGGGGGGGCCCCGTGACGGCACCGAACGCGGGGGGGGGGCGGTATGGCCTCGGGCGGCGCGACCGGTAGCGGCGCGACCGGCAGCGGCATGGCCGGCGGTGGCAGGGCCGGTGGCGGCGGGGCGCCGGGCGGCAGCCCAGGAGCCCGATCAGGAGGAGGAGGAGCAGGAGGAGGAGGAGGAGGAGGAGGAGCGGCCGGCGGCAAGGTGAAGAGGCGGCGCCACCGTTTGGGCGCCGCGAAGCCCCCCTGTGCCAGGAGCAAGCGGGTGAGGAGCGGCCCCCCCACAGCGGGCCCTTCCCCCTCAGCCCGCCAGTTACCCCCTTACTTACCCCCTTACCTTACCCGCCCCTTTATCCCCTTAGTTACCCCCTACCCACCTCCTTACCCCCTTAGTTACCCCCTCGACCGCTTAGTTACCCCCTTAGTTACCCCCTCAACGGCTTAGTTACCCCCTTAGTTACCCCCTCAGCCCCTTCCTAACCCCCTCAGTTACCCCCTCAGCCCCTTCCTAACCCCCTCAGTTACCCCCTCAGCCCCTTACTTACCCCCTTACCCCTCTACCCAGCCCATTACCCCCCTCCTCCCCCTCCCCTTCACCCCCAGCCCGCTGCCCTCAGGACCCCCAGTGCCACCCCCAGGGCTTTCCCCGCTCCCTGCACCCCTCCTCAGCCCATCATCAATTCTCTGAACGTTACCTGCCAGGCTTTGCTTCTCGTTTGTGCTGTAGGGTACAGCAGGTTGACGGTGAAAGCGGTCCGTCAATTCGGGGTGTGAAAATCCCCGTGCTGGAGGGGGGACGCGCCGAGATCCCTCCCAGCAGCTCTTTGCTAAGAAATGTCAGGACGCCCAGAGAGATGCTCTGGAGATGCCCTCTGCACATGTTTGTTCAGCCAAAACCTCTCCGCTATTAAATGAGCAACGTAGCTGAGGGGATTGATTATCATATGCAAAACCAAGGGAGCGCTACGCATGGATAGCTGCTCATTTAGGTTTTTATCACTTGCAGAAATGCCAAGTCCCTTATACCATATATTGACAATCAATCTTGTCCATCTAAAGCTGGCCTGGAAGGGCAATGCAAACATTCCCCACGCTTACAGAGCAACCGTTGAAACCTCTGGCTTGAACAGTGCATTAATGTTGAAAGTGCCATAGCTTGCGTGTGCCGACACTGTGTAGCTAACTGATAAACCTTACACGTGGATTGAAAATAATCAGTGGAGATGGTTTTCTAACTTTTCCATTGTCTGTTATCTCTGCGTGTTTTCCAGTAGGTTTATTTAAAGAGTGTGCCAGAGCAAACACGTGCGTGGGGATATCTGGGGGATTCTGCACAGAGAATGGCTGCTGCACATCCAGCGCAGATCAAATTAACAGTAACTTATCGGGGAAGAATTTTAATGATTTGATAAATAGACAAACTGATAGGTGTTACATGTGTGCATTTATTATAGCAGTTAGCTTTGTAACCAGACGAATCGTGCAAATGTTCATAACGTAAAAGGACGAGCTTTGAGCAGATAGCTTGCTTAGAGCATTTGTCAATTAATTTCAGTTTATTTTCAATATCATGTCCACTCTGCAGAAGGTTCTGTGGCTTAATGTTAATTGTCTCTCAGTGATGCAGTTGGGGAGGCACGAAAGCGACCGATGCGATTTTGTGAGGTTATACCTCTGGTTCTGATCCCTACCCCGCTGTTTTTCTCATCCTTCCCCCTACAACTTTAGTCGATAAGTCGATTCTTAGAAATACTTAAATAGATGTGTTTTGTGTGCTTGTGATCGTAATTACAGCCCACGAAACCCTCTGTCTCTTACCATTAAGCTCTGAAGGTGCCTGGGCACTGTAGGCAGTATAGTTAGCAGCTTCAAAGTTCCTGGGAACTAGTCCTGGATCTAATTTACCTTTTTTTTTTCCCCCTGCCTGCAGGAGGGATGATTAGCAGGATGCCTAGCTCATGATTGTCAGCTTTCTGGATATTAATTTTTATTATTAATTTTTATTATTAATTATATTCATTTATATTAATTTATCTTTTATTTAACCGTAGTTCCTGGGGCTTTCGGTCAGGTGGGAATTCTCCGATCGTACCCGATGTATGCCGCAGAGTCAGTCTTCTACAAAATACAGCAACAGCTTTAGAAGGCTCTTGCAAGAGGAGGTGCTGGTGCTATAGCTATAGCTGTGTTTCTTGCAGGACATCTTCTGGGTTAGCCTGACTGTTGAGAGCAGAACTGGTTTTTGTGCGTATAGTCACTGCAATTCAGCATTACTAAAATTGAAAATATTTAGATTCACTGATTTTAATGGGTAGTATGGTCCTGACTGTCGCAGTAGATAATTGCTGAACTTCTGGTTTAGTTGGTTTTCACGGGAGGGTGCGAAGAGGAAGAGTCCTGGAACAAGTCTGTAGGTCAGGAGCTGTTCAGGCGTAGAGTTTCCTGATAGCCTTGCAGATTGACGACCTGCTGGTGAATTTTGGCAGAGGTTTCAAAACTTTGAACCTTGCCAAGGTCACTTGGAAGTGCAGAAAGTGATAGGTAGTTGTAAATCAATCTTAGGTGAATTTTAGGTTTACCAGAAGTGTAGCGATCCTATGCCAGGGATCAACCTCGTCGTCGTCTTCTGAATATTTGCTGTATAATATCTGTCTTCAAGGTCCGTGGAAGGTGGTATCGCAGCATATGCTGTTGACTGTGTTTCTGTAATTAAACAAGTGTTTTTTCTTTCAAGCAGGGAATAATTAGCAGAATGACAGAAACGGTGAAAAATATTGTACCGGCCTGGCTGCAGAAGTATTTCAATAAGCGTGAGGAGGAGTGTGTAGACAGAAATGAATCTGCAAACCAGGAGGAGACTCCGGTAAACTATCACCACGATTATTCAGATGAAGATACCATAATCGATGAGAGATTCACGCCTGAACCAGCAGGAATTAGTAGACGAGGTATGTGAAAAATCATTTGGAATTCTGGCCATCTGTATTTATTCACAGATTTCTAGTTTTGAATCTGAATTTCAAAAGGAAATTGGAATGAGGGTTTTGACAGAATGAAAAAAACCCAAAAAAAGTCAAAACAACTGTTTGTGAAACCGTCTTAGCTTTAAACTGTATACACAGTTACGAAGCATACATCTTATGCTCTTGGAAGGCATCAGTTAACTTTAGGTACTCTATTAGCCAGGTGCTAAATGCTGAAAATAAGTCATTTGCAAGTGTGCTGGGTTGCATTTTCCATCTTTTAAAAGATATGGAATGAAAATCTGTCTAATTGCCTAAGGCAATTAAAAAAATTAATTTGTTTTGCAGTCTTCGAAACAAAAGACTAGATGCTAGAATGGCAGAGGAAAATTCCGTCTCGTGTCCCGACTTTGTTTGTTTTGTTTTGTTTTTTTTTTGTTTTGGGCTTTGATCAATTTAGTAAAGTTCCTCGTTAACTTGATGGTGAACTGGGGAACTTGTGCACGGATGTGGTTTATGAGATTATTATCCTTAAAATATTCAATAACTTTAAGGTCTACGCGGGGGGAGGGGGTGTCTTTGAAAAGGTATTTGGACCGTTGGCAACGAGGTTTGCAACTCCTTTACCTCATGAAAGATTAATTTGTCTTATATCCAGTGCCTCTCACTGTTCCTGTAGTCCTGTTGTATAAATTTGCATCTATTCTTATTTGAGTTTCTCTTAAATTAGCTGTTTTGGGGAAGTCAGCTTTTAATAAGTGAAGAAGTTTTGTCTGAGCGTGCGTAGGTAACCATAGATAATGTGGAAAGTCAGTTGCTTCTGTTGTTGGCAGAATCAAAAAATAAGGAGGAAATATCTTTGCCTCCAATCTCATCTAATTGTAAACAAGGAGATTGATGGCTTTCTGTGTAGCTGTAGCTTGGGAATGAGTTTGGAGAAAAGAATAGAGAAGGTCTTCGTGACTGAGGAACACATGTTGGCTTTCCTATGTAACTGCGTGAAAGGAGCTTTCAGTAAGAACAGCTGCACTGCAAGCTTGCTAACTCCAGGAGATCAGGAGCAGGTGGACACCCTGGAACCTTTTGCAGCTTATGTTGCTGTCCGTGGGTGTCGAATACTATGCTTAAGAATAAGATTTTTTTTAGCAAGATAGACTTCAAGGCCACCTATTCCAGGCCACTGGCATTGTTTGCAGACCCTTTGCTTCAAGAGGGAAAAATGCTCATCTGGTTACTTGGGTCAACATCCTTGTCCCTTGGGTCAAAATCCCAATAGTTAATGGGTAGGAGATGATGTTTTGCCTCTAACGTGAGCTGATATGGAAGAACTTGGGAAAAAAGTACTGCAAACGTTCATTTTCATGTTGTGTATTCAGATTAATGTAACCTTTGTTCCAATATTATGGAAGCTGCAGTGTTATCTGTAATTTACCGTGTAATCTCAAATTTTGTAAAGCTTATTGCAAGCTGTACATGGGAGAAGGAGTATATATGTTTGATTTAGTGAACGGCCAAGTCAGCGTTAGAGCATTTGAGCACGGGGTCAGAATGTGGTGTTGTAAATCCTCATAGTTAACTACTTCTGGATGCAACATTAATACTGTGTATCGCAAGCAGTGTTGTTGTTGTAGCCAGACAGTTAGATGCAACCGTATCTGGGTGAGGAAGAAGTTAAATTTGGCTTCTCTCTTTTTGCGCTTAGAACTTGGCAATAGCATGGCTGTCGATAGGAAACAGGTTTTGGCTTCTGTGAGCTTGTCTATAGCAAAGCTAATTATCTCCCTGTTCTTGTCTAGAACCATCCACAAGTAGATCAGCACTGAACTTCCCAGTTGTGTTAACAAGGCCCTCTCTTCATCGGAGCCGTCTGAATTATACCATGCTGGATTCTCCTGTCCCACCTTGTCAGCCCTCGACATCTTCTGTATTTGGCATTGGCAGTCCTAGGCTGTCCTTCGTAAAAGAAATAGAAGATTCTACCTCTCAACAAGACGATGATAACATCTCAACAACCAGTGATTCCTCCTCTAGAGCATCTGATGAAGGTGATTTTTGTGTTCTCTGTTTAATTGACTTTTTTTTTAATGTGAAGTACCTTGCGTTCTTTAATATTCCACATCACCTTAGTAAATAAAATAGGTGAATGTCAACTTTGGATGCGAGAATTAAATTGAATTTTTAGTGTTTTAGAAGTATATAATCCTATCACCTTTTTAATAGAAGCGTGCTTTGGAATACGTTTATGATACCCTGATATTAGAAAGAGTCAATGCTGAAATATACACGTTCAGCTAGGTTATATGTAAATTTTGAACTGGGACGGTAGGAAATCAGGCTGACTTGCCGTAGCTTGACAACTAGGCTGATTGTCTAGAAGGAAGAGTGACTCAGAATATCTAACAGACAGCTGGTTAAATGTGAATAAGTGCAGGTGACAAATAGGAACACGAGATGTTTTCCTGTGTTTCAGCAAGAGAAGATAAAGAAACTACTCTGACATAAGCTATAGGCTGTTTTTTGACCTTTCTTGGTAGAAGGCTTCAGCTGTCAATACTTTCATGTCTTTTGCCAAATTCATTGAGGAAAGCACACCATTTTAAAATAAAAAATAAGCATCGTGTCGATGTAGGTTGGTACGTAGGTCTTCTCGCTGAAAGGGCGAACAGCAGGTTTGCAGCTTTTTCTAGTCCCCCATATAGACAGGGACTGACGTGTGCTCAGCAGGTTTTGCAGAGAACTTTTGTACAGCTGAGAGTAGAGTTGCTGGGCTTTAGCAATATAACCTGAGTGCACTAGAACTTTCTGGTGTGTCTTCGTAAAACATACATGGGCAGAAGATCGTTAACTCTTAGAGCAGCCTTTGGGGAATCTTCCAGGTTTAAAACCTGTGCGATTATGATCTGTGCTGGCCTCCAGCCTTTTACCAACACAGAAAAAAGCTTTGTCCGTACAAATGCACTGATGTTTATGCGGTCCTCTTTTATCTTAGCCTGAAGGAAAAAAAAATCTGCATTGGAAGCACAGTATTAACTTGGTAAGATTGGTGAAAACTACTTGCAGCTCTGTGAACAGTTTTCAAGTTTGTAGGTGATACTTGGTTTTCAGTCTGTACGTGAAGTTGATCTATTTAAAGAAGCTGAAGTCATGCTTATTTTTCTGTATTGAAGAACTTGAATTAGTGTGATCTTTATTGTTAAAGTTCTGTACGTACGAGAGGCATTTACATCTAGCATACGTCATTTTGGCAGATGTTGCAGTTTTAAAAAATACTTCATCGTCACTGCTCTGGCCCACAGAAGCTGAAAGAACTCATTCCCTCTCGCAGCATTCTGCAGCTAGCTCTAAGAAACCTGCATTCAGTTTATTTGTTTTTGGAGGACTGTGTCCTGTAAGTACTGCACAGTATTTCTTTTAATCAGTTTGAATGTGTACCTGTTTTTCTATCCACTTCTCATACTGTGTTTCCGTAGGTACGTGGAAGCACGTCTGTTTTTAAGCAAAACCAGCTTGGGTTTTCTCCATTTTACCCCGGAAAGACGGCCTATGCCGGTGGTGCAGCTGTAAGATCAAGGCAGCCAAAGACGGAACCTTATCAGGTATGAGAAAAGTAGTGTAGTGGGAAATAGTGATGGAAATAAAAAAAGCAGCACTGCCAAAGGAGCTTTGAGCAGGGAGCTGAATATGTGGTAACAGTTGCTCTTCTGCCCTCTTGGTCTACAAAAATAGACGTCTGAGATTGATTTCTGTTTAAATTCTTTAATGACAGTTTTTACCACAGGTAATACTTGTCAGAAAGAACAAGAATGACAGTTTGGGCTAGTTGTTGGTAGTTGGGGTTTCCTCTGTTGTTAGGTCTTTCAAAAAATTCCATTTAAGTGCCATTGTCTGCCTCTGACTACATTACGTTAAAATAACTTGATGCAAAAAAGCCAATGACAGCATAACTTTGAAAACTTGTGTTTATGGTAGCAAAAGCTACAGTAGTCAAACCTGGCTAATATTTATCTGTGGATCTTCTTTTCCAAGCATGCCTACATTCATGCTATGGATATGTTGTATAAACCTGCAGTCTTTGAAAATATCTAAAATCAACTTTGCTGATCCTTTGTTCTTCTGGTACACAGAGGCATGCAGGACTAAATGCAGTCCCAAGATAAGCAGTAACATGCTTTCTGTTTTGAACGATTCATATAGTTCTTGGAGAGAGTTATTTGCCCCCAAGAGTTCTTGGAAATAGCAAATAAAAACTGCTGACAACTCTGATTAGCTAGAGCTGAATCGAAAAGGAAAGTCAAATCAGGTTTGGTAGGAATGTATTTAAATGAAAGTGACTTTTATCGATAAATCAAAAGGAACTTGAAGAAAATGAAAACGCGGGTTTGCTGGCTCTGTTCTGACAGTCCATTTGTGCAACGGAAAAAGGGCAGTACAAGTACCTCACTTACGGGAAACCTTGAAACCTTGTGGTGCAAAGCTGGGAACCCTCTTTGGTCGGCTATTTTTGTTTTTTACAATCTTACTGCATTATGGTAAAAAGAGGAACCAAAATACTAGGCTTTTAAAGGAGAGAGTAGCTTGCTTCTTGCTGCTTGCTGTGAATGACAGCAAGGTACTAGAGAGTCCAGCGAAGGGCCACCAAGAAGATCAAGGGACTGGGAGCACCTCTCCTCTGAGGAGAGGCAGGGACTGCTGGGCCTGTTTAGCATGGAGGAGAGGAGGTTTGGGGGGATCTTATTGGTGTATATAAATACCTGAATGGATGGTGCAAAGAGCATAGAGAGCCATTGTGTTTTCAGCGGTGCCCAGTGCCAGGTCAAGAGGCAACAGGCACAAACTGAAACGTGAGGCTCTGTCTGAGCATCAGGAAATGCTTTTGCACTGTGCGGGTGATGGAGCCCTGGCACGGGTTGCCCGGAGAGGCTGTGGAGTCTCCCTCTTTGGAGGTCTTCAAGAGCTGACTTGACATGGTCCTGGGCAGCCTGCTCGGGGTGGCCCTGCTTGAGCGGGGGGGTAGACCAGGCGATCTCTAGAGGTCACTTCCAACCTTAACCATTCTGTGGTTCTGTGAGTCTCACTTGTGTTTTTACATGCTGCGTGGTCTGCTTCCTGTCTTCACATCGTGTGATAAGCACAGTGTGGTTATATGAGGGGTTTAACCTGGGAAGAAAAAAAGTCACACCAAAGGAAGTTTTCGACTGATATTTGAAGTTGGGTGGTGCAAATAAACAGTTTACTTTTTCAGTGTAATGTTTAGATCTGTTACAGTTTAAATCAGATCTTTATCTTTTAAGACAAAGATTTGCAGCCAACTTTAATCTTGGGGGAAGGGAGGAAGCAAGAGAGAAGTAAAACTAGTTCCTGGTTATGATTGTATACACTGATTTTAAGATGGTACACTTAGACCATCGTGAAACTCTGAGGTCTGTGTTGTTACTGAAAATGCTTTCTGTACCACAAGCCTTTTCTTGAGTTCTGTTTCCCTGATTACTGCTTCGGAGGCCTTAGCAGTCCTAGCATCATCCGTCTTGACCTTTTACAAGTACGGAGTTCTTTTATTGCTCGTGCAACAAGCACGTGCAAGATGCACTGAGGCCCAAGGTAAACTTCATTAAACTCCGAATGTATTCTCTTCTTTATGGCTTAAACTCCCAGTGACTGCATTTTTCTCTGTCATCAGAATATATTGATTGTATCATCAGTGTAGCCTTGGGACGTAAAATACATGCCTCTTTAGCTCAGAATTGACCATTGTAACACTTAAAATGCTAATTTTTCAGGCACAAAAGAGAGCGAAAGCTGGACAAGAAACTGTGTGGTCCCACGCTACCTTAAGTACCTCAGCACGGCGCATCTTGGAGGCAATGGAGAAGCTGTCAAGCCCTTTGTTGGTAAATAGCACTTCTTTTAATCTGTTTTTGCTTCATGTGTTTATAAAACTTAGTAAATGTGCCATCAAAGCATAAAGATAAAATTATTCTTCCTTACGTTGTGGCCGGTTTAATTTATTGCGCTGTTTTTTCAACAGGATGCTAAAAGAATGGCATCTGTTTTGCTCCTGTGTTGTGTAAGTTGACCATGAACCCCCACATTTTTGTTGCAGGGAACCCTCTCTCTCAGGAGAAAAAAATTGCCCTCTAATAGTTATGCTTTGTTTTTTCCTCAGCCTCCGGACATAGATAAACTGGATATTACTGACTTCCAGTCCAAACGAAGAAAGGTAAGAACCAATAATGTCTTAAGCTGAGGTAGATAACTTTTTCAATGCTTTATCACTATTAGAAAAATTTTCTCAAACCTCAGTGACAACATAGACATCAAATCAAGTTAATATTGGCATGTATCCACAGTAGATGATGGGCTGTGAAGATTACTCAGGTTAAGAATTATGTTATCTTTGTAAGTTGAGAGCAACAACTCTAGAACACACCAAGTCGTTTTATCTTGTCCCCCAACTTGGGGTGAAGCTGCATATTAAAATTCCTCTTGAGGCAAGTTTGCTCTTGAAGAAATGATCACAAATAGAAAAATACTGATTGAGTGGTCATATAGACTTTGTACAGACTTCCGTGTTCATTCGGGCACAGAAAACTAGTTTTTGTGCTTTTTATCACCATTCAAAGTAAAGAGGAGGAAAATTGTTAATTTCCGACGCTATAAATCTTACGCTCCTAAATTCCTATTTGGAGGTAGCACAGAACTGGTGAGAATGCTGTGGTAAAGCATGATTTCCTTTCATTTTCTTTAAAAAATGAAAACTAGTCATCTTTTTTTGATGACTTTAGTTAGGGGTATCATTAAATTGCAAAACTGTACCAGGCACAATAGCTCTTGGTGTATTAAATGCCTAACTGGGGGAATTAATATTTTTCATTTTTACCTTTAAAACCAGCGATGAACCATCGTTGGAGTCTGATAAATTTTCCATAAAATTAAATGGGCATCTCTTTCTGCGAAAACATCTGTGTTTCCAGTATCAGTCTGAGTGTACAAATGACCACTTGTTAAGTGTATGGGCTTCTTAGGCTGGAAATCAAAGTGGACAGTAATACTGGTTGCTTATTGCTTTTAACTCTTTCAATCTCTGTATTGTTTAGCCAGCACAATCTCCATTTGGTAAAGTTCTAAAATGAATGTAGCAGCAACTGCTTAGTTTTTAGGGGGGTAGAGGTTTTTTTTTTTCTTTTTCTTTTCCGACGCTATAAATCTTACGCTCCTAAATTCCTATTTGGAGGTAGCACAGAACTGGTGATAATGCTGTGGTAAAGCATGATTTCCTTTCATTTTCTTTAAAAAATGAAAACTAGTCATCTTTTTTTGATGACTTTAGTTAGGGGTATCCTTGGGCTTATTAAATTACAAAACCCTTAGATGACCACTTGAAGATCAGGTGACTGAAGGAAATAACAAGATGTGCAAACTTTTCATCTTCTGTTCTAATGAGCAAAGGGACAGTGTCTCAAGAAGTTTCTGTGCTAATTCCTTGATTGGATGGATGTATAATTAAGTTTACAATCACTTCAGAGTTTACAAACATCTCAGATTTCCTGGACCATCTTTTCACCATCTGCCAAATTACAAGGGCATGGAGAAGTGAAGTATATCATAAATATTATCCAAATAACTAAAACCAAATCTGGTGTGAATTCTCAGTTATATTATAGCAATACACCTGTGATAAGGCATTAAGAAAGATCTGCCAGATTTGCAACAGAGAGCCTGAAATTGTCAGCCACTAAATGAATGTTGCACGCAGCTGTCAGTGGGTGAAAGGAGATAGATTGTCTATTCATAATACTAGAATTCATAATGGTGGCGGGAGAAGGGTAGCCCGTGATGAGAAGCAATTATTTGCTGAGGAGACGATCGTGTGTTTTCCTGCTAAAGTGAACATGCGGTTGACGGAACACTTGTGCACTCAGGCTAAACTTCTGCAGTGGGTAGCAGTGATGTGGTATTTTTCTTATTTCAAGGAGCTGTACCAGGCAGAATAGCTCTTGGTGTATTGAATGCCTAACTGGGGGAATTAATATTTTTCTTTTTTACCTTTAAAACCAGCAATGAACCGTCGTTCACTCGAAGTAGATTTGTGAACTTACATAAAACATGTCTTATTCAAGGTTTCAAACTGAATGTAATATTTTTTAGAAAGATGTATTTTTATATACTTTAGAGAGAGTGTGAATTCTATTACTAAGAGCTGGGAGATACTGTGAAATTAAAGCTGCAGCGTAAACAAAAATTTCCTGTTGGTATTGATTTGAACAATAGCATGCTTCCTAAGACTGTATTTTCTGATCCTTAAGACCGCAGGCGGAGCCATCGGTAAATCTTGTAGCCTTTAGGGTTTGTTTTCTGTCTGACAGTTCAGTTAAGTCAGTTTTGCAGAACACGCAGTGGTCTGTGTTAAAAATTAACTCTGGTCTGTGAAAATGCTTTGAAAAGGGAAGTCAAACCCACTACGTGAAGTGCATCTAATGCACATGTAAAGCATTGGATCATATTTTAATGAATGAGATTATTGTAAGACTGACAAGTTGGTTTTTTTGAGTGTGTTCTATTGTTTGTGTAACTTTGAAGGGGGAAAATGTAGGGAATGTGAAGCCCAGAAGCCTGTATAATTAGTTGCTTAACACTTCAAATGTTAAATTAATGAATTAAGCTACTGAAAAAAAAAAATCACAGTGTGGGCAGAGGAAAAGATAGGAGCATATTCTAGGAACATGGGTTATTTTAATTATGGTAGCATGAATTATTTTGTCTATGAAGCTAACTGCCAAATTTTGAAATGGAATTCAGTCAGACTTTGGCTACTTATATATAGCTTTATGGATTTCGTTACTGGTTTTCTGGTGATTTCCCTCTACAAGTTGAACGGTCTTCAGAATTTTCAAATCGTATTCACTGAGTGCCAAGACCGATGGGGGGAGGTTTATAGTTCTGTAATTTGTTTTCATCAATAAATATTGGAATTAATTTGGGTGGACGTAAGGATAAATTGATTGCTGTTTCCCTTTCAAAGCTGGAATCCCAGAATGCATTCCAGCCTCCACCTGTTAAGAGACTTGTGACACCAACGGTAAACCGTCAACCGATGCGTTATACGCGGTATTCTGAACCATCACCGACTTCAACTACTCAGTCCAGCAAAATTTGCCAGAGAGGAGACACAAAGTACCAAGTGAGTACATTTTTGAGTCCTTATGTGCCTGTTTTTTTTTCCAGTCTTGGAATGTTTCTCAAACCAATTGTTATCCTATCTTTGCAAAAAGTACTGATAGTATGTTTGAGGCGAGCTTTAAGGCAGTGGGAACCATTGTGAAATAGATTGAGCTTTTATGGATTTAATTCTGTTTTTGGAACACTCAGTGTCTTGTGGTTGTTTTCACGATGTCATGATGTGCTATTGAGTCATCCTGTTCTCAGTGAAAGAATATTAAAAGACAGAAATGTTTTCCTTTTATATTCTCATGTACACAAAGCTGTCACTGATGAAACATGCTCGTGTTCTGTGTAAACTATTCCAGGTGAGCTATGTGCTCCAAGTGAGAGTTCTGACAATGTGCTGAGTTATCGGTTTTGATTGCTTTGGAGTAGATGGAGTCTAATAAATTTTCCATAAAATTAAATGGGCATCTCTTTCTGCGAAAACATCTGTGTTTCCAGTATCAGTCTGAGTGTACAAATGACCACGTGTTAAGTGTATGGGCTTCTTAGGCTGGAAATCAAAGTGGACAGTAATACTGGTTGCTTATTGCTTTTAACTCTTTCAATCTCTGTATTGTTTAGCCAGCACAATCTCCATTTGGTAAAGTTCTAAAATGAATGTAGCAGCAACTGCTTAGTTTTTAGGGGGGTAGAGGTTTTTTTTTTCCTTGTTTGTTCATAAATGACAGAAAACAGAAAAGTATGTCCCTTTTACGGGGTTGGTAAACACAAGTTTTGATGAAAACTCTCCCCCCCACACACACAATTTTTGTCATTTTGTTTAAAATAATTACTTTCTTTGTTAGAGGATTTGACAAATTTGATTTAGTGTTCTATCAGTTTGTCCTCAATGCTGAGTGAAGCAGTGTGCTTACTTTAGCCCCAAAATTTAACTGAACTGTACCCACAATGCTGAATTAGGGAACAACGTTAAGTAGGTGAGGTGTATTCAGTGCTATAAAATTAAAAATAAATAAATAAAATAAAAACCACAACAAACCACATGAAGTGGTTGTTGGTACTTTGTGTATTCTGTACATATTCAGCTAAGTCTTGAACTAAACTTAACTTGCAGGGGATGAGAGAGAAGACTTTGCCTGCAGAACAGCGAGCAGAACCATCTGAAAGGTATGACATCTATTAATTTAAAACTTACTTGAAGGAAGAAAGACATCTCCTTTTTCAGTACAGTCTGCACCTGAAAGGTGGTGACAGTTCTCAGTAAAAGGAATGGGAAATCCAATGAAAATTTTGTATTTTGAGGGAGCTGCAAAGTCTGGATTGTGTTTGAAGATCAATATAACTTTGAGAAAATTGTTGTTTTTATGAACGGAAGGAAGATGAGCAAGAATAAAAGTACTGATACACCACTTTTTATCCCAAGTTTATCTTCTGAGTAGGATACGAAGATGGGAAATGAGGCACGTTTTCTGTATCCACAGAAAGGATCTTTGCTATTGGAGGCCTAATTTTTTCCTTCTACAGGAAATATGGCTCATTTTGTAGTTTAACTAAATCTGTAGCGTTACAAATTTTGCTTTGACAGATATTTCATGGTTTATAACTCAGTTTACTTATAACAAAATAATTTGTCCCTCCTAATGTTCCCTAGGGGAAAAGCTATTAGTTTTAGCTATTTAATTGCTTGCAGTTTGAAAGCTCTGTCCTAATGGGATGATTCTTTCTGAAGTATTCTTTAGAAGGTGAAGTAGGGGAAGTGAGTTACAGTTCAGGAGGATGTTTATTGATGTGTTTTTTTCTTTATTTTTTAAGCAAAAACATGGAGGAAGATTTATGATTTATTATTCTTTTTTTTAATACTCCTTTCATGATGAAGTTAATTGTCTGCTTTGAGTTCACATGAAGACCATGTGTTCTTTAGAATCATTTGAGGCCAAATGCTAACTCATCTCTAAAATAAAAAAAATCCAGCAGAATTAATTGAATTTCTTCTTGAGGAGACTGCTTTGTGTTATACTGCTTTCTTGGTTTAGGTCAAATGAGTTATCCTCCAGATAATATTGATGGCTCTTCCTTCTGGGCAAATGGTGTTTTGGGTAATAATGCTTGAGTTAAGGGACTTTGCACTCGGTTTTTAGGGGGTCGCTCTTTTCAAAGAACAGTAGCAGGGAATTTTGTTGACTCTATGCTCATCTGCCAAGCAATTCTTATGTGACCATGGGCATTCTTTGGCTTGCAGAAAGAACTCAACACTTTGTTTTGGCATCTAAAAGTTGGACTTCACAACAACCACCTTTTTAGGGGTGGAAGCGACTGGCTTTAAGGTTCTGGTACAGGTGCAATCAGGTGCTGGGTTGTAATTATGTTTTTTTCAAACTGTTCTAAATTGTCTCTGTTAGAACTCCTTTCTACTTCTCCATTTAGGAAGGAGATAGAGCAAACTCATACTGCTTTTGATTTCGTTCACAAAGTTTATTGCAGTGCCCTACCTTTTGTTTGTAGAGTAGGTAGTGGTGGTAGTGTTTTTTGTGATGCTGGTCTCTGTTGGGTGCCATGTTCTGGAGCAGGAGCACCACACTGATCTGCTGGCAAGAGTCCCTTTGGACAGTTGAGTTGGAATACTCAGTAAATCTCTGGCCCACCAATGCTATATATCTATGTGTGTGTGTGTGTGTGTATATATTTTAAACCTGAGTCCAATTGTAGATTAGACTTGCTTGAAGGCTGACAATTGTCTTTGCCCCCTTGAAGCTCACAGGTGTTAACAGAAAGAGGAATATGGGCTGTTATGGGCAAGCGATAGTTGTCTGAATGAAGATCTATTTTGATGTAAGACTTTTTTCAGAATTCTAATGGATTGACAGTTTGGATTAGAGAAAAGTCTGAGCATATGCCTTAGGGATCTGTCTTCCTCTATGCAGTTACAGTGCTAAGCAGGCTGTTGTCAAGTATTTGACAAGTTTAGACCAGTTCTCCTCCTCAGTATTGTGGGAGTTTGACCTGGTGTCTTCCAGTGCGATCTAATGCACTTCTGTACTGACTGACTGATTGGCTGCAAGATAAGCTTTGATGTCACGGTTTTTCCAGGCATACTTCATTTTCTTGCCATAGTACTTTTGTTAGAGTTATTCCCTATTCCACTTCTGGTTTGGGTTATTTTTTCCCCATTTGCTCTTGGATTAGGATATCTTTCTGGTTTTGAGCTAGGCTTTTTTAAGTACCAGAAAAACGCCTTTGTATGCCTTATAAAAGGGATCTGTATTCATGTCTGAAAAGACTTCTGGAATGTTGGCATACCCAAACACCTCTGCTGTTCCTGCTGATGGCCACATGAAAGCCAGAGCTGCTTCTGAAGCTTAGGCCATATTACCTTGCCACACAAGTCTAAGGCGTCCCTATTCTATCAGAGCTGTTGGCAGTGTTTCCCATGTGTATGTGTGCATATGTGCACTCTTTCTGTATTTTTGTGAGCTGTTCTTTTATATCCCTGCAAAAGATACACGTGCATCGCAGAATCAGAGAACCAGTCCTATTTAAAGGAAGCACTGGAAAATAACAATCTAAATCAGCTCTTCTATTTCAGGTCTTCTGGCTTAGTCATTGTTCCCGTGTGAACGGTGCACTTATGTATGTCCTTTTCATTGCTGCTGTTAATAAAGTTTTTCCTATTTAGAACATCAAGTATTTACCAGCGTTTAGCAACTTGTGAGACAGCTTTAGTTTTTTTCTGATCAGCAGGTTTCAATTCTAGGACTAATAACAGCTCTAATATCTTGAAAAAAAAATTTGGCTGGTAATTTTTTTTTCTCTTGTTTCCCCCAACTTCTGTACTGTCGTGTGCTAGCAATGTGACCAGCTACAAATTCAGTACTGCTGCGTCCAATGGTCTGTCTTCAGGAGTGAGTAGCGGAGGCGGCAAAATGAGAAGGGAAAGAGGAATACACTATTTATCAAGAGCTGTACAAGAACAGGTAAGTGACTCTTAAATTAATTGCTGTCACTGAGCTTACTGAAGTAACTAGCTAAGTGTGTCAGTTTTATTGCATCATAGTAAATTATAACAATACCGCTTTATTTTTGCATTGTTTTTGTTTTCTTGTGGGTTTCAGAGCAGGCTCCAATTGATTTCCTGTCTTTGAATACCTGAACTTTGCTTATGTAATTTTGAAATTTTTAATTCTCTTACCTTGGAGATTCTTCAAACTATAACATTTCTCGTTAGCAATTGAATGAATGAGTCCTAAGAAGAGAAGTAATGTTTTGGTGAAGGTTTGTATAGTTTTTCTACAGGAATGATACTTGAAACGAGTGCCAAGTATAAAAAGAAAAAAAAAAGCTTAATTTTTGGTTTCATATTTAAGTCATACAGAAAGATACAGGCCAAGAGTGTGAAAAAGAGTAGTAGAAGAGAGCATTCTGCATGTCTGCTAACGATGACTCAGTTTTTGATACTCACCAAACTCATTGTGAGAGAGTTTTTTTCTCATTTTAATAGGAAAAATCTATTCCATAAAACTATGACCATGAATATTCAGATTATTTTTTCTTTTATTGGATGTTATATAAGCTGCCTGTAAGTTAATTTAAGTATTTACGTTAACATTAAGTATTTAATTAATATTAAGTTAATATTAAGTATTTAAGTTAATTTAAGTTTCAAATCATTAAATGGGACTTCTGGATGATGCAATATAAAGAAATCGTAAACACTGTTGTTTATTCCTGTAACGCAAATAAAATAATGGTCCAAATATCAAAAGTTCCATAAACTTTTCAAATCAAAACTGTGAAACAGATGTAAGCTACAGGATGCACTGAATATCAGTAGTACCAACTTACATCCCTGCCTAGTCATTTCTAAGTAGATCATGATAGTACTGTACAAATTTTGGTCAGATTTTCTATGCCATTTAAAACATAACTCATCCAATCTTAGTAATCAAATAAAGTAAGTGGCAGGGATGAAAATTGAAGTTGTTAAGAGGCTGTTTTCTGATTTTTATATTTGCATCCTGATACATGGTATAGACTGTATTTACCAGAACACAATCTTCAGTGCTGCTAGTCTGACTTTCTTTGGTGCTTTTTGTGTTTAGTTTGGTTGTTGAACCTACCTGCTTCTTTAAACATTACCTTTTTCCACGTTCACTGCTGTAGTGACTTTAGAAACTTTGGCAGCTATCCCGCCTAATTTTGCAAGAGGAACACTTTCTCACTTGTCTTGAGAGTGTACTCTTAATTGAAGCCATGCGAGGGTAGTTAGAAAGGATGATGCTTCTCCAGAGCTTTGATGACTAAAGTATAGAAAAGAAAGAAAAAAAATGTGATCTGTGCGTCTCTGTTCTGCACAGGTTTTGAGTTAACTTTCAGTGTTCTTGCTGTACAGTTGTTGAATAGAGTATAATGTGGAAGCAGGCCTGCCATAAATTAAAATGACGTGGTAGACAGAGGTGGGGAGATCGGGATTTCTTCTGGAAACTTGCTTTCTCTTAATTTGTATGGATTTTTGTTCTATTTAATTTTGTTAATAAATTGGGTGGGATGGGGTGAGAAAGTAGTATGTCTTGTATAAGAAAAATTAAAATTTGCAACTTTAGGAAGTGGAGGAACCAGTGCTACCGAACATACCCCTACCCATCAGTGCTGCATCGCTGCCTCAGTTCAATTCTAGTTTCATTGGTAGTAGCGCTGTCTCAGCGTCACCGAGCGCTGTTTCAACAGCAGCAATGAGCACGGCAACTCCAGCAGCTGCGACGGGCATGGCAAATCCATCAGAGGTGGAGGGCATGACAGATCCATCAGAGGTGGAGGGCATGAAAGATCCATCAGAGGTGGAGGACTTGACAGATCTATCAGAGGAGGAGGTGGAGGACATGATTTATACAACGGCGACGTCAGGCATAACGTGTTCAACAGTGCCCTCAGGCTTGACATGTCCAATAATGGCAGCGGGCATGCCATACCTGCTGATGACAAAGGACATATCAAGGTCAACAGCGGCAACGACAAGCGTGGCAAATTCAACGGAGGCGGCAGGCATGGCAGATGCAGCAGCGATGGCGGCGGGCAAGGTAAATCTTTATGCTATAAATAATGTTTACAATGAGTATACTGCTTTATTGCGAGTTGACTTTTTCTGTGGTGCTCATGAAACTAACAAATATTAGTTTCTATGCAGCTGAATGAATTGGGGTTGTATGCCAGTTTGGGGAAAAAGGCATAAATGTTTTGATTCTGCTTCTCTCAGTCTTAGAGCCTGCCAACTCCCATTTAACGTGATTGTATAACTGCTTCAAATGCTGTGGAAGTCTGCGGGGGAAGGGGGGTGTGGACTTTATGCCAAGTTATTTATAGTGGTTTTGGCAGGGGTAGAGTTAATTTTCTTCGTAGTAGATGATGCTGTGTTGCAGATTTGTGAGCAAAACAGTGTTGGTAAGGCACTGGTGTTTTAGCTGTTGCTGAGCAGTGCTTACACAGTGACAAGTCCTTTTCTGTTTCTCACGCTGCCCTGCCAGCGAGGAGGTCGGGGATGCACAAGAGGCTGGGAGGGCACTCAGCCAGGACAGCGGAGCCCAGAGGACCGAAGGGATATTCCACACCATTTAGCATCGTGCTCAGCAATAAATGCTGGGGGAAAGAAGGGGAAGGAGTGGGGAGTATGTACAGGGTTATGGCATTTGTCTTTCCAGGTAGCCATTACATGCGATGAGTCATTAATGCTACCTCAAATTTAACAACTTTACTTCTTTACTTCCGGTTCTTTTCCCTGTTCCATTTGGAGGGAGTGAGCGAGTGGCTGTGTGGTGCTTAGTTGCCTGCAATGGTTAAACCACAACTTTATTTAAGTTATTAAATTAGAGGTAACGTGGTCATATAAGCCTCACATAGAATGAGCCTAGGGTGCAATAATTGGCATATTATTGCAATAAAATAAACATTAATCTGTTCCAGAGTACTTGAAATATTTTTTGTACGGTTTGAAGTAGACAGCTGCTTTAACATGTTGAGGTGTTTGCTGAAGTTCTTGGAGTATCATTGGGCTGAGTTTGCCGTTCTTCAGCTTCCTGGCTTGCTTTTCCGTGCATTTAGACCTAAGTAGCATCTCCAGCTTTTCCTCTCAGTTTCTGGAATTTGGTTTTGAAGATATTGTCCTATACCCACTTGGAAACTTCCCTGTGTTTTATTATTACTTTTATCTGCAAAATAACTCAAACATCAGGTTTTTCGACGTCACTGCGGGACTTCTGTTGGGTAGTGAATTCAGGTAGTTGTTGCTCTTAAATATAAACCTTTAATTCTTTTGAAAATACAGATACAACCAACAAGTACTGTTAGCAGTCCTGAGTTTGCGTTTTCATCTCCAGTTGTGAAATCTACTGAGGCAGAAGTGCTACCTACGTCTTCTGTAAGTAAAATAATAAAGGAGCTTGACTTTTTTTCTTAGGCATTTAGTAGGCTGTTGCAGAACACTAAAGCAGAATCTGCCTTGATGGAGAAAAGTATGTAGGCTTCTGGCTTATAATTTGTCATTCAGCATGCGTGCTACAAATGTGAAGAGCAGCTTTCAGATTTGGTTTTGTGTGTGCATTCGATTGAAGTTCCTGTGGCTTGAGAATCTGAAAAACCTCTCTTGTTCATAGCAGATTGGGTTTACATTTAGTGTTCCCGTTGTAAAATCGGCAGAACTTTCTGGACCCAGTGGTACTCCAGTGACGCCCTTTCTTACCCTAGGTAACTGAAACTTTAGCACTTCAGATCTGAAGTGCTGATTTTCCTTTTTTTCTTTATTAAATCTTCAATCTGTCCTGTCTGCGCATGCTAGCAATTCCAGGCAGTGTTGGACTTCTGCAGTATTTTTCCAGTGACAGATCTGCTTTTATATTTTTTTTTTGTTTTGTTGCTTTTTGTTTTGCTTGTAATCATAAAGCATTGCAAAGTAAGTAGAATTTGTGAAGATTCTTATGTGAGAAGCATGAAAGCTGGAAATTCTTGTTTCTAACAAAAGTGAGTATAATCTGCTCTAACTAGGTCACATTGTGAAAGCTGGTTTTGTTTTCTTTTGTTTCAAAAGACACCACCACCTCAACCAACATCAACACACAGAAAGAGGAGGTCAAAGATTTTGCTGGTGGTCCCTTCACCACTGCCCACGTCTTAAAGGAAGGAAGCGTCTTAGACGTTCTAAAAAATCCTGGTGAGATAATGAACTCCTTTTAAAAAGATGCTGCAAAAAATACGCTAGCATTTTTTATTAAAAAAAAACCAACACACGACTTATGGTTAATAGAGTATCTGCTATAAATATGAATGTAGGAGAGCATTACATTAAGCGCTGCGTTTGTTAGGGTGCATCTGCCCCCTTCTATTCTAAGTGGTGTTTGTTGCTGGAAGTAAAACTGCAAGATGAAAAGCAGATGGGTTGCATCTCCTTTACGTGTTAGGATGTAATTGTAAATGAGGTACTAAGAGAATTAGCCAGATAATCGGTGTTTCATTTTAAGTAAATACAATTTGTGGAATTGAAAAGGAAATGTTTGTAAAACTCAACACTCCTGTCCCACCTTCAGCCCAGGTGAAGAAAGAATAGGAAAGAGCTTCAGTTCCAAATACATGGCGAAAGCTGCGAATCTTTGGGCCTTAGCTTACAATGGCTCCTGTGGATTAAAATTTAAACTGCAAACAGAAGTGGAGTGTTTTACGTTAAAAACCCTTTTCTGAATTTTGTTTTTAAGCAATTGCAATTGTTTTCAACAGTTTCATAAAGTGTGTCTGTGGAAAAGATATCTTTTAAGAAAAAGGGCTTTATTGAATTTGATCTTTTCCCAAAAGTCTTCTTCTAACTTACATACTTGTTAAGAAGGCAGCACATTTCTCTACTGGAAGGAGCTAAGTGAGAGAAAATACATTGTGCATTTTGTTTAAGGAAAGACCTCTGAGTGAAGTGACATTCACTTTCTTTATCGGTTTAAAAGAAGCAGAATCTAAATCCACATTGTTCAAAGACTTCATTTTTGACTAAAAAAAACCCAACAAACAAACCACAAAACAACTATGTTCAAGGTAGATTTACAAGCAACTTGAGCTGCTGTTTAAGATGCATTTCCTTTAGTCTTTCTGTATTAGTAGCTTGTCTTTCCTGTTAAAATTGCCACCTTTTAAATAAGGAGTTGTCCTGTGTCCGATGCATTTTGAAAAAGATTATAGAAAATTAGACAGTTGTTCAATTGTCTTGAGTTTTTATTATTTAATTAATATTCAGCATCTGTGGGAAAATACCGTACGGATTGCTGCTCCGAGTACAAACTTCTGTACAGTTACTGGAGTAGATTTGAGTCATCTGCTACGGAAGGAGGAGCTTTAGAAATTTGATTCGATTGGGCATCGCGTCTTAATCAAATTGTATTATTTCCATTCCACGTTGGACTGTCAGATTTCAGTCAGCTACTGTCTGTTTGTACTTGTATTGACCAGTGAAAATGTTGATTTAAAGCTTGCTTGGAAACAAAGAGTTAAATGAAGCTTTAACGAAATGTTCTGTTGTGACCCAGTGCAGCAGATGAAATTTCATCCGTTTAGATAAGATTTCTGGGGACTTCCTGTTGCGCTCGGTCTGAATGTCTAGTTGTAACCATTGGCACCTGAGTTGAAATTTTTGCCCTCTAGTAAAGTCACTTAGTTACATGTAGTGAGGTGCTGCGCTAACAGGAAGACTTTTTTTTCTTGCTTCCTAGACTTTGGATTGTTGAAAACACGCTCTTCTACGTCTGCACAACCTACAACAAGCACAGTGGTTTATACTAGGCCTGCAATAACAACTTTTTCTGCAGGTAAAGAGACTTCTAAACAAGCATCGCACTGGCAATCTGATACATGTGACCCTTTTCTGCAAAACAAAGACATAAAGGACAAATGTGTAACTTGTCAAGCTACTAAAGCCTCAACAGTTGAGAGTATGAAACAGACAGTAAGTTCAAGTCAATGCGACACCTCAAAGCCAGCAGCGCCCCCAGCAGGGATGCTGGGCTTTGGAGACAAATTCAAAACAGTACCTGGAACGTGGGATTGTGATACATGTCTTGTCCAAAACAAACCGGAAGCTACAAAATGTATAGCATGTGAGACACCAAAACCTGGAACGGGAGTAATGCCTGCTCTGACATGACCAGTGGTCACAGACAGCTCGGTGACAGTGACATCCTCCTCGAGCAGCACTGACACAACAGCCACTCTGGGCTTTGGAGACAAATTTAAGAAGGCGAAAGGCTCTTGGGACTGTGGAATATGCCTTGTACCAAATAAGACGGAAGATAACAAATGTGTAGCCTGTCAGTCTGAGAAACCAGGTATGGTCCTTTTTTTCCTGTTGTTTCCATCCTAGCCTCTGTGAATCTTGTACAGAATAAAAGTACGTTGCATATATGGAATATTTTAAGCAACACGATTCCCAGGTACGGTTGATGGATTAGCGGCTGTCTGCAGGATTGGTTTACAGGCACTTCAGAGGTCTCAGCCCAGGTTCCAGCCTGTCGCATAAATTGAACTGATTGTGAAATGTATTAGTACGGAGCTGGATCAATGCAGATACCCCCGGCTTTGCAGCTGGTGAGGGAAGATGGCTGAAGTGGGTGACTTAATTTAAAAACAACATAGTGATTTTTCACTGGCGAAAATGAGAACTCCATAGAAAGAGTTAAAAATGACTGCGTTTTTCTCTTTCAAAAAATAAGTAAAAAAAATTACAGAATGTGTCCAAAATGCCTCTACTCACCGTTTGTATGTAATTGAGGGGAGATGTGAAGCCAGATTTCAAGACAGTGTAGTCTTAACTAGTCTTAAGCTAAAGCAGAGAGATGCCTATGAAGGTCAGTGGTAGGCTTCAAGAAAGCGAGTGACCCGCTGGATAACTTCTTCAGGGCAGTACTGGGTTGTTTCCCATTGTGTGTGACCGTAATTGATTTTGAGCGTGGTTGTATTGTTTTTAAAATACGATTCTAATTCTAACTTTGACTCTAAATGTCATTTAACATGCCATTACATCGAAAAACACCTGTGCAAATATATCGTGGAAGAAACAAATTAAGGTGGACTAGACCGGGCTTTTGTAATCATCCTGTGCGGTAAGACTGAAATTTCATGAGGTAAGATAATGGATTTCAGACAGAGTTGATTCTCTTGGACTTCCAACCTCTGAGCGGTCAGTCGGCATCTTTGTCTGAGGCTCTTGCCATTGCAAGGAGGAATTTTGGAAATGAGGGGTTTACTGTGACCATGGTGCAGTGAATTGCACGGTTACGTTGCACTTGTCAGGAGGAAGAGCGATGCAAGTAATACTAGGATAAAAGTTTTCTGCGTGTGCCGTGGAAGGGAAGAGCCATTCTTGTCTTTCCGGTTTTGAATTTGAAGCGTTATCTTCTGCTTCTCTCTTAAAAGGCACCTTTTTTTTAAAAGGCACCTGTCAGGCCTCTTTATGGAGGTTACACTGTCGTCAACAGCAGCAGAAGCTTGTGTGCTGAACAGAGTTGTGTGTTGTTTGGAAGCTTTGAGTTCCACTCTGGTTTTTTTGTTTGTTTCTTTGTTTCTTTGTGGGTTTTTTGGTGGCTTTTATTTTCTTCAGGGGCGGGGGGGGGGGAGTTGCGGAGTAGTTTTGAACATTTCTGTGGGATTTGACAAATCAAATTTAAAAGTTAATGTTCATTTTATAGTTCATGTTCAAACAGGATGGTTAACTGTCTTGTTTGTCTCACAGAGGGTCCAACACCTGTGACCAGTAGCAGTGCATCTGCATTTTCTGCTCCTTCTGGAGAATTTCTGGATTTAGACAAATTCAAGAAGCCTGAAGGAAGCTGGGATTGGGAGACCTGCTTGGTTCAAAACAAAGCAGAGGCCACGAAGTGTGTAGCCTGTGAAAGTGCAAAGCCAAGCACCAAAGCAGAGCTCAGAGGTAATACTTAATGATTAAAACGAGGATGCATATTCTGTGATTTATTTTTTGGTTTGCTCTGATTTTTTTTATTTTCTTACCTGTTAAGCACAATTATTTTTTCCTTTGAGGTGTGGCAAAATTATTCGTTTTTCCTGTAGGAATATTGCCTAGATAACTTCTGTTTCCACACTTTTCCCCAAGAATAAGTTTATCCTTTTTAGAGAAAAGCTTTCATTAATGACGTGCTTGTTCTTTACATGCCCTACACGTTGTTCATTTGGAGTTCAGACTAAAAACATGATCTTTCAAAGAAGTTCGTATACTTTTTAAAGCCAGGTGGTGGGCAGAAAACACAGTTGTGAAAAGTTTTATGTAGAGAGGAAGCATGGGGTTTTCTTGTTTGTTTTACTGTTTGGTTGGTTGTTTGTTAAACAGTTTTGACTGGAAAGATCAGGACTAGAATGTAGTTCAAACCTTCACGTACTGCAGATACACCGTGGGTTACGGACTTGACATTCACTTATTTCTGCAGGTTTTGGTACTGCGACTGCGTCCACAAAATGCTGCCTTGCCATCATTTACATTCGGTGTTCACTCAGAGTGTTCAGGTGCAGAGTCTGCAGCTGCCTCACAGTTTATTTTGGGAAGGACAGAAGAGAAGCAGGATTCTGTCACTACTGCTGCTCCGTTAGTGTTTGGAAAGAAAGCTGACACTGAAGAGTCAAAGACACAGCCTAGCTTTTCAGTTGGGAAGTCCGAGCGTACAAAAGAAGAGAGCACAGCAAAACCTATGTTCAACTTCAGTTTCGTTAAACCATCAGAGAAGGAACCTGAGCAAGCAAAGCCAGCTTTTTCATTTGGGGTCCAAACCAGTACTTCAGGTAAACAGAGTATCTTTTGTCTTCACTTGTGCGCTTATGTCCATCAAGTAAGACCTCTGAAACCATACTAGAAAAAATCTGCGGGATTTGATATGTTCATGTACTAGAGCTTTAGAAAAAGTTTAATTCCTATATGCAGCATGTCTTCTGTCCTGGTTATTGATACGTACGCAATTAGTAGCAATCCCTTTTTTGATCTCAACACTAGGTTTAGACAAAAAATTGCGACACCTTAAGGAACCTGTCCTGCATCTCATACAAGCACAGAAGTTGCAGTGTCTCAATGCTAGCAGTACAGTTGGTGGTAAAATCTTTAGTAGGGTGAAATAGAGGCCTCACACTTTTCAGAGAAAAAAAGAGATTATTCCCACATACTTGCAACTATGCTGCAGAGTGTACTGCTGTTACTCTAGTGCTACAAAGGTCCAAAAATCACTGAACAGTTATTAGCCAGTTTTGTATTCCTTTAATTTGTTGAAAGACTGCAGTAGAGGATTGAAGTTTTTATTGAGGATCACTGTGTGGAAAAATTCTGATTGTTAAATGTCATTTGTATGACTTAAGAACCGCGTTTTGGAGTACAGAATTCAGTATTAATTCCAGAAGGGGTAAGGGGAAGGACATTAGCTAGTAATCCCGAACAAAAGCAGTGTATAGAGCTATACTGATTTTAATCGCAGTATTCTTACAGTTGGTCTGTTACTGAACAGATATGTTTTGGGGAGATATGGTGGCCAGGGAGGCGTGTGTGTTTGTGTGCTTCCTCTTCTAGTTAAGGTTCTGGGGTCTGGTTTAGTCAGGAAAATTCGATGAGGCACCTTGTGTAAAAGGAAATGTTAACCAGCATTTTTCAACACGGTGTAGTCCCTTAAAAGTGTCATAGATGAAAAGAGGCCATAACCGCTGGGGGAAAAAGTTAGTGGGAAACTGAGAGCAGGATCACATTCAGTAGTGAGAGAGCAGCAGCCTAGGGAAAGCTGATGAATGACTGTAACAGATAGTTCTATTTTAAGTGTAAAACAACACTCAGTACTTTATAATGGTGGTCTTACCAGAGGGTTCTTCTCCATGGCTCCTAAAAGCACGTCTTGAAGGCATTCGAGTGCAGTGAACTTAAGCTGTAAGAGTTGGGCTGGTAAGCTTGGCCTGATTTGAAGCTGTAGGCACGGGGCTATAATTTCTGAACAGGCTACAAAAGAAACTGTACCACTGTGCTTTTCAGTGCTCCGTTTAGCAAAGCCATCAAATTGTTGCAGGCAATTGATGTTGTTCTTCTAAGAGCACCTGAAAGATATTTTTGTTTGAAGAGTTCAGAGGTACCGGTTAATACTGGTTCAGATAATTACAGCCAGCTCTTGGTGTTTGTGACCAATAAAGTTTGTGGCTCCAAAAGGAGTGGGTTAGTGCTAACTGATTAACTGCTGTATATGCAGAAATATGGAATCTGATTACTTACGCAGAGAGCACTTAAAATGTATTGTTTTGCTGGCTCTCAGTGAGTTGCATCTTAATGCTACCAAGGAATAAGCTTTTTGCTTCTGGCCCAAGTTTTTTAATTTGGTGAAAGCCTTTTCTGTGCACGTGCACATGCCAGAGAGGTTGCTTAAGTAATAGAAGCTATAGTAGCTGCTATCTTCTGTTTTTTGTAGAAGACAGAAACTGAATTCGTTAGCTTTGTAACTGTTATGCATACCAGAATTGGTTTTCTCCCTTTTGAAAATAGTAGAGGGTATGCCTATGACAGATTTGGTGAGGAAGGTGATCAGATGAGGGCACTGCAAGACTGCCAGAACGCACCAGGTCTGGGGGGAAAAGGAATCCGGCTGAGCATAGGAATTTCTAAAAGGTAACCAAGGAGTTGTGCATTGATACAGTTATTCTAAATAATCAGATTCTTGTAGCTCTGCCTTTGGAAAGTCTGTGGCCCTTGCTGTAGTGGCTGTACACAGGATGCAGTCTACAAAACCAGAAATGCAGAAGTCCTATGTTTTGACTCCCTGGATTCATCAACCTGCTTCAGGATGGCTGGGGGAATCCAACTGTTAAGTCTAGCCAGACAGCGCAACTTGGGCTTAGCTGCCATTGCAACCAGCCTTGTTTCTCAACGGTAGCAAAGCTGAATGCATTGGTAAATATTTTCAGGTTTGGGCCTGTATAAGGTAGAAGGGACAACAAGTGGTTTTATATGCTAGGGAGTTCTTGTTCTTAGAGCTTTCCCTCTAGTTTGAGAGAAGCACATAACTAGTTTTACAGTGGGTTGACAGGAAAGAAGTGGGGGGAAAAAATGGGAACGCAGGGAGAAAGCCAAAGGCGTTATTACTAGAACAGGTTTAGAATGCTATTTTTTGCTTTTCATGAGCTTAGGGCAATGGGGAGTTTAAAGC
Source organism: Anser anser (assembly GCF_964211835.1). NCBI lineage: Eukaryota > Metazoa > Chordata > Aves > Anseriformes > Anatidae > Anser > Anser anser. The sequence goes on along the minus strand of NW_028153992.1, from coordinate 399,909 downwards.
TTAGCACTTCCTGAGAGGGTTTCTTACTCTACCGGCTCAGTTCTATCACTTATTTAAGGCAATTCAGGTCTCTGAACGGTTAAAGAATTGATACCAAATTTGATGAACTTTGATCCAGGATACTGACAAAACAGGACTTCATATAAACAATTTCAGTATGTTCATGAGGTTAGCTTGTGTGTTCTGTTAAATAGTAAAAAATGACACTTCTGTTTCTGTTTACCTAGCATAATTCTGCAAATGTTGCCTCCTTCTGCTTTAGAATGGAAATGCTCTTCTCCAAGAGAGCACTGTCCAAACTTCTTTGCCAAAATTTTTTGATTAAATTAATATTGTTTTATTTTGAAAACAAGAATAAGCCACAAACATGTTTTCTTGCTTCGGCTATCCAGAAGAACGTCAACAGTATTTTCAGATTTTCCTTCCCTACACAACTGTATGTAGGAAGAGTGCAGTTGGAAGCAGAAGACCTAAGATGATGTATCTTCTGTTTGTTTACTACAGTAACAAGACAATGGATTACCTCTTTATTAGAACTTGTGTAGCTTTGCAGTATTGAAACAAATGTAGGTATTAAAATACACATCAGTAATACGTTTCTGAATGGCTGAGTACCGTGCTCTCTTAGCATTGAAATACCCAGCCATTGGATTAGTTTGTCCCTCATGTTTGCTTAGTTTGGAAGCTATTTCAGAATGCCTTCAGCTTGTATTCTTCCCCAAAAGCATAGAACTCACTTCTCTGCATCCCCAATTCAAGTCAGAGAAACTGGGCACTGCAACCACAGGAGGTCTGCCTGTACAGAATCAGTGAAGACAAGTCTAAACAGCGGATTTTTTTGAATATGCAGCTGGGTTATCTGAATGTTCTTTATGCAGTGTACCTCAGTTTTAGTACAGATAGCACTTGTCTTGGTTCTTGTCATTAGTCTGAAGCTGCCCCTGAGAAAATCTTGAAAGGGAAAGTAGTGAAAGCTAATCAGCTGGCCCTTTCTTCTTAAGAACCAGTGTATTTTGTAATTCTCCCACTAATAATAAGGTGTCATGCTGAAGAATCGCGATTGTGTTGTTAAGCAAGACTGACTTCACCTGAGTGGTATAGTTGGCAGCTGTTGAATGTTTAATGGACTTTAAACAAACAAAAAAACTGAGCAGGTGGAGGTAGACATGGCAAACTGACAGGCAGCGTCAGATGCTTCTTTGAAATGGATAATCTGACTCCATTCACTTCTTTCTGGAAATAAGATCTAGTAATTAACCAAACAAAAGATAGAAGGGTTAAGACTGCATCTTTAAAGCAGCTGTGCTTGATAAATGTCTCTGGTCTTAAATCAATCTTTAGCAAAGCACAGAGACATAGCAGCAGCTTGCTTATGCCAACGCTAAAAATACTTGATGTGTACAGGTAACCATGTCAAGGCTCTGGAGTTAATCCATGAGAACAATTCCTTCTGGTATTGGCAAAGGTGAGGATGCTTGCTTCTATAGAAATGAGATTTTGAGCTGTGACTTAAGCTGTCACTTAGGTGACTGTTTAGGAAAGCTTCCTTTTAAGCTTTGAAGTATGTAAGCTGACAAATTGTTTAAGTTCAGAACTGGGTTTACAGTCTCTTGTTCTCTGACTGTATGCAACTTCTCATGTTTCAGACTGAAAGCAGAATTGCAGCGGTACCAGTCATACAACCATAATGATTATTGCCAAGATTACCAGAACTACTACTCGCAGAGGAGTTACGATGCTTACGTTGACTACAACTACAGCTCCTATGCTCCCTGTGACAGCATGCAAGCTGTTGGAGACTGCTCTTTAGGAGATTCTTTAATGGCTCCAGCTGTTTTTGAGGTAAAGATAGTGCACGCTTGCTGTAAAGAAAATATTTCACAGATAATACGTTGTACAGATTTGTGTGAATCAGCAAAAAGAATCCGAAGTTGAAAACATGCTTTCTGCTTAGTGTGAAGTTAAAAGAGCAGATTCCATTCAGAGGTGTTTGTATTTAAGTGCTTAAATAGTAAATCCATAGAATTAGTGATTTATACACCATTATTTGTTCACGCATACCAAAGAATGGTTTTGACAGCATAATTGCGTACGCTTCTTCTGTTCCTGTTCTTCTGATTTGCTTTGCTTAAAGCAAATTAAACAGTTGTTGTAAGTGGTCTTATGTAAGTGGTCAATTTATTAGTTGTGACCTCCGGAGGTCCCTTCCAACCTGTACTGTAATATTGGCTTTCTTCTAAAAATAAATAGATAAAATGCCATCTATCCTTGTAGTTGTAGGAAGAAGGAATGGGTTGAGACTGCAGCACTTTGAATCTGTGATGCTTTCTGAAATGAGTTATGATTAAACTTAGCCTTTTCTGTCTTTCAGGAATCTTCAGTTATGACTGCAATCGGTGATGACCTAATTACTGACGGTAATAAGGGTTCTATCATTGTCACTTGAGTTTAGCCATCCTTGTGCCTTTTAACAATACAAGCCAACCTCTACTGGATGAAGAACATCTTGAAAATTCAGCTGAGGTCAAACCTCTGTGGGGTTGATCTGCAATCAGCTGGGGTTTTAAAGCTGATACAGCATACACTGACCGCATCAAGTAAAACGGGACACTGTCAATGCTTCGCAGCAGGTTTCTTGTACCTGTGCCTTCATTCCCATTTGAAAATGGTCTAATACAGAATTTTGTTCTTTGTATTGGTTCCGCTAAACAGATTTTATATTAGAAGCTCAGTAATATGCAAAAGCTTTGTTCTCCACCCTGAGGTAAAAGCTTATGTTGCAGATTCCAAAAGGAGGATTCAGCTTGCACTTACAAATACGGTACAAAACATATTTGTGTCCTGGAAGGTTTGCAAAGTTCCTCACGTGGAGGCATTTTGTGTTAGTGTTTAGAAACTATCCTATGTAACGTGTATTGCCGTAGAAGTGAATTAAATGACTCTTGGGAGGGTTTCATGGCTGATTATCCGTAAACGTTATCTTTACTATCTTAAACATTGTCTTTGTCTTTATCTTGAAAGACAATTCTAGTCCCAGCCTTCTAATATACAAATTCCCAAAAGTTGGAGTTGTGAGGCTCAAAATTTTAGAGGACTAAATACCTCACTAAAATTAGTAGATCTAATAGCTTATTACACTTAGCTTAAAATACATTTTATTAGCCATTTCACGTGAAGTTTTTTTGTGCGCATGCCTCAGATTTGATACTTGGACTTACCAGGCTTTTATTTTCAGATCCACAGCTCTACTTGGATGTTGATGAAATGAACAGACAATTCACGGAGACAAGCGAAGAACTCTACGATTCACTCATGAATTGTCACTGGCAACCTCTGGATACGGTCACTTCTGAAATCCCCTCTGCTATTTAAGTGTCTTCTAGAGCATGACCGTTAGGACCAAAGTGCTAAAACTACATTTCTTCTACATTATTCTAGCTCATAAGTTTTAAAGCACAATGATAGGTTGGGTTTTTTTTGCTATGCTTTTGACAGTTTCTGTAATCTTTTTGTTCATCACTCTCTTGGAGCACCATGAAGTCATGTAAATATTCGAGAAATGTAAAGAGGTAAATGGGGTCTAAAGATAGACTTGCCTGTGTAAATAAAAAATTTGTTTCTGCAAACCTGCCAGCAAGGGATTTTACTTGTACCTGTGTGCAGCACGTTCTCTTCCGGCTTATGGAATTTAACAAGGTAGTAAGGGTATTTCATCTGTCTTTATTTTTATATGGGCATTAGGACACAAGCAAAATCTAGCTTCCCCTTGTTTTCCTGGTTCCTTAGGTAAGCGACAAGCCAAGCCTTTCATGTGCTTGCTTAGACTGGAAGTATGTATGGGAGACACTCACAGGCCTTGCTATGGAAACACCTGTGCCCACTTTTTCCTGCAGGCTGCTGGCTCTAACTGTACTACTGATACATGCTAGGTCAGCTAAAATCGGCTTATAAATAGGGTATGTTAAGCATATGGAAGTGTAGACTTCAACTGCCATAGCTACAAACATCCCGTGGAATGAGGATGATGTCTGCTGGCACTCTCTGCATCAGCATTCAGTTTTCCCTTGCCCTTCTTACTGTTAGACTTCTCAGCTGACGCTTTACAGCGAAGAAATTGCTACAACATAATCCGTGTTCTTAAACCTAAAAAAAAAAAAATCTTGGAGAAAACAACTTGCTGGTTTTCCCTCCTTGCTGGCAAGGAGAAAAATAGTCCACCAGGAACAACAAAAAAATCCTAGTAACAGCTCCTTAAGTTATACCCTCTGCTACCCTCTCTAATTGCTCTGGTCTTCCTTCATTCACGGTAATGAAGTTTTAAAGCTCTGGTAGAAGGATGACAGTACTCAAGTCAAAGGAGATGAGAGCAATGAGGAAAGCTTTGCTTTAAGCTAGAGCAGTCTTGCGAGTTGCTGCCTTTATGCTGTTCTTATCTTGAAGGGTACAGAGTCTTTTCCAGTCATAGGGACTCCATAACCCTATGAATATGGAGAAATAGTTGCTAATTAACAGTGTGTATAATAAGTAAGTGAGGCTGGAAACAAAAGAATATTCCTCCAAGAAAAAAAAGGAAGCAGAAATTACTGTACTTAATAGCTGGGGAAGCTGTTAAAGCTAGTTGACACAGTTCTGGTACTGCCGTGTGTGTTTTGGGGGCAACATAAACCATAATTGCTGTGATGGCAGGTAAGAATCCAATTCTTTTTTATGGCTTAGTGTAGTCAGTGAAAGCAGTGGTCCTAAGCTGCATGCTGTTCTTAAATGTAATGCAAATTCTCTTTTGTGACTCCTCAGTACTTCCAGGTTACTTGTAGCTGATCACCAGCAACTGCTTCTGTTAGCTATTAGCTGTTGGGTTTTTGCTAGGAATACTTTCAGTCCTGAATTGAAATGATGACATCCTGAAACAGAAGAGGCTCTTGGAGTATTGTAGGAAGCACATTCTTCCTGGTTCTAGTGCAGGTGTACACGTAGGAGGAGACAGAAGGCAAAGAACCTCACATAGGTGGAGGGGGTGAGGTGGCATCACAGTTAGAGCTGTTGCAGTTAACTCTTCCCAAAGCATGAAAGCAACGTGGCTGGGAACGGGGATTTGTTGGGTTGCTTCTTTGTGTGAGCCAGGGAGTCTTTTGAGGGGCAGATTAATAAGAATATGACACAAGGTAGAGGTGGAATAGATGAAGCAAAGAATCTGGGTGGGAAAAGGGTTGCTTGTACGTGTCTATGGAATTGTTTCAGGGGACTGAGCTGGGGCAAATTCAAGATAATAGATGCAGCCTCCTTGACTTTGGATGGCAGTGCTGAAGCTTCAAAACCTTACAAGCTTTGATGCCACTTCAATTGTAGTGCATAGCTGTGGTACTTGAGCTCAGAAGTGCAAACTGCACAGGATTTTTTTATCTATTTTCTTCAACGTGAGCAGCAAAACATCTTCCAGGAATGTGCCTGGGTGCTACGCTGCTTTGACACGGCTTGCTTTGCATCACCAAACACAGTAGTTAGGTTGCATCGAGTACTTTGTGGAAACATTCATTGTGTTGTCACCCAGAAATGGGATGCTACAGATATGTGTTGGCCCGGCAGTATCAGTGCTGGTTTTTGGCCTTTGAGAGGTTGGTCCATAACATGTGACCTGTGTAACGAGAGGCCCACATAGATTGGTGACTTCATTAAGTCTGATGCTGTGGTGGTGTGTGACCCAAGGCCCTGAACGTCAGAAAATCAGGCTGTGGCCACCTATTTTATGCAGACTTTGCCTATTAACAAGGTCTCTACACTGTACGTTAGAGACGTGCGCCTCCTTTTCCGGACTAGATAGCGAAAATACCAGTTTTGTAGTTCAGTGAATGAGATTGGTTGGGCTGTTTGTTCTCCAGAGCTGAAAAATGTTGGGAGTGTATTCTCTTGGAGTCCACAGAAATGAAAATGATGAGAGGAAGAGAACGTTGGTTGCAGCCCGCGTGCTGCTGTTATAAAGTAGTTCTCTGATGTCTTTTTCCCTCTGCTGAGACTTATCAGCCTATCGTCCTTTCCTGTTAGGAGCGCATACCTGGCTTGGGATGGTGTGCGCAGGGCAGATTCTTTACCGTAAGAGCACAGTGAATGCCAGACTTCTTCCTGTACTGCCGTGTTAACCCTGAGTCACAAATTCAGGAAGCAGTGATTGCATCGGAACTGCTAGAATGCTTTGCGGAGTCTTTTTACTGGGTAAACTTCACAGCTGCAGTTACAACTTCCAGCCTGTGTTAGCTGAACACATCGTACTGGTGCCCGCCATCAGTTTGACAAAGATGGGATTGCAGTAGGAACTTGCTTTTTTCCTTCTTTTTAATTAAACAAGTCTTTGAAGCAACTTTTCCAACACCGCCATACTTCACTTCTTCCAGTTATTTTCTGTTTTACTTAGCTGAAATGTTTTTTTTTCTTCCAAGCTTGAGGAAGTTTTCTACAAGAATGTCCCGTAATGATTTCATAAACTCTTTTCGTTGTACCTAGCTGCAACAGAGAGTGCTTTTATTCAAAAACCTGCTGGTTTTCTCTTCCAAGAAGTAGTGGGGTTTTTCCTATCTCTTCACTGATGGGAAAGGCTGTAGGACAGTAGCTTGAGGGGCTACTAATGCTGTCATCAGTGAGCCGGGAAAAGGCAGGAGTCCGAAACGGGTAAAAAGTACTTAAAAGGATACCAAAAGAGTAAACGGTACTTAAGCCGTGGATGTTTCTTTTTGCAGGGATGCTCTGGACCAACCGCTTCTTTCTAGCGCTACCTCAAAGTAACTTGCAGATAGACCTCACAGGGAAGGTTGATCAAATGGTGATGATCGCTGTCATTCTGCTGGACACGCAGATACTTGCCTTTCGTTTTGGCTCATTTTTAATACCAATTAACTTCAGTGCCTCGCGTTAATAGACACCGTTTGACTGCATCGGCAAATGTTTCTGAGTCGTGAGTGTCGTTAAAGGCCTGTCACCTGTTGTGGTTTAACCCGGCTGGCAGCTAAACACCACACAGCCGTTCGCTCACCCTCCCCCCTCCCTCTCTGGGATGGGGGAGAGAAACGGGAAAGTGAAGCCGGTGAGTTGAGATAAAGACAGTTTATTAAGACAGGAATATAATAATAACAATAATAGTAATAATAGTGATAATGGTAATAGTATTAATAATAATAATGTGTAAGAAAACAAGTGATGCACAATGCAATTGCTCACCACCCGCTGACCGATGCCCAGCCTATCCCCTAGCAGCCGGCCCCCCACCCCAGCCAGCCACCCCTATATATTGTTTAGCATGACGCCAGATGGTATGGAATACCCCTTTGGCCAGTTTGGGTCAGCTGTCCTGGGTCTGTCCCCTCCCAGCTCCTGCTGCACCCCCAGCCTGCTCGCTGGCAGGACAGAGCGAGAAGCCGAAAAGTCCTTGGCCTGGTGTAAACACTGCTCTGCAACAATTAAAACATCAGCGTGTTATCAGCGCTCTTCTCATCCTAATCCAAAACATAGCACCCTACCAGCTACTATGAGGGAAAATTAACTCTGTCCTAACTGGAACCAGGACAAACTGCTTCAGCACTTTTGATCTTTTACAAACTCAGCTAAATTATTTAAGTTCTACTTTGGGCACCGTGTTCCTTCATCAGCCAGGATTTTGTGGATAGAGTTGAGTCTTCTTATCACGCGAGGCCAATAAAACAACTGAGTAATTTAAACCTTTGTGGCTGCTCCCACCCCCAACACTTTCCCATTCCCATGACGACTTCTCATCCCCCAAATGACTTCTCACCCCCAGGTCTCACTCGGGGACCCACCACCCGCAGCCGCTCCCCATCAGGAGCAGACATCCCCAAACCAATTGGCGACGCGGGCAGCGGCAGAGGGCTGCGTTCAGCCCCCACCCCCCCCACCCCCCCCCGCTGACCGATGCAGGAAATAAGTGCAGGCAGAGGCTTTGCAGGGTGGAACAGTTTGTAATTTATTCCCGGGGTAATTAATTGTGGCTGCCACCCCCAGCCCGTCCCCAGGTGAGGCCCGGCCGCCTGCTCAGGCGGGGGGCCCGGCCTGCCGGCCCGTGCGGTCTCCGGCCCCCGGCTCCTCCTGCCTGACCCTATGCAGCCAGGACGTGTCCCCGACGTCGTCGTCCTGCTGGGACCTTGGCAGTCTGCGCCCCACCTGCCCCGCGTGCCAGAAGAAGCTCCTGACGAGCTCTCCTGCCATGGAGGGGCTGCGCTCCCTGCGCCGGGGCGAGACGCTGCGGGAGCGGTAGCTGGAGGGGCTCGTCTGGCGCTGCTGCTGCTGCTGCCGCTGCCCCAGCCGTGCGTTGCGCTGGAACCTCCTGCGTGGTCGTCGGGCCAGGCGCACGATGCCAATGATGTGCCCGCGGCACAGCGGGCAGGTGTCTCTTTCGGCAGCCCAGACGTGGACACACTCCAGGCAGAAGATGTGCCTGCAGGGGTCGATGCGAGCCGCGCTGGACATGCGCTCCAAACAGATGGGGCACGTCTCCTCCTCGGGGGCCTCCTCTGGCTGCCGCCGTGGCCGCCAGCTCATGATGCCTGTGGCCGCCGCAACGTGGAGCTGGTTTTCGTCTGGGGGAGGCTGCCCTGGTGCCAGGCACTTAGCAGCAGCCTGGGGTCTTCAGCACCCCCCGGGTCGCCGGCAGGACCTCGATGCCTTGCGTGTCGCTGTCTGGATCTCGACGCTTGGCGTGACACCAGCAGGACTACTGCAGATAGGAGCAGGAAGAAAACATTGCAGCAGCAAAGAGACATCAGCTTTCTAGGTTCAACCAATTGTCTAGAGTACTGTAGCGGTAACTGTTCTGTGTATGGATTGCAGACATTGCCGTTAGAATGGCAAATCTGCTTGTGGTAGGTTATACATGGCAAGACCGCGCTTAGGACAGATGAGGCAGATAGATGTCTATAGATTTGAGAACATTACCGAAGGACCTCGATGGCTCGGGTGCAACAGCAATGGCTTCGCGTGTGCCTCTCGGCACACCTCCGCCTCTCTCTTTCCTTCCAGCCTTAGGACCTCGAGCTTTCGATACCGCCAGCTGGACTGGCCGCAGGCGCGCCGCTCAGGGCATTTATAGCCAGCCACCTCTTGTGAGGCAATAGGGTGACATCACCAGGGTCTCGGGGTGCCCATCAAGCACTGACTTGATGGGAGTCTCACGTATTTGAACGTATTTGAAGTGACACTTTATTCTTGATACCTTAGGGCCCACTCCTTGGCCCACTCTTGGGTTCGGTCTCTTCCGAGATGGCTTTTCTTAATTAGCCTAATACCGCTCTCCTTGCTTGGCTTCTGTCAGCATGGAGCAGCCATCTCACATCAGCATTTTCTCGCAACAGTCAGGTGATCTCTGTCAGTGCTGCCAACAGGGGCACCCCGAGACCCTGGTGATGTCACCCTATTGCCTCACAAGAGGTGGCTGGCTATAAATGCCCTGAGCGGCGCGCCTGCGGCCAGTCCAGCTGGCGGTATCGAAAGCTCGAGGTCCTAAGGCTGGAAGGAAAGAGAGAGGCGGAGGTGTGCCGAGAGGCACACGCGAAGCCATTGCTGTTGCACCCGAGCCATCGAGGTCCTTCGGTAATGTTCTCAAATCTATAGACATCTATCTGCCTCATCTGTCCTAAGCGCGGTCTTGCCATGTATAACCTACCACAAGCAGATTTGCCATTCTAACGGCAATGTCTGCAATCCATACACAGAACAGTTACCGCTACAGTACTCTAGACAATTGGTTGAACCTAGAAAGCTGATGTCTCTTTGCTGCTGCAATGTTTTCTTCCTGCTCCTATCTGCAGTAGTCCTGCTGGTGTCACGCCAAGCGTCGAGATCCAGACAGCGACACGCAAGGCATCGAGGTCCTGCCGGCGACCCGGGGGGTGCTGAAGACCCCAGGCTGCTGCTAAGTGCCTGGCACCAGGGCAGCCTCCCCCAGACGAAAACCAGCTCCACGTTGCGGCGGCCACAGGCATCATGAGCTGGCGGCCACGGCGGCAGCCAGAGGAGGCCCCCGAGGAGGAGACGTGCCCCATCTGTTTGGAGCGCATGTCCAGCGCGGCTCGCATCGACCCCTGCAGGCACATCTTCTGCCTGGAGTGTGTCCACGTCTGGGCTGCCGAAAGAGACACCTGCCCGCTGTGCCGCGGGCACATCATTGGCATCGTGCGCCTGGCCCGACGACCACGCAGGAGGTTCCAGCGCAACGCACGGCTGGGGCAGCGGCAGCAGCAGCAGCAGCGCCAGACGAGCCCCTCCAGCTACCGCTCCCGCAGCGTCTCGCCCCGGCGCAGGGAGCGCAGCCCCTCCATGGCAGGAGAGCTCGTCAGGAGCTTCTCCTGGCACGCGGGGCAGGTGGGGCGCAGACTGCCAAGGTCCCAGCAGGACGACGACGTCGGGGACACGTCCTGGCTGCATAGGGTCAGGCAGGAGGAGCCGGGGGCCGGAGACCGCACGGGCCGGCAGGCCGGGCCCCCCGCCTGAGCAGGCGGCCGGGCCTCACCTGGGGACGGGCTGGGGGTGGCAGCCACAATTAATTACCCCGGGAATAAATTACAAACTGTTCCACCCTGCAAAGCCTCTGCCTGCACTTATTTCCTGCATCGGTCAGCGGGGGGGGGTGGGGGGGGTGGGGGCTGAACGCAGCCCTCTGCCGCTGCCCGCGTCGCCAATTGGTTTGGGGATGTCTGCTCCTGATGGGGAGCGGCTGCGGGTGGTGGGTCCCCGAGTGAGACCTGGGGGTGAGAAGTCATTTGGGGGATGAGAAGTCGTCATGGGAATGGGAAAGTGTTGGGGGTGGGAGCAGCCACAAAGGTTTAAATTACTCAGTTGTTTTATTGGCCTCGCGTGATAAGAAGACTCAACTCTATCCACAAAATCCTGGCTGATGAAGGAACACGGTGCCCAAAGTAGAACTTAAATAATTTAGCTGAGTTTGTAAAAGATCAAAAGTGCTGAAGCAGTTTGTCCTGGTTCCAGTTAGGACAGAGTTAATTTTCCCTCATAGTAGCTGGTAGGGTGCTATGTTTTGGATTAGGATGAGAAGAGCGCTGATAACACGCTGATGTTTTAATTGTTGCAGAGCAGTGTTTACACCAGGCCAAGGACTTTTCGGCTTCTCGCTCTGTCCTGCCAGCGAGCAGGCTGGGGGTGCAGCAGGAGCTGGGAGGGGACAGACCCAGGACAGCTGACCCAAACTGGCCAAAGGGGTATTCCATACCATCTGGCGTCATGCTAAACAATATATAGGGGTGGCTGGCTGGGGTGGGGGGCCGGCTGCTAGGGGATAGGCTGGGCATCGGTCAGCGGGTGGTGAGCAATTGCATTGTGCATCACTTGTTTTCTTACACATTATTATTATTAATACTATTACCATTATCACTATTATTACTATTATTGTTATTATTATATTCCTGTCTTAATAAACTGTCTTTATCTCAACTCACCGGCTTCACTTTCCCGTTTCTCTCCCCCATCCCAGAGAGGGAGGGGGGAGGGTGAGCGAACGGCTGTGTGGTGTTTAGCTGCCAGCCGGGTTAAACCACAACAGGTGACAGGCCTTTAACGACACTCACGACTCAGAAACATTTGCCGATGCAGTCAAACGGTGTCTATTAACGCGAGGCACTGAAGTTAATTGGTATTAAAAATGAGCCAAAACGAAAGGCAAGTATCTGCGTGTCCAGCAGAATGACAGCGATCATCACCATTTGATCAACCTTCCCTGTGAGGTCTATCTGCAAGTTACTTTGAGGTAGCGCTAGAAAGAAGCGGTTGGTCCAGAGCATCCCTGCAAAAAGAAACATCCACGGCTTAAGTACCGTTTACTCTTTTGGTATCCTTTTAAGTACTTTTTACCCGTTTCGGACTCCTGCCTTTTCCCGGCTCACTGATGACAGCATTAGTAGCCCCTCAAGCTACTGTCCTACAGCCTTTCCCATCAGTGAAGAGATAGGAAAAACCCCACTGCTTCTTGGAAGAGAAAACCAGCAGGTTTTTGAATAAAAGCACTCTCTGTTGCAGCTAGGTACAACGAAAAGAGTTTATGAAATCATTACGGGACATTCTTGTAGAAAACTTCCTCAAGCTTGGAAGAAAAAAAACATTTCAGCTAAGTAAAACAGAAAATAACTGGAAGAAGTGAAGTATGGCGGTGTTGGAAAAGTTGCTTCAAAGACTTGTTTAATTAAAAAGAAGGAAAAAAGCAAGTTCCTACTGCAATCCCATCTTTGTCAAACTGATGGCGGGCACCAGTACGATGTGTTCAGCTAACACAGGCTGGAAGTTGTAACTGCAGCTGTGAAGTTTACCCAGTAAAAAGACTCCGCAAAGCATTCTAGCAGTTCCGATGCAATCACTGCTTCCTGAATTTGTGACTCAGGGTTAACACGGCAGTACAGGAAGAAGTCTGGCATTCACTGTGCTCTTACGGTAAAGAATCTGCCCTGCGCACACCATCCCAAGCCAGGTATGCGCTCCTAACAGGAAAGGACGATAGGCTGATAAGTCTCAGCAGAGGGAAAAAGACATCAGAGAACTACTTTATAACAGCAGCACGCGGGCTGCAACCAACGTTCTCTTCCTCTCATCATTTTCATTTCTGTGGACTCCAAGAGAATACACTCCCAACATTTTTCAGCTCTGGAGAACAAACAGCCCAACCAATCTCATTCACTGAACTACAAAACTGGTATTTTCGCTATCTAGTCCGGAAAAGGAGGCGCACGTCTCTAACGTACAGTGTAGAGACCTTGTTAATAGGCAAAGTCTGCATAAAATAGGTGGCCACAGCCTGATTTTCTGACGTTCAGGGCCTTGGGTCACACACCACCACAGTATCAGACTTAATGAAGTCACCAATCTATGTGGGCCCCTCATTACACAGGTCACATGTTATGGACCAACCTCTCAAAGGCCAAAAACCAGCACTGATACTGCCGGGCCAACACATATCTGTAGCATCCCATTTCTGGGTGACAACACAATGAATGTTTCCACAAAGTACTCGATGCAACCTAACTACTGTGTTTGGTGATGCAAAGCAAGCCGTGTCAAAGCAGCGTAGCACCCAGGCACATTCCTGGAAGATGTTTTGCTGCTCACGTTGAAGAAAATAGATAAAAAAATCCTGTGCAGTTTGCACTTCTGAGCTCAAGTACCACAGCTATGCACTACAATTGAAGTGGCATCAAAGCTTGTAAGGTTTTGAAGCTTCAGCACTGCCATCCAAAGTCAAGGAGGCTGCATCTATTATCTTGAATTTGCCCCAGCTCAGTCCCCTGAAACAATTCCATAGACACGTACAAGCAACCCTTTTCCCACCCAGATTCTTTGCTTCATCTATTGCACCTCTACCTTGTGTCATATTCTTATTAATCTGCCCCTCAAAAGACTCCCTGGCTCACACAAAGAAGCAACCCAACAAATCCCTGTTCCCAGCCACGTTGCTTTCATGCTTTGGGAAGAGTTAACTGCAACAGCTCTAACTGTGATGCCACCTCACCCCCTCCACCTATGTGAGGTTCTTTGCCTTCTGTCTCCTCCTACGTGTACACCTGCACTAGAACCAGGAAGAATGTGCTTCCTACAATACTCCAAGAGCCTCTTCTGTTTCAGGATGTCATCATTTCAATTCAGGACTGAAAGTATTCCTAGCAAAAACCCAACAGCTAATAGCTAACAGAAGCAGTTGCTGGTGATCAGCTACAAGCAACCTGGAAGTACTGAGGAGTCACAAAAGAGAATTTGCATTACATTTAAGAACAGCATGCAGCTTAGGACCACTGCTTTCACTGACTACACTAAGCCATAAAAAAGAATTGGATTCTTACCTGCCATCACAGCAATTATGGTTTATGTTGCCCCCAAAACACACACGGCAGTACCAGAACTGTGTCAACTAGCTTTAACAGCTTCCCCAGCTATTAAGTACAGTAATTTCTGCTTCCTTTTTTTTCTTGGAGGAATATTCTTTTGTTTCCAGCCTCACTTACTTATTATACACACTGTTAATTAGCAACTATTTCTCCATATTCATAGGGTTATGGAGTCCCTATGACTGGAAAAGACTCTGTACCCTTCAAGATAAGAACAGCATAAAGGCAGCAACTCGCAAGACTGCTCTAGCTTAAAGCAAAGCTTTCCTCATTGCTCTCATCTCCTTTGACTTGAGTGCTGTCATCCTTCTACCAGAGCTTTAAAAACTTCATTACCACGAATGAAGGAAGACCAGAGCAATCAGAGAGGGTAGCAGAGGGTATAACTTAAGGAGCTGTTACTAGGATTTTTTTGTTGTTCCTGGTGGACTATTTTTCTCCTTGCCAGCAAGGAGGGAAAACCAGCAAGTTGTTTTCTCCAAGATTTTTTTTTTTTAGGTTTAAGAACACGGATTATGTTGTAGCAATTTCTTCGCTGTAAAGCGTCAGCTGAGAAGTCTAACAGTAAGAAGGGCAAGGGAAAACTGAATGCTGATGCAGAGAGTGCCAGCAGACATCATCCTCATTCCACGGGATGTTTGTAGCTATGGCAGTTGAAGTCTACACTTCCATATGCTTAACATACCCTATTTATAAGCCGATTTTAGCTGACCTAGCATGTATCAGTAGTACAGTTAGAGCCAGCAGCCTGCAGGAAAAAGTGGGCACAGGTGTTTCCATAGCAAGGCCTGTGAGTGTCTCCCATACATACTTCCAGTCTAAGCAAGCACATGAAAGGCTTGGCTTGTCGCTTACCTAAGGAACCAGGAAAACAAGGGAAAGCTAGATTTTGCTTGTGTCCTAATGCCCATATAAAAATAAAGACAGATGAAATACCCTTACTACCTTGTTAAATTCCATAAGCCGGAAGAGAACGTGCTGCACACAGGTACAAGTAAAATCCCTTGCTGGCAGGTTTGCAGAAACAAATTTTTTATTTACACAGGCAAGTCTATCTTTAGACCCCATTTACCTCTTTACATTTCTCGAATATTTACATGACTTCATGATGCTCCAAGAAGGGAGTGATGAACAAAAAGATTACAGAAACTGTCAAAAGCATAGCAAAAAAAACCCAACCTATCATTGTGCTTTAAAACTTATGAGCTAGAATAATGTAGAAGAAATGTAGTTTTAGCACTTTGGTCCTAACGGTCATGCTCTAGAAGACACTTAAATAGCAGAGGGGATTTCAGAAGTGACCGTATCCAGAGGTTGCCAGTGACAATTCATGAGTGAATCGTAGAGTTCTTCGCTTGTCTCCGTGAATTGTCTGTTCATTTCATCAACATCCAAGTAGAGCTGTGGATCTGAAAATAAAAGCCTGGTAAGTCCAAGTATCAAATCTGAGGCATGCGCACAAAAAAACTTCACGTGAAATGGCTAATAAAATGTATTTTAAGCTAAGTGTAATAAGCTATTAGATCTACTAATTTTAGTGAGGTATTTAGTCCTCTAAAATTTTGAGCCTCACAACTCCAACTTTTGGGAATTTGTATATTAGAAGGCTGGGACTAGAATTGTCTTTCAAGATAAAGACAAAGACAATGTTTAAGATAGTAAAGATAACGTTTAAGGATAATCAGCCATGAAACCCTCCCAAGAGTCATTTAATTCACTTCTACGGCAATACACGTTACATAGGATAGTTTCTAAACACTAACACAAAATGCCTCCACGTGAGGAACTTTGCAAACCTTCCAGGACACAAATATGTTTTGTACCGTATTTGTAAGTGCAAGCTGAATCCTCCTTTTGGAATCTGCAACATAAGCTTTTACCTCAGGGTGGAGAACAAAGCTTTTGCATATTACTGAGTTTCTAATATAAAATCTGTTTAGCGGAACCAATACAAAGAACAAAATTCTGTCTTAGACCATTTTCAAATGGGAATGAAGGCACAGGTACAAGAAACCTGCTGCGAAGCATTGACAGTGTCCCGTTTTACTTGATGCGGTCAGTGTATGCTGTATCAGCTTTAAAACCCCAGCTGATTGCAGATCAACCCCACAGAGGTTTGACCTCAGCTGAACTTTCAAGATGTTCTTCATCCAGTAGAGGTTGGCTTGTATTGTTAAAAGGCACAAGGATGGCTAAACTCAAGTGACAATGATAGAACCCTTATTACCGTCAGTAATTAGGTCATCACCGATTGCAGTCATAACTGAAGATTCCTGAAAGACAGAAAAGGCTAAGTTTAATCATAACTCATTTCAGAAAGCATCACAGATTCAAAGTGCTGCAGTCTCAATCCATTCCTTCTTCCTACAACTACAAGGATAGATGGCATTTTATCTACTTATTTTTAGAAGAAAGCCAATATTGCAGTACAGGTTGGAAGGGACTTCCGGAGGTCACAACTAATACATTGACCACGATAAGACCACTTACAACAACTGTTTAATTTGCTTTAAGCAAAGCAAATCAGAAGAACAGGAACAGAAGAAGCGTACGCAATTATGCTGTCAAAACCATTCTTTGGTATGCGTGAACAAATAATGGTGTATAAATCACTAATTCTATGGATTTACTATTTAAGCACTTAAATACAAACACCTCTGAATGGAATCTGCTCTTTTAACTTCACACTAAGCAGAAAGCATGTTTTCAACTTCGGATTCTTTTTGCTGATTCACACAAATCTGTACAACGTATTATCTGTGAAATATTTTCTTTACAGCAAGCGTGCACTATCTTTACCTCAAAAACAGCTGGAGCCATTAAAGAATCTCCTAAAGAGCAGTCTCCAACAGCTTGCATGCTGTCATAGGGAGCATAGGAGCTGTAGTTGTAGTCAGCGTAAGCATCGTAACTCCTCTGCGAGTGGTAGTTCTGGTAATCTTGGCAATAATCATTATAGTTGTATGACTGGTACCGCTGCAATTCTGCTTTCAGTCTGAAACATGAGAAGTTGCATACAGTCAGAGAACAAGAGACTGTAAACCCAGTTCTGAACTTAAACAATTTGTCAGCTTACATACTTCAAAGCTTAAAAGGAAGCTTTCCTAAACAGTCACCTAAGTGACAGCTTAAGTCACAGCTCAAAACCTCATTTCTATAGAAGCAAGCATCCTCACCTTTGCCAATACCAGAAGGAATTGTTCTCATGGATTAACTCCAGAGCCTTGACATGGTTACCTGTACACATCAAGTATTTTTAGCGTTGGCATAAGCAAGCTGCTGCTAAGTCTCTGTGCTTTGCTAAAGATTGATTTAAGACCAGAGACATTTATCAAGCACAGCTGCTTTAAAGATGCAGTCTTAACCCTTCTATCTTTTGTTTGGTTAATTACTAGATCTTATTTCCAGAAAGAAGTGAATGGAGTCAGATTATCCATTTCAAAAAAGCATCTGACGCTGCCTGTCAGTTTGCCATGTCTACCTCCACCTGCTCAGTTTTTTTGTTTGTTTAAAGTCCATTAAACATTCAACAGCTGCCAACTATACCGCTCAGGTGAAGTCAGTCTTGCTTAACAACACAATCGCGATTCTCCAGCATGACGCCTTATTATTAGTGGGAGAATTACAAAATACGCTGGTTCTTAAGAAGAAAGGGCCAGCTGATTAGCTTTCACTACTTTCCCTTTCAAGATTTTCTCAGGGGCAGCTTCAGACTAATGACAAGAACCAAGACAAGTGCTATCTGTACTAAAACTGAGGTACACTGCATAAAGAACATTCAGATAACCCAGCTGCATATTCAAAAAAATCCGCTGTTTAGACTTGTCTTCACTGATTCTGTACAGGCAGACCTCCTGTGGTTGCAGTGCCCAGTTTCTCTCACTTGAATTGGGGATGCAGAGAAGTGAGTTCTATGCTTTTGGGGAAGAATACAAGCTGAAGGCATTCTGAAATAGCTTCCAAACTAAGCAAACATGAGGGACAAACTAATCCAATGGCTGGGTATTTCAATGCTAAGAGAGCACGGTACTCAGCCATTCAGAAACGTATTACTGATGTGTATTTTAATACCTACATTTGTTTCAATACTGCAAAGCTACACAAGTTCTAATAAAGAGGTAATCCATTGTCTTGTTACTGTAGTAAACAAACAGAAGATACATCATCTTAGGTCTTCTGCTTCCAACTGCACTCTTCCTACATACAGTTGTGTAGGGAAGGAAAATCTGAAAATACTGTTGACGTTCTTCTGGATAGCCGAAGCAAGAAAACATGTTTGTGGCTTATTCTTGTTTTCAAAATAAAACAATATTAATTTAATCAAAAAATTTTGGCAAAGAAGTTTGGACAGTGCTCTCTTGGAGAAGAGCATTTCCATTCTAAAGCAGAAGGAGGCAACGTTTGCAGAATTATGCTAGGTAAACAGAAACAGAAGTGTCATTTTTTACTATTTAACAGAACACACAAGCTAACCTCATGAACATACTGAAATTGTTTATATGAAGTCCTGTTTTGTCAGTATCCTGGATCAGAGTTCATCAAATTTGGTATCAATTCTTTAACCGTTCAGAGACCTGAATTGCCTTAAATAAGTGATAGAACTGAGCCGGTAGAGTAAGAAACCCTCTCAGGAAGTGCTAAGCTTTAAACTCCCCATTGCCCTAAGCTCATGAAAAGCAAAGAATAGCATTCTAAACCTGTTCTAGTAATAACGCCTTTGGCTTTCTCCCTGCGTTCCCATTTTTCCCCCCCACTTCTTTCCTGTCAACCCACTGTAAAACTAGTTATGTGCTTCTCTCAAACTAGAGGGAAAGCTCTAAGAACAAGAACTCCCTAGCATATAAAACCACTTCTTGTCCCTTCTACCTTATGCAGGCCCAAACCTGAAAATATTTTCCAATGCATTCAGCTTTGCTACTGTTGAGAAACAAGGCTGGTTACAATGGCAGCTAAGCCCAAGTTGCGCTGTCTGGCTAGACTTAACAGTTGGATTCCCCCAGCCATCCTGAAGCAGGTTGATGAATCCAGGGAGTCAAAACATAGGACTTCTGCATTTCTGGTTTTGTAGACTGCATCCTGTGTACAGCCACTACAGCAAGGGCCACAGACTTTCCAAAGGCAGAGCTACAAGAATCTGATTATTTAGAATAACTGTATCAATGCACAACTCCTTGGTTACCTTTTAGAAATTCCTATGCTCAGCCGGATTCCTTTTCCCCCCAGACCTGGTGCGTTCTGGCAGTCTTGCAGTGCCCTCATCTGATCACCTTGCTCACCAAATCTGACATAGGCATACCCTCTACTATTTTCAAAAGGGAGAAAACCAATTCTGGTATGCATAACAGTTACAAAGCTAACGAATTCAGTTTCTGTCTTCTACAAAAAACAGAAGATAGCAGCTACTATAGCTTCTATTACTTAAGCAACCTCTCTGGCATGTGCACGTGCACAGAAAAGGCTTTCACCAAATTAAAAAACTTGGGCCAGGAGCAAAAAGCTTATTCCTTGGTAGCATTAAGATGCAACTCACTGAGAGCCAGCAAAACAATACATTTTAAGTGCTCTCTGCATAAGTAATCAGATTCCATATTTCTGCATATACAGCAGTTAATCAGTTAGCACTAACCCACTCCTTTTGGAGCCACAAACTTTATTGGTCACAAACACCAAGAGCTGGCTGTAATTATCTGAACCAGTATTAACCGGTACCTCTGAACTCTTCAAACAAAAATATCTTTCAGGTGCTCTTAGAAGAACAACATCAATTGCCTGCAACAATTTGATGGCTTTGCTAAACGGAGCACTGAAAAGCACAGTGGTACAGTTTCTTTTGTAGCCTGTTCAGAAATTATAGCCCCGTGCCTACAGCTTCAAATCAGGCCAAGCTTACCAGCCCAACTCTTACAGCTTAAGTTCACTGCACTCGAATGCCTTCAAGACGTGCTTTTAGGAGCCATGGAGAAGAACCCTCTGGTAAGACCACCATTATAAAGTACTGAGTGTTGTTTTACACTTAAAATAGAACTATCTGTTACAGTCATTCATCAGCTTTCCCTAGGCTGCTGCTCTCTCACTACTGAATGTGATCCTGCTCTCAGTTTCCCACTAACTTTTTCCCCCAGCGGTTATGGCCTCTTTTCATCTATGACACTTTTAAGGGACTACACCGTGTTGAAAAATGCTGGTTAACATTTCCTTTTACACAAGGTGCCTCATCGAATTTTCCTGACTAAACCAAACCCCAGAACCTTAACTAGAAGAGGAAGCACACAAACACACACGCCTCCCTGGCCACCATATCTCCCCAAAACATATCTGTTCAGTAACAGACCAACTGTAAGAATACTGCGATTAAAATCAGTATAGCTCTATACACTGCTTTTGTTCGGGATTACTAGCTAATGTCCTTTCCCTTACCCCTTCTGGAATTAATACTGAATTCTGTACTCCAAAACGCGGTTCTTAAGTCATACAAATGACATTTAACAATCAGAATTTTTCCACACAGTGATCCTCAATAAAAACTTCAATCCTCTACTGCAGTCTTTCAACAAATTAAAGGAATACAAAACTGGCTAATAACTGTTCAGTGATTTTTGGACCTTTGTAGCACTAGAGTAACAGCAGTACACTCTGCAGCATAGTTGCAAGTACGTGGGAATAAGATACTCTCTCTCATCTCTTTTTTTCTCTGAAAAGTGTGAGGCCTCTATTTCACCCTACTAAAGATTTTACCACCAACTGTACTGCTAGCATTGAGACACTGCAACTTCTGTGCTTATATGAGATGCAGGACAGGTTCCTTAAGGTGTCGCAATTTTTTGTCTAAACCTAGTGTTGAGATCAAAAAAGGGATTGCTACTAATTGCGTACGTATCAATAACCAGGACAGAAGACATGCTGCATATAGGAATTAAACTTTTTCTAAAGCTCTAGTACATGAACATATCAAATCCCGCAGATTTTTTCTAGTATGGTTTCAGAGGTCTTACTTGATGGACATAAGCGCACAAGTGAAGACAAAAGATATTCTGTTTACCTGAAGTACATGAAGGTTTGAACTACATTCTAGTCCTGATCTTTCCAGTCAAAACTGTTTAAAAAACAACCCACCAAACAGTAAAACAAACAAGAAAACCCCATGCTTCCTCTCTACATAAAACTTTTCACAATTGTGTTTTCTGCCCACCACCTGGCTTTAAAAAGTATACGAACTTCTTTGAAAGATCATGTTTTTAGTCTGAACTCCAAATGAACAACGTGTAGGGCATGTAAAGAACAAGCACGTCATTAATGAAAGCTTTTCTCTAAAAAGGATAAACTTATTCTTGGGGAAAAGTGTGGAAACAGATGTTATCTAGGCAATATTCCTACAGGAAAAACGAATAATTTTGCCACACCTCAAAGGAAAAAATAATTGTGCTTAACAGGTAAGAAAATAAAAAAAATCAGAGCAAACCAAAAAATAAATCACAGAATATGCATCCTCGTTTTAATCATTAAGGATTACCTTTGAGCTCTGCTTTGGTGCTTGGCTTTGCACTTTCACAGGCTACACACTTCGTGGCCTCTGCTTTGTTTTGAACCAAGCAGGTCTCCCAATCCCAGCTTCCTTCAGGCTTCTTGAATTTGTCTAAATCCAGAAATTCTCCAGAAGGAGCAGAAAATGCAGATGCACTGCTACTGGTCACAGGTGTTGGACCCTCTGTGAGACAAACAAGACAGTTAACCATCCTGTTTGAACATGAACTATAAAATGAACATTAACTTTTAAATCTGATTTGTCAAATCCCACAGAAATGTTCAAAACTACTCCACAACTCCCCCCCCCGCCCCTGAAAAAAATAAAAGCCACCAAAAACCCACAAAGAAACAAACAAACAAACAAAAAAACCAGAGTGGAACTCAAAGCTTCCAAACAACACACAACTCTGTTCAGCACACAAGCTTCTGCTGCTGTTGACCACAGTGTAACCTCCATAAAGAGGCCTGACAGGTGCCTTTTAAAAAAAAGGTGCCTTTTAAGAGAGAAGCAGAAGATAACGCTTCAAATTCAAAACCGGAAAGACAAGAATGGCTCTTCCCTTCCACAGCACACGCAGAAAACTTTTATCCTAGTATTACTTGCATCGCTCTTCCTCTTGACAAGTGCAACGTAACCGTGCAATTCACTGCACCATGGTCACAGTAAACCCCTCATTTCCAAAATTCCTCCTTGCAATGGCAAGAGCCTCAGACAAAGATGCCGACTGACCGCTCAGAGGTTGGAAGTCCAAGAGAATCAACTCTGTCTGAAATCCATTATCTTACCTCATGAAATTTCAGTCTTACCGCACAGGATGAATACAAAAGCCCGGTCTAGTCCATCTTAATTTGTTTCTTCCACGATATATTTGCACAGGTGTTTTTCGATGTAATGGCATGTTAAATGACATTTAGAGTCAAAGTTAGAATTAGAATCGTATTTTAAAAACAATACAACCACGCTCAAAATCAATTACGGTCACACACAATGGGAAACAACCCAGTACTGCCCTGAAGAAGTTACCCAGCGGGTCACTCGCTTTCTTGAAGCCTACCACTGACCTTCATAGGCATCTCTCTGCTTTAGCTTAAGACTAGTTAAGACTACACTGTCTTGAAATCTGGCTTCACATCTCCCCTCAATTACATACAAACGGTGAGTAGAGGCATTTTGGACACATTCTGTAATTTTTTTTACTTATTTTTTGAAAGAGAAAAACGCAGTCATTTTTAACTCTTTCTATGGAGTTCTCATTTTCGCCAGTGAAAAATCACTATGTTGTTTTTAAATTAAGTCACTCACTTCAGCCACCTTCCCTCACCAGCTGCAAAGCCGGGGGTATCTGCATTGATCCAGCTCCGTACTAATACATTTCACAATCAGTTCAATTTATGCGACAGGCTGGAACCTGGGCTGAGACCTCTGAAGTGCCTGTAAACCAATCCTGCAGACAGCCGCTAACCCATCAACCGTACCTGGGAATCGTGTTGCTTAAAATATTCCATATATGCAACGTACTTTTATTCTGTACAAGATTCACAGAGGCTAGGATGGAAACAACAGGAAAAAAAGGACCATACCTGGTTTCTCAGACTGACAGGCTACACATTTGTTATCTTCCGTCTTATTTGGTACAAGGCATATTCCACAGTCCCAAGAGCCTTTCGCCTTCTTAAATTTGTCTCCAAAGCCCAGAGTGGCTGTTGTGTCAGTGCTGCTCGAGGAGGATGTCACTGTCACCGAGCTGTCTGTGACCACTGGTCATGTCAGAGCAGGCATTACTCCCGTTCCAGGTTTTGGTGTCTCACATGCTATACATTTTGTAGCTTCCGGTTTGTTTTGGACAAGACATGTATCACAATCCCACGTTCCAGGTACTGTTTTGAATTTGTCTCCAAAGCCCAGCATCCCTGCTGGGGGCGCTGCTGGCTTTGAGGTGTCGCATTGACTTGAACTTACTGTCTGTTTCATACTCTCAACTGTTGACGCTTTAGTAGCTTGACAAGTTACACATTTGTCCTTTATGTCTTTGTTTTGCAGAAAAGGGTCACATGTATCAGATTGCCAGTGCGATGCTTGTTTAGAAGTCTCTTTACCTGCAGAAAAAGTTGTTATTGCAGGCCTAGTATAAACCACTGTGCTTGTTGTAGGTTGTGCAGACGTAGAAGAGCGTGTTTTCAACAATCCAAAGTCTAGGAAGCAAGAAAAAAAAGTCTTCCTGTTAGCGCAGCACCTCACTACATGTAACTAAGTGACTTTACTAGAGGGCAAAAATTTCAACTCAGGTGCCAATGGTTACAACTAGACATTCAGACCGAGCGCAACAGGAAGTCCCCAGAAATCTTATCTAAACGGATGAAATTTCATCTGCTGCACTGGGTCACAACAGAACATTTCGTTAAAGCTTCATTTAACTCTTTGTTTCCAAGCAAGCTTTAAATCAACATTTTCACTGGTCGATACAAGTACAAACAGACAGTAGCTGACTGAAATCTGACAGTCCAACGTGGAATGGAAATAATACAATTTGATTAAGACGCGATGCCCAATCGAATCAAATTTCTAAAGCTCCTCCTTCCGTAGCAGATGACTCAAATCTACTCCAGTAACTGTACAGAAGTTTGTACTCGGAGCAGCAATCCGTACGGTATTTTCCCACAGATGCTGAATATTAATTAAATAATAAAAACTCAAGACAATTGAACAACTGTCTAATTTTCTATAATCTTTTTCAAAATGCATCGGACACAGGACAACTCCTTATTTAAAAGGTGGCAATTTTAACAGGAAAGACAAG
This sequence comes from Anser anser, assembly GCF_964211835.1. NCBI lineage: Eukaryota > Metazoa > Chordata > Aves > Anseriformes > Anatidae > Anser > Anser anser. Next base: position 375,707 of record NW_028153992.1, on the reverse strand, counting down.
CTACTAATACAGAAAGACTAAAGGAAATGCATCTTAAACAGCAGCTCAAGTTGCTTGTAAATCTACCTTGAACATAGTTGTTTTGTGGTTTGTTTGTTGGGTTTTTTTTAGTCAAAAATGAAGTCTTTGAACAATGTGGATTTAGATTCTGCTTCTTTTAAACCGATAAAGAAAGTGAATGTCACTTCACTCAGAGGTCTTTCCTTAAACAAAATGCACAATGTATTTTCTCTCACTTAGCTCCTTCCAGTAGAGAAATGTGCTGCCTTCTTAACAAGTATGTAAGTTAGAAGAAGACTTTTGGGAAAAGATCAAATTCAATAAAGCCCTTTTTCTTAAAAGATATCTTTTCCACAGACACACTTTATGAAACTGTTGAAAACAATTGCAATTGCTTAAAAACAAAATTCAGAAAAGGGTTTTTAACGTAAAACACTCCACTTCTGTTTGCAGTTTAAATTTTAATCCACAGGAGCCATTGTAAGCTAAGGCCCAAAGATTCGCAGCTTTCGCCATGTATTTGGAACTGAAGCTCTTTCCTATTCTTTCTTCACCTGGGCTGAAGGTGGGACAGGAGTGTTGAGTTTTACAAACATTTCCTTTTCAATTCCACAAATTGTATTTACTTAAAATGAAACACCGATTATCTGGCTAATTCTCTTAGTACCTCATTTACAATTACATCCTAACACGTAAAGGAGATGCAACCCATCTGCTTTTCATCTTGCAGTTTTACTTCCAGCAACAAACACCACTTAGAATAGAAGGGGGCAGATGCACCCTAACAAACGCAGCGCTTAATGTAATGCTCTCCTACATTCATATTTATAGCAGATACTCTATTAACCATAAGTCGTGTGTTGGTTTTTTTTTTTAATAAAAAATGCTAGCGTATTTTTTGCAGCATCTTTTTAAAAGGAGTTCATTATCTCTCCAGGATTTTTTAGAACGTCTAAGACGCTTCCTTCCTTTAATACGTGGGCAGTGGTGAAGGGACCACCAGCAAAATCTTTGACCTCCTCTTTCTGTGTGTTGATGTTGGTTGAGGTGGTGGTGTCTTTTGAAACAAAAGAAAACAAAACCAGCTTTCACAATGTGACCTAGTTAGAGCAGATTATACTCACTTTTGTTAGAAACAAGAATTTCCAGCTTTCATGCTTCTCACATAAGAATCTTCACAAATTCTACTTACTTTGCAATGCTTTATGATTACAAGCAAAACAAAAAGCAACAAAACAAAACAAAAATTATAAAAGCAGATCTGTCACTGGAAAAATACTGCAGAAGTCCAACACTGCCTGGAATTGCTAGCATGCGCAGACAGGACAGATTGAAGATTTAATAAAGAAAAAAAGGAAAATCAGCACTTCAGATCTGAAGTGCTAAAGTTTCAGTTACCTAGGGTAAGAAAGGGCGTCACTGGAGTACCACTGGGTCCAGAAAGTTCTGCCGATTTTACAACGGGAACACTAAATGTAAACCCAATCTGCTATGAACAAGAGAGGTTTTTCAGATTCTCAAGCCACAGGAACTTCAATCGAATGCACACACAAAACCAAATCTGAAAGCTGCTCTTCACATTTGTAGCACGCATGCTGAATGACAAATTATAAGCCAGAAGCCTACATACTTTTCTCCATCAAGGCAGATTCTGCTTTAGTGTTCTGCAACAGCCTACTAAATGCCTAAGAAAAAAAGTCAAGCTCCTTTATTATTTTACTTACAGAAGACGTAGGTAGCACTTCTGCCTCAGTAGATTTCACAACTGGAGATGAAAACGCAAACTCAGGACTGCTAACAGTACTTGTTGGTTGTATCTGTATTTTCAAAAGAATTAAAGGTTTATATTTAAGAGCAACAACTACCTGAATTCACTACCCAACAGAAGTCCCGCAGTGACGTCGAAAAACCTGATGTTTGAGTTATTTTGCAGATAAAAGTAATAATAAAACACAGGGAAGTTTCCAAGTGGGTATAGGACAATATCTTCAAAACCAAATTCCAGAAACTGAGAGGAAAAGCTGGAGATGCTACTTAGGTCTAAATGCACGGAAAAGCAAGCCAGGAAGCTGAAGAACGGCAAACTCAGCCCAATGATACTCCAAGAACTTCAGCAAACACCTCAACATGTTAAAGCAGCTGTCTACTTCAAACCGTACAAAAAATATTTCAAGTACTCTGGAACAGATTAATGTTTATTTTATTGCAATAATATGCCAATTATTGCACCCTAGGCTCATTCTATGTGAGGCTTATATGACCACGTTACCTCTAATTTAATAACTTAAATAAAGTTGTGGTTTAACCATTGCAGGCAACTAAGCACCACACAGCCACTCGCTCACTCCCTCCAAGTGGAACAGGGAAAAGAACTGGAAGTAAAGAAGTAAAGTTGTTAAATTTGAGGTAGCATTAATGACTCATCGCATGTAATGGCTACCTGGAAAGACAAATGCCATAACCCTGTACATACTCCCCACTCCTTCCCCTTCTTTCCCCCAGCATTTATTGCTGAGCACGATGCTAAATGGTGTGGAATATCCCTTCGGTCCTCTGGGCTCCGCTGTCCTGGCTGAGTGCCCTCCCAGCCTCTTGTGCATCCCCGACCTCCTCGCTGGCAGGGCAGCGTGAGACACAGAAAAGGACTTGTCACTGTGTAAGCACTGCTCAGCAACAGCTAAAACACCAGTGCCTTACCAACACTGTTTTGCTCACAAATCTGCAACACAGCATCATCTACTACGAAGAAAATTAACTCTACCCCTGCCCAAACCACTATAAATAACTTGGCATAAAGTCCACACCCCCCTTCCCCCGCAGACTTCCACAGCATTTGAAGCAGTTATACAATCACGTTAAATGGGAGTTGGCAGGCTCTAAGACTGAGAGAAGCAGAATCAAAACATTTATGCCTTTTTCCCCAAACTGGCATACAACCCCAATTCATTCAGCTGCGTAGAAACTAATATTTGTTAGTTTCATGAGCACCACAGAAAAAGTCAACTCGCAATAAAGCAGTATACTCATTGTAAACATTATTTATAGCATAAAGATTTACCTTGCCCGCCGCCGTCGCTGCTGCATCTGCCATGCCTGCCGCCTCCGTTGAATTTGCCACGCTTGTCGTTGCCACTGTTGACTTTGCCTTGTCCTTTGTCATCAGCAGATATGGCATGCCCGCCGCCATTATGGGATATGTCAAGCCTGAGGGCACTGTTGAACACGTTATGCCTGACGTCGCCGTTGTATATATCATGTCCTCCACCTCCTCCTCCGATAGATCTGTCAAGTCCTCCACCTCCGATGGATCTGTCATGCCCTCCACCTCTGATGGATCTGTCATGCCCTCCACCTCTGATGGATTTGCCATGCCCGTCGCAGCTGCTGGAGTTGCCGTGCTCATTGCTGCTGTTGAAACAGCGCTCGGTGACGCTGAGACAGCGCTACTACCAACGAAACTAGAATTGAACTGAGGCAGCGATGCAGCACTGATGGGTAGGGGTATGTTCGGTAGCACTGGTTCCTCCACTTCCTAAAGTTGCAAATTTTAATTTTTCTTATACAAGACATACTACTTTCTCACCCCATCCCACCCAATTTATTAACAAAATTAAATAGAACAAAAATCCATACAAATTAAGAGAAAGCAAGTTTCCAGAAGAAATCCCGATCTCCCCACCTCTGTCTACCACGTCATTTTAATTTATGGCAGGCCTGCTTCCACATTATACTCTATTCAACAACTGTACAGCAAGAACACTGAAAGTTAACTCAAAACCTGTGCAGAACAGAGACGCACAGATCACATTTTTTTTCTTTCTTTTCTATACTTTAGTCATCAAAGCTCTAGAGAAGCATCATCCTTTCTAACTACCCTCGCATGGCTTCAATTAAGAGTACACTCTCAAGACAAGTGAGAAAGTGTTCCTCTTGCAAAATTAGGCAGGATAGCTGCCAAAGTTTCTAAAGTCATTACAGCAGTGAACGTGGAAAAAGGTAATGTTTAAAGAAGCAGGTAGGTTCAACAACCAAACTAAACACAAAAAGCACCAAAGAAAGTCAGACTAGCAGCACTGAAGATTGTGTTCTGGTAAATACAGTCTATACCATGTATCAGGATGCAAATATAAAAATCAGAAAACAGCCTCTTAACAACTTCAATTTTCATCCCTGCCACTTACTTTATTTGATTACTAAGATTGGATGAGTTATGTTTTAAATGGCATAGAAAATCTGACCAAAATTTGTACAGTACTATCATGATCTACTTAGAAATGACTAGGCAGGGATGTAAGTTGGTACTACTGATATTCAGTGCATCCTGTAGCTTACATCTGTTTCACAGTTTTGATTTGAAAAGTTTATGGAACTTTTGATATTTGGACCATTATTTTATTTGCGTTACAGGAATAAACAACAGTGTTTATGATTTCTTTATATTGCATCATCTGGAAGTCCCATTTAATGATTTGAAACTTAAATTAACTTAAATACTTAATATTAACTTAATATTAATTAAATACTTAATGTTAACGTAAATACTTAAATTAACTTACAGGCAGCTTATATAACATCCAATAAAAGAAAAAATAATCTGAATATTCATGGTCATAGTTTTATGGAATAGATTTTTCCTATTAAAATGAGAAAAAAACTCTCTCACAATGAGTTTGGTGAGTATCAAAAACTGAGTCATCGTTAGCAGACATGCAGAATGCTCTCTTCTACTACTCTTTTTCACACTCTTGGCCTGTATCTTTCTGTATGACTTAAATATGAAACCAAAAATTAAGCTTTTTTTTTTCTTTTTATACTTGGCACTCGTTTCAAGTATCATTCCTGTAGAAAAACTATACAAACCTTCACCAAAACATTACTTCTCTTCTTAGGACTCATTCATTCAATTGCTAACGAGAAATGTTATAGTTTGAAGAATCTCCAAGGTAAGAGAATTAAAAATTTCAAAATTACATAAGCAAAGTTCAGGTATTCAAACACAGGAAATCAATTGGAGCCTGCTCTGAAACCCACAAGAAAACAAAAACAATGCAAAAATAAAGCGGTATTGTTATAATTTACTATGATGCAATAAAACTGACACACTTAGCTAGTTACTTCAGTAAGCTCAGTGACAGCAATTAATTTAAGAGTCACTTACCTGTTCTTGTACAGCTCTTGATAAATAGTGTATTCCTCTTTCCCTTCTCATTTTGCCGCCTCCGCTACTCACTCCTGAAGACAGACCACTGGACGCAGCAGTACTGAATTTGTAGCTGGTCACATTGCTAGCACACGACAGTACAGAAGTTGGGGGAAACAAGAGAAAAAAAACTTACCAGCCAAATTTTTTTTTCAAGATATTAGAGCTGTTATTAGTCCTAGAATTGAAACCTGCTGATCAGAAAAAAACTAAAGCTGTCTCACAAGTTGCTAAACGCTGGTAAATACTTGATGTTCTAAATAGGAAAAACTTTATTAACAGCAGCAATGAAAAGGACATACATAAGTGCACCGTTCACATGGGAACAATGACTAAGCCAGAAGACCTGAAATAGAAGAGCTGATTTAGATTGTTATTTTCCAGTGCTTCCTTTAAATAGGACTGGTTCTCTGATTCTGCGATGCACGTGTATCTTTTGCAGGGATATAAAAGAACAGCTCACAAAAATACAGAAAGAGTGCACATATGCACACATACACATGGGAAACACTGCCAACAGCTCTGATAGAATAGGGACGCCTTAGACTTGTGTGGCAAGGTAATATGGCCTAAGCTTCAGAAGCAGCTCTGGCTTTCATGTGGCCATCAGCAGGAACAGCAGAGGTGTTTGGGTATGCCAACATTCCAGAAGTCTTTTCAGACATGAATACAGATCCCTTTTGTAAGGCATACAAAGGCGTTTTTCTGGTACTTAAAAAAGCCTAGCTCAAAACCAGAAAGATATCCTAATCCAAGAGCAAATGGGGAAAAAATAACCCAAACCAGAAGTGGAATAGGGAATAACTCTAACAAAAGTACTATGGCAAGAAAATGAAGTATGCCTGGAAAAACCGTGACATCAAAGCTTATCTTGCAGCCAATCAGTCAGTCAGTACAGAAGTGCATTAGATCGCACTGGAAGACACCAGGTCAAACTCCCACAATACTGAGGAGGAGAACTGGTCTAAACTTGTCAAATACTTGACAACAGCCTGCTTAGCACTGTAACTGCATAGAGGAAGAAAGATCCCTAAGGCATATGCTCAGACTTTTCTCTAATCCGAACTGTCAATCCATTAGAATTCTGAAAAAAGTCTTACATCAAAATAGATCTTCATTCAGACAACTATCGCTTGCCCATAACAGCCCATATTCCTCTTTCTGTTAACACCTGTGAGCTTCAAGGGGGCAAAGACAATTGTCAGCCTTCAAGCAAGTCTAATCTACAATTGGACTCAGGTTTAAAATATATACACACACACACACACACACACACACATAGATATATAGCATTGGTGGGCCAGAGATTTACTGAGTATTCCAACTCAACTGTCCAAAGGGACTCTTGCCAGCAGATCAGTGTGGTGCTCCTGCTCCAGAACATGGCACCCAACAGAGACCAGCATCACAAAAAACACTACCACCACTACCTACTCTACAAACAAAAGGTAGGGCACTGCAATAAACTTTGTGAACGAAATCAAAAGCAGTATGAGTTTGCTGTATCTCCTTCCTAAATGGAGAAGTAGAAAGGAGTTCTAACAGAGACAATTTAGAACAGTTTGAAAAAAACATAATTAAAACCCAGCACCTGATTGCACCTGTACCAGAACCTTAAAGCCAGTCGCTTCCACCCCTAAAAAGGTGGTTGTTGTGAAGTCCAACTTTTAGATGCCAAAACAAAGTGTTGAGTTCTTTCTGCAAGCCAAAGAATGCCCATGGTCACATAAGAATTGCTTGGCAGATGAGCATAGAGTCAACAAAATTCCCTGCTACTGTTCTTTGAAAAGAGCGACCCCCTAAAAACCGAGTGCAAAGTCTCTTAACTCAAGCATTATTACCCAAAACACCATTTGCCCAGAAGGAAAAGCCATCAATATTATCTGGAGGATAACTCATTTGACCTAATCCAAGAAAGCAGTGTAACACAAAGCAGTCTCCTCAAGAAGAAATTCAATTAATTCTGCTGGATTTTTTTTATTTTAGAGATGAGTTAGCATTTGGCCTCAAATGATTCTAAAGAACACATGGTCTTCATGTGAACTCAAAGCAGACAATTAACTTCATCATGAAAGGAGTATTAAAAAAAAGAATAATAAATCATAAACCTTCCTCCATGTTTTTGCTTAAAAAATAAAGAAAAAAACACATCAATAAACATCCTCCTGAACTGTAACTCACTTCCCCTACTTCACCTTCTAAAGAATGCTTCAGAAAGAATCATCCCATTAGGACAGAGCTTTCAAACTGCAAGCAATTAAATAGCTAAAACTAATAGCTTTTCCCCTAGGGAACATTAGGAGGGACAAATTATTTTGTTATAAGTAAACTGAGTTATAAACCATGAAATATCTGTCAAAGCAAAATTTGTAACGCTACAGATTTAGTCAAACTACAAAATGAGCCATATTTCCTGTAGAAGGAAAAAATTAGGCCTCCAATAGCAAAGATCCTTTCTGTGGATACAGCATTATAACGTGCCTCGTTTCCCATCTTCGTATCCTACTCAGAAGATAAACTTGGGATAAAAAGTGGTGTATCAGTACTTTTATTCTTGCTCATCTTCCTTCCTTTCATAAAAACAACAATTTTCTCAAAGTTATATTGATCTTCAAACACAATCCAGACTTTGCAGCTCCCTCAAAATACAAAATTTTCATTGGATTTCCCATTCCTTTTACTGAGAACTGTCACCACCTTTCAGGTGCAGACCGTACTGAAAAAGGAGATTTCTTTCTTCCTTCAAGTAAGTTTTAAATTAATAGATGTCATACCTTTCAGATGGTTCTGCTCGCTGTTCTGCAGGCAAAGTCTTCTCTCTCATCCCCTGCAAGTTAAGTTTAGTTCAAGACTTAGCTGAATATGTACAGAATACACAAAGTACCAACAACCACTTCATGTGGTTTTTTGTGGTTTTTATTTTATTTATTTATTTTTAATTTTATAGCACTGAATACACCTCACCTACTTAACGTTGTTCCCTAATTCAGCATTGTGGGTACAGTTCAGTTAAATTTTGGGGCTAAAGTAAGCACACTGGTTCACTCAGCATTGAGGACAAACTGATAGAACACTAAATCAAATTTGTCAAATCCTCTAACAAAGAAAGTAATTATTTTAAACAAAATGACAAAAATTGTGTGTGGGGGGGAGAGTTTTCATCAAAACTTGTGTTTACCAACCCCGTAAAAGGGACATACTTTTCTGTTTTCTGTCATTTATGAACAAACAAGGAAAAAAAAAAACTCTACCCCCCTAAAAACTAAGCAGTTGCTGCTACATTCATTTTAGAACTTTACCAAATGGAGATTGTGCTGGCTAAACAATACAGAGATTGAAAGAGTTAAAAGCAATAAGCAACCAGTATTACTGTCCACTTTGATTTCCAGCCTAAGAAGCCCATACACTTAACACGTGGTCATTTGTACACTCAGACTGATACTGGAAACACAGATGTTTTCGCAGAAAGAGATGCCCATTTAATTTTATGGAAAATTTATCAGACTCCATCTACTCCAAAGCAATCAAAACCGATAACTCAGCACATTGTCAGAACTCTCACTTGGAGCACATAGCTCACCTGGAATAGTTTACACAGAACACGAGCATGTTTCATCAGTGACAGCTTTGTGTACATGAGAATATAAAAGGAAAACATTTCTGTCTTTTAATATTCTTTCACTGACAACAGGATGACTCAATAGCACATCATGACATCGTGAAAACAACCACAAGACACTGAGTGTTCCAAAAACAGAATTAAATCCATAAAAGCTCAATCTATTTCACAATGGTTCCCACTGCCTTAAAGCTCGCCTCAAACATACTATCAGTACTTTTTGCAAAGATAGGATAAGAATTGGTTTGAGAAACATTCCAAGACTGGAAAAAAAAAACAGGCACATAAGGACTCAAAAATGTACTCACTTGGTACTTTGTGTCTCCCCTCTGGCAAATTTTGCTGGACTGAGTAGTTGAAGTCGGTGATGGTTCAGAATACCGCGTATAACGCATCGGTTGACGGTTTACCGTTGGTGTCACAAGTCTCTTAACAGGTGGAGGCTGGAATGCATTCTGGGATTCCAGCTTTGAAAGGGAAACAGCAATCAATTTATCCTTACGTCCACCCAAATTAATTCCAATATTTATTGATGAAAACAAATTACAAAACTATAAACCTCCCCCCATCGGTCTTGGCACTCAGTGAATACAATTTGAAAATTCTGAAGACCGTTCAACTTGTAGAGGGAAATCACCAGAAAACCAGTAACGAAATCCATAAAGCTATATATAAGTAGCCAAATTCTGACTGAATTCCATTTCAAAATTTGGCAGTTAGCTTCATAGACAAAATAATTCATGCTACCATAATTAAAATAATCCATGTTCCTAGAATATGCTCCTATCTTTTCCTCTGCCCACACTGTGATTTTTTTTTTTTAGTAGCTTAATTCATTAATTTAACATTTGAAGTGTTAAGCAACTAATTATACAGGCTTCTGGGCTTCACATTCCCTACATTTTTCCTCTTCAAAGTTACACAAACAATAGAACACACTCAAAAAAACCAACTTGTCAGTCTTACAATAATCTCATTCATTAAAATATGATCCAATGCTTTACATGTACATTAGATGCACTTCAAGTAGTGGGTTTGACTTCCCTTTTCAAAGCATTTTCACAGACCAGAGTTAATTTTTAACACAGACCACTGCGTGTTCTGCAAAACTGACTTAACTGAACTGTCAGACAGAAAACAAACCCTAAAGGCTACAAGATTTACCGATGGCTCCGCCTGCGGTCTTAAGGATCAGAAAATACAGTCTTAGGAAGCATGCTATTGTTCAAATCAATACCAACAGGAAATTTTTGTTTACGCTGCAGCTTTAATTTCACAGTATCTCCCAGCTCTTAGTAATAGAATTCACACTATCTCTAAAGTATATAAAAATACATCTTTCTAAAAAATATTACATTCAGTTTGAAACCTTGAATAAGACATGTTTTATGTAAGTTCACAAATCTACTTCGAGTGAACGACGGTTCATTGCTGGTTTTAAAGGTAAAAAAGAAAAATATTAATTCCCCCAGTTAGGCATTCAATACACGAAGAGTTATTCTGCCTGGTACAGCTCCTTGAAATAAGAAAAATACCACATCACTGCTACCCACTGCAGAAGTTTAGCCTGAGTGCACAAGTGTTCCGTCAACCGCATGTTCACTTTAGCAGGAAAACACACGATCGTCTCCTCAGCAAATAATTGCTTCTCATCACGGGCTACCCTTCTCCCGCCACCATTATGAATTCTAGTATTATGAATAGACAATCTATCTCCTTTCACCCACTGACAGCTGCGTGCAACATTCATTTAGTGGCTGACAATTTCAGGCTCTCTGTTGCAAATCTGGCAGATCTTTCTTAATGCCTTATCACAGGTGTATTGCTATAATATAACTGAGAATTCACACCAGATTTGGTTTTAGTTATTTGGATAATATTTATGATATACTTCACTTCTCCATGCCCTTGTAATTTGGCAGATGGTGAAAAGATGGTCCAGGAAATCTGAGATGTTTGTAAACTCTGAAGTGATTGTAAACTTAATTATACATCCATCCAATCAAGGAATTAGCACAGAAACTTCTTGAGACACTGTCCCTTTGCTCATTAGAACAGAAGATGAAAAGTTTGCACATCTTGTTATTTCCTTCAGTCACCTGATCTTCAAGTGGTCATTTAAGGGTTTTGCAATTTAATAAGCCCAAGAATACCCCTAACTAAAGTCATCAAAAAAAGATGACTAGTTTTCATTTTTTAAAGAAAATGAAAGGAAATCATGCTTTACCACAGCATTCTCACCAGTTCTGTGCTACCTCCAAATAGGAATTTAGGAGCGTAAGATTTATAGCGTCGGAAATTAACAATTTTCCTCCTCTTTACTTTGAATGGTGATAAAAAGCACAAAAACTAGTTTTCTGTGCCCGAATGAACACGGAAGTCTGTACAAAGTCTATATGACCACTCAGTCAGTATTTTTCTATTTGTGATCATTTCTTCAAGAGAAAACTTGCCTCAACAGGAATTTTAATATGCAGCTTCACCCCAAGTTGGGGGACAAGATAAAACGACTTGGTGTGTTCTAGAGTTGGTGCTCTCAACTTACAAAGATAACATAATTCTTAACCTGAGTAATCTTCACAGCCCATCATCTACTGTGGATACATGCCAATATTAACTTTATTTGATGTCTATGTTGTCACTGAGGTTTGAGAAACTTTTTCTAATAGTGATAAAGCATTGAAAAAGTTATCTACCTCAGCTTAAGACATTATTGGTTCTTACCTTTCTTCGTTTGGACTGGAAGTCAGTAATATCCGGTTTATCTATGTCCGGAGGCTGAGGAAAAAACAAAGCATAACTATTAGAGGGCAATTTTTTTCTCCTGAGAGAGAGGGTTCCCTGCAACAAAAATGTGGGGGTTCATGGTCAACTTACACAACACAGCAGCAAAACAGATGCCATTCTTTTAGCATCCTGTTGAAAAAACAGCGCAATAAATTAAACCGGCCACAACGTAAGGAAGAATAGTTTTATCTTTATCCTTTGATGGCACATTTACTAAGTTTTATAAACACATGAAGCAAAAACAGATTAAAAGAAGTGCTATTTACCAACAAAGGGCTTGACAGCTTCTCCATTGCCTCCAAGATGCGCCGTGCTGAGGTACTTAACGTAGCGCGGGACCACACAGTTTCTTGTCTAGCTTTCGCTCTCCTTTGTGCCTGAAAAATTAGCATTTTAAGTGTTACAATGGTCAATTCTGAGCTAAAGAGGCATGTATTTTACGTCCCAAGGCTACACTGATGATACAATCAATATATTCTGATGACAGAGAAAAATGCAGTCACTGGGAGTTCAAGCCATAAAGAAGAGAATACATTCGGAGTTTAATGAAGTTTACCTTGGGCCTCAGTGCATCTTGCACGTGCTTGTTGCACGAGCAATAAAAGAACTCCGTACTTGTAAAAGGTCAAGACGGATGATGCTAGGACTGCTAAGGCCTCCGAAGCAGTAATCAGGGAAACAGAACTCAAGAAAAGGCTTGTGGTACAGAAAGCATTTTCAGTAACAACACAGACCTCAGAGTTTCACGATGGTCTAAGTGTACCATCTTAAAATCAGTGTATACAATCATAACCAGGAACTAGTTTTACTTCTCTCTTGCTTCCTCCCTTCCCCCAAGATTAAAGTTGGCTGCAAATCTTTGTCTTAAAAGATAAAGATCTGATTTAAACTGTAACAGATCTAAACATTACACTGAAAAAGTAAACTGTTTATTTGCACCACCCAACTTCAAATATCAGTCAAAAACTTCCTTTGGTGTGACTTTTTTTCTTCCCAGGTTAAACCCCTCAAATAACCACACTGTGCTTATCACACGATGTGAAGACAGGAAGCAGACCACGCAGCATGTAAAAACACAAGTGAGACTCACAGAACCACAGAATGGTTAAGGTTGGAAATGACCTCTAGAGATCGCCTGGTCTACCCCCCCGCTCAAGCAGGGCCACCCCGAGCAGGTTGCCCAGGACCATGTCAAGTCAGCTCTTGAAGACCTCCAAAGAGGGAGACTCCACAGCCTCTCTGGGCAACCCGTGCCAGGGCTCCATCACCCGCACAGTGCAAAAGCATTTCCTGATGCTCAGACAGAGCCTCACGTTTCAGTTTGTGCCTGTTGCCTCTTGACCTGGCACTGGGCACCGCTGAAAACACAATGGCTCTCTATGCTCTTTGCACCATCCATTCAGGTATTTATATACACCAATAAGATCCCCCCCTGCACCTCCTCTCCTCCATGCTAAACAGGCCCAGCAGTCCCTGCCTCTCCTCAGAGGAGAGGTGCTCCCAGTCCCTTGATCTTCTTGGTGGCCCTTCGCTGGACTCTCTAGTACCTTGCTGTCATTCACAGCAAGCAGCAAGAAGCAAGCTACTCTCTCCTTTAAAAGCCTAGTATTTTGGTTCCTCTTTTTACCATAATGCAGTAAGATTGTAAAAAACAAAAATAGCCGACCAAAGAGGGTTCCCAGCTTTGCACCACAAGGTTTCAAGGTTTCCCGTAAGTGAGGTACTTGTACTGCCCTTTTTCCGTTGCACAAATGGACTGTCAGAACAGAGCCAGCAAACCCGCGTTTTCATTTTCTTCAAATTCCTTTTGATTTATCGATAAAAGTCACTTTCATTTAAATACATTCCTACCAAACCTGATTTGACTTTCCTTTTCGATTCAGCTCTAGCTAATCAGAGTTGTCAGCAGTTTTTATTTGCTATTTCCAAGAACTCTTGGGGGCAAATAACTCTCTCCAAGAACTATATGAATCGTTCAAAACAGAAAGCATGTTACTGCTTATCTTGGGACTGCATTTAGTCCTGCATGCCTCTGTGTACCAGAAGAACAAAGGATCAGCAAAGTTGATTTTAGATATTTTCAAAGACTGCAGGTTTATACAACATATCCATAGCATGAATGTAGGCATGCTTGGAAAAGAAGATCCACAGATAAATATTAGCCAGGTTTATCTACTGTAGCTTTTGCTACCATAAACACAAGTTTTCAAAGTTATGCTGTCATTGGCTTTTTTGCATCAAGTTATTTTAACGTAATGTAGTCAGAGGCAGACAATGGCACTTAAATGGAATTTTTTGAAAGACCTAACAACAGAGGAAACCCCAACTACCAACAACTAGCCCAAACTGTCATTCTTGTTCTTTCTGACAAGTATTACCTGTGGTAAAAACTGTCATTAAAGAATTTAAACAGAAATCAATCTCAGACGTCTATTTTTGTAGACCAAGAGGGCAGAAGAGCAACTGTTACCACATTTTCAGCTCCCTGCTCAAAGCTCCTTTGGCAGTGCTGCTTTTTTTATTTCCATCACTATTTCCCACTACACTACTTTTCTCATACCTGATAAGGTTCCGTCTTTGGCTGCCTTGATCTTACAGCTGCACCACCGGCATAGGCCGTCTTTCCGGGGTAAAATGGAGAAAACCCAAGCTGGTTTTGCTTAAAAACAGACGTGCTTCCACGTACCTACGGAAACACAGTATGAGAAGTGGATAGAAAAGCAGGTACACATTCAAACTGATTAAAAGAAATACTGTGCAGTACTTACAGGACACAGTCCTCCAAAAACAAATAAACTGAATGCAGGTTTCTTAGAGCTAGCTGCAGAATGCTGCGAGAGGGAATGAGTTCTTTCATCTTGTGTGGGCCAGAGCAGTGACGATGAAGTATTTTTTAAAACTGCAACATCTGCCAAAATGACGTATGCTAGATGTAAATGCCTCTCGTACGTACAGAACTTTAACAATAAAGATCACACTAATTCAAGTTCTTCAATACAGAAAAATAAGCATGACTTCAGCTTCTTTAAATAGATCAACTTCACGTACAGACTGAAAACCAAGTATCACCTACAAACTTGAAAACTGTTCACAGAGCTGCAAGTAGTTTTCAGCAATCTTACCAAGTTAATACTGTGCTTCCAATGCAGATATTTTTTTCCTTCAGGCTAAGATAAAAGAGGACCGCATAAACATCAGTGCATTTGTACGGACAAAGCTTTTTTCTGTGTTGGTAAAAGGCTGGAGGCCAGCACAGATCATAATCGCACAGGTTTTAAACCTGGAAGATTCCCCAAAGGCTGCTCTAAGAGTTAACGATCTTCTGCCCATGTATGTTTTACGAAGACACACCAGAAAGTTCTAGTGCACTCAGGTTATATTGCTAAAGCCCAGCAACTCTACTCTCAGCTGTACAAAAGTTCTCTGCAAAACCTGCTGAGCACACGTCAGTCC
This sequence comes from Anser anser, assembly GCF_964211835.1. Taxonomy (NCBI): domain Eukaryota; kingdom Metazoa; phylum Chordata; class Aves; order Anseriformes; family Anatidae; genus Anser; species Anser anser. The sequence continues at coordinate 360,648 of NW_028153992.1, read as the reverse complement.
CTGTCTATATGGGGGACTAGAAAAAGCTGCAAACCTGCTGTTCGCCCTTTCAGCGAGAAGACCTACGTACCAACCTACATCGACACGATGCTTATTTTTTATTTTAAAATGGTGTGCTTTCCTCAATGAATTTGGCAAAAGACATGAAAGTATTGACAGCTGAAGCCTTCTACCAAGAAAGGTCAAAAAACAGCCTATAGCTTATGACAGAGTAGTTTCTTTATCTTCTCTTGCTGAAACACAGGAAAACATCTCGTGTTCCTATTTGTCACCTGCACTTATTCACATTTAACCAGCTGTCTGTTAGATATTCTGAGTCACTCTTCCTTCTAGACAATCAGCCTAGTTGTCAAGCTACGGCAAGTCAGCCTGATTTCCTACCGTCCCAGTTCAAAATTTACATATAACCTAGCTGAATGTGTATATTTCAGCATTGACTCTTTCTAACATCAGGGTATCATAAACGTATTCCAAAGCACGCTTCTATTAAAAAGGTGATAGGATTATATACTTCTAAAACACTAAAAATTCAATTTAATTCTCGCATCCAAAGTTGACATTCACCTATTTTATTTACTAAGGTGATGTGGAATATTAAAGAACGCAAGGTACTTCACATTAAAAAAAAAGTCAATTAAACAGAGAACACAAAAATCACCTTCATCAGATGCTCTAGAGGAGGAATCACTGGTTGTTGAGATGTTATCATCGTCTTGTTGAGAGGTAGAATCTTCTATTTCTTTTATCAAGGACAGCCTAGGACTGCCAATGCCAAATATAGAAGATGTCGAGGGCTGACAAGGTGGGACAGGAGAATCCAGCATGGTATAATTCAGACGGCTCCGATGAAGAGAGGGCCTTGTTAACACAACTGGGAAGTTCAGTGCTGATCTACTTGTGGATGGTTCTAGACAAGAACAGGGAGATAATTAGCTTTGCTATAGACAAGCTCACAGAAGCCAAAACCTGTTTCCTATCGACAGCCATGCTATTGCCAAGTTCTAAGCGCAAAAAGAGAGAAGCCAAATTTAACTTCTTCCTCACCCAGATACGGTTGCATCTAACTGTCTGGCTACAACAACAACACTGCTTGCGATACACAGTATTAATGTTGCATCCAGAAGTAGTTAACTATGAGGTTTTACAACACCACATTCTGACCCCGTGCTCAAATGCTCTAACGCTGACTTGGCCGTTCACTAAATCAAACATATATACTCCTTCTCCCATGTACAGCTTGCAATAAGCTTTACAAAATTTGAGATTACACGGTAAATTACAGATAACACTGCAGCTTCCATAATATTGGAACAAAGGTTACATTAATCTGAATACACAACATGAAAATGAACGTTTGCAGTACTTTTTTCCCAAGTTCTTCCATATCAGCTCACGTTAGAGGCAAAACATCATCTCCTACCCATTAACTATTGGGATTTTGACCCAAGGGACAAGGATGTTGACCCAAGTAACCAGACGAGCATTTTTCCCTCTTGAAGCAAAGGGTCTGCAAACAATGCTAGTGGCCTGGAATAGGTAGCCTTGAAGTCTATCTTGCTAAATGAATGGAACTATTCATGGGTATTTTGCCTGATGAAAGCCTACTGTCTCTCCCAGGAATCTGGGCAATTCAAATGACTTTGAGCCACTATCCTCTTGATACTTGAACTGAAGCTTAAACTAGTTAGTTCAATCTTCATAACCACTGCAGTACCACTAATTAGCTCTCCAAACCATGAGCAGATTTTTAGGACAGCACCGTTTGAGATACAGAAAGTTCTTCAGGCGGAAGGCCACCCAATATAGGCTCCAGCACACTGATACCTCAGAACTGAAGAAACACATTGGTTTCAAAATGTAGTAATAATTAAAAAAAAAAATCTTATTCTTAAGCATAGTAAGCGACACCCACGGACAGCAACATAAGCTGCAAAAGGTTCCAGGGTGTCCACCTGCTCCTGATCTCCTGGAGTTAGCAAGCTTGCAGTGCAGCTGTTCTTACTGAAAGCTCCTTTCACGCAGTTACATAGGAAAGCCAACATGTGTTCCTCAGTCACGAAGACCTTCTCTATTCTTTTCTCCAAACTCATTCCCAAGCTACAGCTACACAGAAAGCCATCAATCTCCTTGTTTACAATTAGATGAGATTGGAGGCAAAGATATTTCCTCCTTATTTTTTGATTCTGCCAACAACAGAAGCAACTGACTTTCCACATTATCTATGGTTACCTACGCACGCTCAGACAAAACTTCTTCACTTATTAAAAGCTGACTTCCCCAAAACAGCTAATTTAAGAGAAACTCAAATAAGAATAGATGCAAATTTATACAACAGGACTACAGGAACAGTGAGAGGCACTGGATATAAGACAAATTAATCTTTCATGAGGTAAAGGAGTTGCAAACCTCGTTGCCAACGGTCCAAATACCTTTTCAAAGACACCCCCTCCCCCCGCGTAGACCTTAAAGTTATTGAATATTTTAAGGATAATAATCTCATAAACCACATCCGTGCACAAGTTCCCCAGTTCACCATCAAGTTAACGAGGAACTTTACTAAATTGATCAAAGCCCAAAACAAAAAAAAAACAAAACAAAACAAACAAAGTCGGGACACGAGACGGAATTTTCCTCTGCCATTCTAGCATCTAGTCTTTTGTTTCGAAGACTGCAAAACAAATTAATTTTTTTAATTGCCTTAGGCAATTAGACAGATTTTCATTCCATATCTTTTAAAAGATGGAAAATGCAACCCAGCACACTTGCAAATGACTTATTTTCAGCATTTAGCACCTGGCTAATAGAGTACCTAAAGTTAACTGATGCCTTCCAAGAGCATAAGATGTATGCTTCGTAACTGTGTATACAGTTTAAAGCTAAGACGGTTTCACAAACAGTTGTTTTGACTTTTTTTGGTTTTTTTTCATTCTGTCAAAACCCTCATTCCAATTTCCTTTTGAAATTCAGATTCAAAACTAGAAATCTGTGAATAAATACAGATGGCCAGAATTCCAAATGATTTTTCACATACCTCGTCTACTAATTCCTGCTGGTTCAGGCGTGAATCTCTCATCGATTATGGTATCTTCATCTGAATAATCGTGATGATAGTTTACCGGAGTCTCCTCCTGGTTTGCAGATTCATTTCTGTCTACACACTCCTCCTCACGCTTATTGAAATACTTCTGCAGCCAGGCCGGTACAATATTTTTCACCGTTTCTGTCATTCTGCTAATTATTCCCTGCTTGAAAGAAAAAACACTTGTTTAATTACAGAAACACAGTCAACAGCATATGCTGCGATACCACCTTCCACGGACCTTGAAGACAGATATTATACAGCAAATATTCAGAAGACGACGACGAGGTTGATCCCTGGCATAGGATCGCTACACTTCTGGTAAACCTAAAATTCACCTAAGATTGATTTACAACTACCTATCACTTTCTGCACTTCCAAGTGACCTTGGCAAGGTTCAAAGTTTTGAAACCTCTGCCAAAATTCACCAGCAGGTCGTCAATCTGCAAGGCTATCAGGAAACTCTACGCCTGAACAGCTCCTGACCTACAGACTTGTTCCAGGACTCTTCCTCTTCGCACCCTCCCGTGAAAACCAACTAAACCAGAAGTTCAGCAATTATCTACTGCGACAGTCAGGACCATACTACCCATTAAAATCAGTGAATCTAAATATTTTCAATTTTAGTAATGCTGAATTGCAGTGACTATACGCACAAAAAACAGTTCTGCTCTCAACAGTCAGGCTAACCCAGAAGATGTCCTGCAAGAAACACAGCTATAGCTATAGCACCAGCACCTCCTCTTGCAAGAGCCTTCTAAAGCTGTTGCTGTATTTTGTAGAAGACTGACTCTGCGGCATACATCGGGTACGATCGGAGAATTCCCACCTGACCGAAAGCCCCAGGAACTACGGTTAAATAAAAGATAAATTAATATAAATGAATATAATTAATAATAAAAATTAATAATAAAAATTAATATCCAGAAAGCTGACAATCATGAGCTAGGCATCCTGCTAATCATCCCTCCTGCAGGCAGGGGGAAAAAAAAAAGGTAAATTAGATCCAGGACTAGTTCCCAGGAACTTTGAAGCTGCTAACTATACTGCCTACAGTGCCCAGGCACCTTCAGAGCTTAATGGTAAGAGACAGAGGTTTTCGTGGGCTGTAATTACGATCACAAGCACACAAAACACATCTATTTAAGTATTTCTAAGAATCGACTTATCGACTAAAGTTGTAGGGGGAAGGATGAGAAAAACAGCGGGGTAGGGATCAGAACCAGAGGTATAACCTCACAAAATCGCATCGGTCGCTTTCGTGCCTCCCCAACTGCATCACTGAGAGACAATTAACATTAAGCCACAGAACCTTCTGCAGAGTGGACATGATATTGAAAATAAACTGAAATTAATTGACAAATGCTCTAAGCAAGCTATCTGCTCAAAGCTCGTCCTTTTACGTTATGAACATTTGCACGATTCGTCTGGTTACAAAGCTAACTGCTATAATAAATGCACACATGTAACATCTATCAGTTTGTCTATTTATCAAATCATTAAAATTCTTCCCCGATAAGTTACTGTTAATTTGATCTGCGCTGGATGTGCAGCAGCCATTCTCTGTGCAGAATCCCCCAGATATCCCCACGCACGTGTTTGCTCTGGCACACTCTTTAAATAAACCTACTGGAAAACACGCAGAGATAACAGACAATGGAAAAGTTAGAAAACCATCTCCACTGATTATTTTTAATCCACGTGTAAGGTTTATCAGTTAGCTACACAGTGTCGGCACACGCAAGCTATGGCACTTTCAACATTAATGCACTGTTCAAGCCAGAGGTTTCAATGGTTGCTCTGTAAGCGTGGGGAATGTTTGCATTGCCCTTCCAGGCCAGCTTTAGATGGACAAGATTGATTGTCAATATATGGTATAAGGGACTTGGCATTTCTGCAAGTGATAAAAACCTAAATGAGCAGCTATCCATGCGTAGCGCTCCCTTGGTTTTGCATATGATAATCAGTCCCCTCAGCTACGTTGCTCATTTAATAGCGGAGAGGTTTTGGCTGAACAAACATGTGCAGAGGGCATCTCCAGAGCATCTCTCTGGGCGTCCTGACATTTCTTAGCAAAGAGCTGCTGGGAGGGATCTCGGCGCGTCCCCCCTCCAGCACGGGGATTTTCACACCCCGAATTGACGGACCGCTTTCACCGTCAACCTGCTGTACCCTACAGCACAAACGAGAAGCAAAGCCTGGCAGGTAACGTTCAGAGAATTGATGATGGGCTGAGGAGGGGTGCAGGGAGCGGGGAAAGCCCTGGGGGTGGCACTGGGGGTCCTGAGGGCAGCGGGCTGGGGGTGAAGGGGAGGGGGAGGAGGGGGGTAATGGGCTGGGTAGAGGGGTAAGGGGGTAAGTAAGGGGCTGAGGGGGTAACTGAGGGGGTTAGTAAGGGGCTGAGGGGGTAACTAAGGGGGTAACTAAGCCGTTGAGGGGGTAACTAAGGGGGTAACTAAGCGGTCGAGGGGGTAACTAAGGGGGTAAGGAGGTGGGTAGGGGGTAACTACGGGGATAAAGGGGCGGGTAAGGTAAGGGGGTAAGTAAGGGGGTAACTGGCGGGCTGAGGGGGAAGGGCCCGCTGTGGGGGGGCCGCTCCTCACCCGCTTGCTCCTGGCACAGGGGGGCTTCGCGGCGCCCAAACGGTGGCGCCGCCTCTTCACCTTGCCGCCGGCCGCTCCTCCTCCTCCTCCTCCTCCTCCTCCTCCTCCTCCTCCTCCTCCTGCTCCTCCTCCTCCTCCTCCTCCTCCTCCTCCTCCTCCTCCTGCTCCTCCTCCTCCTGATCGGGCTCCTGGGCTGCCGCCCGGCGCCCCGCCGCCACCGGCCCTGCCACCGCCGGCCATGCCGCTGCCGGTCGCGCCGCTACCGGTCGCGCCGCCCGAGGCCATACCGCCCCCCCCCCGCGTTCGGTGCCGTCACGGGGCCCCCCCGCCCCCCGCCGCCACGCGCCGCGGGGCCTGCCCTGCCCCTCGTGGGAATAAAAATGTTGTTTTTGCAGAGTTACGTTGTTTAAAGGTAAGGAATGGGGTATCGAGGTGTGCTTGCAGCGATAAGAACGCTTAGCAGGCGACCTTGTAAAATGCAGACAACCAGACTCCGTAGAACAATTCGGGGAAAATCACGGTGTTGAGTCAAGTCAGGTAAGTGAAGAACCATTACCGCTTCAACCAGTAAAAAAGTCGAAAGAAATTCGAAATTTAACAGGCCGGCAACTGAAGGCCATGCATTGTCTGGGAAGCATCAGACAGATTGTGAGCCTGGATCACCCCCTCAGTGGGGAAACAGGGGAGGGTCCCGTCATCAAAAAGTATATAAACTGGGTTTTGGAACCAGCAGGGGCGCTCCTGCTCGTGGGACGCCCGCCACTGCGATCGCGAATAAATTCCTGCTTCGCTGAGCTCCTCGCCTGAGCCCAAGTTATTGGCTACGGAGTGTTTCTCACAATTTGGGGGCTCGTCCGGGAGCCAGTCGCCTACTGGGGAGCCCCACCGCCGCAGCAGCAGGAAGGCATGCCCCGCTGATTTCAGCGGTCCTGTGCATCGACGGCGGCGGTTCTGCGGAGAGCTGACAGAGGGCCCGAGACTGATGAAAGAGGCAGGATCCGTGAAGGAGTGGGGAAGGGAAGAAGGCAGGCACTCCGGCTTTGAGAATTGATCCGGTAACTCTGTGCACAGACCAAGGTAAGAAATAGGAAGTATTGCCTTGGGGGTCGGGTGAGACTCTGTGTGCCGTGTGATTGAGACGTACTTTTGTACGGAGCGAGTGTGGAGTCCTGATCCGCGGTTCCGCAGCTCCGCGAGGGGCGCGGCCGGAGACGGACGAAGCGTGAGATAAGGGAGAGAAAGGAAGAGTCTCGGGAAATGTGGTGTATGGTAAGCCCTTGCACGGGGAAGTGCTTGGCAATACACCAGGGAAATTTGGTGTGCGGTAGTCCTCGCACGGACGGGACGCCCGCCACTGCGATCGCGAATAAATTCCTGCTTCGCCGAGCTCCTCGCCTGAGCCCAAGTTATTGGCTACGGAGTGTTTCTCACACCCTCCCCCTCCCTCCCTCGCGCGCCCCCTCCCCTCACGGGAACGCGCGCCCCCCCCTCCCGCTGCCGCTCCCGTTCCTCGCCCCGCCCCGGTCCCGTCCCGGTCCCGCCGCCCTCCCGCTCCCGCCCTCAGGACCCGGCCGCCATAATGAACCCCGGCCCGGCCACCGTAAGCACGGGGCTAGGAGTCACCTCCAGAGCCTCCCCGCGCCGTGGCGCCGACCGCTGGTGTGCCGCAGCACCGCGCCGGGCGTGGGACGGCGCCCCGAGCCCACAGTGCTCGTCAGAAAAGCCCCGCACCGACAACCGATACCCCCGCACCGACAACCAACAGCCCCCACGCCGACAACCAACGCACAAGCAGTGTTTTAGGCCGGATTCGTGGCCCCGTTGGTCCGGGAGGCAGTCGTCACGCTAAATTCTACCCCACGGCAGGGGAACGATGGGCATCGTGACAGATCGCCGCCCCAGAAAATAAACACATAAATAAAGAATAAAAACGATAACGGGACATGAATCGTGCCCTTAATAACAGACATTGGGCAGTGAAATCACCGACTTCTGCAACAATACGTGCTCAGGGAACTGACTAAAACCCCTCCTGCATCGGCCATGTAATAGCTAGGCAAACATCACATAATACTTCCCTCCCTCATGTACACCAAACCTATTAAGGCAACCATAGTAGTGTGATAACGTGATTTTTCTCCTCCAGATCAGCGTCAAAGGCAGCTACGCTAGGTTTGCTCATAAGTTCAAACGCTGCTTTATTTATTTATTTGAATTCCATTTTTCTTATTTAGAAGGATTTCCATAGGGTGACAGGCCTTTAATGACACTCACGACTCAGAAACATTTGCCGATGCAGTCAAACGGTGTCTATTAACGCTAGGCACTGAAGTTAATTGGTATTAAAAATGAGCCAAAACAAAAGGCAAGTATCTGCGTGTCCAGCAGAATGACAGCGATCATCACCATTTGATCAATCTTCCCCCCACTCTCTGTTGCAGCTAGGTACAACGAAAAGAGTTTATGAAATCATTACGGGACATTCTTGTAGAAAACTTCCTCAAGCTTGGAAGAAAAAAAAACATTTCAGCTAAGTAAAACAGAAAATAACTGGAAGAAGTGAAGTATGGCGGTGTTGGAAAAGTTGCTTCAAAGACTTGTTTAATTAAAAAGAAGGAAGAAAGCAAGTTCCTAGTGCAATCCCATCTTTGTCAAACTGATGGCGGGCACCAGTACGATGTGTTCAGCTAACACAGGCTGGAAGTTGTAACTGCAGCTGTGAAGTTTACCCAGTAAAAAGACTCCGCAAAGCATTCTAGCAGTTCCGATGCAATCACTGCTTCCTGAATTTGTGACTCACGGTTAACACGGCAGTACAGGAAGAAGTCTGGCATTCACTGCGCTCTTACGGTAAAGAATCTGCCCTGCGCACACCATCCCAAGCCAGGTATGCGCTCCTAACAGGAAAGGACGATAGGCTGATAAGTCTCAGCAGAGGGAAAAAGACATCAGAGAACTCCTTTATAACAGCAGCACGCGGGCTGCAACCAACGTTCTCTTCCTCTCATCATTTTCATTTCTGTGGACTCCAAGAGAATACACTCCCAACATTTTTCAGCTCTGGAGAACAAACAGCCCAACCAATCTCATTCACTGAACTACAAAACTGGTATTTTCACTATCTAGTCCGGAAAAGGAGGCGCACGTCTCTAACGTACAGTGTAGAGACCTTGTTAATAGGCAAAGTCTGCATAAAATAGGTGGCCACAGCCTGATTTTCTGACGTTCAGGGCCTTGGGTCACACACCACCACAGTATCAGACTTAATGAAGTCACCAATCTATGTGGGCCTCTCGTTACACAGGTCACATGTTATGGACCAACCTCTCAAAGGCCAAAAAACAGCACTGATACTGCCGGGCCAACACACATCTGTAGCATCCCATTTCTGGGTGACAACACAATGAATGTTTCCACAAAGTACTCGATGCAACCTAACTACTGTGTTTGGTGATGCAAAGCAAGCCGTGTCAAAGCAGCGTAGCACCCAGGCACATTCCTGGAAGATGTTTTGCTGCTCACGTTGAAGAAAATAGATAAAAAAATCCTGTGCAGTTTGCACTTCTGAGCTCAAGTACCACAGCTATGCACTACAATTGAAGTGGCATCAAAGCTTGTAAGGTTTTGAAGCTTCAGCACTGCCATCCAAATTCAAGGAGGCTGCATCTATTATCTTGAATTTGCCCCAGCTCAGTCCCCTGAAACAATTCCATAGACACGTACAAGCAACCCTTTTCACACCCAGATTCTTTGCTTCATCTATTCCACCTCTACCTTGTGTCATATTCTTATTAATCTGCCCCTCAAAAGACTCCCTGGCTCACACAAAGAAGCAACCCAACAAATCCCTGTTCCCAGCCACGTTGCTTTCATGCTTTGGGAAGAGTTAACTGCAACAGCTCTAACTGTGATGCCACCTCACCCCCTCCACCTATGTGAGGTTCTTTGCCTTCTGTCTCCTCCTACGTGTACACCTGCACTAGAACCAGGAAGAATGTGCTTCCTACAATACTCCAAGAGCCTCTTCTGTTTCAGGATGTCATCATTTCAATTCAGGACTGAAAGTATTCCTAGCAAAAACCCAACAGCTAATAGCTAACAGAAGCAGTTGCTGGTGATCAGCTACAAGTAACCTGGAAGTACTGAGGAGTCACAAAAGAGAATTTGCATTACATTTAAGAACAGCATGCAGCTTAGGACCACTGCTTTCACTGACTACACTAAGCCATAAAAAAGAATTGGATTCTTACCTGCCATCACAGCAATTATGGTTTATGTTGCCCCCAAAACACACACGGCAGTACCAGAACTGTGTCAACTAGCTTTAACAGCTTCCCCAGCTATTAAGTACAGTAATTTCTGCTTCCTTTTTTTTCTTGGAGGAATATTCTTTTGTTTCCAGCCTCACTTACTTATTATACACACTGTTAATTAGCAACTATTTCTCCATACTCATAGGGTTATGGAGTCCCTAGGACTGGAAAAGACTCTGTACCCTTCAAGATAAGAACAGCATAAAGGCAGCAACTCGCAAGACTGCTCTAGCTTAAAGCAAAGCTTTCCTCATTGCTCTCATCTCCTTTGACTTGAGTGCTGTCATCCTTCTACCAGAGCTTTAAAAACTTCATTACCACGAATGAAGGAAGACCAGAGCAATCAGAGAGGGTAGCAGAGGGTATAACTTAAGGAGCTGTTACTAGGATTTTTTTGTTGTTCCTGGTGGACTATTTTTCTCCTTGCCAGCAAGGAGGGAAAACCAGCAAGTTGTTTTCTCCAAGATTTTTTTTTTTTAGGTTTAAGAACACGGATTATGTTGTAGCAATTTCTTCGCTGTAAAGCGTCAGCTGAGAAGTCTAACAGTAAGAAGGGCAAGGGAAAACTGAATGCTGATGCAGAGAGTGCCAGCAGACATCATCCTCATTCCACGGGATGTTTGTAGCTATGGCAGTTGAAGTCTACACTTCCATATGCTTAACATACCCTATTTATAAGCCAATTTTAGCTGACCTAGCATGTATCAGTAGTACAGTTAGAGCCAGCAGCCTGCAGGAAAAAGTGGGCACAGGTGTTTCCATAGCAAGGCCTGTGAGTGTCTCCCATACATACTTCCAGTCTAAGCAAGCACATGAAAGGCTTGGCTTGTCGCTTACCTAAGGAACCAGGAAAACAAGGGGAAGCTAGATTTTGCTTGTGTCCTAATGCCCATATAAAAATAAAGACAGATGAAATACCCTTACTACCTTGTTAAATTCCATAAGCCGGAAGAGAACGTGCTGCACACAGGTACAAGTAAAATCCCTTGCTGGCAGGTTTGCAGAAACAAATCTTTTATTTACACAGGCAAGTCTATCTTTAGACCCCATTTACCTCTTTACATTTCTCGAATATTTACATGACTTCATGATGCTCCAAGAAGGGAGTGATGAACAAAAAGATTACAGAAACTGTCAAAAGCATAGCAAAAAAAACCCAACCTATCATTGTGCTTTAAAACTTATGAGCTAGAATAATGTAGAAGAAATGTAGTTTTAGCACTTTGGCCATAACGGTCATGCTCTAGAAGACACTTAAATAGCAGAGGGGATTTCAGAAGTGACCGTATCCAGAGGTTGCCAGTGACAATTCATGAGTGAATCGTAGAGTTCTTCGCTTGTCTCCGTGAATTGTCTGTTCATTTCATCAACATCCAAGTAGAGCTGTGGATCTGAAAATAAAAGCCTGGTAAGTCCAAGTATCAAATCTGAGGCATGCGCACAAAAAAACTTCACGTGAAATGGCTAATAAAATGTATTTTAAGCTAAGTGTAATAAGCTATTAGATCTACTAATTTTAGTGAGGTATTTAGTCCTCTAAAATTTTGAGCCTCACAACTCCAACTTTTGGGAATTTGTATATTAGAAGGCTGGGACTAGAACTGTCTTTCAAGATAAAGACAAAGACAATGTTTAAGATAGTAAAGATAACGTTTACGGATAATCAGCCATGAAACCCTCCCAAGAGTCATTTAATTCACTTCTACGGCAATACACGTTACATAGGATAGTTTCTAAACACTAACACAAAATGCCTCCACGTGAGGAACTTTGCAAACCTTCCAGGACACAAATATGTTTTGTACCGTATTTGTAAGTGCAAGCTGAATCCTCCTTTTGGAATCTGCAACATAAGCTTTTACCTCAGGGTGGAGAACAAAGCTTTTGCATATTACTGAGTTTCTAATATAAAATCTGTTTAGCGGAACCAATACAAAGAACAAAATTCTGTCTTAGACCATTTTCAAATGGGAATGAAGGCACAGGTACAAGAAACCTGCTGCGAAGCATTGACAGTGTCCCGTTTTACTTGATGCGGTCAGTGTATGCTGTATCAGCTTTAAAACCCCAGCTGATTGCAGATCAACCCCACAGAGGTTTGACCTCAGCTGAATTTTCAAGATGTTCTTCATCCAGTAGAGGTTGGCTTGTATTGTTAAAAGGCACAAGGATGGCTAAACTCAAGTGACAATGATAGAACCCTTATTACCGTCAGTAATTAGGTCATCACCGATTGCAGTCATAACTGAAGATTCCTGAAAGACAGAAAAGGCTAAGTTTAATCATAACTCATTTCAGAAAGCATCACAGATTCAAAGTGCTGCAGTCTCAACCCATTCCTTCTTCCTACAACTACAAGGATAGATGGCATTTTATCTATTTATTTTTAGAAGAAAGCCAATATTACAGTACAGGTTGGAAGGGACTTCCGGAGGTCACAACTAATACATTGACCACGATAAGACCACTTAAAACAACTGTTTAATTTGCTTTAAGCAAAGCAAATCAGAAGAATCAGAGCAAATCTGTACAACGTATTATCTGTGAAATATTTTCTTTACAGCAAGCGTGCACTATCTTTACCTCAAAAACAGCTGGAGCCATTAAAGAATCTCCTAAAGAGCAGTCTCCAACAGCTTGCATGCTGTCATAGGGAGCATAGGAGCTGTAGTTGTAGTCAGCGTAAGCATCGTAACTCCTCTGCGAGTGGTAGTTCTGGTAATCTTGGCAATAATCATTATAGTTGCATGACTGGTACCGCTGCAATTCTGCTTTCAGTCTGAAACATGAGAAGTTGCATACAGTCAGAGAACAAGAGACTGTAAACCCAGTTCTGAACTTAAACAATTTGTCAGCTTACATACTTCAAAGCTTAAAAGGAAGCTTTCCTAAACAGTCACCTAAGTGACAGCTTAAGTCACAGCTCAAAACCTCATTTCTATAGAAGCAAGCATCCTCACCTTTGCCAATACCAGAAGGAATTGTTCTCATGGATTAACTCCAGAGCCTTGACATGGTTACCTGTACACATCAAGTATTTTTAGCGTTGGCATAAGCAAGCTGCTGCTATGTCTCTGTGCTTTGCTAAAGATTGATTTAAGACCAGAGACATTTATCAAGCACAGCTGCTTTAAAGATGCAGTCTTAACCCTTCTATCTTTTGTTTGGTTAATTACTATTTCTTATTTCCAGAAAGAAGTGAATGGAGTCAGATTATCCATTTCAAAGAAGCATCTGACACTGCCTGTCAGTTTGCCATGTCTACCTCCACCTGCTCAGTTTTTTTGTTTGTTTAAAGTCCATTAAACATTCAACAGCTGCCAACTATACCGCTCAGGTGAAGTCAGTCTTGCTTAACAACACAATCACGATTCTCCAGCATGACGCCTTATTATTAGTGGGAGAATTACAAAATACACTGGTTCTTAAGAAGAAAGGGCCAGCTGATTAGCTTTCACTACTTTCCCTTTCAAGATTTTCTCAGGGGCAGCTTCAGACTAATGACAAGAACCAAGACAAGTGCTATCTGTACTAAAACTGAGGTACACTGCATAAAGAACATTCAGATAACCCAGCTGCATATTCAAAAAAATCCGCTGTTTAGACTTGTCTTCACTGATTCTGTACAGGCAGACCTCCTGTGGTTGCAGTGCCCAGTTTCTCTGACTTGAATTGGGGATGCAGAGAAGTGAGTTCTATGCTTTTGGGGAAGAATACAAGCTGAAGGCATTCTGAAATAGCTTCCAAACTCAGCAAACATGAGGGACAAACTAATCCAATGGCTGGGTATTTCAATGCTAAGAGAGCACGGTACTCAGCCATTCAGAAACGTATTACTGATGTGTATTTTAATACCTACATTTGTTTCAATACTGCAAAGCTACACAAGTTCTAATAAAGAGGTAATCCATTGTCTTGTTACTGTAGTAAACAAACAGAAGATACATCATCTTAGGTCTTCTGCTTCCAACTGCACTCTTCCTACATACAGTTGTGTAGGGAAGGAAAATCTGAAAATACTGTTGACGTTCTTCTGGATAGCCGAAGCAAGAAAACATGTTTGTGGCTTATTCTTGTTTTCAAAATAAAACAATATTAATTTAATCAAAAAATTTTGGCAAAGAAGTTTGGACAGTGCTCTCTTGGAGAAGAGCATTTCCATTCTAAAGCAGAAGGAGGCAACATTTGCAGAATTATGCTAGGTAAACAGAAACAGAAGTGTCATTTTTTACTATTTAACAGAACACACAAGCTAACCTCATGAACATACTGAAATTGTTTATATGAAGTCCTGTTTTGTCAGTATCCTGAATCAAAGTTCATCAAATTTGGTATCAATTCTTTAACCGTTCAGAGACCTGAATTGCCTTAAATAAGTGATAGAACTGAGCCGGTAGAGTAAGAAACCCTCTCAGGAAGTGCTAAGCTTTAAACTCCCCATTGCCCTAAGCTCATGAAAAGCAAAGAATAGCATTCTAAACCTGTTCTAGTAATAACGCCTTTGGCTTTCCCCCTGCGTTCCCATTTTTCCCCCCCACTTCTTTCCTGTCAACCCACTGTAAAACTAGTTATGTGCTTCTCTCAAACTAGAGGGAAAGCTCTAAGAACAAGAACTCCCTAGCATATAAAACCACTTGTTGTCCCTTCTACCTTATGCAGGCCCAAACCTGAAAATATTTACCAATGCATTCAGCTTTGCTACCGTTGAGAAACAAGGCTGGTTACAATGGCAGCTAAGCCCAAGTTGCGCTGTCTGGCTAGACTTAACAGTTGGATTCCCCCAGCCATCCTGAAGCAGGTTGATGAATCCAGGGAGTCAAAACATAGGACTTCTGCATTTCTGGTTTTGTAGACTGCATCCTGTGTGCAGCCACTACAGCAAGGGCCACAGACTTTCCAAAGGCAGAGCTACAAGAATCTGATTATTTAGAATAACTGTATCAATGCACAACTCCTTGGTTACCTTTTAGAAATTCCTATGCTCAGCCGGATTCCTTTTCCCCCCAGACCTGGTGCGTTCTGGCAGTCTTGCAGTGCCCTCATCTGATCACCTTGCTCACCAAATCTGTCATAGGCATACCCTCTACTATTTTCAAAAGGGAGAAAACCAATTCTGGTATGCATAACAGTTACAAAGCTAACGAATTCAATTTCTGTCTTCTACAAAAAACAGAAGATAGCAGCTACTATAGCTTCTATTACTTAAGCAACCTCTCTGGCATGCGCACGTGCACAGAAAAGGCTTTCACCAAATTAAAAAACTTGGGCCAGAAACAAAAAGCTTTGCAGCAACTTTCTAGCAGCAACTGCTTAGTTTTTTGTGGGGGTAGAGTTTTTTTTTTTTTTCTTGTTTGTTGATAAATGATAGAAAACAGAAAAGTATGTCCCTTTTACGGGGTTGGCAAACACAAGTTTTGATGAAAACTCTCCCCCCCACACACAATTTTTGTCATTTTGTTTAAAGTAATTACTTTCTTTGTTAGAGGATTTGACAAATTTGATTTAGTGTTCTATCAGTTTGTCCTCAATGCTGAGTGAAGCAGTGATGCTTACTTTAGCCCCAAAATTTAACTGAACTGTACCCACAATGCTGAATTAGGGAACAACGTTAAGTAGGTGAGGTGTATTCAGTGCTATAAAATTAAAAATAAATAAATAAAATAAAAACCACAAAAAAACACATGAAGTGGTTGTTGGTACTTTGTGTATTCTGAACATATTCAGCTAAGTCTTGAACTAAACTTAACTTGCAGGGGATGAGAGAGAAGACTTTGCCTGCAGAACAGCGAGCAGAACCATCTGAAAGGTATGACATCTATTAATTTAAAACTTACTTGAAGGAAGAAAGAAATCTCCTTTTTCAGTACGGTCTGCACCTGAAAGGTGGTGACAGTTCTCAGTAAAAGGAATGGGAAATCCAATGAAAATTTTGTATTTTGAGGGAGCTGCAAAGTCTGGATTGTGTTTGAAGATCAATAGAACTTTGAGAAAATTGTTGTTTTTATGAAAGGAAGGAAGATGAGCAAGAATAAAAGTACTGATACACCACTTTTTATCCCAAGTTTATCTTCTGAGTAGGATACGAAGATGGGAAACGAGGCACGTTATAATGCTGTATCCACAGAAAGGATCTTTGCTATTGGAGGCCTAATTTTTTCCTTCTACAGGAAATATGGCTCATTTTGTAGTTTGACTAAATCTGTAGCGTTACAAATTTTGCTTTGACAGATATTTCATGGTTTATAACTCAGTTTACTTATAACAAAATAATTTGTCCCTCCTAATGTTCCCTAGGGGAAAAGCTATTAGTTTTAGCTATTTAATTGCTTGCAGTTTGAAAGCTCTGTCCTAATGGGATGATTCTTTCTGAAGCATTCTTTAGAAGGTGAAGTAGGGGAAGTGAGTTACAGTTCAGGAGGATGTTTATTGATGTGTTTTTTTCTTTATTTTTTAAGCAAAAACATGGAGGAAGATTTATGATTTATTATTCTTTTTTTTAATACTCCTTTCATGATGAAGTTAATTGTCTGCTTTGAGTTCACATGAAGACCATGTGTTCTTTAGGATCATTTGAGGCCAAATGCTAACTCATCTCTAAAATAAAAAAAATCCAGCAGAATTAATTGAATTTCTTCTTGAGGAGACTGCTTTGTGTTATACTGCTTTCTTGGTTTAGGTCAAATGAGTTATCCTCCAGATAATATTGATGGCTTTTCCTTCTGGGCAAATGGTGTTTTGGGTAATAATGCTTGAGTTAAGGGACTTTGCACTCGGTTTTTAGGGGGTTGCTCTTTTCAAAGAACAGTAGCAGGGAATTTTGTCGACTCTATGCTCATCTGCCAAGCAATTCTTATGTGACCATGGGCATTCTTTGGCTTGCAGAAAGAACTCAACACTTTGTTTTGGCATCTAAAAGTTGGACTTCACAACAACCACCTTTTCAGGGGTGGAAGCGACTGGCTTTAAGGTTCTGGTACAGGTGCAATCAGGTGCTGGGTTTTAATTATGTTTTTTTCAAACTGTTCTAAATTGTCTCTGTTAGAACTCCTTTCTACTTCTCCATTTAGGAAGGAGATACAGCAAACTCATACTGCTTTTGATTTCGTTCACAAAGTTTATTGCAGTGCCCTACCTTTTGTTTGTAGAGTAGGTAGTGGTGGTAGTGTTTTTTGTGATGCTGGTCTCTGTTGGGTGCCATGTTCTGGAGCAGGAGCACCACACTGATCTGCTGGCAAGAGTCCCTTTGGACAGTTGAGTTGGAATACTCAATAAATCTCTGGCCCACCAATGCTATATATCTATGCATGTGTGTGTATATATATATATATTTTATATCCTGAGTCCAATTGTAGATTAGACTTGCTTGAAGGCTGACAACTGTCTTTGCCCCCTTGAAGCTCACAGGTGTTAACAGAAAGAGGAATATGGGCTGTTATGGGCAAGCGATAGTTGTCTGAATGAAGATCTATTTTGATGTAAGACTTTTTTCAGAATTCTAATGGATTGACAGTTCGGATTAGAGAAAAGTCTGAGCATATGCCTTAGGGATCTTTCTTCCTCTATGCAGTTACAGTGCTAAGCAGGCTGTTGTCAAGTATTTGACAAGTTTAGACCAGTTCTCCTCCTCAGTATTGTGGGAGTTTGACCTGGTGTCTTCCAGTGCGATCTAATGCACTTCTGTACTGACTGACTGATTGGCTGCAAGATAAGCTTTGATGTCACGGTTTTTCCAGGCATACTTCATTTTCTTGCCATAGTACTTTTGTTAGAGTTATTCCCTATTCCACTTCTGGTTTGGGTTATTTTTTCCCCATTTGCTCTTGGATTAGGATATCTTTCTGGTTTTGAGCTAGGCTTTTTTAAGTACCAGAAAAACGCCTTTGTATGCCTTACAAAAGGGATCTGTATTCATGTCTGAAAAGACTTCTGGAATGTTGGCATACCCAAACACCTCTGCTGTTCCTGCTGATGGCCACATGAAAGCCAGAGCTGCTTCTGAAGCTTAGGCCATATTACCTTGCCACACAAGTCTAAGGCGTCCCTATTCTATCAGAGCTGTTGGCAGTGTTTCCCATGTGTATGTGTGCATATGTGCACTCTTTCTGTATTTTTGTGAGCTGTTCTTTTATATCCCTGCAAAAGATACACGTGCATCGCAGAATCAGAGAACCAGTCCTATTTAAAGGAAGCACTGGAAAATAACAATCTAAATCAGCTCTTCTATTTCAGGTCTTCTGGCTTAGTCATTGTTCCCATGTGAACGGTGCACTTATGTATGTCCTTTTCATTGCTGCTGTTAATAAAGTTTTTCCTATTTAGAACATCAAGTATTTACCAGCGTTTAGCAACTTGTGAGACAGCTTTAGTTTTTTTCTGATCAGCAGGTTTCAATTCTAGGACTAATAACAGCTCTAATATCTTGAAAAAAAAATTTGGCTGGTAATTTCTTTTTCTCTTTTTTCCCCCAACTTCTGTACTGTCGTGTGCTAGCAATGTGACCAGCTACAAATTCAGTACTGCTGCGTCCAATGGTCTGTCTTCAGGAGTGAGTAGCGGAGGCGGCAAAATGAGAAGGGAAAGAGGAATACACTATTTATCAGGAGCTGTACAAGAACAGGTAAGTGACTCTTAAATTAATTGCTGTCACTGAGCTTACTGAAGTAACTAGCTAAGTGTGTCAGTTTTATTGCATCATAGTAAATTATAACAATACCGCTTTATTTTTGCATTGTTTTTGTTTTCTTGTGGGTTTCAGAGCAGGCTCCAATTGATTTCCTGTGTTTGAATACCTGAACTTTGCTTATGTAATTTTGAAATTTTTAATTCTCTTACCTTCTCTTCAGATTCTTCAAACTATAACATTTCTCGTTAGCAATTGAATGAATGAGTCCTAAGAAGAGAAGTTTTGGTGAAGGTTTGTATAGTTTTTCTACAGGAATGATACTTGAAACGAGTGCCAAGTATAAAAAGAAAAAAAAAGCTTAATTTTTGGTTTCATATTTAAGTCATACAGAAAGATACAGGCCAAGAGTGTGAAAAAGAGTAGTAGAAGAGAGCATTCTGCATGTCTGCTAACGATGACTCAGTTTTTGATACTCACCAAACTCATTGTGAGAGAGTTTTTTTCTCATTTTAATAGGAAAAATCTATTCCATAAAACTATGACCATGAATATTCAGATTACTTTTTCTTTTATTGGATGTTATATAAGCTGCCTGTAAGTTAATTTAAGTATTTATGTTAACATTAAGTATTTAATTAATATTAAGTTAATATTAAGTATTTAAGTTAATTTAAGTTTCAAATCATTAAATGGGACTTCTGGATGATGCAATATAAAGAAATCGTAAACACTGTTGTTTATTCCTGTAACGCAAATAAAATAATGGTCCAAATATCAAAAGTTCCATAAACTTTTCAAATCAAAACTGTGAAACAGATGTAAGCTACAGGATGCACTGAATATGAGTAGTACCAACTTACATCCCTGCCTAGTCATTTCTAAGTAGATCATGATAGTACTGTACAAATTTCGGTCAGATTTTCTATGCCATTTAAAACATAACTCATCCAATCTTAGTAATCAAATAAAGTAAGTGGCAGGGATGAAAATTGAAGTTGTTAAGAGGCTCTCTTCTGATTTTTATATTTGCATCCTGATACATGGTATAGACTGTATTTACCAGAACACAATCTTCAGTGCTGCTAGTCTGACTTTCTTTGGTGCTTTTTGTGTTTAGTTTGGTTGTTGAACCTACCTGCTTCTTTAAACATTACCTTTTTCCACGTTCACTGCTGTAATGACTTTAGAAACTTTGGCAGCTATCCTGCCTAATTTTGCAAGAGGAACACTTTCTCACTTGTCTTGAGAGTGTACTCTTAATTGAAGCCATGCGAGGGTAGTTAGAAAGGATGATGCTTCTCTAGAGCTTTGATGACTAAAGTATAGAAAAGAAAGAAAAAAAATGTGATCTGTGCGTCTCTGTTCTGCACAGGTTTTGAGTTAACTTTCAGTGTTCTTGCTGTACAGTTGTTGAATAGAGTATAATGTGGAAGCAGGCCTGCCATAAATTAAAATGACGTGGTAGACAGAGGTGGGGAGATCGGGATTTCTTCTGGAAACTTGCTTTCTCTTAATTTGTATGGATTTTTGTTCTATTTAATTTTGTTAATAAATTGGGTGGGATGGGGTGAGAAAGTAGTATGTCTTGTATAAGAAAAATTAAAATTTGCAACTTTAGGAAGTGGAGGAACCAGTGCTACCGAACATACCCCTACCCATCAGTGCTGCATCGCTGCCTCAGTTCAATTCTAGTTTCGTTGGTAGTAGCGCTGTCTCAGCGTCACCGAGCGCTGTTTCAACAGCAGCAATGAGCACGGCAACTCCAGCAGCTGCGACGGGCATGGCAAATCCATCAGAGGTGGAGGGCATGACAGATCCATCAGAGGTGGAGGGCATGACAGATCCATCGGAGGTGGAGGACTTGACAGATCTATCAGAGGAGGAGGTGGAGGACATGATATATACAACGGCGATGTCGGGCATAACGTGTTCAACAGTGCCCTCAGGCTTGACATATCCAATAATGGCGGCGGGCATGCCATACCTGCTGATGAGAAAGGACATATCAAGGTCAACAGCGGCAACGACAAGCGTGGCAAATTCAACGGAGGCGGCAGGCATGGCAGATGCAGCAGCGACGGCAGCGGGCAAGGTAAATCTTTATGCTATAAATAATGTTTACAATGAGTATACTGCTTTATTGCGAGTTGACTTTTTCTATGGTGCTCATGAAACTAACAAATATTAGTTTCTACGCAGCTGAATGAATTGGGGTTGTATGCCAGTTTGGGGAAAAAGGCATAAATGTTTTGATTCTGCTTCTCTCAGTCTTAGAGCCTGCCAACTCCCATTTAACGTGATTGTATAACTGCTTCAAATGCTGTGGAAGTCTGCGGGGGAAGGGGGGTGTGGACTTTATGCCACGTTATTTATAGTGGTTTTGGCAGGGGTAGAGTTAATTTTCTTCGTAGTAGATGATGCTAGATGATGCTGTGTTGCAGATTTGTGAGCAAAACAGTGTTGGTAAGGCACTGGTGATTTAGCTGTTGCTGAGCAGTGCTTACACAGTGACAAGTCCTTTTCTGTGTCTCACGCTGCCCTGCCAGCGAGGAGGTCGGGGATGCACAAGAGGCTGGGAGGGCACTCAGCCAGGACAGCGGAGCCCAGAGGACCGAAGGGATATTCCACACCATTTAGCATCGTGCTCAGCAATAAATGCTGGGGGAAAGAAGGGGAAGGAGTGGGGAGTATGTACAGGGTTATGGCATTTGTCTTTCCAGGTAGCCATTACATGCGATGAGTCATTAATGCTACCTCAAATTTAACAACTTTACTTCTTTATTTCCAGTTCTTTTCCCTGTTCCACTTGGAGGGAGTGAGCGAGTGGCTGTGTGGTGCTTAGTTGCCTGCAATGGTTAAACCACAACTTTATTTAAGTTATTAAATTAGAGGTAACGTGGTCATATAAGCCTCACATAGAATGAGCCTAGGGTGCAATAATTGGCATATTATTGCAATAAAATAAACATTAATCTGTTCCAGAGTACTTGAAATATTTTTTGTACGGTTTGAAGTAGACAGCTGCTTTAACATGTTGAGGTGTTTGCTGAAGTTCTTGGAGTATCATTGGGCTGAGTTTGCCGTTCTTCAGCTTCCTGGCTTGCTTTTCCGTGCATTTAGACCTAAGTAGCATCTCCAGCTTTTCCTCTCAGTTTCTGGAATTTGGTTTTGAAGATATTGTCCTATACCCACTTGGAAACTTCCCTGTGTTTTATTATTACTTTTATCTGCAAAATAACTCAAACATCAGGTTTTTCGACGTCACTGCGGGACTTCTGTTGGGTAGTGAATTCAAGTAGTTGTTGCTCTTAAATATAAACCTTTAATTCTTTTGAAAATACAGATACAACCAACAAGTACTGTTAGCAGTCCTGAGTTCGCGTTTTCATCTCCAGTTGTGAAATCTACTGAGGCAGAAGTGCTACCTACGTCTTCTGTAAGTAAAATAATAAAGGAGCTTGACTTTTTTTCTTAGGCATTTAGTAGGCTGTTGCAGAACACTAAAGCAGAATCTGCCTTGATGGAGAAAAGTATGTAGGCTTCTGGCTTATAATTTGTCATTCAGCATGCGTGCTACAAATGTGAAGAGCAGCTTTCAGATTTGGTTTTGTGTGTGCATTCGATTGAAGTTCCTGTGGCTTGAGAATCTGAAAAACCTCTCTTGTTCATAGCAGATTGGGTTTACATTTAGTGTTCCCGTTGTAAAATCGGCAGAACTTTCTGGACCCAGTGGTACTCCAGTGACGCCCTTTCTTACCCTAGGTAACTGAAACTTTAGCACTTCAGATCTGAAGTGCTGATTTTCCTTTTTTTCTTTATTAAATCTTCAATCTGTCCTGTCTGCGCATGCTAGCAATTCCAGGCAGTGTTGGACTTCTGCAGTATTTTTCCAGTGACAGATCTGCTTTTATAATTTTTGTTTTGTTTTGTTGCTTTTTGTTTTGCTTGTAATCATAAAGCATTGCAAAGTAAGTAGAATTTGTGAAGATTCTTATGTGAGAAGCATGAAAGCTGGAAATTCTTGTTTCTAACAAAAGTGAGTATAATCTGCTCTAACTAGGTCACATTGTGAAAGCTGGTTTTGTTTTCTTTTGTTTCAAAAGACACCACCACCTCAACCAACATCAACACACAGAAAGAGGAGGTCAAAGATTTTGCTGGTGGTCCCTTCACCACTGCCCACGTCTTAAAGGAAGGAAGCGTCTTAGACGTTCTAAAAAATCCTGGTGAGATAATGAACTCCTTTTAAAAAGATGCTGCAAAAAATACGCTAGCATTTTTTATTAAAAAAAAACCAACACACGACTTATGGTTAATAGAGTATCTGCTATAAATATGAATGTAGGAGAGCATTACATTAAGCGCTGCGTTTGTTAGGGTGCATCTGCCCCCTTCTATTCTAAGTGGTGTTTGTTGCTGGAAGTAAAACTGCAAGATGAAAAGCAGATGGGTTGCATCTCCTTTACGTGTTAGGATGTAATTGTAAATGAGGTACTAAGAGAATTAGCCAGATAATCGGTGTTTCATTTTAAGTAAATACAATTTGTGGAATTGAAAAGGAAATGTTTGTAAAACTCAACACTCCTGTCCCACCTTCAGCCCAGGTGAAGAAAGAATAGGAAAGAGCTTCAGTTCCAAATACATGGCGAAAGCTGCGAATCTTTGGGCCTTAGCTTACAATGGCTCCTGTGGATTAAAATTTAAACTGCAAACAGAAGTGGAGTGTTTTACGTTAAAAACCCTTTTCTGAATTTTGTTTTTAAGCAATTGCAATTGTTTTCAACAGTTTCATAAAGTGTGTCTGTGGAAAAGATATCTTTTAAGAAAAAGGGCTTTATTGAATTTGATCTTTTCCCAAAAGTCTTCTTCTAACTTACATACTTGTGAAGAAGGCAGCACATTTCTCTACTGGAAAGAGCTAAGTGAGAGAAAATACATTGTGCATTTTGTTTAAGGAAAGACCTCTGAGTGAAGTGACATTCACTTTCTTTATCGGTTTAAAAGAAGCAGAATCGAAATCCACATTGTTCAAAGACTTCATTTTTGACTAAAAAAAAACCAACAAACAAACCACAAAACAACTATGTTCAAGGTAGATTTACAAGCAACTTGAGCTGCTGTTTAAGATGCATTTCCTTTAGTCTTTCTGTATTAGTAGCTTGTCTTTTCTGTTAAAATTGCCACCTTTTAAATAAGGAGTTGTCCTGTGTCCGATGCATTTTGAAAAAGATTATAGAAAATTAGACAGTTGTTCAATTGTCTTGAGTTTTTATTATTTAATTAATATTCAGCATCTGTGGGAAAATACCGTACGGATTGCTGCTCCGAGTACAAACTTCTGTACAGTTACTGGAGTAGATTTGAGTCATCTGCTACGGAAGGAGGAGCTTTAGAAATTTGATTCGATTGGGCATCGCGTCTTAATCAAATTGTATTATTTCCATTCCACGTTGGACTGTCAGATTTCAGTCAGCTACTGTCTGTTTGTACTTGTATCGACCAGTGAAAATGTTGATTTAAAGCTTGCTTGGAAACAAAGAGTTAAATGAAGCTTTAACGAAATGTTCTGTTGTAACCCAGTGCAGCAGATGAAATTTCATCCGTTTAGATAAGATTTCTGGGGACTTCCTGTTGCGCTCGGTCTGAATGTCTAGTTGTAACCATTGGCACCTGAGTTGAAATTTTTGCCCTCTAGTAAAGTCACTTAGTTACATGTAGTGAGGTGCTGCGCTAACAGGAAGACTTTTTTTTCTTGCTTCCTAGACTTTGGATTGTTGAAAACACGCTCTTCTACGTCTGCACAACCTACAACAAGCACAGTGGTTTATACTAGGCCTGCAATAACAACTTTTTCTGCAGGTAAAGAGACTTCTAAACAAGCATCGCACTGGCAATCTGATACATGTGACCCTTTTCTGCAAAACAAAGACATAAAGGACAAATGTGTAACTTGTCAAGCTACTAAAGCGTCAACAGTTGAGAGTATGAAACAGACAGTAAGTTCAAGTCAATGCGACACCTCAAAGCCAGCAGCGCCCCCAGCAGGGATGCTGGGCTTTGGAGACAAATTCAAAACAGTACCTGGAACGTGGGATTGTGATACATGTCTTGTCCAAAACAAACCGGAAGCTACAAAATGTATAGCATGTGAGACACCAAAACCTGGAACGGGAGTAATGCCTGCTCTGACATGACCAGTGGTCACAGACAGCTCGGTGACAGTGACATCCTCCTCGAGCAGCACTGACACAACAGCCACTCTGGGCTTTGGAGACAAATTTAAGAAGGCGAAAGGCTCTTGGGACTGTGGAATATGCCTTGTACCAAATAAGACGGAAGATAACAAATGTGTAGCCTGTCAGTCTGAGAAACCAGGTATGGTCCTTTTTTTCCTGTTGTTTCCATCCTAGCCTCTGTGAATCTTGTACAGAATAAAAGTACGTTGCATATATGGAATATTTTAAGCAACACGATTCCCAGGTACGGTTGATGGATTAGCGGCTGTCTGCAGGATTGGTTTACAGGCACTTCAGAGGTCTCAGCCCAGGTTCCAGCCTGTCGCATAAATTGAACTGATTGTGAAATGTATTAGTACGGAGCTGGATCAATGCAGATACCCCCGGCTTTGCAGCTGGTGAGGGAAGATGGCTGAAGTGGGTGACTTAATTTAAAAACAACATAGTGATTTTTCACTGGCGAAAATGAGAACTCCATAGAAAGAGTTAAAAATTAGTGTTTTTCGCTTTCAAAAAATAAGTAAAAAAAATTACAGAATGTGTCCAAAATGCCTCTACTCACCGTTTGTATGTAATTGAGGGGAGATGTGAAGCCAGATTTCAAGACAGTGTAGTCTTAACTAGTCTTAAGCTAAAGCAGAGAGATGCCTATGAAGGTCAGTGGTAGGCTTCAAGAAAGCGAGTGACCCGCTGGGTAACTTCTTCAGGGCAGTACTGGGTTGTTTCCCATTGTGTGTGACCGTAATTGATTTTGAGCGTGGTTGTATTGTTTTTAAAATACGATTCTAATTTTAACTTTGACTCTAAATGTCATTTAACATGCCATTACATCGAAAAACACCTGTGCGAATATATCGTGGAAGAAACAAATTAAGATGGACTAGACCAGGCTTTTGTAATCATCCTGTGCGGTAAGACTGAAATTTCATGAGGTAAGATAATGGATTTCAGACAGAGTTGATTCTCTTGGACTTCCAACCTCTGAGCGGTCAGTCGGCATCTTTGTCTGAGGCTCTTGCCATTGCAAGGAGGAATTTTGGAAATGAGGGGTTTACTGTGACCATGGTGCAGTGAATTGCACGGTTACGTTGCACTTGTCAGGAGGAAGAGCGATGCAAGTAATACTAGGATAAAAGTTTTCTGCGTGTGCCGTGGAAGGGAAGAGCCATTCTTGTCTTTCCGGTTTTGAATTTGAAGCGTTATCTTCTGCTTCTCTCTTAAAAGGCACCTTTTTTTTTAAAAGGCACCTGTCAGGCCTCTTTATGGAGGTTACACTGTGGTCAACAGCAGCAGAAGCTTGTGTGCTGAACAGAGTTGTGTGTTGTTTGGAAGCTTTGAGTTCCACTCTGGTTTTTTTGTTTGTTTCTTTGTTTCTTTGTGGGTTTTTTGGTGGCTTTTATTTTCTTCAGGGGCGGGGGGGGGGGAGCTGCGGAGTAGTTTTGAACATTTCTGTGGGATTTGACAAATCAAATTTAAAAGTTAATGTTCATTTTATAGTTCATGTTCAAACAGGATGGTTAACTGTCTTGTTTGTCTCACAGAGGGTCCAACACCTGTGACCAGTAGCAGTGCATCTGCATTTTCTGCTCCTTCTGGAGAATTTCTGGATTTAGACAAATTCAAGAAGCCTGAAGGAAGCTGGGATTGGGAGACCTGCTTGGTTCAAAACAAAGCAGAGGCCACGAAGTGTGTAGCCTGTGAAAGTGCAAAGCCAAGCACCAAAGCAGAGCTCAAAGGTAATACTTAATGATTAAAACGAGGATGCATATTCTGTGATTTATTTTTTGGTTTGCTCTGATTTTTTTTATTTTCTTACCTGTTAAGCACAATTATTTTTTCCTTTGAGGTGTGGCAAAATTATTCGTTTTTCCTGTAGGAATATTGCCTAGATAACTTCTGTTTCCACACTTTTCCCCAAGAATAAGTTTATCCTTTTTAGAGAAAAGCTTTCATTAATGACGTGCTTGTTCTTTACATGCCCTACACGTTGTTCATTTGGAGTTCAGACTAAAAACATGATCTTTCAAAGAAGTTCGTATACTTTTTAAAGCCAGGTGGTGGGCAGAAAACACAGTTGTGAAAAGTTTTATGTAGAGAGGAAGCATGGGGTTTTCTTGTTTGTTTTACTGTTTGGTTGGTTGTTTGTTAAACAGTTTTGACTGGAAAGATCAGGACTAGAATGTAGTTCAAACCTTCATGTACTGCAGATACACCGTGGGTTACGGACTTGACATTCACTTATTTCTGCAGGTTTTGGTACTGCGACTGCGTCCACAAAATGCTGCCTTGCCATCATTTACATTCGGTGTTCACTCAGAGTGTTCAGGTGCAGAGTCTGCAGCTGCCTCACAGTTTACTTTGGGAAGGACAGAAGAGAAGCAGGATTCTGTCACTACTGCTGCTCCGTTAGTGTTTGGAAAGAAAGCTGACACTGAAGAGTCAAAGACACAGCCTATCTTTTCAGTTGGGAAGTCCGAGCGTACAAAAGAAGAGAGCACAGCAAAACCTATGTTCAACTTCAGTTTCGTTAAACCATCAGAGAAGGAACCTGAGCAAGCAAAGCCAGCTTTTTCATTTGGGGTCCAAACCAGTACTTCAGGTAAACAGAATATCTTTTGTCTTCACTTGTGCGCTTATGTCCATCAAGTAAGACCTCTGAAACCATACTAGAAAAAATCTGCGGGATTTGATATGTTCATGTACTAGAGCTTTAGAAAAAGTTTAATTCCTATATGCAGCATGTCTTCTGTCCTGGTTATTGATACGTACGCAATTAGTAGCAATCCCTTTTTTGATCTCAACACTAGGTTTAGACAAAAAATTGCGACACCTTAAGGAACCTGTCCTGCATCTCATACAAGCACAGAAGTTGCAGTGTCTCAATGCTAGCAGTACAGTTGGTGGTAAAATCTTTAGTAGGGTGAAATAGAGGCCTCACACTTTTCAGAGAAAAAAAGAGATGAGAGAGAGTATCTTATTCCCACGTACTTGCAACTATGCTGCAGAGTGTACTGCTGTTACTCTAGTGCTACAAAGGTCCAAAAATCACTGAACAGTTATTAGCCAGTTTTGTATTCCTTTAATTTGTTGAAAGACTGCAGTAGAGGATTGAAGTTTTTATTGAGGATCACTGTGTGGAAAAATTCTGATTGTTAAATGTCATTTGTATGACTTAAGAACCGCGTTTTGGAGTACAGAATTCAGTATTAATTCCAGAAGGGGTAAGGGGAAGGACATTAGCTAGTAATCCCGAACAAAAGCAGTGTATAGAGCTATACTGATTTTAATCGCAGTATTCTTACAGTTGGTCTGTTACTGAACAGATATGTTTTGGGGAGATATGGTGGCCAGGGAGGCGTGTGTGTTTGTGTGCTTCCTCTTCTAGTTAAGGTTCTGGGGTTTGGTTTAGTCAGGAAAATTCGATGAGGCACCTTGTGTAAAAGGAAATGTTAACCAGCATTTTTCAACACGGTGTAGTCCCTTAAAAGTGTCATAGATGAAAAGAGGCCATAAACGCTGGGGGAAAAAGTTAGTGGGAAACTGAGAGCAGGATCACATTCAGTAGTGAGAGAGCAGCAGCCTAGGGAAAGCTGATGAATGACTGTAACAGATAGTTCTATTTTAAGTGTAAAACAACACTCAGTACTTTATAATGGTGGTCTTACCAGAGGGTTCTTCTCCATGGCTCCTAAAAGCACGTCTTGAAGGCATTCGAGTGCAGTGAACTTAAGCTGTAAGAGTTGGGCTGGTAAGCTTGGCCTGATTTGAAGCTGTAGGCACGGGGCTATAATTTCTGAACAGGCTACAAAAGAAACTGTACCACTGTGCTTTTCAGTGCTCCGTTTAGCAAAGCCATCAAATTGTTGCAGGCAATTGATGTTGTTCTTCTAAGAGCACCTGAAAGATATTTTTGTTTGAAGAGTTCAGAGGTACCGGTTAATACTGGTTCAGATAATTACAGCCAGCTCTTGGTGTTTGTGACCAATAAAGTTTGTGGCTCCAAAAGGAGTGGGTTAGTGCTAACTGATTAACTGCTGTATATGCAGAAATATGGAATCTGATTACTTACGCAGAGAGCACTTAAAATGTATTGTTTTGCTGGCTCTCAGTGAGTTGCATCTTAATGCTACCAAGGAATAAGCTTTTTGCTTCTGGCCCAAGTTTTTTAATTTGGTGAAAGCCTTTTCTGTGCACGTGCACATGCCAGAGAGGTTGCTTAAGTAATAGAAGCTATAGTAGCTGCTATCTTCTGTTTTTTGTAGAAGACAGAAACTGAATTCGTTAGCTTTGTAACTGTTATGCATACCAGAATTGGTTTTCTCCCTTTTGAAAATAGTAGAGGGTATGCCTATGTCAGATTTGGTGAGCAAGGTGATCAGATGAGGGCACTGCAAGACTGCCAGAACGCACCAGGTCTGGGGGGAAAAGGAATCCGGCTGAGCATAGGAATTTCTAAAAGGTAACCAAGGAGTTGTGCATTGATACAGTTATTCTAAATAATCAGATTCTTGTAGCTCTGCCTTTGGAAAGTCTGTGGCCCTTGCTGTAGTGGCTGCACACAGGATGCAGTCTACAAAACCAGAAATGCAGAAGTCCTATGTTTTGACTCCCTGGATTCATCAACCTGCTTCAGGATGGCTGGGGGAATCCAACTGTTAAGTCTAGCCAGACAGCGCAACTTGGGCTTAGCTGCCATTGTAACCAGCCTTGTTTCTCAACAGTAGCAAAGCTGAATGCATTGGTAAATATTTTCAGGTTTGGGCCTGCATAAGGTAGAAGGGACAACAAGTGGTTTTATATGCTAGGGAGTTCTTGTTCTTAGAGCTTTCCCTCTAGTTTGAGAGAAGCACATAACTAGTTTTACAGTGGGTTGACAGGAAAGAAGTGGGGGGGAAAAATGGGAACGCAGGGAGAAAGCCAAAGGCGTTATTACTAGAACAGGTTTAGAATGCTATTCTTTGCTTTTCATGAGCTTAGGGCAATGGGGAGTTTAAAGCTTAGCACTTCCTGAGAGGGTTTCTTACTCTACCGGCTCAGTTCTATCACTTATTTAAGGCAATTCAGGTCTCTGAACGGTTAAAGAATTGATACCAAATTTGATGAACTTTGATTCAGGATACTGACAAAACAGGACTTCATATAAACAATTTCAGTATGTTCATGAGGTTAGCTTGTGCGTTCTGTTAAATAGTAAAAAATGACACTTCTGTTTCTGTTTACCTAGCATAATTCTGCAAATGTTGCCTCCTTCTGCTTTAGAATGGAAATGCTCTTCTCCAAGAGAGCACTGTCCAAACTTCTTTGCCAAAATTTTTTGATTAAATTAATATTGTTTTATTTTGAAAACAAGAATAAGCCACAAACATGTTTTCTTGCTTCGGCTATCCAGAAGAACGTCAACAGTATTTTCAGATTTTCCTTCCCTACACAACTGTATGTAGGAAGAGTGCAGTTGGAAGCAGAAGACCTAAGATGATGTATCTTCTGTTTGTTTACTACAGTAACAAGACAATGGATTACCTCTTTATTAGAACTTGTGTAGCTTTGCAGTATTGAAACAAATGTAGGTATTAAAATACACATCAGTAATACGTTTCTGAATGGCTGAGTACCGTGCTCTCTTAGCATTGAAATACCCAGCCATTGGATTAGTTTGTCCCTCATGTTTGCTGAGTTTGGAAGCTATTTCAGAATGCCTTCAGCTTGTATTCTTCCCCAAAAGCATAGAACTCACTTCTCTGCATCCCCAATTCAAGTCAGAGAAACTGGGCACTGCAACCACAGGAGGTCTGCCTGTACAGAATCAGTGAAGACAAGTCTAAACAGCGGATTTTTTTGAATATGCAGCTGGGTTATCTGAATGTTCTTTATGCAGTGTACCTCAGTTTTAGTACAGATAGCACTTGTCTTGGTTCTTGTCATTAGTCTGAAGCTGCCCCTGAGAAAATCTTGAAAGGGAAAGTAGTGAAAGCTAATCAGCTGGCCCTTTCTTCTTAAGAACCAGTGTATTTTGTAATTCTCCCACTAATAATAAGGCGTCACGCTGGAGAATCGCAATTGTGTTGTTTAGCAAGACTGACTTCACCTGAGCGGTATAGTTGGCAGCTGTTGAATGTTTAATGGACTTTAAACAAACAAAAAAACTGAGCAGGTGGAGGTAGACATGGCAAACTGACAGGCAGCGTCAGATGCTTCTTTGAAATGGATAATCTGACTCCATTCACTTCTTTCTGGAAATAAGATCTAGTAATTAACCAAACAAAAGATAGAAGGGTTAAGACTGCATCTTTAAAGCAGCTGTGCTTGATAAATGTCTCTGGTCTTAAATCAATCTTTAGCAAAGCACAGAGACTTAGCAGCAGCTTGCTTATGCCAACGCTAAAAATACTTGATGTGTACAGGTAACCATGTCAAGGCTCTGGAGTTAATCCATGAGAACAATTCCTTCTGGTATTGGCAAAGGTGAGGATGCTTGCTTCTATAGAAATGAGGTTTTGAGCTGTGACTTAAGCTGTCACTTAGGTGACTGTTTAGGAAAGCTTCCTTTTAAGTTTTGAAGTATGTAAGCTGACAAATTGTTTAAGTTCAGAACTGGGTTTACAGTTTCTGTTCTCTGACTGTATGCAACTTCTCATGTTTCAGACTGAAAGCAGAATTGCAGCGGTACCAGTCATACAACTATAATGCTTATTGCCAAGATTACCAGAACTACCACTCGCAGAGGAGTTACGATGCTTACGCTGACTACAACTACAGCTCCTATGCTCCCTATGACAGCATGCAAGCTGTTGGAGACTGCTCTTTAGGAGATTCTTTAATGGCTCCAGCTGTTTTTGAGGTAAAGATAGTGCACGCTTGCTGTAAAGAAAATATTTCACAGATAATACGTTGTACAGATTTGTGTGAATCAGCAAAAAGAATCCGAAGTTGAAAACATGCTTTCTGCTTAGTGTGAAGTTAAAAGAGCAGATTCCATTCAGAGGTGTTTGTATTTAAGTGCTTAAATAGTAAATCCATAGAATTAGTGATTTATACACCATTATTTGTTCACGCATACCAAAGAATGGTTTTGACAGCATAATTGCGTACGCTTCTTCTGTTCCTGTTCTTCTGATTTGCTTTGCTTAAAGCAAATTAAACAGTTGTTGTAAGTGGTCTTATCGTGGTCAATTTATTAGTTGTGACCTCCGGAGGTCCCTTCCAACCTGTACTGTAATATTGGCTTTCTTCTAAAAATAAGTAGATAAAATGCCATCTATCCTTGTAGTTGTAGGAAGAAGGAATGGGTTGAGACTGCAGCACTTTGAATCTGTGATGCTTTCTGAAATGAGTTATGATTAAACTTAGCCTTTTCTGTCTTTCAGGAATCTTCAGTTATGACTGCAATCGGTGATGACCTAATTACTGACGGTAATAAGGGTTCTATCATTGTCACTTGAGTTTAGCCATCCTTGTGCCTTTTAACAATACAAGCCAACCTCTACTGGATGAAGAACATCTTGAAAATTCAGCTGAGGTCAAACCTCTGTGGGGTTGATCTGCAATCAGCTGGGGTTTTAAAGCTGATACAGCATACACTGACCGCATCAAGTAAAACGGGACACTGTCAATGCTTCGCAGCAGGTTTCTTGTACCTGTGCCTTCATTCCCATTTGAAAATGGTCTAAGACAGAATTTTGTTCTTTGTATTGGTTCCGCTAAACAGATTTTATATTAGAAACTCAGTAATATGCAAAAGCTTTGTTCTCCACCCTGAGGTAAAAGCTTATGTTGCAGATTCCAAAAGGAGGATTCAGCTTGCACTTACAAATACGGTACAAAACATATTTGTGTCCTGGAAGGTTTGCAAAGTTCCTCACGTGGAGGCATTTTGTGTTAGTGTTTAGAAACTATCCTATGTAACGTGTATTGCCGTAGAAGTGAATTAAATGACTCTTGGGAGGGTTTCATGGCTGATTATCCGTAAACGTTATCTTTACTATCTTAAACATTGTCTTTGTCTTTATCTTGAAAGACAGTTCTAGTCCCAGCCTTCTAATATACAAATTCCCAAAAGTTGGAGCTGTGAGGCTCAAAATTTTAGAGGACTAAATACCTCACTAAAATTAGTAGATCTAATAGCTTATTACACTTAGCTTAAAATACATTTTATTAGCCATTTCACGTGAAGTTTTTTTGTGCGCATGCCTCAGATTTGATACTTGGACTTACCAGGCTTTTATTTTCAGATCCACAGCTCTACTTGGATGTTGATGAAATGAACAGACAATTCACGGAGACAAGCGAAGAACTCTACGATTCACTCATGAATTGTCACTGGCAACCTCTGGATACGGTCACTTCTGAAATCCCCTCTGCTATTTAAGCGTCTTCTAGAGCATGACCGTTAGGACCAAAGTGCTAAAACTACATTTCTTCTACATTATTCTAGCTCATAAGTTTTAAAGCACAATGATAGGTTGGGTTTTTTTTGCTATGCTTTTGACAGTTTCTGTAATCTTTTTGTTCATCACTCCCTTCTTGGAGCATCATGAAGTCATGTAAATATTCGAGAAATGTAAAGAGGTAAATGGGGTCTAAAGATAGACTTGCCTGTGTAAATAAAAAATTTGTTTCTGCAAACCTGCCAGCAAGGGATTTTACTTGTACCTGTGTGCAGCACGTTCTCTTCCGGCTTATGGAATTTAACAAGGTAGTAAGGGTATTTCATCTGTCTTTATTTTTATATGGGCATTAGGACACAAGCAAAATCTAGCTTCCCCTTGTTTTCCTGGTTCCTTAGGTAAGCGACAAGCCAAGCCTTTCATGTGCTTGCTTAGACTGGAAGTATGTATGGGAGACACTCACAGGCCTTGCTATGGAAACACCTGTGCCCACTTTTTCCTGCAGGCTGCTGGCTCTAACTGTACTACTGATACATGCTAGGTCAGCTAAAATTGGCTTATAAATAGGGTATGTTAAGCATATGGAAGTGTAGACTTCAACTGCCATAGCTACAAACATCCCGTGGAATGAGGATGATGTCTGCTGGCACTCTCTGCATCAGCATTCAGTTTTCCCTTGCCCTTCTTACTGTTAGACTTCTCAGCTGACGCTTTACAGCGAAGAAATTGCTACAACATAATCCGTGTTCTTAAACCTAAAAAAAAAAAATCTTGGAGAAAACAACTTGCTGGTTTTCCCTCCTTGCTGGCAAGGAGAAAAATAGTCCACCAGGAACAACAAAAAAATCCTAGTAACAGCTCCTTAAGTTATACCCTCTGCTACCCTCTCTGATTGCTCTGGTCTTCCTTCATTCGTGGTAATGAAGTTTTTAAAGCTCTGGTAGAAGGATGACAGCACTCAAGTCAAAGGAGATGAGAGCAATGAGGAAAGCTTTGCTTTAAGCTAGAGCAGTCTTGCGAGTTGCTGCCTTTATGCTGTTCTTATCTTGAAGGGTACAGAGTCTTTTCCAGTCCTAGGGACTCCATAACCCTATGAGTATGGAGAAATAGTTGCTAATTAACAGTGTGTATAATAAGTAAGTGAGGCTGGAAACAAAAGAATATTCCTCCAAGAAAAAAAAGGAAGCAGAAATTACTGTACTTAATAGCTGGGGAAGCTGTTAAAGCTAGTTGACACAGTTCTGGTACTGCCGTGTGTGTTTTGGGGGCAACATAAACCATAATTGCTGTGATGGCAGGTAAGAATCCAATTCTTTTTTATGGCTTAGTGTAGTCAGTGAAAGCAGTGGTCCTAAGCTGCATGCTGTTCTTAAATGTAATGCAAATTCTCTTTTGTGACTCCTCAGTACTTCCAGGTTACTTGTAGCTGATCACCAGCAACTGCTTCTGTTAGCTATTAGCTGTTGGGTTTTTGCTAGGAATACTTTCAGTCCTGAATTGAAATGATGACATCCTGAAACAGAAGAGGCTCTTGGAGTATTGTAGGAAGCACATTCTTCCTGGTTCTAGTGCAGGTGTACACGTAGGAGGAGACAGAAGGCAAAGAACCTCACATAGGTGGAGGGGGTGAGGTGGCATCACAGTTAGAGCTGTTGCAGTTAACTCTTCCCAAAGCATGAAAGCAACGTGGCTGGGAACAGGGATTTGTTGGGTTGCTTCTTTGTGTGAGCCAGGGAGTCTTTTGAGGGGCAGATTAATAAGAATATGACACAAGGTAGAGGTGGAATAGATGAAGCAAAGAATTTGGGTGGGAAAAGGGTTGCTTGTACGTGTCTATGGAATTGTTTCAGGGGACTGAGCTGGGGCAAATTCAAGATAATAGATGCAGCCTCCTTGAATTTGGATGGCAGTGCTGAAGCTTCAAAACCTTACAAGGTTTGATGCCACTGCAATTGTAGTGCATAGCTGTGGTACTTGAGCTCAGAAGTGCAAACTGCACAGGATTTTTTTATCTATTTTCTTCAACGTGAGCAGCAAAACATCTTCCAGGAATGTGCCTGGGTGCTACGCTGCTTTGACACGGCTTGCTTTGCATCACCAAACACAGTAGTTAGGTTGCATCGAGTACTTTGTGGAAACATTCATTGTGTTGTCACCCAGAAATGGGATGCTACAGATATGTGTTGGCCCGGCAGTATCAGTGCTGGTTTTTGGCCTTTGAGAGGTTGGTCCATAACATGTGACCTGTGTAACGAGAGGCCCACATAGATTGGTGACTTCATTAAGTCTGATGCTGTGGTGGTGTGTGACCCAAGGCCCTGAACGTCAGAAAATCAGGCTGTGGCCACCTATTTTATGCAGACTTTGCCTATTAACAAGGTCTCTACACTGTACGTTAGAGACGTGCGCCTCCTTTTCTGGACTAGATAGCGAAAATACCAGTTTTGTAGTTCAGTGAATGAGATTGGTTGGGCTGTTTGTTCTCCAGAGCTGAAAAATGTTGGGAGTGTATTCTCTTGGAGTCCACAGAAATGAAAATGATGAGAGGAAGAGAACGTTGGTTGCAGCCCGCGTGCTGCTGTTATAAAGTA
The DNA here is from genome assembly GCF_964211835.1 of Anser anser. NCBI lineage: Eukaryota > Metazoa > Chordata > Aves > Anseriformes > Anatidae > Anser > Anser anser. The sequence continues at coordinate 324,819 of NW_028153992.1, read as the reverse complement.
GTTCTCTGATGTCTTTTTCCCTCTGCTGAGACTTATCAGCCTATCGTCCTTTCCTGTTAGGAGCGCATACCTGGCTTGGGATGGTGTGCGCAGGGCAGATTCTTTACCGTAAGAGCACAGTGAATGCCAGACTTCTTCCTGTACTGCCGTGTTAACCGTGAGTCACAAATTCAGGAAGCAGTGATTGCATCGGAACTGCTAGAATGCTTTGCGGAGTCTTTTTACTGGGTAAACTTCACAGCTGCAGTTACAACTTCCAGCCTGTGTTAGCTGAACACATCGTACTGGTGCCCGCCATCAGTTTGACAAAGATGGGATTGCAGTAGGAACTTGCTTTTTTCCTTCTTTTTAATTAAACAAGTCTTTGAAGCAACTTTTCCAACACCGCCATACTTCACTTCTTCCAGTTATTTTCTGTTTTACTTAGCTGAAATGTTTTTTTTTCTTCCAAGCTTGAGGAAGTTTTCTACAAGAATGTCCCGTAATGATTTCATAAACTCTTTTCGTTGTACCTAGCTGCAACAGAGAGTAGGGGGAAGATTGATCAAATGGTGATGATCGCTGTCATTCTGCTGGACACGCAGATACTTGCCTTTTGTTTTGGCTCATTTCTAATACCAATTAACTTCAGTGCCTCGCGTTAATAGACACCGTTTGACTGCATCGGCAAATGTTTCTGAGTCGTGAGTGTCATTAAAGGCCTGTCACCCTATGGAAATCCTTCTAAATAAGAAAAATGGCATTTAAATAAATAAATAAAGCAGCGTTTGAACTTATGAGCAAACCTAGCGTAGCTGCCTTTGACGCTGATCTGGAGGAGAAAAATCACGTTATCACACTACTATGGTTGCCTTAATAGGTTTGGTGTACATGAGGGAGGGAAGTATTATGTGATGTTTGCCTAGCTATTACATGGCCGATGCAGGAGGGGTTTTAGTCAGTTCCCTGAGCACGTATTGTTGCAGAAGTCGGTGATTTCACTGCCCAATGTCTGTTATTAAGGGCACGATTCATGTCCCGTTATCGTTTTTATTCTTTATTTATGTGTTTATTTTCTGGGGCGGCGATCTGTCACGATGCCCATCGTTCCCCTGCCGTGGGGTAGAATTTAGCGTGACGACTGCCTCCCGGACCAACGGGGCCACGAATCCGGCCTAAAACACTGCTTGTGCGTTGGTTGTCGGCGTGGGGGCTGTTGGTTGTCGGTGCGGGGGTATCGGTTGTCGGTGCGGGGCTTTTCTGACGAGCACTGTGGGCTCGGGGCGCCGTCCCACGCCCGGCGCGGTGCTGCGGCACACCAGCGGTCGGCGCCACGGCGCGGGGAGGCTCTGGAGGTGACTCCTAGCCCCGTGCTTACGGTGGCCGGGCCGGGGTTCATTATGGCGGCCGGGTCCTGAGGGCGGGAGCGGGAGGGCGGCGGGACCGGGACGGGACCGGGGCGGGGCGAGGAACGGGAGCGGCAGCGGGAGGGGGGGGCGCGCGTTCCCGTGAGGGGAGGGGGCGCGCGAGGGAGGGAGGGGGAGGGTGTGAGAAACACTCCGTAGCCAATAACTTGGGCTCAGGCGAGGAGCTCGGCGAAGCAGGAATTTATTCGCGATCGCAGTGGCGGGCGTCCCGTCCGTGCGAGGACTACCGCACACCAAATTTCCCTGGTGTATTGCCAAGCACTTCCCCGTGCAAGGGCTTACCATACACCACATTTCCCGAGACTCTTCCTTTCTCTCCCTTATCTCACGCTTCGTCCGTCTCCGGCCGCGCCCCTCGCGGAGCTGCGGAACCGCGGATCAGGACTCCACACTCGCTCCGTACAAAAGTACGTCTCAATCACACGGCACACAGAGTCTCACCCGACCCCCAAGGCAATACTTCCTATTTCTTACCTTGGTCTGTGCACAGAGTTACCGGATCAATTCTCAAAGCCGGAGTGCCTGCCTTCTTCCCTTCCCCACTCCTTCACGGATCCTGCCTCTTTCATCAGTCTCGGGCCCTCTGTCAGCTCTCCGCAGAACCGCCGCCGTCGATGCACAGGACCGCTGAAATCAGCGGGGCATGCCTTCCTGCTGCTGCGGCGGTGGGGCTCCCCAGTAGGCGACTGGCTCCCGGACGAGCCCCCAAATTGTGAGAAACACTCCGTAGCCAATAACTTGGGCTCAGGCGAGGAGCTCAGCGAAGCAGGAATTTATTCGCGATCGCAGTGGCGGGCGTCCCACGAGCAGGAGCGCCCCTGCTGGTTCCAAAACCCAGTTTATATACTTTTTGATGACGGGACCCTCCCCTGTTTCCCCACTGAGGGGGTGATCCAGGCTCACAATCTGTCTGATGCTTCCCAGACAATGCATGGCCTTCAGTTGCCGGCCTGTTAAATTTCGAATTTCTTTCGACTTTTTTACTGGTTGAAGCGGTAATGGTTCTTCACTTACCTGACTTGACTCAACACCGTGATTTTCCCCGAATTGTTCTACGGAGTCTGGTTGTCTGCATTTTACAAGGTCGCCTGCTAAGCGTTCTTATCGCTGCAAGCACACCTCGATACCCCATTCCTTACCTTTAAACAACGTAACTCTGCAAAAACAACATTTTTATTCCCACGAGGGGCAGGGCAGGCCCCGCGGCGCGTGGCGGCGGGGGGCGGGGGGGCCCCGTGACGGCACCGAACGCGGGGGGGGGGCGGTATGGCCTCGGGCGGCGCGACCGGTAGCGGCGCGACCGGCAGCGGCATGGCCGGCGGTGGCAGGGCCGGTGGCGGCGGGGCGCCGGGCGGCAGCCCAGGAGCCCGATCAGGAGGAGGAGGAGCAGGAGGAGGAGGAGGAGGAGGAGGAGGAGGAGGAGGAGGAGGAGGAGGAGGAGGAGGAGCGGCCGGCGGCAAGGTGAAGAGGCGGCGCCACCGTTTGGGCGCCGCGAAGCCCCCCTGTGCCAGGAGCAAGCGGGTGAGGAGCGGCCCCCCCACAGCGGGCCCTTCCCCCTCAGCCCGCCAGTTACCCCCTTACTTACCCCCTTACCTTACCCGCCCCTTTATCCCCTTAGTTACCCCCTACCCACCTCCTTACCCCCTTAGTTACCCCCTCGACCGCTTAGTTACCCCCTTAGTTACCCCCTCAACGGCTTAGTTACCCCCTTAGTTACCCCCTCAACCGTTTAGTTACCCCCTTAGTTACCCCCTCAGCCCCTTACTAACCCCCTCAGTTACCCCCTCAGCCCCTTCCTAACCCCCTCAGTTACCCCCTCAGCCCCTTACTTACCCCCTTACCCCTCTACCCAGCCCATTACCCCCCTCCTCCCCCTCCCCTTCACCCCCAGCCCGCTGCCCTCAGGACCCCCAGTGCCACCCCCAGGGCTTTCCCCGCTCCCTGCACCCCTCCTCAGCCCATCATCAATTCTCTGAACGTTACCTGCCAGGCTTTGCTTCTCGTTTGTGCTGTAGGGTACAGCAGGTTGATGGTGAAAGCGGTCCGTCAATTCGGGGTGTGAAAATCCCCGTGCTGGAGGGGGGACGCGCCGAGATCCCTCCCAGCAGCTCTTTGCTAAGAAATGTCAGGACGCCCAGAGAGATGCTCTGGAGATGCCCTCTGCACATGTTTGTTCAGCCAAAACCTCTCCGCTATTAAATGAGCAACGTAGCTGAGGGGACTGATTATCATATGCAAAACCAAGGGAGCGCTACGCATGGATAGCTGCTCAATTAGGTTTTTATCACTTGCAGAAATGCCAAGTCCCTTATACCATATATTGACAATCAATCTTGTCCATCTAAAGCTGGCCTGGAAGGGCAATGCAAACATTCCCCACGCTTACAGAGCAACCATTGAAACCTCTGGCTTGAACAGTGCATTAATGTTGAAAGTGCCATAGCTTGCGTGTGCCGACACTGTGTAGCTAACTGATAAACCTTACACGTGGATTAAAAATAATCAGTGGAGATGGTTTTCTAACTTTTCCATTGTCTGTTATCTCTGCGTGTTTTCCAGTAGGTTTATTTAAAGAGTGTGCCAGAGCAAACACGTGCGTGGGGATATCTGGGGGATTCTGCACAGAGAATGGCTGCTGCACATCCAGCGCAGATCAAATTAACAGTAACTTATCGGGGAAGAATTTTAATGATTTGATAAATAGACAAACTGATAGATGTTACATGTGTGCATTTATTATAGCAGTTAGCTTTGTAACCAGACGAATCGTGCAAATGTTCATAACGTAAAAGGACGAGCTTTGAGCAGATAGCTTGCTTAGAGCATTTGTCAATTAATTTCAGTTTATTTTCAATATCATGTCCACTCTGCAGAAGGTTCTGTGGCTTAATGTTAATTGTCTCTCAGTGATGCAGTTGGGGAGGCACGAAAGCGACCGATGCGATTTTGTGAGGTTATACCTCTGGTTCTGATCCCTACCCCGCTGTTTTTCTCATCCTTCCCCCTACAACTTTAGTCGATAAGTCGATTCTTAGAAATACTTAAATAGATGTGTTTTGTGTGCTTGTGATCGTAATTACAGCCCACGAAACCCTCTGTCTCTTACCATTAAGCTCTGAAGGTGCCTGGGCACTGTAGGCAGTATAGTTAGCAGCTTCAAAGTTCCTGGGAACTAGTCCTGGATCTAATTTACCTTTTTTTTTTCCCCCTGCCTGCAGGAGGGATGATTAGCAGGATGCCTAGCTCATGATTGTCAGCTTTCTGGATATTAATTTTTATTATTAATTTTTATTATTAATTATATTCATTTATATTAATTTATCTTTTATTTAACCGTAGTTCCTGGGGCTTTCGGTCAGGTGGGAATTCTCCGATCGTACCCGATGTATGCCGCAGAGTCAGTCTTCTACAAAATACAGCAACAGCTTTAGAAGGCTCTTGCAAGAGGAGGTGCTGGTGCTATAGCTATAGCTGTGTTTCTTCCAGGACATCTTCTGGGTTAGCCTGACTGTTGAGAGCAGAACTGGTTTTTGTGCGTATAGTCACTGCAATTCAGCATTACTAAAATTGAAAATATTTAGATTCACTGATTTTAATGGGTAGTATGGTCCTGACTGTCGCAGTAGATAATTGCTGAACTTCTGGTTTAGTTGGTTTTCACGGGAGGGTGCGAAGAGGAAGAGTCCTGGAACAAGTCTGTAGGTCAGGAGCTGTTCAGGCGTAGAGTTTCCTGATAGCCTTGCAGATTGACGACCTGCTGATGAATTTTGGCAGAGGTTTCAAAACTTTGAACCTTGCCAAGGTCACTTGGAAGTGCAGAAAGTGATAGGTAGTTGTAAATCAATCTTAGGTGAATTTTAGGTTTACCAGAAGTGTAGCGATCCTATGCCAGGGATCAACCTCGTCGTCATCTTCTGAATATTTGCTGTATAATATCTGTCTTCAAGGTCCGTGGAAGGTGGTATCGCAGCATATGCTGTTGACTGCGTTTCTGTAATTAAACAAGTGTTTTTTCTTTCAAGCAGGGAATAATTAGCAGAATGACAGAAACTGTGAAAAATATTGTACCGGCCTGGCTGCAGAAGTATTTCAATAAGCGTGAGGAGGAGTGTGTAGACAGAAATGAATCTGCAAACCAGGAGGAGACTCCGGTAAACTATCATCACGATTATTCAGATGAAGATACCATAATCGATGAGAGATTCACGCCTGAACCAGCAGGAATTAGTAGACGAGGTATGTGAAAAATCATTTGGAATTCTGGCCATCTGTATTTATTCACAGATTTCTAGTTTTGAATCTGAATTTCAAAAGGAAATTGGAATGAGGGTTTTGACAGAATGAAAAAAAAAAACAATCAATCAAAAAAGTCGAAACAACTGTTTGTGAAACCGTCTTAGCTTTAAACTGTATACACAGTTACGAAGCATACATCTTATGCTCTTGGAAGGCATCAGTTAACTTTAGGTACTCTATTAGCCAGGTGCTAAATGCTGAAAATAAGTCATTTGCAAGTGTGCTGGGTTGCATTTTCCATCTTTTAAAAGATATGGAATGAAAATCTGTCTAATTGCCTAAGGCAATTAAAAAAATTAATTTGTTTTGCAGTCTTCGAAACAAAATACTAGATGCTAGAATGGCAGAGGAAAATTCCGTCTCGTGTCCCGACTTTGTTTGTTTTGTTTTGTTTTTTTTTTTGTTTTGGGCTTTGATCAATTTAGTAAAGTTCCTCGTTAACTTGATGGTGAACTGGGGAACTTGTGCACGGATGTGGTTTATGAGATTATTATCCTTAAAATATTCAATAACTTTAAGGTCTACGCGGGGGGAGGGGGTGTCTTTGAAAAGGTATTTGACCGTTGGCAACGAGGTTTGCAACTCCTTTACCTCATGAAAGATTAATTTGTCTTATATCCAGTGCCTCTCACTGTTCCTGTAGTCCTGTTGTATAAATTTGCATCTATTCTTATTTGAGTTTCTCTTAAATTAGCTGTTTTGGGGAAGTCAGCTTTTAATAAGTGAAGAAGTTTTGTCTGAGCGTGCGTAGGTAACCATAGATAATGTGGAAAGTCAGTTGCTTCTGTTGTTGGCAGAATCAAAAAATAAGGAGGAAATATCTTTGCCTCCAATCTCATCTAATTGTAAACAAGGAGATTGATGGCTTTCTGTGTAGCTGTAGCTTGGGAATGAGTTTGGAGAAAAGAATAGAGAAGGTCTTCGTGACTGAGGAACACATGTTGGCTTTCCTATGTAACTGCGTGAAAGGAGCTTTCAGTAAGAACAGCTGCACTGCAAGCTTGCTAACTCCAGGAGATCAGGAGCAGGTGGACACCCTGGAACCTTTTGCAGCTTATGTTGCTGTCCGTGGGTGTTGCTTACTATGCTTAAGAATAAGATTTTTTTTTTTAATTATTACTACATTTTGAAACCAATGTGTTTCTTCAGTTCTGAGGTATCAGTGTGCTGGAGCCTATATTGGGTGGCCTTCCGCCTGAAGAACTTTCTGTATCTCAAATGGTGCTGTCCTAAAAATCTGCTCATGGTTTGGAGAGCTAATTAGTGGTACTGCAGTGGTTATGAAGATTGAACTAACTAGTTTAAGCTTCAGTTCAAGTATCAAGAGGATAGTGGCTCAAAGTCATTTGAATTGCCCAGATTCCTGGGAGAGACAGTAGGCTTTCATCAGGCAAAATACCCATGAATAGTTCCATTCATTTAGCAAGATAGACTTCAAGGCCACCTATTCCAGGCCACTGGCATTGTTTGCAGACCCTTTGCTTCAAGAGGGAAAAATGCTCGTCTGGTTACTTGGGTCAACATCCTTGTCCCTTGGGTCAAAATCCCAATAGTTAATGGGTAGGAGATGATGTTTTGCCTCTAACGTGAGCTGATATGGAAGAACTTGGGAAAAAAGTACTGCAAACGTTCATTTTCATGTTGTGTATTCAGATTAATGTAACCTTTGTTCCAATATTATGGAAGCTGCAGTGTTATCTGTAATTTACCGTGTAATCTCAAATTTTGTAAAGCTTATTGCAAGCTGTACATGGGAGAAGGAGTATATATGTTTGATTTAGTGAACGGCCAAGTCAGCGTTAGAGCATTTGAGCACGGGGTCAGAATGTGGTGTTGTAAAACCTCATAGTTAACTACTTCTGGATGCAACATTAATACTGTGTATCGCAAGCAGTGTTGTTGTTGTAGCCAGACAGTTAGATGCAACCGTATCTGGGTGAGGAAGAAGTTAAATTTGGCTTCTCTCTTTTTGCGCTTAGAACTTGGCAATAGCATGGCTGTCGATAGGAAACAGGTTTTGGCTTCTGTGAGCTTGTCTATAGCAAAGCTAATTATCTCCCTGTTCTTGTCTAGAACCATCCACAAGTAGATCAGCACTGAACTTCCCAGTTGTGTTAACAAGGCCCTCTCTTCATCGGAGCCGTCTGAATTATACCATGCTGGATTCTCCTGTCCCACCTTGTCAGCCCTCGACATCTTCTGTATTTGGCATTGGCAGTCCTAGGCTGTCCTTCATAAAAGAAATAGAAGATTCTACCTCTCAACAAGACGATGATAACATCTCAACAACCAGTGATTCCTCCTCTAGAGCATCTGATGAAGGTGATTTTTGTGTTCTCTGTTTAATTGACTTTTTTTTTAATGTGAAGTACCTTGCATTCTTTAATATTCCACATCACCTTAGTAAATAAAATAGGTGAATGTCAACTTTGGATGCGAGAATTAAATTGAATTTTTAGTGTTTTAGAAGTATATAATCCTATCACCTTTTTAATAGAAGCGTGCTTTGGAATACGTTTATGATACCCTGATATTAGAAAGAGTCAATGCTGAAATATACACGTTCAGCTAGGTTATATGTAAATTTTGAACTGGGACGGTAGGAAATCAGGCTGACTTGCCGTAACTTGACAACTAGGCTGATTGTCTAGAAGGAAGAGTGACTCAGAATATCTAACAGACAGCTGGTTAAATGTGAATAAGTGCAGGTGACAAATAGGAACACGAGATGTTTTCCTGTGTTTCAGCAAGAGAAGATAAAGAAACTACTCTGACATAAGCTATAGGCTGTTTTTTGACCTTTCTTGGTAGAAGGCTTCAGCTGTCAATACTTTCATGTCTTTTGCCAAATTCATTGAGGAAAGCACACCATTTTAAAATAAAAAATAAGCATCGTGTCGATGTAGGTTGGTACGTAGGTCTTCTCGCTGAAAGGGCGAACAGCAGGTTTGCAGCTTTTTCTAGTCCCCCATATAGACAGGGACTGACGTGTGCTCAGCAGGTTTTGCAGAGAACTTTTGTACAGCTGAGAGTAGAGTTGCTGGGCTTTAGCAATATAACCTGAGTGCACTAGAACTTTCTGGTGTGTCTTCGTAAAACATACATGGGCAGAAGATCGTTAACTCTTAGAGCAGCCTTTGGGGAATCTTCAGGTTTAAAACCTGTGCGATTATGATCTGTGCTGGCCTCCAGCCTTTTACCAACACAGAAAAAAGCTTTGTCCGTACAAATGCACTGATGTTTATGCGGTCCTCTTTTATCTTAGCATGAAGGAAAAAAATACCTGCATTGGAAGCACAGTATTAACTTGGTAAGATTGCTGAAAACTACTTGCAGCTCTGTGAACAGTTTTCAAGTTTGTAGGTGATACTTGGTTTTCAGTCTGTACGTGAAGTTGATCTATTTAAAGAAGCTGAAGTCATGCTTATTTTTCTGTATTGAAGAACTTGAATTAGTGTGATCTTTATTGTTAAAGTTCTGTACGTACGAGAGGCATTTACATCTAGCATACGTCATTTTGGCAGATGTTGCAGTTTTAAAAAATACTTCATCGTCACTGCTCTGGCCCACAGAAGCTGAAAGAACTCATTCCCTCTCGCAGCATTCTGCAGCTAGCTCTAAGAAACCTGCATTCAGTTTATTTGTTTTTGGAGGACTGTGTCCTGTAAGTACTGCACAGTATTTCTTTTAATCAGTTTGAATGTGTACCTGTTTTTCTATCCACTTCTCATACTGTGTTTCCGTAGGTACGTGGAAGCACGTCTGTTTTTAAGCAAAACCAGCTTGGGTTTTCTCCATTATACCCCGGAAAGACGGCTTATGCCGGTGGTGCAGCTGTAAGATCAAGGCAGCCAAAGACGGAACCTTATCAGGTATGAGAAAAGTAGTGTAGTGGGAAATAGTGATGGAAATAATAAAAGGAGCACTGCCGAAGGGGAAAAGTTTTGCCAAACAGTTGCTCTTCTGCCCTCTTGGTCTACAAAAATAGACGAGATTGATTTCTGTTTAAATTCTTTAATGACAGTTTTTACCACAGGTAATACTTGTCAGAAAGAACAAGAATGACAGTTTGGGCTAGTTGTTGGTAGTTGGGGTTTCCTCTGTTGTTAGGTCTTTCAAAAAATTCCATTTAAGTGCCATTGTCTGCCTCTGACTACATTACGTTAAAATAACTTGATGCAAAAAAGCCAATGACAGCATAACTTTGAAAACTTGTGTTTATGGTAGCAAAAGCTACAGTAGTCAAACCTGGCTAATATTTATCTGTGGATCTTCTTTTCCAAGCATGCCTACATTCATGCTATGGATATGTTGTATAAACCTGCAGTCTTTGAAAATATCTAAAATCAACTTTGCTGATCCTTTGTTCTTCTGGTACACAGAGGCATGCAGGACTAAATGCAGTCCCAAGATAAGCAGTAACATGCTTTCTGTTTTGAACGATTCATATAGTTCTTGGAGAGAGTTATTTGCCCCCAAGAGTTCTTGGAAATAGCAAATAAAAACTGCTGACAACTCTGATTAGCTAGAGCTGAATCGAAAAGGAAAGTCAAATCAGGTTTGGTAGGAATGTATTTAAATGAAAGTGACTTTTATCGATAAATCAAAAGGAATTTGAAGAAAATGAAAACGCGGGTTTGCTGGCTCTGTTCTGACAGTCCATTTGTGCAACGGAAAAAGGGCAGTACAAGTACCTCACTTACGGGAAACCTTGAAACCTTGTGGTGCAAAGCTGGGAACCCTCTTTGGTCGGCTATTTTTGTTTTTTACAATCTTACTGCATTATGGTAAAAAGAGGAACCAAAATACTAGGCTTTTAAAGGAGAGAGTAGCTTGCTTCTTGCTGCTTGCTGTGAATGACAGCAAGGTACTAGAGAGTCCAGCGAAGGGCCACCAAGAAGATCAAGGGACTGGGAGCACCTCTCCTCTGAGGAGAGGCAGGGACTGCTGGGCCTGTTTAGCATGGAGGAGAGGAGGTTTGGGGGGATCTTATTGGTGTATATAAATACCTGAATGGATGGTGCAAAGAGCATAGAGAGCCATTGTGTTTTCAGCGGTGCCCAGTGCCAGGTCAAGAGGCAACAGGCACAAACTGAAACGTGAGGCTCTGTCTGAGCATCAGGAAATGCTTTTGCACTGTGCGGGTGATGGAGCCCTGGCACAGGTTGCCCGGAGAGGCTGTGGAGTCTCCCTCTTTGGAGGTCTTCAAGAGCTGACTTGACATGGTCCTGGGCAACCTGCTCGGGGTGGCCCTGCTTGAGCGGGGGGGTAGACCAGGCGATCTCTAGAGGTCACTTCCAACCTTAACCATTCTGTGGTTCTGTGAGTCTCACTTGTGTTTTTACATGCTGCGTGGTCTGCTTCCTGTCTTCACATCGTGTGATAAGCACAGTGTGGTTATTTGAGGGGTTTAACCTGGGAAGAAAAAAAGTCACACCAAAGGAAGTTTTTGACTGATATTTGAAGTTGGGTGGTGCAAATAAACAGTTTACTTTTTCAGTGTAATGTTTAGATCTGTTACAGTTTAAATCAGATCTTTATCTTTTAAGACAAAGATTTGCAGCCAACTTTAATCTTGGGGGAAGGGAGGAAGCAAGAGAGAAGTAAAACTAGTTCCTGGTTATGATTGTATACACTGATTTTAAGATGGTACACTTAGACCATCGTGAAACTCTGAGGTCTGTGTTGTTACTGAAAATGCTTTCTGTACCACAAGCCTTTTCTTGAGTTCTGTTTCCCTGATTACTGCTTCGGAGGCCTTAGCAGTCCTAGCATCATCCGTCTTGACCTTTTACAAGTACGGAGTTCTTTTATTGCTCGTGCAACAAGCACGTGCAAGATGCACTGAGGCCCAAGGTAAACTTCATTAAACTCCGAACGTATTCTCTTCTTTATGGCTTGAACTCCCAGGGACTGCATGTTTCTCTGTCATCAGAATATATTGATTGTATCATCAGTGTAGCCTTGGGACGTAAAAAACATGCCTCCTTAGCTGAGAATTGACCATTGTAACACTTAAAATGCTAATTTTTCAGGCACAAAAGAGAGCGAAAGCTAGACAAGAAACTGTGCGGTCCCGCGCTACGTTAAGTACCTCAGCACGGCGCATCTTGGAGGCAATGGAGAAGCTGTCAAGCCCTTTGTTGGTAAATAGCACTTCTTTTAATCTGTTTTTGCTTCATGTGTTTATAAAACTTAGTAAATGTGCCATCAAAGGATAAAGATAAAACTATTCTTCCTTACGTTGTGGCCGGTTTAATTTATTGCGCTGTTTTTTCAACAGGATGCTAAAAGAATGACATCTCTTTTGCCGCTGTGTTGTGTAAGTTGACCATGAACCCCCACATTTTTGTTGCAGGGAACCCTCTCTCTCAGGAGAAAAAAATTGCCCTCTAATATTTATGCTTTGTTTTTTCCCTCAGCCTCCGGACATAGATAAACCGGATATTACTGACTTCCAGTCCAAACGAAGAAAGGTAAGAACCAATAATGTCTTAAGCTGAGGTAGATAACTTTTTCAATGCTTTATCACTATTAGAAAAATTTTCTCAAACCTCAGTGACAACATAGACATCAAATCAAGTTAATATTGGCATGTATCCACAATAGATGATGGGCTGTGAAGATTACTCAGGTTAAGAATTATGTTATCTTTGTAAGTTGAGAGCAACAGCTCTAGAACACACCAAGTCGTTTTATCTTGTCCCCCAACTTGGGGTGAAGCTGCATATTAAAATTCCTCTTGAGGCAAGTTTTCTCTTGAAGAAATGATCACAAATAGAAAAATACTGCTTGAGTGGTCATATAGACTTTGTACAGACTTCCGTGTTCATTCGGGCACAGAAAACTAATTTTTCTGCTTTTTATCACCATTCAAAGTAAAGAGGAGGAAAATTGTTAATTTCCGACGCTATAAATCTTACGCTCCTAAATTCCTATTTGGAGGTAGCACAGAACTGGTGATAATGCTGTGGTAAAGCATGATTTCCTTTCATTTTGTTTAAAAAATGAAAACTAGTCATCTTTTTTTGATGACTTTAGTTAGGGGTATCATTAAATTGCAAAACTGTACCAGGCACAATAGCTCTTGGTGTATTAAATGCCTAACTGGGGGAATTAATATTTTTCATTTTTACCTTTAAAACCAGCGATGAACCATCGTTGGAGTCTGATAAATTTTCCATAAAATTAAATGGGCATCTCTTTCTGCGAAAACATCTGTGTTTCCAGTATCAGTCTGAGTGTACAAATGACCACTTGTTAAGTGTATGGGCTTCTTAGGCTGGAAATCAAAGTGGACAGTAATACTGGTTGCTTATTGCTTTTAACTCTTTCAATCTCTGTATTGTTTAGCCAGCACAATCTCCATTTGGTAAAGTTCTAAAATGAATGTAGCAGCAACTGCTTAGTTTTTAGGGGGGTAGAGGTTTTTTTTTTTCTTTTTCTTTTCTGACGCTATAAATCGTAACGCTCCTAAATTCCTATTTGGAGGTAGCACAGAACTGGTGATAATGCTGTGGTAAAGCATGATTTCCTTTCATTTTCTTTAAAAAATGAAAACTAGTCATCTTTTTTTGATGACTTTAGTTAGGGGTATTCTTGGGCTTATTAAATTGCAAAACCCTTAAATGACCACTTGAAGATCAGGTGACTGAAGGAAATAACAAGATGTGCAAACTTTTCATCTTCTGTTCTAATGAGAAAAGGGACAGTGTCTCAAGAAGTTTCTGTGCTAATTCCTTGACTGGATGGATGTATAATTAAGTTTACAATCACTTCAGAGTTTACAAACATCTCAGATTTCCTGGACCATCTTTTCACCATCTGCCAAATTACAAGGGCATGGAGAAGTGAAGTATATCATAAATATTATCCAAATAACTAAAACCAAATCTGGTGTGAATTCTCAGTTATATTATAGCAATACACCTGTGATAAGGCATTAAGAAAGATCTGCCAGATTTGCAACAGAGAGCCTGAAATTGTCAGCCACTAAATGAATGTTGCACGCAGCTGTCAGTGGGTGAAAGGAGATAGATTGTCTATTCATAATACTAGAATTCATAATGGTGGCGGGAGAAGGGTAGCCCGTGATGAGAAGCAATTATTTGCTGAGGAGACGATCGTGTGTTTTCCTGCTAAAGTGAACATGCGGTTGACGGAACACTTGTGCACTCAGGCTAAACTTCTGCAGTGGGTAGCAGTGATGTGGTATTTTTCTTATTTCAAGGAACTGTACCAGGCAGAATAGCTCTTGGTGTATTGAATGCCTAACTGGGGGAATTAATATTTTTCTTTTTTACCTTTAAAACCAGCAATGAACCGTCGTTCACTCGAAGTAGATTTGTGAACTTACATAAAACATGTCTTATTCAAGGTTTCAAACTGAATGTAATATTTTTTAGAAAGATGTATTTTTGTATACTTTAGAGAGAGTGTGAATCCTATTACTAAGAGCTGGGAGATACTGTGAAATTAAAGCTGCGGTGTAAACGATTTCCTGTTGGTATTGATTTGAACAATAGCATGCTTCCTAAGACTGTATTTTCTGATCCTTAAGACCGCAGGCGGAGCCATCGGTAAATCTTGTAGCCTTTAGGGTTTGTTTTCTGTCTGACAGTTCAGTTAAGTCAGTTTTGCAGAACACGCAGTGGTCTGTGTTAAAAATTAACTCTGGTCTGTGAAAATGCTTTGAAAAGGGAAGTCAAACCCACTACTTGAAGTGCATCTAATGCACATGTAAAGCATTGGATCATATTTTAATGAATGAGATTATTGTAAGACTGACAAGTTGTTTTTTTTGAGTGTGTTCTATTGTTTGTGTAACTTTGAAGGGGGAAAATGTAGGGGATGTGAAGCCCAGAAGCCTGTATAATTAGTTGCTTAACACTTCAAATGTTAAATTAATGAATTAAGCTACTAAAAAAAAAAAATCACAGTGTGGGCAGAGGAAAAGATAGGAGCATATTCTAGGAACATGGATTATTTTAATTATGGTAGCATGAATTATTTTGTCTATGAAGCTAACTGCCAAATTTTGAAACGGAATTCAGTCAGACTTTGGCTACTTATATATAGCTTTATGGATTTCGTTACTGGTTTTCTGGTGATTTCCCTCTACAAGTTGAACGGTCTTCAGAATTTTCAAATTGTATTCACTGAGTGCCAAGACCGATGGGGGGAGGTTTATAGTTCTGTAATTTGTTTTCATCAATAAATATTGGAATTAATTTGGGTGGACATAAGGATAAATTGATTGCTGTTTCCCTTTCAAAGCTGGAATCCCAGAATGCATTCCAGCCTCCACCTGTTAAGAGACTTGTGACACCAACAGTAAACCGTCAGCCGATGCGTTATACGCGGTATTCTGAACCATCACCGACTTCAACTACTCAGTCCAGCAAAATTTGCCAGAGAGGAGACACAAAGTTCCAAGTGAGTACATTTTTGAGTCCTTATGTGCCTGTTTTTTTTTTCCAGTCTTGGAATGTTTCTCAAACCAATTGTTATCCTATCTTTGCAAAAAGTACTGATAGTATGTTTGAGGCGAGCTTTAAGGCAGTGGGAACCATTGTGAAATAGATTGAGCTTTTATGGATTTAATTCTGTTTTTGGAACACTCAGTGTCTTGTGGTTGTTTTCACGATGTCATGATGTGCTATTGAGTCATCCTGTTGTCAGTGAAAGAATATTAAAAGACAGAAATGTTTTCCTTTTATATTCTCATGTACACAAAGCTGTCACTGATGAAACATGCTCGTGTTCTGTGTAAACTATTCCAGGTGAGCTATGTGCTCCAAGTGAGAGTTCTGACAATGTGCTGAGTTATCGGTTTTGATTGCTTTGGAGTAGATGGAGTCTGATAAATTTTCCATAAAATTAAATGGGCATCTCTTTCTGCGAAAACATCTGTGTTTCCAGTATCAGTCTGAGTGTACAAATGACCACTTGTTAAGTGTATGGGCTTCTTAGGCTGGAAATC
Organism: Anser anser; assembly: GCF_964211835.1. Lineage (NCBI taxonomy): Eukaryota > Metazoa > Chordata > Aves > Anseriformes > Anatidae > Anser > Anser anser. Next base: position 309,135 of record NW_028153992.1, on the reverse strand, counting down.
AAAGTGGACAGTAATACTGGTTGCTTATTGCTTTTAACTCTTTCAATCTCTGTATTGTTTAGCCAGCACAATCTCCATTTGGTAAAGTTCTAAAATGAATGTAGCAGCAACTGCTTAGTTTTTAGGGGGGTAGAGGTTTTTTTTTTCTTGTTTGTTGATAAATGATAGAAAACAGAAAAGTATGTCCCTTTTACGGGGTTGGCAAACACAAGTTTTGATGAAAACTCTCCCCCCCACACACGATTTTTGTCATTTTGTTTAAAGTAATTACTTTCTTTGTTAGAGGATTTGACAAATTTGATTTAGTGTTCTATCAGTTTGTCCTCAATGCTGAGTGAAGCAGTGATGCTTACTTTAGCCCCAAAATTTAACTGAACTGTACCCACAATGCTGAATTAGGGAACAACGTTAAGTAGGTGAGGTGTATTCAGTGCTATAAAATTAAAAATAAATAAATAAAATAAAAACCACAAAAAACCACATGAAGTGGTTGTTGGTACTTTGTGTATTCTGTACATATTCAGCTAAGTCTTGAACTAAACTTAACTTGCAGGGGATGAGAGAGAAGACTTTGCCTGCAGAACAGCGAGCAGAACCATCTGAAAGGTATGACATCTATTAATTTAAAACTTACTTGAAGGAAGAAAGAAATCTCCTTTTTCAGTACGGTCTGCACCTGAAAGGTGGTGACAGTTCTCAGTAAAAGGAATGGGAAATCCAATGAAAATTTTGTATTTTGAGGCAGCTGCAAAGTCTGGATTGTGTTTGAAGATCAATATAACTTTGAGAAAATTGTTGTTTTTATGAAAGGAAGGAAGATGAGCAAGAATAAAAGTACTGATACACCACTTTTTATCCCAAGTTTATCTTCTGAGTAGGATACGAAGATGGGAAACGAGGCACGTTATAATGCTGTATCCACAGAAAGGATCTTTGCTATTGGAGGCCTAATTTTTTCCTTCTACAGGAAATATGGCTCATTTTGTAGTTTGACTAAATCTGTAGCGTTACAAATTTTGCTTTGACAGATATTTCATGGTTTATAACTCAGTTTACTTATAACAAAATAATTTGTCCCTCCTAATGTTCCCTAGGGGAAAAGCTATTAGTTTTAGCTATTTAATTGCTTGCAGTTTGAAAGCTCTGTCCTAATGGGATGATTCTTTCTGAAGCATTCTTTAGAAGGTGAAGTAGGGGAAGTGAGTTACAGTTCAGGAGGATGTTTATTGATGTGTTTTTTTCTTTATTTTTTAAGCAAAAACATGGAGGAAGATTTATGATTTATTATTCTTTTTTTTAATACTCCTTTCATGATGAAGTTAATTGTCTGCTTTGAGTTCACATGAAGACCATGTGTTCTTTAGAATCATTTGAGGCCAAATGCTAACTCATCTCTAAAATAAAAAAAATCCAGCAGAATTAATTGAATTTCTTCTTGAGGAGACTGCTTTGTGTTACACTGCTTTCTTGGATTAGGTCAAATGAGTTATCCTCCAGATAATATTGATGGCTTTTCCTTCTGGGCAAATGGTGTTTTGGGTAATAATGCTTGAGTTAAGGGACTTTGCACTCGGTTTTTAGGGGGTCGCTCTTTTCAAAGAACAGTAGCAGGGAATTTTGTTGACTCTATGCTCATCTGCCAAGCAATTCTTAGGTGACCATGGGCATTCTTTGGCTTGCAGAAAGAACTCAACACTTTGTTTTGGCATCTAAAAGTTGGACTTCACAACAACCACCTTTTTAGGGGTGGAAGCGACTGGCTTTAAGGTTCTGGTACAGGTGCAATCAGGTGCTGGGTTTTAATTATGTTTTTTTCAAACTGTTCTAAATTGTCTCTGTTAGAACTCCTTTCTACTTCTCCATTTAGGAAGGAGATACAGCAAACTCATACTGCTTTTGATTTCGTTCACAAAGTTTATTGCAGTGCCCTACCTTTTGTTTGTAGAGTAGGTAGTGGTGGTAGTGTTTTTTGTGATGCTGGTCTCTGTTGGGTGCCATGTTCTGGAGCAGGAGCACCACACTGATCTGCTGGCAAGAGTCCCTTTGGACAGTTGAGTTGGAATACTCAGTAAATCTCTGGCCCACCAATGCTATATATCTATGTGTGTGTGTGTGTGTGTATATATTTTAAACCTGAGTCCAATTGTAGATTAGACTTGCTTGAAGGCTGACAATTGTCTTTGCCCCCTTGAAGCTCACAGGTGTTAACAGAAAGAGGAATATGGGCTGTTATGGGCAAGCGATAGTTGTCTGAATGAAGATCTATTTTGATGTAAGACTTTTTTCAGAATTCTAATGGATTGACAGTTCGGATTAGAGAAAAGTCTGAGCATATGCCTTAGGGATCTGTCTTCCTCTATGCAGTTACAGTGCTAAGCAGGCTGTTGTCAAGTATTTGACAAGTTTAGACCAGTTCTCCTCCTCAGTATTGTGGGAGTTTGACCTGGTGTCTTCCAGTGCGATCTAATGCACTTCTGTACTGACTGACTGATTGGCTGCAAGATAAGCTTTGATGTCACGGTTTTTCCAGGCATACTTCATTTTCTTGCCATAGTACTTTTGTTAGAGTTATTCCCTATTCCACTTCTGGTTTGGGTTATTTTTTCCCCATTTGCTCTTGGATTAGGATATCTTTCTGGTTTTGAGCTAGGCTTTTTTAAGTACCAGAAAAACGCCTTTGTATGCCTTACAAAAGGGATCTGTATTCATGTCTGAAAAGACTTCTGGAATGTTGGCATACCCAAACACCTCTGCTGTTCCTGCTGATGGCCACATGAAAGCCAGAGCTGCTTCTGAAGCTTAGGCCATATTACCTTGCCACACAAGTCTAAGGCGTCCCTATTCTATCAGAGCTGTTGGCAGTGTTTCCCATGTGTATGTGTGCATATGTGCACTCTTTCTGTATTTTTGTGAGCTGTTCTTTTATATCCCTGCAAAAGATACACGTGCATCGCAGAATCAGAGAACCAGTCCTATTTAAAGGAAGCACTGGAAAATAACAATCTAAATCAGCTCTTCTATTTCAGGTCTTCTGGCTTAGTCATTGTTCCCGTGTGAACGGTGCACTTATGTATGTCCTTTTCATTGCTGCTGTTAATAAAGTTTTTCCTATTTAGAACATCAAGTATTTACCAGCGTTTAGCAACTTGTGAGACAGCTTTAGTTTTTTTCTGATCAGCAGGTTTCAATTCTAGGACTAATAACAGCTCTAATATCTTGAAAAAAAAATTTGGCTGGTAATTTTTTTTTCTCTTGTTTCCCCCAACTTCTGTACTGTCGTGTGCTAGCAATGTGACCAGCTACAAATTCAGTACTGCTGCGTCCAATGGTCTGTCTTCAGGAGTGAGTAGCGGAGGTGGCAAAATGAGAAGGGAAAGAGGAATACACTATTTATCAAGAGCTGTACAAGAAAAGGTAAGTGACTCTTAAATTAATTGCTGTCACTGAGCTTACTGAAGTAACTAGCTAAGTGTGTCAGTTTTATTGCATCATAGTAAATTATAACAATACCGCTTTATTTTTGCATTGTTTTTGTTTTCTTGTGGGTTTCAGAGCAGGCTCCAATTGATTTCCTGTGTTTGAATACCTTGAATACCTTTGCTTATGTAATTTTGAAATTTTTAATTCTGTTACCTTGGAGATTCTTCAAACTATAACATTTCTCGTTAGCAATTGAATGAATGAGTCCTAAGAAGAGAAGTAATGTTTTGGTGAAGGTTTGTATAGTTTTTCTACAGGAATGATACTTGAAACGAGTGCCAAGTATAAAAAGAAAAAAAAAAGCTTAATTTTTGGTTTCATATTTAAGTCGTACAGAAAGATACAGGCCAAGAGTGTGAAAAAGAGTAGTAGAAGACAGCATTCTGCATGTCTGCTAACGATGACTCAGTTTTTGATACTCACCAAACTCATTGTGAGAGAGTTTTTTTCTCATTTTAATAGGAAAAATCTATTCCATAAAACTATGACCATGAATATTCAGATTATTTTTTCTTTTATTGGATGTTATATAAGCTGCCTGTAAGTTAATTTAAGTATTTACGTTAACATTAAGTATTTAATTAATATTAAGTTAATATTAAGTATTTAAGTTAATTTAAGTTTCAAATCATTAAATGGGACTTCTGGATGATGCAATATAAAGAAATCGTAAACACTGTTGTTTATTCCTGTAACGCAAATAAAATAATGGTCCAAATATCAAAAGTTCCATAAACTTTTCAAATCAAAACTGTGAAACAGATGTAAGCTACAGGATGCACTGAATATCAGTAGCACCAACTTACATCCCTGCCTAGTCATTTCTAAGTAGATCATGATAGTACTGTACAAATTTTGGTCAGATTTTCTATGCCATTTAAAACATAACTCATCCAATCTTAGTAATCAAATAAAGTAAGTGGCAGGGATGAAAATTGAAGTTGTTAAGAGGCTCTCTTCTGATTTTTATATTTGCATCCTGATACATGGTATAGACTGTATTTACCAGAACACAATCTTCAGTGCTGTTAGTCTGACTTTCTTTGGTGCTTTTTGTGTTTAGTTTGGTTGTTGAACCTACCTGCTTCTTTAAACATTACCTTTTTCCACGTTCCCTGCTGTAATGACTTTAGAAACTTTGGCAGCTATCCCGCCTAATTTTGCAAGAGGAACACTTTCTCACTTGTCTTGAGAGTGTACTCTTAATTGAAGCCATGCGAGGGTAGTTAGAAAGGATGATGCTTCTCCAGAGCTTTGATGACTAAAGTATAGAAAAGAAAGAAAAAAAATGTGATCTGTGCGTCTCTGTTCTGCACAGGTTTTGAGTTAACTTTCAGTGTTCTTGCTGTACAGTTGTTGAATAGAGTATAATGTGGAAGCAGGCCTGCCATAAATTAAAATGACGTGGTAGACAGAGGTGGGGAGATCGGGATTTCTTCTGGAAACTTGCTTTCTCTTAATTTGTATGGATTTTTGTTCTATTTAATTTTGTTAATAAATTGGGTGCGATGGGGTGAGAAAGTAGTATGTCTTGTATAAGAAAAATTAAAATTTGCAACTTTAGGAAGTGGAGGAACCAGTGCTACCGAACATACCCCTACCCATCAGTGCTGCATCGCTGCCTCAGTTCAATTCTAGTTTCATTGGTAGTAGCGCTGTCTCAGCGTCACCGAGCGCTGTTTCAACAGCAGCAATGAGCACGGCAACTCCAGCAGCTGCGACGGGCATGGCAAATCCATCAGAGGTGGAGGGCATGACAGATCCATCAGAGGTGGAGGGCATGACAGATCCATCAGAGGTGGAGGACTTGACAGATCTATCAGAGGAGGAGGTGGAGGACATGATTTATACAACGGCGACGTCGGGCATAACGTGTTCAACAGTGCCCTCAGGCTTGACATATCCAATAATGGCGGCGGGCATGCCATATCTGCTGATGACAAAGGACAAGGCAAAGTCAACAGCGGCAACGACAAGCGTGGCAAATTCAACGGAGGCGGCAGGCATGGCAGATGCAGCAGCGACGGCGGCGGGCAAGGTAAATCTTTATGCTATAAATAATGTTTACAATGAGTATACTGCTTTATTGCGAGTTGACTTTTTCTGTGGTGCTCATGAAACTAACAAATATTAGTTTCTACGCAGCTGAATGAATTGGGGTTGTATGCCAGTTTGGGGAAAAAGGCATAAATGTTTTGATTCTGCTTCTCTCAGTCTTAGAGCCTGCCAACTCCCATTTAACGTGATTGTATAACTGCTTCAAATGCTGTGGAAGTCTGCGGGGGAAGGGGGGTGTGGACTTTATGCCAAGTTATTTATAGTGGTTTGGGCAGGGGTAGAGTTAATTTTCTTCGTAGTAGATGATGCTGTGTTGCAGATTTGTGAGCAAAACAGTGTTGGTAAGGCACTGGTGTTTTAGCTGTTGCTGAGCAGTGCTTACACAGTGACAAGTCCTTTTCTGTGTCTCACGCTGCCCTGCCAGCGAGGAGGTCGGGGATGCACAAGAGGCTGGGAGGGCACTCAGCCAGGACAGCGGAGCCCAGAGGACCGAAGGGATATTCCACACCATTTAGCATCGTGCTCAGCAATAAATGCTGGGGGAAAGAAGGGGAAGGAGTGGGGAGTATGTACAGGGTTATGGCATTTGTCTTTCCAGGTAGCCATTACATGCGATGAGTCATTAATGCTACCTCAAATTTAACAACTTTACTTCTTTATTTCCAGTTCTTTTCCCTGTTCCACTTGGAGGGAGTGAGCGAGTGGCTGTGTGGTGCTTAGTTGCCTGCAATGGTTAAACCACAACTTTATTTAAGTTATTAAATTAGAGGTAACGTGGTCATATAAGCCTCACATAGAATGAGCCTAGGGTGCAATAATTGGCATATTATTGCAATAAAATAAACATTAATCTGTTCCAGAGTACTTGAAATATTTTTTGTACGGTTTGAAGTAGACAGCTGCTTTAACATGTTGAGGTGTTTGCTGAAGTTCTTGGAGTATCATTGGGCTGAGTTTGCCGTTCTTCAGCTTCCTGGCTTGCTTTTCCGTGCATTTAGACCTAAGTAGCATCTCCAGCTTTTCCTCTCAGTTTCTGGAATTTGGTTTTGAAGATATTGTCCTATACCCACTTGGAAACTTCCCTGTGTTTTATTATTACTTTTATCTGCAAAATAACTCAAACATCAGGTTTTTCGACGTCACTGCGGGACTTCTGTTGGGTAGTGAATTCAGGTAGTTGTTGTTCTTCAATATAAACCTTTAATTCTTTTGAAAATACAGATACAACCAACAAGTACTGTTAGCAGTCCTGAGTTCGCATTTTCATCTCCAGTTGTGAAATCTACTGAGGCAGAAGTGCTACCTACGTCTTCTGTAAGTAAAATAATAAAGGAGCTTGACTTTTTTTCTTAGGCATTTAGTAGGCTGTTGCAGAACACTAAAGCAGAATCTGCCTTGATGGAGAAAAGTATGTAGGCTTCTGGCTTATAATTTGTCATTCAGCATGCGTGCTACAAATGTGAAGAGCAGCTTTCAGATTTGGTTTTGTGTGTGCATTCGATTGAAGTTCCTGTGGCTTGAGAATCTGAAAAACCTCTCTTGTTCATAGCAGATTGGGTTTACATTTAGTGTTCCCGTTGTAAAATCGGCAGAACTTTCTGGACCCAGTGGTACTCCAGTGACGCCCTTTCTTACCCTAGGTAACTGAAACTTTAGCACTTCAGATCTGAAGTGCTGATTTTCCTTTTTTTCTTTATTAAATCTTCAATCTGTCCTGTCTGCGCATGCTAGCAATTCCAGGCAGTGTTGGACTTCTGCAGTATTTTTCCAGTGACAGATCTGCTTTTATATTTTTTTTTTGTTTTGTTGCTTTTTGTTTTGCTTGTAATCATAAAGCATTGCAAAGTAAGTAGAATTTGTGAAGATTCTTATGTGAGAAGCATGAAAGCTGGAAATTCTTGTTTCTAACAAAAGTGAGTATAATCTGCTCTAACTAGGTCACATTGTGAAAGCTGGTTTTGTTTTCTTTTGTTTCAAAAGACACCACCACCTCAACCAACATCAACACACAGAAAGAGGAGGTCAAAGATTTTGCTGGTGGTCCCTTCACCACTGCCCACGTATTAAAGGAAGGAAGCGTCTTAGACGTTCTAAAAAATCCTGGAGAGATAATGAACTCCTTTTAAAAAGATGCTGCAAAAAATACGCTAGCATTTTTTATTAAAAAAAAAAACCAACACACGACTTATGGTTAATAGAGTATCTGCTATAAATATGAATGTAGGAGAGCATTACATTAAGCGCTGCGTTTGTTAGGGTGCATCTGCCCCCTTCTATTCTAAGTGGTGTTTGTTGCTGGAAGTAAAACTGCAAGATGAAAAGCAGATGGGTTGCATCTCCTTTACGTGTTAGGATGTAATTGTAAATGAGGTACTAAGAGAATTAGCCAGATAATCGGTGTTTCATTTTAAGTAAATACAATTTGTGGAATTGAAAAGGAAATGTTTGTAAAACTCAACACTCCTGTCCCACCTTCAGCCCAGGTGAAGAAAGAATAGGAAAGAGCTTCAGTTCCAAATACATGGCGAAAGCTGCGAATCTTTGGGCCTTAGCTTACAATGGCTCCTGTGGATTAAAATTTAAACTGCAAACAGAAGTGGAGTGTTTTACGTTAAAAACCCTTTTCTGAATTTTGTTTTTAAGCAATTGCAATTGTTTTCAACAGTTTCATAAAGTGTGTCTGTGGAAAAGATATCTTTTAAGAAAAAGGGCTTTATTGAATTTGATCTTTTCCCAAAAGTCTTCTTCTAACTTACATACTTGTGAAGAAGGCAGCACATTTCTCTACTGGAAAGAGCTAAGTGAGAGAAAATACATTGTGCATTTTGTTTAAGGAAAGACCTCTGAGTGAAGTGACATTCACTTTCTTTATCGGTTTAAAAGAAGCAGAATCGAAATCCACATTGTTCAAAGACTTCATTTTTGACTAAAAAAAAACCAACAAACAAACCACAAAACAACTATGTTCAAGGTAGATTTACAAGCAACTTGAGCTGCTGTTTAAGATGCATTTCCTTTAGTCTTTCTGTATTAGTAGCTTGTCTTTTCTGTTAAAATTGCCACCTTTTAAATAAGGAGTTGTCCTGTGTCCGATGCATTTTGAAAAAGATTATAGAAAATTAGACAGTTGTTCAATTGTCTTGAGTTTTTATTATTTAATTAATATTCAGCATCTGTGGGAAAATACCGTACGGATTGCTGCTCCGAGTACAAACTTCTGTACAGTTACTGGAGTAGATTTGAGTCATCTGCTACGGAAGGAGGAGCTTTAGAAATTTGATTCGATTGGGCATCGCGTCTTAATCAAATTGTATTATTTCCATTCCACGTTGGACTGTCAGATTTCAGTCAGCTACTGTCTGTTTGTACTTGTATCGACCAGTGAAAATGTTGATTTAAAGCTTGCTTGGAAACAAAGAGTTAAATGAAGCTTTAACGAAATGTTCTGTTGTGACCCAGTGCAGCAGATGAAATTTCATCCGTTTAGATAAGATTTCTGGGGACTTCCTGTTGCGCTCGGTCTGAATGTCTAGTTGTAACCATTGGCACCTGAGTTGAAATTTTTGCCCTCTAGTAAAGTCACTTAGTTACATGTAGTGAGGTGCTGCGCTAACAGGAAGACTTTTTTTTCTTGCTTCCTAGACTTTGGATTGTTGAAAACACGCTCTTCTACGTCTGCACAACCTACAACAAGCACAGTGGTTTATACTAGGCCTGCAATAACAACTTTTTCTGCAGGTAAAGAGACTTCTAAACAAGCATCGCACTGGCAATCTGATACATGTGACCCTTTTCTGCAAAACAAAGACATAAAGGACAAATGTGTAACTTGTCAAGCTACTAAAGCGTCAACAGTTGAGAGTATGAAACAGACAGTAAGTTCAAGTCAATGCGACACCTCAAAGCCAGCAGCGCCCCCAGCAGGGATGCTGGGCTTTGGAGACAAATTCAAAACAGTACCTGGAACGTGGGATTGTGATACATGTCTTGTCCAAAACAAACCGGAAGCTACAAAATGTATAGCATGTGAGACACCAAAACCTGGAACGGGAGTAATGCCTGCTCTGACATGACCAGTGGTCACAGACAGCTCGGTGACAGTGACATCCTCCTCGAGCAGCACTGACACAACAGCCACTCTGGGCTTTGGAGACAAATTTAAGAAGGCGAAAGGCTCTTGGGACTGTGGAATATGCCTTGTACCAAATAAGACGGAAGATAACAAATGTGTAGCCTGTCAGTCTGAGAAACCAGGTATGGTCCTTTTTTTCCTGTTGTTTCCATCCTAGCCTCTGTGAATCTTGTACAGAATAAAAGTACGTTGCATATATGGAATATTTTAAGCAACACGATTCCCAGGTACGGTTGATGGGTTAGCGGCTGTCTGCAGGATTGGTTTACAGGCACTTCAGAGGTCTCAGCCCAGGTTCCAGCCTGTCGCATAAATTGAACTGATTGTGAAATGTATTAGTACGGAGCTGGATCAATGCAGATACCCCCGGCTTTGCAGCTGGTGAGGGAAGATGGCTGAAGTGGGTGACTTAATTTAAAAACAACATAGTGATTTTTCACTGGCGAAAATGAGAACTCCATAGAAAGAGTTAAAAATGACTGCGTTTTTCTCTTTCAAAAAATAAGTAAAAAAAATTACAGAATGTGTCCAAAATGCCTCTACTCACCGTTTGTATGTAATTGAGGGGAGATGTGAAGCCAGATTTCAAGACAGTGTAGTCTTAACTAGTCTTAAGCTAAAGCAGAGAGATGCCTATGAAGGTCAGTGGTAGGCTTCAAGAAAGCGAGTGACCCGCTGGGTAACTTCTTCAGGGCAGTACTGGGTTGTTTCCCATTGTGTGTGACCGTAATTGATTTTGAGCGTGGTTGTATTGTTTTTAAAATACGATTCTAATTCTAACTTTGACTCTAAATGTCATTTAACATGCCATTACATCGAAAAACACCTGTGCAAATATATCCTGGAAGAAACAAATTAAGATGGACTAGACCGGGCTTTTGTATTCATCCTGTGCGGTAAGACTGAAATTTCATGAGGTAAGATAATGGATTTCAGACAGAGTTGATTCTCTTGGACTTCCAACCTCTGAGCGGTCAGTCGGCATCTTTGTCTGAGGCTCTTGCCATTGCAAGGAGGAATTTTGGAAATGAGGGGTTTACTGTGACCATGGTGCAGTGAATTGCACGGTTACGTTGCACTTGTCAGGAGGAAGAGCGATGCAAGTAATACTAGGATAAAAGTTTTCTGCGTGTGCTGTGGAAGGGAAGAGCCATTCTTGTCTTTCCGGTTTTGAATTTGAAGCGTTATCTTCTGCTTCTCTCTTAAAAGGCACCTTTTTTTTAAAAGGCACCTGTCAGGCCTCTTTATGGAGGTTACACTGTCGTCAACAGCAGCAGAAGCTTGTGTGCTGAACAGAGTTGTGTGTTGTTTGGAAGCTTTGAGTTCCACTCTGGTTTTTTTGTTTGTTTGTTTGTTTCTTTGTGGGTTTTTGGTGGCTTTTATTTTTTTCAGGGGCGGGGGGGGGGGAGTTGTGGAGTAATTTTGAACATTTCTGTGGGATTTGACAAATCAAATTTAAAAGTTAATGTTCATTTTATAGTTCATGTTCAAACAGGATGGTTAACTGTCTTGTTTGTCTCACAGAGGGTCCAACACCTGTGACCAGTAGCAGTGCATCTGCATTTTCTGCTCCTTCTGGAGAATTTCTGGATTTAGACAAATTCAAGAAGCCCGAAGGAAGCTGGGATTGGGAGACCTGCTTGGTTCAAAACAAAGCAGAGGCCACGAAGTGTGTAGCCTGTGAAAGTGCAAAGCCAAGCACCAAAGCAGAGCTCAGAGGTAATACTTAATGATTAAAATGAGGATGCATATTCTGTGATTTATTTTTTGGTTTGCTCTGATTTTTTTTATTTTCTTACCTGTTAAGCACAATTATTTTTTCCTTTGAGGTGTGGCAAAATTATTCGTTTTTCCTGTAGGAATATTGCCTAGATAACATCTGTTTCCACACTTTTCCCCAAGAATAAGTTTATCCTTTTTAGAGAAAAGCTTTCATTAATGACGTGCTTGTTCTTTACATGCCCTACACGTTGTTCATTTGGAGTTCAGACTAAAAACATGATCTGTCAAAGAAGTTCGTATACTTTTTAAAGCCAGGTGGTGGGCAGAAAACACAGTTGTGAAAAGTTTTATGTAGAGAGGAAGCATGGGGTTTTCTTGTTTGTTTTACTGTTTGGTGGGTTGTTTGTTAAACAGTTTTGACTGGAAAGATCAGGACTAGAATGTAGTTCAAACCTTCACGTACTGCAGATACACCGTGGGTTACGGACTTGACATTCACTTATTTCTGCAGGTTTTGGTGCTGCGGCTGCGTCCACAAAATGCTGCCTTGCCATCATTTACATTCGGTGTTCACTCAGAGTGTTCAGGTGCAGAGTCTGCAGCTGCCTCACAGTTTATTTTGGGAAGGACAGAAGAGAAGCAGTACTTGCAAACCAGTACTTCAGGTAAACAGAGTATCTTTTGTCTTCACTTGTGCGCTTATGTCCATCAAGTAAGACCTCTGAAACCATACTAGAAAAAATCTGCGGGATTTGATATGTTCATGTACTAGAGCTTTAGAAAAAGTTTAATTCCTATATGCAGCATGTCTTCTGTCCTGGTTATTGATACGTACGAAATTAGTAGCAATCCCTTTTTTGATCTCAACACTAGGTTTAGACAAAAAATTGCGACACCTTAAGGAACCTGTCCTGCATCTCATACAAGCACAGAAGTTGCAGTGTCTCAATGCTAGCAGTACAGTTGGTGGTAAAATCTTTAGTAGGGTGAAATAGAGGCCTCACACCTTTCAGAGAAAAAAAGAGATTATTCCCACGTACTTGCAACTATGCTGCAGAGTGTACTGCTGTTACTCTAGTGCTACAAAGGTCCAAAAATCACTGAACAGTTATTAGCCAGTTTTGTATTCCTTTAATTTGTTGAAAGACTGCAGTAGAGGATTGAAGTTTTTATTGAGGATCACTGTGTGGAAAAATTCTGATTGTTAAATGTCATTAGTATGACTTAAGAACCGCGTTTTGGAGTACAGAATTCAGTATTAATTCCAGAAGGGGTAAGGGAAAGGACATTAGCTAGTAATCCCGAACAAAAGCAGTGTATAGAGCTATACTGATTTTAATCGCAGTATTCTTACAGTTGGTCTGTTACTGAACAGATATGTTTTGGGGAGATATGGTGGCCAGGGAGGCGTGTGTGTTTGTGTGCTTCCTCTTCTAGTTAAGGTTCTGGGGTTTGGTTTAGTCAGGAAAATTCGATGAGGCACCTTGTGTAAAAGGAAATGTTAACCAGCATTTTTCAACACGGTGTAGTCCCTTAAAAGTGTCGTAGATGAAAAGAGGCCATAAACGCTGGGGGAAAAAGTTAGTGGGAAACTGAAAGCAGGATCACATTCAGTAGTGAGAGAGCAGCAGCCTGGGGAAAAATTTAGTGGGAAACTGAAAGCAGGATCACATTCAGTAGTGAGAGAGCAGCAGCCTAGGGAAAGCTGATGAATGACTGTAACAGATAGTTCTATTTTAAGTGTAAAACAACACTCAGTACTTTATAATGGTGGTCTTACCAGAGGGTTCTTCTCCATGGCTCCTAAAAGCACGTCTTGAAGGCATTCGAGTGCAGTGAACTTAAGCTGTAAGAGTTGGGCTGGTAAGCTTGGCCTGATTTGAAGCTGTAGGCACGGGGCTATAATTTCTGAACAGGCTACAAAAGAAACTGTACCACTGTGCTTTTCAGTGCTCCGTTTAGCAAAGCCATCAAATTGTTGCAGGCAATTGATGTTGTTCTTCTAAGAGCACCTGAAAGATATTTTTGTTTGAAGAGTTCAGAGGTACCGGTTAATACTGGTTCAGATAATTACAGCCAGCTCTTGGTGTTTGTGACCAATAAAGTTTGTGGCTCCAAAAGGAGTGGGTTAGTGCTAACTGATTAACTGCTGTATATGCAGAAATATGGAATCTGATTACTTACGCAGAGAGCACTTAAAATGTATTGTTTTGCTGGCTCTCAGTGAGTTGCATCTTAATGCTACCAAGGAATAAGCTTTTTGCTTCTGGCCCAAGTTTTTTAATTTGGTGAAAGCCTTTTCTGTGCACGTGCACATGCCAGAGAGGTTGCTTAAGTAATAGAAGCTATAGTAGCTGCTATCTTCTGTTTTTTGTAGAAGACAGAAACTGAATTCGTTAGCTTTGTAACTGTTATGCATACCAGAATTGGTTTTCTCCCTTTTGAAAATAGTAGAGGGTATGCCTATGTCAGATTTGGTGAGCAAGGTGATCAGATGAGGGCACTGCAAGACTGCCAGAACGCACCAGGTCTGGGGGGAAAAGGAATCCGGCTGAGCATAGGAATTTCTAAAAGGTAACCAAGGAGTTGTGCATTGATACAGTTATTCTAAATAATCAGATTCTTGTAGCTCTGCCTTTGGAAAGTCTGTGGCCCTTGCTGTAGTGGCTGTACACAGGATGCAGTCTACAAAACCAGAAATGCAGAAGTCCTATGTTTTGACTCCCTGGATTCATCAACCTGCTTCAGGATGGCTGGGGGAATCCAACTGTTAAGTCTAGCCAGACAGCGCAACTTGGGCTTAGCTGCCATTGTAACCAGCCTTGTTTCTCAACAGTAGCAAAGCTGAATGCATTGGTAAATATTTTCAGGTTTGGGCCTGCATAAGGTAGAAGGGACAAGAAGTGGTTTTATATGCTAGGGAGTTCTTGTTCTTAGAGCTTTCCCTCTAGTTTGAGAGAAGCACATAACTAGTTTTATAGTGGGTTGACAGGAAAGAAGTGGGGGGGAAAAATGGGAACGCAGGGAGATAGCCAAAGGCGTTATTACTAGAACAGGTTTAGAATGCTATTCTTTGCTTTTCATGAGCTTAGGGCAATGGGGAGTTTAAAGCTTAGCACTTCCTGAGAGGGTTTCTTACTCTACCGGCTCAGTTCTATCACTTATTTAAGGCAATTCAGGTCTCTGAACGGTTAAAGAATTGATACCAAATTTGATGAACTCTGATCCAGGATACTGACAAAACAGGACTTCATATAAACAATTTCAGTATGTTCATGAGGTTAGCTTGTGTGTTCTGTTAAATAGTAAAAAATGACACTTCTGTTTCTGTTTACCTAGCATAATTCTGCAAATGTTGCCTCCTTCTGCTTTAGAATGGAAATGCTCTTCTCCAAGAGAGCACTGTCCAAAATTCTTTGCCAAAATTTTTTGATTAAATTAATATTGTTTTATTTTGAAAACAAGAATAAGCCACAAACATGTTTTCTTGCTTCGGCTATCCAGAAGAACGTCAACAGTATTTTCAGATTTTCCTTCCCTACACAACTGTATGTAGGAAGAGTGCAGTTGGAAGCAGAAGACCTAAGATGATGTATCTTCTGTTTGTTTACTACAGTAACAAGACAATGGATTACCTCTTTATTAGAACTTGTGTAGCTTTGCAGTATTGAAACAAATGTAGGTATTAAAATACACATCAGTAATACGTTTCTGAATGGCTGAGTACCGTGCTCTCTTAGCATTGAAATACCCAGCCATTGGATTAGTTTGTCCCTCATGTTTGCTGAGTTTGGAAGCTATTTCAGAATGCCTTCAGCTTGTATTCTTCCCCAAAAGCATAGAACTCACTTCTCTGCATCCCCAATTCAAGTCAGAGAAACTGGGCACTGCAACCACAGGAGGTCTGCCTGTACAGAATCAGTGAAGACAAGTCTAAACAGCGGATTTTTTTGAATATGCAGCTGGGTTATCTGAATGTTCTTTATGCAGTGTACCTCAGTTTTAGTACAGATAGCACTTGTCTTGGTTCTTGTCATTAGTCTGAAGCTGCCCCTGAGAAAATCTTGAAAGGGAAAGTAGTGAAAGCTAATCAGCTGGCCCTTTCTTCTTAAGAACCAGTGTATTTTGTAATTCTCCCACTAATAATAAGGCGTCACGCTGGAGAATCGCGATTGTGTTGTTAAGCAAGACTGACTTCACCTGAGCGGTATAGTTGGCAGCTGTTGAATGTTTAATGGACTTTAAACAAACAAAAAAACTGAGCAGGTGGAGGTAGACATGGCAAACTGACAGGCAGCGTCAGATGCTTCTTTGAAATGGATAATCTGACTCCATTCACTTCTTTCTGGAAATAAGATCTAGTAATTAACCAAACAAAAGATAGAAGGGTTAAGACTGCATCTTTAAAGCAGCTGTGCTTGATAAATGTCTCTGGTCTTAAATCAATCTTTAGCAAAGCACAGAGACTTAGCAGCAGCTTGCTTATGCCAACGCTAAAAATACTTGATGTGTACAGGTAACCATGTCAAGGCTCTGGAGTTAATCCATGACAACAATTCCTTCTGGTATTGGCAAAGGTGAGGATGCTTGCTTCTATAGAAATGAGGTTTTGAGCTGTGACTTAAGCTGTCACTTAGGTGACTGTTTAGGAAAGCTTCCTTTTAAGCTTTGAAGTACGTAAGCTGACAAATTGTTTAAGTTCAGAACTGGGTTTACAGTCTCTTGTTCTCTGACTGTATGCAACTTCTCATGTTTCAGACTGAAAGCAGAATTGCAGCGGTACCAGTCATACAACTATAATGATTATTGCCAAGATTACCAGAACTACCACTCGCAGAGGAGTTAAGATGCTTACGCTGACTACAACTACAGCTCCTATGCTCCCTATGACAGCATGCAAGCTGTTGGAGACTGCTCTTTAGGAGATTCTTTAATGGCTCCAGCTGTTTTTGAGGTAAAGATAGTGCACGCTTGCTGTAAAGAAAATATTTCACAGATAATACGTTGTACAGATTTGTATGAATCAGCAAAAAGAATCCGAAGTTGAAAACATGCTTTCTGCTTAGTGTGAAGTTAAAAGAGCAGATTCCATTCAGAGGTGTTTGTATTTAAGTGCTTAAATAGTAAATCCATAGAATTAGTGATTTATACACCATTATTTGTTCACACATACCAAAGAATGGTTTTGACAGCATAATTGCGTACGCTTCTTCTGTTCCTGTTCTTCTGATTTGCTTTGCTTAAAGCAAATTAAACAGTTGTTGTAAGTGGTCTTATCGTGGTCAATGTATTAGTTGTGACCTCCGGAGGTCCCTTCCAACCTGTACTGTAATATTGGCTTTCTTCTAAAAATAAGTAGATAAAATGCCATCTATCCTTGTAGTTGTAGGAAGAAGGAATGGGTTGAGACTGCAGCACTTTGAATCTGTGATGCTTTCTGAAATGAGTTATGATTAAACTTAGCCTTTTCTGTCTTTCAGGAATCTTCAGTTATGACTGCAATCGGTGATGACCTAATTACTGACGGTAATAAGGGTTCTATCATTGTCACTTGAGTTTAGCCATCCTTGTGCCTTTTAACAATACAAGCCAACCTCTACTGGATGAAGAACATCTTGAAAATTCAGCTGAGGTCAAACCTCTGTGGGGTTGATCTGCAATCAGCTGGGGTTTTAAAGCTGATACAGCATACACTGACCGCATCAAGTAAAACGGGACACTGTCAATGCTTCGCAGCAGGTTTCTTGTACCTGTGCCTTCATTCCCATTTGAAAATGGTCTAAGACAGAATTTTGTTCTTTGTATTGGTTCCGCTAAACAGATTTTATATTAGAAACTCAGTAATATGCAAAAGCTTTGTTCTCCACCCTGAGGTAAAAGCTTATGTTGCAGATTCCAAAAGGAGGATTCAGCTTGCACTTACAAATACGGTACAAAACATATTTGTGTCCTGGAAGGTTTGCAAAGTTCCTCACGTGGAGGCATTTTGTGTTAGTGTTTAGAAACTATCCTATGTAACGTGTATTGCCGTAGAAGTGAATTAAATGACTCTTGGGAGGGTTTCATGGCTGATTATCCGTAAACGTTATCTTTACTATCTTAAACATTGTCTTTGTCTTTATCTTGAAAGACAGTTCTAGTCCCAGCCTTCTAATATACAAATTCCCAAAAGTTGGAGTTGTGAGGCTCAAAATTTTAGAGGACTAAATACCTCACTAAAATTAGTAGATCTAATAGCTTATTACACTTAGCTTAAAATACATTTTATTAGCCATTTCACGTGAAGTTTTTTTGTGCGCATGCCTCAGATTTGATACTTGGACTTACCAGGCTTTTATTTTCAGATCCACAGCTCTACTTGGATGTTGATGAAATGAACAGACAATTCACGGAGACAAGCGAAGAACTCTACGATTCACTCATGAATTGTCACTGGCAACCTCTGGATACGGTCACTTCTGAAATCCCCTCTGCTATTTAAGTGTCTTCTAGAGCATGACCGTTATGGCCAAAGTGCTAAAACTACATTTCTTCTACATTATTCTAGCTCATAAGTTTTAAAGCACAATGATAGGTTGGGTTTTTTTTGCTATGCTTTTGACAGTTTCTGTAATCTTTTTGTTCATCACTCCCTTCTTGGAGCATCATGAAGTCATGTAAATATTCAAGAAATGTAAAGAGGTAAATGGGGTCTAAAGATAGACTTGCCTGTGTAAATAAAAGATTTGTTTCTGCAAACCTGCCAGCAAGGGATTTTACTTGTACCTGTGTGCAGCACGTTCTCTTCCGGCTTATGGAATTTAACAAGGTAGTAAGGGTATTTCATCTGTCTTTATTTTTATATGGGCATTAGGACACAAGCAAAATCTAGCTTCCCCTTGTTTTCCTGGTTCCTTAGGTAAGCGACATGTTGGGGGCAACATAAACCATAATTGCTGTGATGGCAGGTAAGAATCCAATTCTTTTTTATGGCTTAGTGTAGTCAGTGAAAGCAGTGGTCCTAAGCTGCATGCTGTTCTTAAATGTAATGCAAATTCTCTTTTGTGACTCCTCAGTACTTCCAGGTTACTTGTAGCTGATCACCAGCAACTGCTTCTGTTAGCTATTAGCTGTTGGGTTTTTGCTAGGAATACTTTCAGTCCTGAATTGAAATGATGACATCCTGAAACAGAAGAGGCTCTTGGAGTATTGTAGGAAGCACATTCTTCCTGGTTCTAGTGCAGGTGTACACGTAGGAGGAGACAGAAGGCAAAGAACCTCACATAGGTGGAGGGGGTGAGGTGGCATCACAGTTAGAGCTGTTGCAGTTAACTCTTCCCAAAGCATGAAAGCAACGTGGCTGGGAACAGGGATTTGTTGGGTTGCTTCTTTGTGTGAGCCAGGGAGTCTTTTGAGGGGCAGATTAATAAGAATATGACACAAGGTAGAGGTGGAATAGATGAAGCAAAGAATCTGGGTGGGAAAAGGGTTGCCTGTACGTGTCTATGGAATTGTTTCAGGGGACTGAGCTGGGGCAAATTCAAGATAATAGATGCAGCCTCCTTGAATTTGGATGGCAGTGCTGAAGCTTCAAAACCTTACAAGGTTTGATGCCACTTCAATTGCAGTGCATAGCTGTGGTACTTGAGCTCAGAAGTGCAAACTGCACAGGATTTTTTTATCTATTTTCTTCAATGTGAGCAGCAAAACATCTTCCAGGAATGTGCCTGGGTGCTACGCTGCTTTGACACGGCTTGCTTTGCATCACCAAACACAGTAGTTAGGTTGCATCGAGTACTTTGTGGAAACATTCATTGTGTTGTCACCCAGAAATGGGATGCTACAGATATGTGTTGGCCCGGCAGTATCAGTGCTGGTTTTTGGCCTTTGAGAGGTTGGTCCATAACATGTGACCTGTGTAACGAGAGGCCCACATAGATTGGTGACTTCATTAAGTCTGATACTGTGGTGGTGTGTGACCCAAGGCCCTGAACGTCAGAAAATCAGGCTGTGGCCACCTATTTTATGCAGACTTTGCCTATTAACAAGGTCTCTACACTGTACGTTAGAGACGTGCGCCTCCTTTTCCGGACTAGATAGTGAAAATACCAGTTTTGTAGTTCAGTGAATGAGATTGGTTGGGCTGTTTGTTCTCCAGAGCTGAAAAATGTTGGGAGTGTATTCTCTTGGAGTCCACAGAAATGAAAATGATGAGAGGAAGAGAACGTTGGTTGCAGCCCGCGTGCTGCTGTTATAAAGTAGTTCTCTGATGTCTTTTTCCCTCTGCTGAGACTTATCAGCCTATCGTCCTTTCCTGTTAGGAGCGCATACCTGGCTTGGGATGGTGTGCGCAGTGCAGATTCTTTACCGTAAGAGCACAGTGAATGCCAGACTTCTTCCTGTACTGCCGTGTTAACCCTGAGTCACAAATTCAGGAAGCAGTGATTGCATCGGAACTGCTACAATGCTTTGCGGAGTCTTTTTACTGGGTAAACTTCACAGCTGCAGTTACAACTTCCAGCCTGTGTTAGCTGAACACATCGTACTGGTGCCCGCCATCAGTTTGACAAAGATGGGATTGCAGTAGGGACTTGCTTTCTTCCTTCTTTTTAATTAAACAAGTCTTTGAAGCAACTTTTCCAACACCGCCATACTTCACTTCTTCCAGTTATTTTCTGTTTTACTTAGCTGAAATGTTTTTTTTTCTTCCAAGCTTGAGGAAGTTTTCTACAAGAATGTCCCGTAATGATTTCATAAACTCTTTTCGTTGTACCTAGCTGCAACAGAGAGTGCTTTTATTCAAAAACCTGCTGGTTTTCTCTTCCAAGAAGTAGTGGGGTTTTTCCTATCTCTTCACTGATGGGAAAGGCTGTAGGACAGTAGCTTGAGGGGCTACTAATGCTGTCATCAGTGAGGCGGGAAAAGGCAGGAGTCCGAAACGGGTAAAAAGTACTTAAAAGGATACCAAAAGAGTAAACGGTACTTAAGCCGTGGATGTTTCTTTTTGCAGGGATGCTCTGGACCAACCGCTTCTTTCTAGCGCTACCTCAAAGTAACTTGCAGATAGACCTCACAGGGAAGGTTGATCAAATGGTGATGATCGCTGTCATTCTGCTGGACACGCAGATACTTGCCTTTTGTTTTGGCTCATTTTTAATACCAATTAACTTCAGTGCCTCGCGTTAATAGACACCGTTTGACTGCATCGGCAAATGTTTCTGAGTCGTGAGTGTCATTAAAGGCCTGTCACCCTATGGAAATCCTTCTAAATAAGAAAAATGGAATTCAAATAAATAAATAAAGCAGCGTTTGAACTTATGAGCAAACCTAGCGTAGCTGCCTTTGACGCTGATCTGGAGGAGAAAAATCACGTTATCACACTACTATGGTTGCCTTAATAGGTTTGGTGTACATGAGGGAGGGAAGTATTATGTGATGTTTGCCTAGCTATTACATGGCCGATGCAGGAGGGGTTTTAGTCAGTTCCCTGAGCACGTATTGTTGCAGAAGTCGGTGATTTCACTGCCCAATGTCTGTTATTAAGGGCACGATTCATGTCCCGTTATCGTTTTTATTCTTTATTTATGTGTTTATTTTCTGGGGCGGCGATCTGTCACGATGCCCATCGTTCCCCTGCCGTGGGGTAGAATTTAGCGTGACGACTGCCTCCCGGACCAACGGGGCCACGAATCCGGCCTAAAACACTGCTTGTGCGTTGGTTGTCGGCGTGGGGGCTGTTGGTTGTCGGTGCGGGGGTATCGGTTGTCGGTGCGGGGCTTTTCTGACGAGCACTGTGGGCTCGGGGCGCCGTCCCACGCCCGGCGCGGTGCTGCGGCACACCAGCGGTCGGCGCCACGGCGCGGGGAGGCTCTGGAGGTGACTCCTAGCCCCGTGCTTACGGTGGCCGGGCCGGGGTTCATTATGGCGGCCGGGTCCTGAGGGCGGGAGCGGGAGGGCGGCGGGACCGGGACGGGACCGGGGCGGGGCGAGGAACGGGAGCGGCAGCGGGAGGGGGGGGCGCGCGTTCCCGTGAGGGGAGGGGGCGCGCGAGGGAGGGAGGGGGAGGGTGTGAGAAACACTCCGTAGCCAATAACTTGGGCTCAGGCGAGGAGCTCGGCGAAGCAGGAATTTATTCGCGATCGCAGTGGCGGGCGTCCCGTCCGTGCGAGGACTACCGCACACCAAATTTCCCTGGTGTATTGCCAAGCACTTCCCCGTGCAAGGGCTT
Organism: Anser anser; assembly: GCF_964211835.1. Taxonomy (NCBI): domain Eukaryota; kingdom Metazoa; phylum Chordata; class Aves; order Anseriformes; family Anatidae; genus Anser; species Anser anser. The sequence continues at coordinate 287,536 of NW_028153992.1, read as the reverse complement.
ACCATACACCACATTTCCCGAGACTCTTCCTTTCTCTCCCTTATCTCACGCTTCGTCCGTCTCCGGCCGCGCCCCTCGCGGAGCTGCGGAACCGCGGATCAGGACTCCACACTCGCTCCGTACAAAAGTACGTCTCAATCACACGGCACACAGAGTCTCACCCGACCCCCAAGGCAATACTTCCTATTTCTTACCTTGGTCTGTGCACAGAGTTACCGGATCAATTCTCAAAGCCGGAGTGCCTGCCTTCTTCCCTTCCCCACTCCTTCACGGATCCTGCCTCTTTCATCAGTCTCGGGCCCTCTGTCAGCTCTCCGCAGAACCGCCGCCGTCGATGCACAGGACCGCTGAAATCAGCGGGGCATGCCTTCCTGCTGCTGCGGCGGTGGGGCTCCCCAGTAGGCGACTGGCTCCCGGACGAGCCCCCAAATTGTGAGAAACACTCCGTAGCCAATAACTTGGGCTCAGGCGAGGAGCTCAGCGAAGCAGGAATTTATTCGCGATCGCAGTGGCGGGCGTCCCACGAGCAGGAGCGCCCCTGCTGGTTCCAAAACCCAGTTTATATACTTTTTGATGACGGGACCCTCCCCTGTTTCCCCACTGAGGGGGTGATCCAGGCTCACAATCTGTCTGATGCTTCCCAGACAATGCATGGCCTTCAGTTGCCGGCCTGTTAAATTTCGAATTTCTTTCGACTTTTTTACTGGTTGAAGCGGTAATGGTTCTTCACTTACCTGACTTGACTCAACACCGTGATTTTCCCCGAATTGTTCTACGGAGTCTGGTTGTCTGCATTTTACAAGGTCGCCTGCTAAGCGTTCTTATCGCTGCAAGCACACCTCGATACCCCATTCCTTACCTTTAAACAACGTAACTCTGCAAAAACAACATTTTTATTCCCACGAGGGGCAGGGCAGGCCCCGCGGCGCGTGGCGGCGGGGGGCGGGGGGGCCCCGTGACGGCACCGAACGCGGGGGGGGGGCGGTATGGCCTCGGGCGGCGCGACCGGTAGCGGCGCGACCGGCAGCGGCATGGCCGGCGGTGGCAGGGCCGGTGGCGGCGGGGCGCCGGGCGGCAGCCCAGGAGCCCGATCAGGAGGAGGAGGAGCAGGAGGAGGAGGAGGAGGAGGAGGAGCGGCCGGCGGCAAGGTGAAGAGGCGGCGCCACCGTTTGGGCGCCGCGAAGCCCCCCTGTGCCAGGAGCAAGCGGGTGAGGAGCGGCCCCCCCACAGCGGGCCCTTCCCCCTCAGCCCACCAGTTACCCCCTTACTTACCCCCTTACCTTACCCGCCCCTTTATCCCCTTAGTTACCCCCTACCCACCTCCTTACCCCCTTAGTTACCCCCTCGACCGCTTAGTTACCCCCTTAGTTACCCCCTCAACGGCTTAGTTACCCCCTTAGTTACCCCCTCAGCCCCTTCCTAACCCCCTCAGTTACCCCCTCAGCCCCTTACTTACCCCCTTACCCCTCTACCCAGCCCATTACCCCCCTCCTCCCCCTCCCCTTCACCCCCAGCCCGCTGCCCTCAGGACCCCCAGTGCCACCCCCAGGGCTTTCCCCGCTCCCTGCACCCCTCCTCAGCCCATCATCAATTCTCTGAACGTTACCTGCCAGGCTTTGCTTCTCGTTTGTGCTGTAGGGTACAGCAGGTTGACGGTGAAAGCGGTCCGTCAATTCGGGGTGTGAAAATCCCCGTGCTGGAGGGGGGACGCGCCGAGATCCCTCCCAGCAGCTCTTTGCTAAGAAATGTCAGGACGCCCAGAGAGATGCTCTGGAGATGCCCTCTGCACATGTTTGTTCAGCCAAAACCTCTCCGCTATTAAATGAGCAACGTAGCTGAGGGGATTGATTATCATATGCAAAACCAAGGGAGCGCTACGCATGGATAGCTGCTCAATTAGGTTTTTATCACTTGCAGAAATGCCAAGTCCCTTATACCACATATTGACAATCAATCTTGTCCATCTAAAGCTGGCCTGGAAGGGCAATGCAAACATTCCCCACGCTTACAGAGCAACCGTTGAAACCTCTGGCTTGAACAGTGCATTAATGTTGAAAGTGCCATAGCTTGCGTGTGCCGACACTGTGTAGCTAACTGATAAACCTTACACGTGGATTGAAAATAATCAGTGGAGATGGTTTTCTAACTTTTCCATTGTCTGTTATCTCTGCGTGTTTTCCAGTAGGTTTATTTAAAGAGTGTGCCAGAGCAAACACGTGCGTGGGGATATCTGGGGGATTCTGCACAGAGAATGGCTGCTGCACATCCAGCGCAGATCAAATTAACAGTAACTTATCGGGGAAGAGTTTTAATGATTTGATAAATAGACAAACTGATAGGTGTTACATGTGTGCATTTATTATAGCAGTTAGCTTTGTAACCAGACGAATCGTGCAAATGTTCATAACGTAAAAGGACGAGCTTTGAGCAGATAGCTTGCTTAGAGCATTTGTCAATTAATTTCAGTTTATTTTCAATATCATGTCCACTCTGCAGAAGGTTCTGTGGCTTAATGTTAATTGTCTCTCAGTGATGCAGTTGGGGAGGCACGAAAGCGACCGATGCGATTTTGTGAGGTTATACCTCTGGTTCTGATCCCTACCCCGCTGTTTTTCTCATCCTTCCCCCTACAACTTTAGTCGATAAGTCGATTCTTAGAAATACTTAAATAGATGTGTTTTGTGTGCTTGTGATCATAATTACAGCCCACCAAACCCTCTGTCTCTTACCATTAAGCTCTGAAGGTGCCTGGGCACTGTAGGCAGTATAGTTAGCAGCTTCAAAGTTCCTGGGAACTAGTCCTGGATCTAATTTACCTTTTTTTTTTCCCCCTGCCTGCAGGAGGGATGATTAGCAGGATGCCTAGCTCATGATTGTCAGCTTTCTGGATATTAATTTTTATTATTAATTTTTATTATTAATTATATTCATTTATATTAATTTATCTTTTATTTAACCGTAGTTCCTGGGGCTTTCGGTCAGGTGGGAATTCTCCGATCGTACCCGATGTATGCCGCAGAGTCAGTCTTCTACAAAATACAGCAACAGCTTTAGAAGGCTCTTGCAAGAGGAGGTGCTGGTGCTATAGCTATAGCTGTGTTTCTTCCAGGACATCTTCTGGGTTAGCCTGACTGTTGAGAGCAGAACTGGTTTTTGTGCGTATAGTCACTGCAATTCAGCATTACTAAAATTGAAAATATTTAGATTCACTGATTTTAATGGGTAGTATGGTCCTGACTGTCGCAGTAGATAATTGCTGAACTTCTGGTTTAGTTGGTTTTCACGGGAGGGTGCGAAGAGGAAGAGTCCTGGAACAAGTCTGTAGGTCAGGAGCTGTTCAGGCGTAGAGTTTCCTGATAGCCTTGCAGATTGACGACCTGCTGGTGAATTTTGGCAGAGGTTTCAAAACTTTGAACCTTGCCAAGGTCACTTGGAAGTGCAGACAGTGATAGGTAGTTGTAAATCAATCTTAGGTGAATTTAGGTTTACCAGAAGTGTAGCGATCCTATGCCAGGGATCAACCTCGTCGTCGTCTTCTGAATATTTGCTGTATAATATCTGTCTTCAAGGTCCGTGGAAGGTGGTATCCCAGCATATGCTGTTGACTGCGTTTCTGTAATTAAACAAGTGTTTTTTCTTTCAAGCAGGGATTAATTAGCAGAATGACAGAAACTGTGAAAAATATTGTACCGGCCTGGCTGCAGAAGTATTTCAATAAGCGTGAGGAGGAGTGTGTAGACAGAAATGAATCTGCAAACCAGGAGGAGACTCCGGTAAACTATCACCACGATTATTCAGATGAAGATACCATAATCGATGAGAGATTCACGCCTGAACCAGCAGGAATTAGTAGACGAGGTATGTGAAAAATCATTTGGAATTCTGGCCATCTGTATTTATTCACAGATTTCTAGTTTTGAATCTGAATTTCAAAAGGAAATTGGAATGAGGGTTTTGACAGAATGAAAAAAACCCAAAAAAAGTCAAAACAACTGTTTGTGAAACCGTCTTAGCTTTAAACTGTATACACAGTTACGAAGCATACATCTTATGCTCTTGGAAGGCATCAGTTAACTTTAGGTACTCTATTAGCCAGGTGCTAAATGCTGAAAATAAGTCATTTGCAAGTGTGCTGGGTTGCATTTTCCATCTTTTAAAAGATATGGAATGAAAATCTGTCTAATTGCCTAAGGCAATTAAAAAAATTAATTTGTTTTGCAGTCTTCGAAACAAAAGACTAGATGCTAGAATGGCAGAGGAAAATTCCGTCTCGTGTCCCGACTTTGTTTGTTTTGTTTTGTTTTTTTTTTTTGTTTTGGGCTTTGATCAATTTAGTAAAGTTCCTCGTTAACTTGATGGTGAACTGGGGAACTTGTGCACGGATGTGGTTTATGAGATTATTATCCTTAAAATATTCAATAACTTTAAGGTCTACGCGGGGGGAGGGGGTGTCTTTGAAAAGGTATTTGGACCGTTGGCAACGAGGTTTGCAACTCCTTTACCTCATGAAAGATTAATTTGTCTTATATCCAGTGCCTCTCACTGTTCCTGTAGTCCTGTTGTATAAATTTGCATCTATTCTTATTTGAGTTTCTCTTAAATTAGCTGTTTTGGGGAAGTCAGCTTTTAATAAGTGAAGAAGTTTTGTCTGAGCGTGCGTAGGTAACCATAGATAATGTGGAAAGTCAGTTGCTTCTGTTGTTGGCAGAATCAAAAAATAAGGAGGAAATATCTTTGCCTCCAATCTCATCTAATTGTAAACAAGGAGATTGATGGCTTTCTGTGTAGCTGTAGCTTGGGAATGAGTTTGGAGAAAAGAATAGAGAAGGTCTTCGTGACTGAGGAACACATGTTGGCTTTCCTATGTAACTGCGTGAAAGGAGCTTTCAGTAAGAACAGCTGCACTGCAAGCTTGCTAACTCCAGGAGATCAGGAGCAGGTGGACACCCTGGAACCTTTTGCAGCTTATGTTGCTGTCCGTGGGTGTTGCTTACTATGCTTAAGAATAAGATTATTTTTTTTAATTATTACTACATTTTGAAACCAATGTGTTTCTTCAGTTCTGAGGTATCAGTGTGCTGGAGCCTATATTGGGTGGCCTTCCGCCTGAAGAACTTTCTGTATCTCAAACGGTGCTGTCCTAAAAATCTGCTCATGGTTTGGAGAGCTAATTAGTGGTACTGCAGTGGTTATGAAGATTGAACTAACTAGTTTAAGCTTCAGTTCAAGTATCAAGAGGATAGTGGCTCAAAGTCATTTGAATTGCCCAGATTCCTGGGAGAGACAGTAGGCTTTCATCAGGCAAAATACCCATGAATAGTTCCATTCATTTAGCAAGATAGACTTCAAGGCCACCTATTCCAGGCCACTGGCATTGTTTGCAGACCCTTTGCTTCAAGAGGGAAAAATGCTCGTCTGGTTACTTGGGTCAACATCCTTGTCCCTTGGGTCAAAATCCCAATAGTTAATGGGTAGGAGATGATGTTTTGCCTCTAACGTGAGCTGATATGGAAGAACTTGGGAAAAAAGTACTGCAAACGTTCATTTTCATGTTGTGTATTCAGATTAATATAACCTTTGTTCCAATATTATGGAAGCTGCAGTGTTATCTGTAATTTACCGTGTAATCTCAAATTTTGTAAAGCTTATTGCAAGCTGTACATGGGAGAAGGAGTATATATGTTTGATTTAGTGAACGGCCAAGTCAGCGTTAGAGCATTTGAGCACGGGGTCAGAATGTGGTGTTGTAAAACCTCATAGTTAACTACTTCTGGATGCAACATTAATACTGTGTATCGCAAGCAGTGTTGTTGTTGTAGCCAGACAGTTAGATGCAACCGTATCTGGGTGAGGAAGAAGTTAAATTTGGCTTCTCTCTTTTTGCGCTTAGAACTTGGCAATAGCATGGCTGTCGATAGGAAACAGGTTTTGGCTTCTGTGAGCTTGTCTATAGCAAAGCTAATTATCTCCCTGTTCTTGTCTAGAACCATCCACAAGTAGATCAGCACTGAACTTCCCAGTTGTGTTAACAAGGCCCTCTCTTCATCGGAGCCGTCTGAATTATACCATGCTGGATTCTCCTGTCCCACCTTGTCAGCCCTCGACATCTTCTGTATTTGGCATTGGCAGTCCTAGGCTGTCCTTCATAAAAGAAATAGAAGATTCTACCTCTCAACAAGACGATGATAACATCTCAACAACCAGTGATTCCTCCTCTAGAGCATCTGATGAAGGTGATTTTTGTGTTCTCTGTTTAATTGACTTTTTTTTTAATGTGAAGTACCTTGCGTTCTTTAATATTCCACATCACCTTAGTAAATAAAATAGGTGAATGTCAACTTTGGATGCGAGAATTAAATTGAATTTTTAGTGTTTTAGAAGTATATAATCCTATCACCTTTTTAATAGAAGCGTGCTTTGGAATACGTTTATGATACCCTGATATTAGAAAGAGTCAATGCTGAAATATACACGTTCAGCTAGGTTATATGTAAATTTTGAACTGGGACGGTAGGAAATCAGGCTGACTTGCCGTAGCTTGACAACTAGGCTGATTGTCTAGAAGGAAGAGTGACTCAGAATATCTAACAGACAGCTGGTTAAATGTGAATAAGTGCAGGTGACAAATAGGAACACGAGATGTTTTCCTGTGTTTCAGCAAGAGAAGATAAAGAAACTACTCTGACATAAGCTATAGGCTGTTTTTTGACCTTTCTTGGTAGAAGGCTTCAGCTGTCAATACTTTCATGTCTTTTGCCAAATTCATTGAGGAAAGCACACCATTTTAAAATAAAAAATAAGCATCGTGTCGATGTAGGTTGGTACGTAGGTCTTCTCGCTGAAAGGGCGAACAGCAGGTTTGCAGCTTTTTCTAGTCCCCCATATAGACAGGGACTGACGTGTGCTCAGCAGGTTTTGCAGAGAACTTTTGTACAGCTGAGAGTAGAGTTGCTGGGCTTTAGCAATATAACCTGAGTGCACTAGAACTTTCTGGTGTGTCTTCGTAAAACATACATGGGCAGAAGATCGTTAACTCTTAGAGCAGCCTTTGGGGAATCTTCCAGGTTTAAAACCTGTGCGATTATGATCTGTGCTGGCCTCCAGCCTTTTACCAACACAGAAAAAAGCTTTGTCCGTACAAATGCACTGATGTTTATGCGGTCCTCTTTTATCTTAGCCTGAAGGAAAAAAAAATCTGCATTGGAAGCACAGTATTAACTTGGTAAGATTGGTGAAAACTACTTGCAGCTCTGTGAACAGTTTTCAAGTTTGTAGGTGATACTTGGTTTTCAGTCTGTACGTGAAGTTGATCTATTTAAAGAAGCTGAAGTCATGCTTATTTTTCTGTATTGAAGAACTTGAATTAGTGTGATCTTTATTGTTAAAGTTCTGTACGTACGAGAGGCATTTACATCTAGCATACGTCATTTTGGCAGATGTTGCAGTTTTAAAAAATACTTCATCGTCACTGCTCTGGCCCACAGAAGCTGAAAGAACTCATTCCCTCTCGCAGCATTCTGCAGCTAGCTCTAAGAAACCTGCATTCAGTTTATTTGTTTTTGGAGGACTGTGTCCTGTAAGTACTGCACAGTATTTCTTTTAATCAGTTTGAATGTGTACCTGTTTTTCTATCCACTTCTCATACTGTGTTTCCGTAGGTACGTGGAAGCACGTCTGTTTTTAAGCAAAACCAGCTTGGGTTTTCTCCATTTTACCCCGGAAAGACGGCCTATGCCGGTGGTGCAGCTGTAAGATCAAGGCAGCCAAAGACGGAACCTTATCAGGTATGAGAAAAGTAGTGTAGTGGGAAATAGTGATGGAAATAAAAAAAGCAGCACTGCCAAAGGAGCTTTGAGCAGGGAGCTGAATATGTGGTAACAGTTGCTCTTCTGCCCTCTTGGTCTACAAAAATAGACGAGATTGATTTCTGTTTAAATTCTTTAATGACAGTTTTTACCACAGGTAATACTTGTCAGAAAGAACAAGAATGACAGTTTGGGCTAGTTGTTGGTAGTTGGGGTTTCCTCTGTTGTTAGGTCTTTCAAAAAATTCCATTTAAGTGCCATTGTCTGCCTCTGACTACATTACGTTAAAATAACTTGATGCAAAAAAGCCAATGACAGCATAACTTTGAAAACTTGTGTTTATGGTAGCAAAAGCTACAGTAGTCAAACCTGGCTAATATTTATCTGTGGATCTTCTTTTCCAAGCATGCCTACATTCATGCTATGGATATGTTGTATAAACCTGCAGTCTTTGAAAATATCTAAAATCAACTTTGCTGATCCTTTGTTCTTCTGGTACACAGAGGCATGCAGGACTAAATGCAGTCCCAAGATAAGCAGTAACATGCTTTCTGTTTTGAACGATTCATATAGTTCTTGGAGAGAGTTATTTGCCCCCAAGAGTTCTTGGAAATAGCAAATAAAAACTGCTGACAACTCTGATTAGCTAGAGCTGAATCGAAAAGGAAAGTCAAATCAGGTTTGGTAGGAATGTATTTAAATGAAAGTGACTTTTATCGATAAATCAAAAGGAATTTGAAGAAAATGAAAACGCGGGTTTGCTGGCTCTGTTCTGACAGTCCATTTGTGCAACGGAAAAAGGGCAGTACAAGTACCTCACTTACGGGAAACCTTGAAACCTTGTGGTGCAAAGCTGGGAACCCTCTTTGGTCGGCTATTTTTGTTTTTTACAATCTTACTGCATTATGGTAAAAAGAGGAACCAAAATACTAGGCTTTTAAAGGAGAGAGTAGCTTGCTTCTTGCTGCTTGCTGTGAATGACAGCAAGGTACTAGAGAGTCCAGCGAAGGGCCACCAAGAAGATCAAGGGACTGGGAGCACCTCTCCTCTGAGGAGAGGCAGGGACTGCTGGGCCTGTTTAGCATGGAGGAGAGGAGGTTTGGGGGGATCTTATTGGTGTATATAAATACCTGAATGGATGGTGCAAAGAGCATAGAGAGCCATTGTGTTTTCAGCGGTGCCCAGTGCCAGGTCAAGAGGCAACAGGCACAAACTGAAACGTGAGGCTCTGTCTGAGCATCAGGAAATGCTTTTGCACTGTGCGGGTGATGGAGCCCTGGCACAGGTTGCCCGGAGAGGCTGTGGAGTCTCCCTCTTTGGAGGTCTTCAAGAGCTGACTTGACATGGTCCTGGGCAACCTGCTCGGGGTGGCCCTGCTTGAGCGGGGGGGTAGACCAGGCGATCTCTAGAGGTCACTTCCAACCTTAACCATTCTGTGGTTCTGTGAGTCTCACTTGTGTTTTTACATGCTGCGTGGTCTGCTTCCTGTCTTCACATCGTGTGATAAGCACAGTGTGGTTATTTGAGGGGTTTAACCTGGGAAGAAAAAAAGTCACACCAAAGGAAGTTTTTGACTGATATTTGAAGTTGGGTGGTGCAAATAAACAGTTTACTTTTTCAGTGTAATGTTTAGATCTGTTACAGTTTAAATCAGATCTTTATCTTTTAAGACAAAGATTTGCAGCCAACTTTAATCTTGGGGGAAGGGAGGAAGCAAGAGAGAAGTAAAACTAGTTCCTGGTTATGATTGTATACACTGATTTTAAGATGGTACACTTAGACCATCGTGAAACTCTGAGGTCTGTGTTGTTACTGAAAATGCTTTCTGTACCACAAGCCTTTTCTTGAGTTCTGTTTCCCTGATTACTGCTTCGGAGGCCTTAGCAGTCCTAGCATCATCCGTCTTGACCTTTTACAAGTACGGAGTTCTTTTATTGCTCGTGCAACAAGCACGTGCAAGATGCACTGAGGCCCAAGGTAAACTTCATTAAACTCCGAATGTATTCTCTTCTTTATGGCTTAAACTCCCAGTGACTGCATTTTTCTCTGTCATCAGAATATATTGATTGTATCATCAGTGTAGCCTTGGGACGTAAAATACATGCCTCTTTAGCTCAGAATTGACCATTGTAACACTTAAAATGCTAATTTTTCAGGCACAAAGGAGAGCGAAAGCTAGACAAGAAACTGTGCGGTCCCGCGCTACGTTAAGTACCTCAGCACGGCGCATCTTGGAGGCAATGGAGAAGCTGTCAAGCCCTTTGTTGGTAAATAGCACTTCTCTTAATCTGTTTTTGCTTCATGTGTTTATAAAACTTAGTAAATGTGCCATCAAAGCATAAAGATAAAACTATTCTTCCTTACGTTGTGGCCGGTTTAATTTATTGCGCTGTTTTTTCAACAGGATGCTAAAAGAATGGCATCTGTTTTGCTGCTGTGTTGTGTAAGTTGACCATGAACCCCCACATTTTTGTTGCAGGGAACCCTCTCTCTCAGGAGAAAAAAATTGCCCTCTAATAGTTATGCTTTGTTTTTTCCTCAGCCTCCGGACATAGATAAACTGGATATTACTGACTTCCAGTCCAAACGAAGAAAGGTAAGAACCAATAATGTCTTAAGCTGAGGTAGATAACTTTTTCAATGCTTTATCACTATTAGAAAAATTTTCTCAAACCTCAGTGACAACATAGACATCAAATCAAGTTAATATTGGCATGTATCCACAATAGATGATGGGTTGTGAAGATTACTCAGGTTAAGAATTATGTTATCTTTGTAAGTTGAGAGCAACAACTCTAGAACACACCAAGTCGTTTTATCTTGTCCCCCAACTTGGGGTGAAGCTGCATATTAAAATTCCTGTTGAGGCAAGTTTTCTCTTGAAGAAATGATCACAAATAGAAAAATACTGATTGAGTGGTCATATAGACTTTGTACAGACTTCCGTGTTCATTCGGGCACAGAAAACTAGTTTTTGTGCTTTTTATCACCATTCAAAGTAAAGAGGAGGAAAATTGTTAATTTCCGACGCTATAAATCTTACGCTCCTAAATTCCTATTTGGAGGTAGCACAGAACTGGTGAGAATGCTGTGGTAAAGCATGATTTCCTTTCATTTTGTTTAAAAAATGAAAACTAGTCATCTTTTTTTGATGACTTTAGTTAGGGGTATCATTAAATTGCAAAACTGTACCAGGCAGAATAGCTCTTGGTGTATTAAATGCCTAACTGGGGGAATTAATATTTTTCATTTTTACCTTTAAAACCAGCGATGAACCATCGTTGGAGTCTGATAAATTTTCCATAAAATTAAATGGGCATCTCTTTCTGCGAAAACATCTGTGTTTCCAGTATCAGTCTGAGTGTACAAATGACCACTTGTTAAGTGTATGGGCTTCTTAGGCTGGAAATCAAAGTGGACAGTAATACTGGTTGCTTATTGCTTTTAACTCTTTCAATCTCTGTATTGTTTAGCCAGCACAATCTCCATTTGGTAAAGTTCTAAAATGAATGTAGCAGCAACTGCTTAGTTTTTAGGGGGGTAGAGGTTTTTTTTTTTCTTTTTCTTTTCCGACGCTATAAATCTTACGCTCCTAAATTCCTATTTGGAGGTAGCACAGAACTGGTGATAATGCTGTGGTAAAGCATGATTTCCTTTCATTTTCTTTAAAAAATGAAAACTAGTCATCTTTTTTTGATGACTTTAGTTAGGGGTATCCTTGGGCTTATTAAATTACAAAACCCTTAGATGACCACTTGAAGATCAGGTGACTGAAGGAAATAACAAGATGTGCAAACTTTTCATCTTCTGTTCTAATGAGCAAAGGGACAGTGTCTCAAGAAGTTTCTGTGCTAATTCCTTGATTGGATGGATGTATAATTAAGTTTACAATCACTTCAGAGTTTACAAACATCTCAGATTTCCTGGACCATCTTTTCACCATCTGCCAAATTACAAGGGCATGGAGAAGTGAAGTATATCATAAATATTATCCAAATAACTAAAACCAAATCTGGTGTGAATTCTCAGTTATATTATAGCAATACACCTGTGATAAGGCATTAAGAAAGATCTGCCAGATTTGCAACAGAGAGCCTGAAATTGTCAGCCACTAAATGAATGTTGCACGCAGCTGTCAGTGGGTGAAAGGAGATAGATTGTCTATTCATAATACTAGAATTCATAATGGTGGCGGGAGAAGGGTAGCCCGTGATGAGAAGCAATTATTTGCTGAGGAGACGATCGTGTGTTTTCCTGCTAAAGTGAACATGCGGTTGACGGAACACTTGTGCACTCAGGCTAAACTTCTGCAGTGGGTAGCAGTGATGTGGTATTTTTCTTATTTCAAGGAGCTGTACCAGGCAGAATAGCTCTTGGTGTATTGAATGCCTAACTGGGGGAATTAATATTTTTCTTTTTTACCTTTAAAACCAGCAATGAACCATCGTTCACTCGAAGTAGATTTGTGAACTTACATAAAACATGTCTTATTCAAGGTTTCAAACTGAATGTAATATTTTTTAGAAAGATGTATTTTTGTATACTTTAGAGAGAGTGTGAATTCTATTACTAAGAGCTGGGAGATACTGTGAAATTAAAGCTGCAGCGTAAACAAAAATTTCCTGTTGGTATTGATTTGAACAATAGCATGCTTCCTAAGACTGTATTTTCTGATCCTTAAGACCGCAGGCGGAGCCATCGGTAAATCTTGTAGCCTTTAGGGTTTGTTTTCTGTCTGACAGTTCAGTTAAGTCAGTTTTGCAGAACACGCAGTGGTCTGTGTTAAAAATTAACTCTGGTCTGTGAAAATGCTTTGAAAAGGGAAGTCAAACCCATTACGTGAAGTGCATCTAATGCACATGTAAAGCATTGGATCATATTTTAATGAATGAGATTATTGTAAGACTGACAAGTTGGTTTTTTTGAGTGTGTTCTATTGTTTGTGTAACTTTGAAGAGGGAAAATGTAGGGGATGTGAAGCCCAGAAGCCTGTATAATTAGTTGCTTAACACTTCGAATGTTAAATTAATGAATTAAGCTACTGAAAAAAAAAAATCACAGTGTGGGCAGAGGAAAAGATAGGAGCATATTCTAGGAACATGGGTTATTTTAATTATGGTAGCATGAATTATTTTGTCTATGAAGCTAACTGCCAAATTTTGAAATGGAATTCAGTCAGACTTTGGCTACTTATATATAGCTTTATGGATTTCGTTACTGGTTTTCTGGTGATTTCCCTCTACAAGTTGAACGGTCTTCAGAATTTTCAAATCGTATTCACTGAGTGCCAAGACCGATGGGGGGAGGTTTATAGTTCTGTAATTTGTTTTCATCAATAAATATTGGAATTAATTTGGGTGGACGTAAGGATAAATTGATTGCTGTTTCCCTTTCAAAGCTGGAATCCCAGAATGCATTCCAGCCTCCACCTGTTAAGAGACTTGTGACACCAACGGTAAACCGTCAACCGATGCGTTATACGCGGTATTCTGAACCATCACCGACTTCAACTACTCAGTCCAGCAAAATTTGCCAGAGAGTAGACACAAAGTTCCAAGTGAGTACATTTTTGAGTCCTTATGTGCCTGTTTTTTTTTTCCAGTCTTGGAATGTTTCTCAAACCAATTCTTATCCTATCTTTGCAAAAAGTACTGATAGTATGTTTGAGGCGAGCTTTAAGGCAGTGGGAACCATTGTGAAATAGATTGAGCTTTTATGGATTTAATTCTGTTTTTGGAACACTCAGTGTCTTGTGGTTGTTTTCACGATGTCATGATGTGCTATTGAGTCATCCTGTTGTCAGTGAAAGAATATTAAAAGACAGAAATGTTTTCCTTTTATATTCTCATGTACACAAAGCTGTCACTGATGAAACATGCTCGTGTTCTGTGTAAACTATTCCAGGTGAGCTATGTGCTCCAAGTGAGAGTTCTGACAATGTGCTGAGTTATCGGTTTTGATTGCTTTGGAGTAGATGGAGTCTAATAAATTTTCCATAAAATTAAATGGGCATCTCTTTCTGCGAAAACATCTGTGTTTCCAGTATCAGTCTGAGTGTACAAATGACCACGTGTTAAGTGTATGGGCTTCTTAGGCTGGAAATCAAAGTGGACAGTAATACTGGTTGCTTATTGCTTTTAACTCTTTCAATCTCTGTATTGTTTAGCCAGCACAATCTCCATTTGGTAAAGTTCTAAAATGAATGTAGCAGCAACTGCTTAGTTTTTAGGGGGGTAGAGGTTTTTTTTTTCCTTGTTTGTTCATAAATGACAGAAAACAGAAAAGTATGTCCCTTTTACGGGGTTGGTAAACACAAGTTTTGATGAAAACTCTCCCCCCCCCACACACAATTTTTGTCATTTTGTTTAAAACAATTACTTTCTTTGTTAGAGGATTTGACAAATTTGATTTAGTGTTCTATCAGTTTGTCCTCAATGCTGAGTGAAGCAGTGTGCTTACTTTAGCCCCAAAATTTAACTGAACTGTACCCACAATGCTGAATTAGGGAACAACGTTAAGTAGGTGAGGTGTATTCAGTGCTATAAAATTAAAAATAAATAAATAAAATAAAAACCACAAAAAACCACATGAAGTGGTTGTTGGTACTTTGTGTATTCTGTACATATTCAGCTAAGTCTTGAACTAAACTTAACTTGCAGGGGATGAGAGAGAAGACTTTGCCTGCAGAACAGCGAGCAGAACCATCTGAAAGGTATGACATCTATTAATTTAAAACTTACTTGAAGGAAGAAAGACATCTCCTTTTTCAGTACAGTCTGCACCTGAAAGGTGGTGACAGTTCTCAGTAAAAGGAATGGGAAATCCAATGAAAATTTTGTATTTTGAGGGAGCTGCAAAGTCTGGATTGTGTTTGAAGATCAATATAACTTTGAGAAAATTGTTGTTTTTATGAACGGAAGGAAGATGAGCAAGAATAAAAGTACTGATACACCACTTTTTATCCCAAGTTTATCTTCTGAGTAGGATACGAAGATGGGAAATGAGGCACGTTTTCTGTATCCACAGAAAGGATCTTTGCTATTGGAGGCCTAATTTTTTCCTTCTACAGGAAATATGGCTCATTTTGTAGTTTAACTAAATCTGTAGCGTTACAAATTTTGCTTTGACAGATATTTCATGGTTTATAACTCAGTTTACTTATAACAAAATAATTTGTCCCTCCTAATGTTCCCTAGGGGAAAAGCTATTAGTTTTAGCTATTTAATTGCTTGCAGTTTGAAAGCTCTGTCCTAATGGGATGATTCTTTCTGAAGTATTCTTTAGAAGGTGAAGTAGGGGAAGTGAGTTACAGTTCAGGAGGATGTTTATTGATGTGTTTTTTTCTTTATTTTTTAAGCAAAAACATGGAGGAAGATTTATGATTTATTATTCTTTTTTTTAATACTCCTTTCATGATGAAGTTAATTGTCTGCTTTGAGTTCACATGAAGACCATGTGTTCTTTAGAATCATTTGAGGCCAAATGCTAACTCATCTCTAAAATAAAAAAAATCCAGCAGAATTAATTGAATTTCTTCTTGAGGAGACTGCTTTGTGTTATACTGCTTTCTTGGTTTAGGTCAAATGAGTTATCCTCCAGATAATATTGATGGCTCTTCCTTCTGGGCAAATGGTGTTTTGGGTAATAATGCTTGAGTTAAGAGACTTTGCACTCGGTTTTTAGGGGGTCGCTCTTTTCAAAGAACAGTAGCAGGGAATTTTGTTGACTCTATGCTCATCTGCCAAGCAATTCTTATGTGACCATGGGCGTTCTTTGGCTTGCAGAAAGAACTCAACACTTTGTTTTGGCATCTAAAAGTTGGACTTCACAACAACCACCTTTTTAGGGGTGGAAGCGACTGGCTTTAAGGTTCTGGTACAGGTGCAATCAGGTGCTGGGTTGTAATTATGTTTTTTTCAAACTGTTCTAAATTGTCTCTGTTAGAACTCCTTTCTACTTCTCCATTTAGGAAGGAGATAGAGCAAACTCATACTGCTTTTGATTTCGTTCACAAAGTTTATTGCAGTGCCCTACCTTTTGTTTGTAGAGTAGGTAGTGGTGGTAGTGTTTTTTGTGATGCTGGTCTCTGTTGGGTGCCATGTTCTGGAGCAGGAGCACCACACTGATCTGCTGGCAAGAGTCCCTTTGGACAGTTGAGTTGGAATACTCAGTAAATCTCTGGCCCACCAATGCTATATATCTATGTGTGTGTGTGTGTGTGTATATATTTTAAACCTGAGTCCAATTGTAGATTAGACTTGCTTGAAGGCTGACAATTGTCTTTGCCCCCTTGAAGCTCACAGGTGTTAACAGAAAGAGGAATATGGGCTGTTATGGGCAAGCGATAGTTGTCTGAATGAAGATCTATTTTGATGTAAGACTTTTTTCAGAATTCTAATGGATTGACAGTTTGGATTAGAGAAAAGTCTGAGCATCTGCCTTAGGGATCTGTCTTCCTCTATGCAGTTACAGTGCTAAGCAGGCTGTTGTCAAGTATTTGACAAGTTTAGACCAGTTCTCCTCCTCAGTATTGTGGGAGTTTGACCTGGTGTCTTCCAGTGCGATCTAATGCACTTCTGTACTGACTGACTGATTGGCTGCAAGATAAGCTTTGATGTCACGGTTTTTCCAGGCATACTTCATTTTCTTGCCATAGTACTTTTGTTAGAGTTATTCCCTATTCCACTTCTGGTTTGGGTTATTTTTTCCCCATTTGCTCTTGGATTAGGATATCTTTCTGGTTTTGAGCTAGGCTTTTTTAAGTACCAGAAAAACGCCTTTGTATGCCTTACAAAAGGGATCTGTATTCATGTCTGAAAAGACTTCTGGAATGTTGGCATACCCAAACACCTCTGCTGTTCCTGCTGATGGCCACATGAAAGCCAGAGCTGCTTCTGAAGCTTAGGCCATATTACCTTGCCACACAAGTCTAAGGCGTCCCTATTCTATCAGAGCTGTTGGCAGTGTTTCCCATGTGTATGTGTGCATATGTGCACTCTTTCTGTATTTTTGTGAGCTGTTCTTTTATATCCCTGCAAAAGATACACGTGCATCGCAGAATCAGAGAACCAGTCCTATTTAAAGGAAGCACTGGAAAATAACAATCTAAATCAGCTCTTCTATTTCAGGTCTTCTGGCTTAGTCATTGTTCCCGTGTGAACGGTGCACTTATGTATGTCCTTTTCATTGCTGCTGTTAATAAAGTTTTTCCTATTTAGAACATCAAGTATTTACCAGCGTTTAGCAACTTGTGAGACAGCTTTAGTTTTTTTCTGATCAGCAGGTTTCAATTCTAGGACTAATAACAGCTCTAATATCTTGAAAAAAAAATTTGGCTGGTAATTTTTTTTTCTCTTGTTTCCCCCAACTTCTGTACTGTCGTGTGCTAGCAATGTGACCAGCTACAAATTCAGTACTGCTGCGTCCAATGGTCTGTCTTCAGGAGTGAGTAGCGGAGGTGGCAAAATGAGAAGGGAAAGAGGAATACACTATTTATCAAGAGCTGTACAAGAACAGGTAAGTGACTCTTAAATTAATTGCTGTCACTGAGCTTACTGAAGTAACTAGCTAAGTGTGTCAGTTTTATTGCATCATAGTAAATTATAACAATACCGCTTTATTTTTGCATTGTTTTTGTTTTCTTGTGGGTTTCAGAGCAGGCTCCAATTGATTTCCTGTGTTTGAATACCTGAACTTTGCTTATGTAATTTTGAAATTTTTAATTCTCTTACCTTGGAGATTCTTCAAACTATAACATTTCTCGTTAGCAATTGAATGAATGAGTCCTAAGAAGAGAAGTTTTGGTGAAGGTTTGTATAGTTTTTCTACAGGAATGATACTTGAAACGAGTGCCAAGTATAAAAAGAAAAAAAAAGCTTAATTTTTGGTTTCATATTTAAGTCATACAGAAAGATACAGGCCAAGAGTGTGAAAAAGAGTAGTAGAAGAGAGCATTCTGCATGTCTGCTAACGATGACTCAGTTTTTGATACTCACCAAACTCATTGTGAGAGAGTTTTTTTCTCATTTTAATAGGAAAAATCTATTCCATAAAACTATGACCATGAATATTCAGATTATTTTTTCTTTTATTGGATGTTATATAAGCTGCCTGTAAGTTAATTTAAGTATTTACGTTAACATTAAGTATTTAATTAATATTAAGTTAATATTAAGTATTTAAGTTAATTTAAGTTTCAAATCATTAAATGGGACTTCCAGATGATGCAATATAAAGAAATCATAAACACTGTTGTTTATTCCTGTAACGCAAATAAAATAATGGTCCAAATATCAAAAGTTCCATAAACTTTTCAAATCAAAACTGTGAAACAGATGTAAGCTACAGGATGCACTGAATATCAGTAGTACCAACTTACATCCCTGCCTAGTCATTTCTAAGTAGATCATGATAGTACTGTACAAATTTTGGTCAGATTTCCTATGCCATTTAAAACATAACTCATCCAATCTTAGTAATCAAATAAAGTAAGTGGCAGGGATGAAAATTGAAGTTGTTAAGAGGCTGTTTTCTGATTTTTATATTTGCATCCTGATACATGGTATAGACTGTATTTACCAGAACACAATCTTCAGTGCTGCTAGTCTGACTTTCTTTGGTGCTTTTTGTGTTTAGTTTGGTTGTTGAACCTACCTGCTTCTTTAAACATTACCTTTTTCCACGTTCACTGCTGTAGTGACTTTAGAAACTTTGGCAGCTATCCCGCCTAATTTTGCAAGAGGAACACTTTCTCACTTGTCTTGAGAGTGTACTCTTAATTGAAGCCATGCGAGGGTAGTTAGAAAGGATGATGCTTCTCCAGAGCTTTGATGACTAAAGTATAGAAAAGAAAGAAAAAAAATGTGATCTGTGCGTCTCTGTTCTGCACAGGTTTTGAGTTAACTTTCAGTGTTCTTGCTGTACAGTTGTTGAATAGAGTATAATGTGGAAGCAGGCCTGCCATAAATTAAAATGACGTGGTAGACAGAGGTGGGGAGATCGGGATTTCTTCTGGAAACTTGCTTTCTCTTAATTTGTATGGATTTTTGTTCTATTTAATTTTGTTAATAAATTGGGTGCGATGGGGTGAGAAAGTAGTATGTCTTGTATAAGAAAAATTAAAATTTGCAACTTTAGGAAGTGGAGGAACCAGTGCTACCGAACATACCCCTACCCATCAGTGCTGCATCGCTGCCTCAGTTCAATTCTAGTTTCATTGGTAGTAGCGCTGTCTCAGCGTCACCGAGCGCTGTTTCAACAGCAGCAATGAGCACGGCAACTCCAGCAGCTGCGACGGGCATGGCAAATCCATCAGAGGTGGAGGGCATGACAGATCCATCAGAGGTGGAGGGCATGACAGATCCATCAGAGGTGGAGGACTTGACAGATCTATCAGAGGAGGAGGTGGAGGACATGATTTATACAACGGCGACGTCGGGCATAACGTGTTCAACAGTGCCCTCAGGCTTGACATATCCAATAATGGCGGCGGGCATGCCATATCTGCTGATGACAAAGGACAAGGCAAAGTCAACAGCGGCAACGACAAGCGTGGCAAATTCAACGGAGGCGGCAGGCATGGCAGATGCAGCAGCGACGGCGGCGGGCAAGGTAAATCTTTATGCTATAAATAATGTTTACAATGAGTATACTGCTTTATTGCGAGTTGACTTTTTCTGTGGTGCTCATGAAACTAACAAATATTAGTTTCTACGCAGCTGAATGAATTGGGGTTGTATGCCAGTTTGGGGAAAAAGGCATAAATGTTTTGATTCTGCTTCTCTCAGTCTTAGAGCCTGCCAACTCCCATTTAACGTGATTGTATAACTGCTTCAAATGCTGTGGAAGTCTGCGGGGGAAGGGGGGTGTGGACTTTATGCCAAGTTATTTATAGTGGTTTGGGCAGGGGTAGAGTTAATTTTCTTCGTAGTAGATGATGCTGTGTTGCAGATTTGTGAGCAAAACAGTGTTGGTAAGGCACTGGTGTTTTAGCTGTTGCTGAGCAGTGCTTACACAGTGACAAGTCCTTTTCTGTGTCTCACGCTGCCCTGCCAGCGAGGAGGTCGGGGATGCACAAGAGGCTGGGAGGGCACTCAGCCAGGACAGCGGAGCCCAGAGGACCGAAGGGATATTCCACACCATTTAGCATCGTGCTCAGCAATAAATGCTGGGGGAAAGAAGGGGAAGGAGTGGGGAGTATGTACAGGGTTATGGCATTTGTCTTTCCAGGTAGCCATTACATGCGATGAGTCATTAATGCTACCTCAAATTTAACAACTTTACTTCTTTACTTCCAGTTCTTTTCCCTGTTCCATTTGGAGGGAGTGAGCGAGTGGCTGTGTGGTGCTTAGTTGCCTGCAATGGTTAAACCACAACTTTATTTAAGTTATTAAATTAGAGGTAACGTGGTCATATAAGCCTCACATAGAATGAGCCTAGGGTGCAATAATTGGCATATTATTGCAATAAAATAAACATTAATCTGTTCCAGAGTACTTGAAATATTTTTTGTACGGTTTGAAGTAGACAGCTGCTTTAACATGTTGAGGTGTTTGCTGAAGTTCTTGGAGTATCATTGGGCTGAGTTTGCCGTTCTTCAGCTTCCTGGCTTGCTTTTCCGTGCATTTAGACCTAAGTAGCATCTCCAGCTTTTCCTCTCAGTTTCTGGAATTTGGTTTTGAAGATATTGTCCTATACCCACTTGGAAACTTCCCTGTGTTTTATTATTACTTTTATCTGCAAAATAACTCAAACATCAGGTTTTTCGACGTCACTGCGGGACTTCTGTTGGGTAGTGAATTCAGGTAGTTGTTGCTCTTAAATATAAACCTTTAATTCTTTTGAAAATACAGATACAACCAACAAGTACTGTTAGCAGTCCTGAGTTTGCGTTTTCATCTCCAGTTGTGAAATCTACTGAGGCAGAAGTGCTACCTACGTCTTCTGTAAGTAAAATAATAAAGGAGCTTGACTTTTTTTCTTAGGCATTTAGTAGGCTGTTGCAGAACACTAAAGCAGAATCTGCCTTGATGGAGAAAAGTATGTAGGCTTCTGGCTTATAATTTGTCATTCAGCATGCGTGCTACAAATGTGAAGAGCAGCTTTCAGATTTGGTTTTGTGTGTGCATTCGATTGAAGTTCCTGTGGCTTGAGAATCTGAAAAACCTCTCTTGTTCATAGCAGATTGGGTTTACATTTAGTGTTCCCGTTGTAAAATCGGCAGAACTTTCTGGACCCAGTGGTACTCCAGTGACGCCCTTTCTTACCCTAGGTAACTGAAACTTTAGCACTTCAGATCTGAAGTGCTGATTTTCCTTTTTTTCTTTATTAAATCTTCAATCTGTCCTGTCTGCGCATGCTAGCAATTCCAGGCAGTGTTGGACTTCTGCAGTATTTTTCCAGTGACAGATCTGCTTTTATATTTTTTTTTTGTTTTGTTGCTTTTTGTTTTGCTTGTAATCATAAAGCATTGCAAAGTAAGTAGAATTTGTGAAGATTCTTATGTGAGAAGCATGAAAGCTGGAAATTCTTGTTTCTAACAAAAGTGAGTATAATCTGCTCTAACTAGGTCACATTGTGAAAGCTGTTTTTGTTTTCTTTTGTTTCAAAAGACACCACCACCTCAACCAACATCAACACACAGAAAGAGGAGGTCAAAGATTTTGCTGGTGGTCCCTTCACGACTGCCCACGTATTAAAGGAAGGAAGCGTCTTAGACGTTCTAAAAAATCCTGGAGAGATAATGAACTCCTTTTAAAAAGATGCTGCAAAAAATACGCTAGCATTTTTTATTAAAAAAAAAACCAACACACGACTTATGGTTAATAGAGTATCTGCTATAAATATGAATGTAGGAGAGCATTACATTAAGCGCTGCGTTTGTTAGGGTGCATCTGCCCCCTTCTATTCTAAGTGGTGTTTGTTGCTGGAAGTAAAACTGCAAGATGAAAAGCAGATGGGTTGCATCTCCTTTACGTGTTAGGATGTAATTGTAAATGAGGTACTAAGAGAATTAGCCAGATAATCGGTGTTTCATTTTAAGTAAATACAATTTGTGGAATTGAAAAGGAAATGTTTGTAAAACTCAACACTCCTGTCCCACCTTCAGCCCAGGTGAAGAAAGAATAGGAAAGAGCTTCAGTTCCAAATACATGGCGAAAGCTGCGAATCTTTGGGCCTTAGCTTACAATGGCTCCTGTGGATTAAAATTTAAACTGCAAACAGAAGTGGAGTGTTTTACGTTAAAAACCCTTTTCTGAATTTTGTTTTTAAGCAATTGCAATTGTTTTCAACAGTTTCATAAAGTGTGTCTGTGGAAAAGATATCTTTTAAGAAAAAGGGCTTTATTGAGTTTGATCTTTTCCCAAAAGTCTTCTTCTAACTTACATACTTGTTAAGAAGGCAGCACATTTCTCTGTTGGAAAGAGCTAAGTGAGAGAAAATACATTGTGCATTTTGTTTAAGGAAAGACCTCTGAGTGAAGTGACATTCACTTTCTTTATCGGTTTAAAAGAAGCAGAATCTAAATCCACATTGTTCAAAGACTTCATTTTTGACTAAAAAAAAACCAACAAACAAACCACAAAACAACTATGTTCAAGGTAGATTTACAAGCAACTTGAGCTGCTGTTTAAGATGCATTTCCTTTAGTCTTTCTGTATTAGTAGCTTGTCTTTCCTGTTAAAATTGCCACCTTTTAAATAAGGAGTTGTCCTGTGTCCGATGCATTTTGAAAAAGATTATAGAAAATTAGACAGTTGTTCAATTGTCTTGAGTTTTTATTATTTAATTAATATTCAGCATCTGTGGGAAAATACCGCATGGATTGCTGCTCCGAGTACAAACTTCTGTACAGTTACTGGAGTAGATTTGAGTCATCTGCTACGGAAGGAGGAGCTTTAGAAATTTGATTCGATTGGGCATCGCGTCTTAATCAAATTGTATTATTTCCATTCCACGTTGGACTGTCAGATTTCAGTCAGCTACTGTCTGTTTGTACTTGTATCGACCAGTGAAAATGTTGATTTAAAGCTTGCTTGGAAACAAAGAGTTAAATGAAGCTTTAACGAAATGTTCTGTTGTGACCCAGTGCAGCAGATGAAATTTCATCCGTTTAGATAAGATTTCTGGGGACTTCCTGTTGCGCTCGGTCTGAATGTCTAGTTGTAACCATTGGCACCTGAGTTGAAATTTTTGCCCTCTAGTAAAGTCACTTAGTTACATGTAGTGAGGTGCTGCGCTAACAGGAAGACTTTTTTTTCTTGCTTCCTAGACTTTGGATTGTTGAAAACACGCTCTTCTACGTCTGCGCAACCTACAACAAGCACAGTGGTTTATACTAGGCCTGCAATAACAACTTTTTCTGCAGGTAAAGAGACTTCTAAACAAGCATCGTACTGGCAATCTGATACATGTGACCCTTTTCTGCAAAACAAAGACATAAAGGACAAATGTGTAACTTGTCAAGCTACTAAAGCGTCAACAGTTGAGAGTATGAAACAGACAGCAAGTTCAAGTCAATGCGACACCTCAAAGCCAGCAGCGCCCCCAGCAGGGATGCTGGGCTTTGGAGACAAATTCAAAACAGTACCTGGAACGTGGGATTGCGATACATGTCTTGTCCAAAACAAACCGGAAGCTACAAAATGTATAGCATGTGAGACACCAAAACCTGGAACGGGAGTAATGCCTGCTCTGACATGACCAGTGGTCACAGACAGCTCGGTGACAGTGACATCCTCCTCGAGCAGCACTGACACAACAGCCACTCTGGGCTTTGGAGACAAATTTAAGAAGGCGAAAGGCTCTTGGGACTGTGGAATATGCCTTGTACCAAATAAGACGGAAGATAACAAATGTGTAGCCTGTCAGTCTGAGAAACCAGGTATGGTCCTTTTTTTCCTGTTGTTTCCATCCTAGCCTCTGTGAATCTTGTACAGAATAAAAGTACGTTGCATATATGGAATATTTTAAGCAACACGATTCCCAGGTACGGTTGATGGGTTAGCGGCTGTCTGCAGGATTGGTTTACAGGCACTTCAGAGGTCTCAGCCCAGGTTCCAGCCTGTCGCATAAATTGAACTGATTGTGAAATGTATTAGTACGGAGCTGGATCAATGCAGATACCCCCAGCTTTGCAGCTGGTGAGGGAAGATGGCTGAAGTGGGTGACTTAATTTAAAAACAACATAGTGATTTTTCACTGGCGAAAATGAGAACTCCATAGAAAGAGTTAAAAATGACTGCGTTTTTCTCTTTCAAAAAATAAGTAAAAAAAATTACAGAATGTGTCCAAAATGCCTCTACTCACCGTTTGTATGTAATTGAGGGGAGATGTGAAGCCAGATTTCAAGACAGTGTAGTCTTAACTAGTCTTAAGCTAAAGCAGAGAGATGCCTATGAAGGTCAGTGGTAGGCTTCAAGAAAGCGAGTGACCCGCTGGGTAACTTCTTCAGGGCAGTACTGGGTTGTTTCCCATTGTGTGTGACCGTAATTGATTTTGAGCGTGGTTGTATTGTTTTTAAAATACGATTCTAATTTTAACTTTGACTCTAAATGTCATTTAACATGCCATTACATCGAAAAACACCTGTGCGAATATATCGTGGAAGAAACAAGATGGACTAGACTGGGCTTTTGTAATCATCCTGTGCGGTAAGACTGAAATTTCATGAGGTAAGATAATGGATTTCAGACAGAGTTGATTCTCTTGGACTTCCAACCTCTGAGCGGTCAGTCGGCATCTTTGTCTGAGGCTCTTGCCATTGCAAGGAGGAATTTTGGAAATGAGGGGTTTACTGTGACCATGGTGCAGTGAATTGCACGGTTACGTTGCACTTGTCAAGAGGAAGAGCGATGCAAGTAATACTAGGATAAAAGTTTTCTGCGTGTGCTGTGGAAGGGAAGAGCCATTCTTGTCTTTCCGGTTTTGAATTTGAAGCGTTATCTTCTGCTTCTCTCTTAAAAGGCACCTTTTTTTTAAAAGGCACCTGTCAGGCCTCTTTATGGAGGTTACACTGTGGTCAACAGCAGCAGAAGCTTGTGTGCTGAACAGAGTTGTGTGTTGTTTGGAAGCTTTGAGTTCCACTCTGGTTTTTTTGTTTGTTTCTTTGTTTCTTTGTGGGTTTTTGGTGGCTTTTATTTTTTTCAGGGGCGGGGGGGGGAGTTGCGGAGTAGTTTTGAACATTTCTGTGGGATTTGACAAATCAAATTTAAAAGTTAATGTTCATTTTATAGTTCATGTTCAAACAGGATGGTTAACTGTCTTGTTTGTCTCACAGAGGGTCCAACACCTGTGACCAGTAGCAGTGCATCTGCATTTTCTGCTCCTTCTGGAGAATTTCTGGATTTAGACAAATTCAAGAAGCCTGAAGGAAGCTGGGATTGGGAGACCTGCTTGGTTCAAAACAAAGCAGAGGCCACGAAGTGTGTAGCCTGTGAAAGTGCAAAGCCAAGCACCAAAGCAGAGCTCAAAGGTAATCCTTAATGATTAAAACGAGGATGCATATTCTGTGATTTATTTTTTGGTTTGCTCTGATTTTTTTTATTTTCTTACCTGTTAAGCACAATTATTTTTTCCTTTGAGGTGTGGCAAAATTATTCGTTTTTCCTGTAGGAATATTGCCTAGATAACATCTGTTTCCACACTTTTCCCCAAGAATAAGTTTATCCTTTTTAGAGAAAAGCTTTCATTAATGACGTGCTTGTTCTTTACATGCCCTACACGTTGTTCATTTGGAGTTCAGACTAAAAACATGATCTTTCAAAGAAGTTCGTATACTTTTTAAAGCCAGGTGGTGGGCAGAAAACACAATTGTGAAAAGTTTTATGTAGAGAGGAAGCATGGGGTTTTCTTGTTTGTTTTACTGTTTGGTGGGTTGTTTTTTAAACAGTTTTGACTGGAAAGATCAGGACTAGAATGTAGTTCAAACCTTCATGTACTGCAGATACACCGTGGGTTACGGACTTGACATTCACTTATTTCTTCAGGTTTTGGTACTGCGACTGCGTCCACAAAATGCTGCCTTGCCATCATTTACATTCGGTGTTCACTCAGAGTGTTCAGGTGCAGAGTCTGCAGCTGCCTCACAGTTTACTTTGGGAAGGACAGAAGAGAAGCAGGATTCTGTCACTACTGCTGCTCCGTTAGTGTTTGGAAAGAAAGCTGACACTGAAGAGTCAAAGACACAGCCTAGCTTTTCAGTTGGGAAGTCCGAGCGTACAAAAGAAGAGAGCACAGCAAAACCTATGTTCAACTTCAGTTTCGTTAAACCATCAGAGAAGGAACCTGAGCAAGCAAAGCCAGCTTTTCCATTTGGGGTCCAAACCAGTACTTCAGGTAAACAGAGTATCTTTTGTCTTCACTTGTGCGCTTATGTCCATCAAGTAAGACCTCTGAAACCATACTAGAAAAAATCTGTGGGATTTGATATGTTCATGTACTAGAGCTTTAGAAAAAGTTTAATTCCTATATGCAGCATGTCTTCTGTCCTGGTTATTGATACGTACGCAATTAGTAGCAATCCCTTTTTTGATCTCAACACTAGGTTTAGACAAAAAATTGCGACACCTTAAGGAACCTGTCCTGCATCTCATACAAGCACAGAAGTTGTAGTGTCTCAATGCTAGCAGTACAGTTGGTGGTAAAATCTTTAGTAGGGTGAAATAGAGGCCTCACACTTTTCAGAGAAAAAAAGAGATTATTCCCACATACTTGCAACTATGCTGCAGAGTGTACTGCTGTTACTCTAGTGCTACAAAGGTCCAAAAATCACTGAACAGTTATTAGCCAGTTTTGTATTCCTTTAATTTGTTGAAAGACTGCAGTAGAGGATTGAAGTTTTTATTGAGGATCACTGTGTGGAAAAATTCTGATTGTTAAATGTCATTTGTATGACTTAAGAACCGCGTTTTGGAGTACAGAATTCAGTATTAATTCCAGAAGGGGTAAGGGGAAGGACATTAGCTAGTAATCCCGAACAAAAGCAGTGTATAGAGCTATACTGATTTTAATCGCAGTATTCTTACAGTTGGTCTGTTACTGAACAGATATGTTTTGGGGAGATATGGTGGCCAGGGAGGCGTGTGTGTTTGTGTGCTTCCTCTTCTAGTTAAGGTTCTGGGGTCTGGTTTAGTCAGGAAAATTCGATGAGGCACCTTGTGTAAAAGGAAATGTTAACCAGCATTTTTCAACACGGTGTAGTCCCTTAAAAGTGTCATAGATGAAAAGAGGCCATAACCGCTGGGGGAAAAAGTTAGTGGGAAACTGAGAGCAGGATCACATTCAGTAGTGAGAGAGCAGCAGCCTAGGGAAAGCTGATGAATGACTGTAACAGATAGTTCTATTTTAAGTGTAAAACAACACTCAGTACTTTATAATGGTGGTCTTACCAGAGGGTTCTTCTCCATGGCTCCTAAAAGCACGTCTTGAAGGCATTCGAGTGCAGTGAACTTAAGCTGTAAGAGTTGGGCTGGTAAGCTTGGCCTGATTTGAAGCTGTAGGCATGGGGCTATAATTTCTGAACAGGCTACAAAAGAAACTGTACCACTGTGCTTTTCAGTGCTCCGTTTAGCAAAGCCATCAAATTGTTGCAGGCAATTGATGTTGTTCTTCTAAGAGCACCTGAAAAATATTTTTGTTTGAAGAGTTCAGAGGTACCGGTTAATACTGGTTCAGATAATTACAGCCAGCTCTTGGTGTTTGTGACCAATAAAGTTTGTGGCTCCAAAAGGAGTGGGTTAGTGCTAACTGATTAACTGCTGTATATGCAGAAATATGGAATCTGATTACTTACGCAGAGAGCACTTAAAATGTATTGTTTTGCTGGCTCTCAGTGAGTTGCATCTTAATGCTACCAAGGAATAAGCTTTTTGCTTCTGGCCCAAGTTTTTTAATTTGGTGAAAGCCTTTTCTGTGCACGTGCACATGCCAGAGAGGTTGCTTAAGTAATAGAAGCTATAGTAGCTGCTATCTTCTGTTTTTTGTAGAAGACAGAAACTGAATTCGTTAGCTTTGTAACTGTTATGCATACCAGAATTGGTTTTCTCCCTTTTGAAAATAGTAGAGGGTATGCCTATGTCAGATTTGGTGAGCAAGGTGATCAGATGAGGGCACTGCAAGACTGCCAGAACGCACCAGGTCTGGGGGGAAAAGGAATCCGGCTGAGCATAGGAATTTCTAAAAGGTAACCAAGGAGTTGTGCATTGATACAGTTATTCTAAATAATCAGATTCTTGTAGCTCTGCCTTTGGAAAGTCTGTGGCCCTTGCTGTAGTGGCTGCACACAGGATGCAGTCTACAAAACCAGAAATGCAGAAGTCCTATGTTTTGACTCCCTGGATTCATCAACCTGCTTCAGGATGGCTGGGGGAATCCAACTGTTAAGTCTAGCCAGACAGCGCAACTTGGGCTTAGCTGCCATTGTAACCAGCCTTGTTTCTCAACAGTAGCAAAGCTGAATGCATTGGTAAATATTTTCAGGTTTGGGCCTGCATAAGGTAGAAGGGACAACAAGTGGTTTTATATGCTAGGGAGTTCTTGTTCTTAGAGCTTTCCCTCTAGTTTGAGAGAAGCACATAACTAGTTTTACAGTGGGTTGACAGGAAAGAAGTGGGGGGGAAAAATGGGAACGCAGGGAGAAAGCCAAAGGCGTTATTACTAGAACAGGTTTAGAATGCTATTCTTTGCTTTTCATGAGCTTAGGGCAATGGGGAGTTTAAAGCTTAGCACTTCCTGAGAGGGTTTCTTACTCTACCGGCTCAGTTCTATCACTTATTTAAGGCAATTCAGGTCTCTGAACGGTTAAAGAATTGATACCAAATTTGATGAACTTTGATCCAGGATACTGACAAACCAGGACTTCATATAAACAATTTCAGTATGTTCATGAGGTTAGCTTGTGTGTTCTGTTAAATAGTAAAAAATGACACTTCTGTTTCTGTTTACCTAGCATAATTCTGCAAATGTTGCCTCCTTCTGCTTTAGAATGGAAATGCTCTTCTCCAAGAGAGCACTGTCCAAACTTCTTTGCCAAAATTTTTTGATTAAATTAATATTGTTTTATTTTGAAAACAGGAATAAGCCACAAACATGTTTTCTTGCTTCGGCTATCCAGAAGAACGTCAACAGTATTTTCAGATTTTCCTTCCCTACACAACTGTATGTAGGAAGAGTGCAGTTGGAAGCAGAAGACCTAAGATGATGTATCTTCTGTTTGTTTACTACAGTAACAAGACAATGGATTACCTCTTTATTAGAACTTGTGTAGCTTTGCAGTATTGAAACAAATGTAGGTATTAAAATACACATCAGTAATACGTTTCTGAATGGCTGAGTACCGTGCTCTCTTAGCATTGAAATACCCAGCCATTGGATTAGTTTGTCCCTCATGTTTGCTGAGTTTGGAAGCTATTTCAGAATGCCTTCAGCTTGTATTCTTCCCCAAAAGCATAGAACTCACTTCTCTGCATCCCCAATTCAAGTCAGAGAAACTGGGCACTGCAACCACAGGAGGTCTGCCTGTACAGAATCAGTGAAGACAAGTCTAAACAGCGGTTTTTTTTGAATATGCAGCTGGGTTATCTGAATGTTCTTTATGCAGTGTACCTCAGTTTTAGTACAGATAGCACTTGTCTTGGTTCTTGTCATTAGTCTGAAGCTGCCCCTGAGAAAATCTTGAAAGGGAAAGTAGTGAAATCTAATCAGCAGGCCCTTTCTTCTTAAGAACCAATGGAAATGGATAATCTGACTCCATTCACTTCTTTCTGGAAATAAGATCTATTAATTAACCAAACAAAAGATAGAAGGGTTAAGACTGCATCTTTAAAGCAGCTGTGCTTGATAAATGTCTCTGGTCTTAAATCAATCTTTAGCAAAGCACAGAGACTTAGCAGCAGCTTGCTTATGCCAACGCTAAAAATACTTGATGTGTACAGGTAACCATGTCAAGGCTCTGGAGTTAATCCATGAGAACAATTCCTTCTGGTATTGGCAAAGGTGAGGATGCTTGCTTCTATAGAAATGAGGTTTTGAGCTGTGACTTAAGCTGTCACTTAGGTGACTGTTTAGGAAAGCTTCCTTTTAAGTTTTGAAGTATGTAAGCTGACAAATTGTTTAAGTTCAGAACTGGGTTTACAGTCTCTTGTTCTCTGACTGTATGCAACTTCTCATGTTTCAGACTGAAAGCAGAATTGCAGCGGTACCAGTCATACAACTATAATGCTTATTGCCAAGATTACCAGAACTACTACTCGCAGCGGAGTTACGATGCTTACGCTGACTACAACTACAGCTCCTATGCTCCCTATGACAGCATGCAAGCTGTTGGAGACTGCTCTTTAGGAGATTCTTTAATGGCTCCAGCTGTTTTTGAGGTAAAGATAGTGCACGCTTGCTGTAAAGAAAATATTTCACAGATAATATGTTGTACAGATTTGTGTGAATCAGCAAAAAGAATCCGAAGTTGAAAACATGCTTTCTGCTTAGTGTGAAGTTAAAAGAGCAGATTCCATTCAGAGGTGTTTGTATTTAAGTGCTTAAATAGTAAATCCATAGAATTAGTGATTTATACACCATTATTTGTTCACGCATACCAAAGAATGGTTTTGACAGCATAATTGCGTACGCTTCTTCTGTTCCTGTTCTTCTGATTTGCTTTGCTTAAAGCAAATTAAACAGTTGTTGTAAGTGGTCTTATCGTGGTCAATGTATTAGTTGTGACCTCCGGAGGTCCCTTCCAACCTGTACTGTAATATTGGCTTTCTTCTAAAAATAAGTAGATAAAATGCCATCTATCCTTGTAGTTGTAGGAAGAAGGAATGGGTTGAGACTGCAGCACTTTGAATCTGTGATGCTTTCTGAAATGAGTTATGATTAAACTTAGCCTTTTCTGTCTTTCAGGAATCTTCAGTTATGACTGCAATCGGTGATGACCTAATTACTGACGGTAATAAGGGTTCTATCATTGTCACTTGAGTTTAGCCATCCTTGTGCCTTTTAACAATACAAGCCAACCTCTACTGGATGAAGAACATCTTGAAAGTTCAGCTGAGGTCAAACCTCTGTGGGGTTGATCTGCAATCAGCTGGGGTTTTAAAGCTGATACAGCATACACTGACCGCATCAAGTAAAACGGGACACTGTCAATGCTTCGCAGCAGGTTTCTTGTACCTGTGCCTTCATTCCCATTTGAAAATGGTCTAAGACAGAATTTTGTTCTTTGTATTGGTTCCGCTAAACAGATTTTATATTAGAAACTCAGTAATATGCAAAAGCTTTGTTCTCCACCCTGAGGTAAAAGCTTATGTTGCAGATTCCAAAAGGAGGATTCAGCTTGCACTTACAAATACGGTACAAAACATATTTGTGTCCTGGAAGGTTTGCAAAGTACCTCACGTGGAGGCATTTTGTGTTAGTGTTTAGAAACTATCCTATGTAACGTGTATTGCCGTAGAAGTGAATTAAATGACTCTTGGGAGGGTTTCATGGCTGATTATCCTTAAACGTTATCTTTACTATCTTAAACATTGTCTTTGTCTTTATCTTGAAAGACAGTTCTAGTCCCAGCCTTCTAATATACAAATTCCCAAAAGTTGGAGTTGTGAGGCTCAAAATTTTAGAGGACTAAATACCTCACTAAAATTAGTAGATCTAATAGCTTATTACACTTAGCTTAAAATACATTTTATTAGCCATTTCACATGAAGTTTTTTTGTGCGCATGCCTCAGATTTGATACTTGGACTTACCAGGCTTTTATTTTCAGATCCACAGCTCTACTTGGATGTTGATGAAATGAACAGACAATTCACGGAGACAAGCGAAGAACTCTACGATTCACTCATGAATTGTCACTGGCAACCTCTGGATACGGTCACTTCTGAAATCCCCTCTGCTATTTAAGTGTCTTCTAGAGCATGACCGTTAGGACCAAAGTGCTAAAACTACATTTCTTCTACATTATTCTAGCTCATAAGTTTTAAAGCACAATGATAGGTTGGGTTTTTTTTGCTATGCTTTTGACAGTTTCTGTAATCTTTTTGTTCATCACTCCCTTCTTGGAGCATCATGAAGTCATGTAAATATTCGAGAAATGTAAAGAGGTAAATGGGGTCTAAAGATAGACTTGCCTGTGTAAATAAAAAATTTGTTTCTGCAAACCTGCCAGCAAGAGATTTTACTTGTACCTGTGTGCAGCACGTTCTCTTCCGGCTTATGGAATTTAACAAGGTAGTAAGGGTATTTCATCTGTCTTTATTTTTATATGGGCATTAGGACACAAGCAAAATCTAGCTTCCCCTTGTTTTCCTGGTTCCTTAGGTAAGCGACAAGCCAAGCCTTTCATGTGCTTGCTTAGACTGGAAGTATGTATGGGAGACACTCACAGGCCTTGCTATGGAAACACCTGTGCCCACTTTTTCCTGCAGGCTGCTGGCTCTAACTGTACTACTGATACATGCTAGGTCAGCTAAAATTGGCTTATAAATAGGGTATGTTAAGCATATGGAAGTGTAGACTTCAACTGCCATAGCTACAAACATCCCATGGAATGAGGATGATGTCTGCTGGCACTCTCTGCATCAGCATTCAGTTTTCCCTTGCCCTTCTTACTGTTAGACTTCTCAGCTGACGTTTTACAGCGAAGAAATTGCTACAACATAATCCGTGTTCTTAAACCTAAAAAAAAAAAAATCTTGGAGAAAACAACTTGCTGGTTTTCCCTCCTTGCTGGCAAGGAGAAAAATAGTCCACCAGGAACAACAAAAAAATCCTAGTAACAGCTCCTTAAGTTATACCCTCTGCTACCCTCTCTGATTGCTCTGGTCTTCCTTCATTCGTGGTAATGAAGTTTTTAAAGCTCTGGTAGAAGGATGACAGTACTCAAGTCAAAGGAGATGAGAGCAATGAGGAAAGCTTTGCTTTAAGCTAGAGCAGTCTTGCGAGTTGCTGCCTTTATGCTGTTCTTTATCTTGAAGGGTACAGAGTCTTTTCCAGTCATAGGGACTCCATAACCCTATGAGTATGGAGAAATAGTTGCTAATTAACAGTGTGTATAATAAGTAAGTGAGGCTGGAAACAAAAGAATATTCCTCCAAGAAAAAAAAGGAAGCAGAAATTACTGTACTTAATAGCTGGGGAAGCTGTTAAAGCTAGTTGACACAGTTCTGGTACTGCCATGTGTGTTTTGGGGGCAACATAAACCATAATTGCTGTGATGGCAGGTAAGAATCCAATTCTTTTTTATGGCTTAGTGTAGTCAGTGAAAGCAGTGGTCCTAAGCTGCATGCTGTTCTTAAATGTAATGCAAATTCTCTTTTGTGACTCCTCAGTACTTCCAGGTTACTTGTAGCTGATCACCAGCAACTGCTTCTGTTAGCTATTAGCTGTTGGGTTTTTGCTAGGAATACTTTCAGTCCTGAATTGAAATGATGACATCCTGAAACAGAAGAGGCTCTTGGAGTATTGTAGGAAGCACATTCTTCCTGGTTCTAGTGCAGGTGTACACGTAGGAGGAGACAGAAGGCAAAGAACCTCACATAGGTGGAGGGGGTGAGGTGGCATCACAGTTAGAGCTGTTGCAGTTAACTCTTCCCAAAGCATGAAAGCAACGTGGCTGGGAACAGGGATTTGTTGGGTTGCTTCTTTGTGTGAGCCAGGGAGTCTTTTGAGGGGCAGATTAATAAGAATATGACACAAGGTAGAGGTGCAATAGATGAAGCAAAGAATCTGGGTGTGAAAAGGGTTGCTTGTACGTGTCTATGGAATTGTTTCAGGGGACTGAGCTGGGGCAAATTCAAGATAATAGATGCAGCCTCCTTGACTTTGGATGGCAGTGCTGAAGCTTCAAAACCTTACAAGCTTTGATGCCACTTCAATTGTAGTGCATAGCTGTGGTACTTGAGCTCAGAAGTGCAAACTGCACAGGATTTTTTTATCTATTTTCTTCAACGTGAGCAGCAAAACATCTTCCAGGAATGTGCCTGGGTGCTACGCTGCTTTGACACGGCTTGCTTTGCATCACCAAACACAGTAGTTAGGTTGCATCGAGTACTTTGTGGAAACATTCATTGTGTTGTCACCCAGAAATGGGATGCTACAGATATGTGTTGGCCCGGCAGTATCAGTGCTGGTTTTTGGCCTTTGAGAGGTTGGTCCATAACATGTGACCTGTGTAACGAGAGGCCCACATAGATTGGTGACTTCATTAAGTCTGATGCTGTGGTGGTGTGTGACCCAAGGCCCTGAACGTCAGAAAATCAGGCTGTGGCCACCTATTTTATGCAGACTTTGCCTATTAACAAGGTCTCTACACTGTACGTTAGAGACGTGCGCCTCCTTTTCCGGACTAGATAGCGAAAATACCAGTTTTGTAGTTCAGTGAATGAGATTGGTTGGGCTGTTTGTTCTCCAGAGCTGAAAAATGTTGGGAGTGTATTCTCTTGGAGTCCACAGAAATGAAAATGATGAGAGGAAGAGAACGTTGGTTGCAGCCCGCGTGCTGCTGTTATAAAGTAGTTCTCTGATGTCTTTTTCCCTCTGCTGAGACTTATCAGCCTATCGTCCTTTCCTGTTAGGAGCGCATACCTGGCTTGGGATGGTGTGCGCAGGGCAGATTCTTTACCGTAAGAGCACAGTGAATGCCAGACTTCTTCCTGTACTGCCGTGTTAACCGTGAGTCACAAATTCAGGAAGCAGTGATTGCATCGGAACTGCTAGAATGCTTTGCGGAGTCTTTTTACTGGGTAAACTTCACAGCTGCAGTTACAACTTCCAGCCTGTGTTAGCTGAACACATCGTACTGGTGCCCGCCATCAGTTTGACAAAGATGGGATTGCAGTAGGAACTTGCTTTTTTCCTTCTTTTTAATTAAACAAGTCTTTGAAGCAACTTTTCCAACACCACCAGACTTCACTTCTTCCAGTTATTTTCTGTTTTACTTAGCTGAAATGTTTTTTTTTCTTCCAAGCTTGAGGAAGTTTTCTACAAGAATGTCCCGTAATGAATTCATAAACTCTTTTCGTTGTACCTAGCTGCAACAGAGAGTGCTTTTATTCAAAAACCTGCTGGTTTTCTCTTCCAAGAAGTAGTGGGGTTTTTCCTATCTCTTCACTGATGGGAAAGGCTGTAGGACAGTAGCTTGAGGGGCTACTAATGCTGTCATCAGTGAGGCGGGAAAAGGCAGGAGTCCGAAACGGGTAAAAAGTACTTAAAAGGATACCAAAAGAGTAAACGGTACTTAAGCCGTGGATGTTTCTTTTTGCAGGGATGCTCTGGACCAACCGCTTCTTTCTAGCGCTACCTCAAAGTAACTTGCAGATAGACCTCACAGGGAAGGTTGATCAAATGGTGATGATCGCTGTCATTCTGCTGGACACGCAGATACTTGCCTTTCGTTTTGGTTCATTTTTAATACCAATTAACTTCAGTGCCTCGCGTTAATAGACACCGTTTGACTGCATCGGCAAATGTTTCTGAGTCGTGAGTGTCATTAAAGGCCTGTCACCCTATGGAAATCCTTCTAAATAAGAAA
Source organism: Anser anser (assembly GCF_964211835.1). Taxonomy (NCBI): domain Eukaryota; kingdom Metazoa; phylum Chordata; class Aves; order Anseriformes; family Anatidae; genus Anser; species Anser anser. Next base: position 252,206 of record NW_028153992.1, on the reverse strand, counting down.
AATGGCTTTTAAATAAATAAATAAAGCAGCGTTTGAACTTATGGGGATGCAGTGCAGTGAGACCAGAGAGTGCAAAGGCACCAGTGGGGATGCAGTGCAGTGAGTCCAGAGAGTGCACTGGCACCACTGGGAATGCAGTGCAGTGAGTCCAGAGAGTGCACAGGCACCACTCTGGATGCAGTGCGGTGAGTCCAGAGAGTGCACTGGCACCACTGTGGATGCAGTACAGTGAGTCCACAGAGTGCACTGGCACCACTGGTGATGCACTGCAGTGACTCCAGAGATTGCACTGGCACCACTGGGGATGCAGTGCAGTGACTCCAGAGAGTGCACTGGATCAATTGGGGATGCAGTTCAGTTAGTCCAGAGAGTGCACTGGCACTACTGGGGATGCACTGCAGTGAGTCCAGAGAGTGCACTGGCACCACTGGGGATGCACTGCAGTGAGTGCAGAGAGTACACTGGCACCATTGGGGATGTACTGCAGTGAGTCCAGAGAGTGCACTGGCACCACTGGGGATGCAGTACAGTGAGTCCACAGAGTGCACTGGCACCACTGGGGATGCACTGCAGACACTCCAGAGAGTGCACTGGCACCACTGGGGATGCAGTGCAGTGAGTCTAGAGAATGCACTGTCAGCACTGGGGATGCAGTGCAGTGAGTCCAGATAGTGCACTGGCACCACTGGGGATGTAGTGCAGTGAGTCCAGAGAGTGCACTGGCACCACTGGGGATGCAGTGCAGTGAGTGCAGAGAGTGCACTAGCACCACTGGGGATGCAGTGTAGTGAGTCCAGAGAGTGCACTTGCACCTTGGGGATGCAGTGCAGTGAGTCCAGAGAGTGAATTGGCACCACTGGGGATGCACTGCAGTGAGTCCAGAGAGTGCACTGGCACCACTGGGGATGCACTGCAGTGAGTCCATAGAGTGCACTGGCACCACTGGGGATGCACTGCAGTGAGTCCAGAGAGTGCACTGGCCCCACTGGGGATGCAGTGCAGTGAGTCCAGAGATTGCACTGGCACCACTGGGGATGCAGCGCAATGACTACAGAGAGTGCACTGGCACCACTGGGGATGCAGTGCTGTGAGTCCAGAGAGTGCACTGGCACCACTTGGGATGCAGTGCAGTGAGTCCAGAGAGTGCACTGGCACCACTGGGGATGCACTGCAGTGAGTCCAGAGAGTGCACTGGCACCACTGGGGATGCAGTGCAGTGAGTCCAGAGAGTGCACTGGCACCACTGGGGATGCAGTGCAGTGAGTCCAGAGACTGCACTGGCACCACTCTGGATGCAGTGCGGTGAGTCCAGAGAGTGCACTGGCACCCTGTGGATGCAGTACAGTAAGTCCACAGAGTGCACTGGCACCACTGGGGATGCACTGCAGTGCCTCCAGAGAGTGCACTGGCACCACTGGGGATGCAGTGCAGTGAGTCCAGAGAGTGCACTGACACCACTGGGGATGCAGTGCAGTGAGTCCAGAGAGTGCCCTGGCACCACTGGAGATGCACTGCAGTGCCTCCAGAGAGTGCACTGGCACCATTGGGGATGCACTGCAGTGACTCTAGAGAGTGCACTGGCACCACTGGGGATGCAGTGCAGTGAGTCCAGAGAGTGCACTGGCACCACTGGGGATGCACTGCAGTGAGTCCAGAGAGTGCACTGGCACCACTGGGGATGCACTGCAGTGACTCCAGAGAGTGCACTGGCACCACTGGGGATGCACTGCAGTGAGTCCAGAGAGTGCACTGCCACCACTGGGGATGCAGTACAGTGAGTCCACAGAGTGCACTGGCACCACTGGGGATGCAGTGCAGTGAGTCCAGAGAGTGCCCTGGCACCACTGGAGATGCACTGCAGAGACTCCAGAGAGTGCACTGGCACCATTGGGGATGCACTGCAGTGACTCTAGAGAGTGTACCGGCACCACTGGGGATGCAGTGCAGTGAGTCCAGAGAGTGCACTGGCACCACTGGGGAAGCACTGCAGTGACTCCAGAGAGCGCACTGGTACCACTCTGGATGCAGTGCGGTGAGTCCAGAGAGTGCACTGGCACCCTGGGGATGCAGTACAGTGAGTCCACAGAGTGCACTGGCACCACTGGGGATGCACTGCAGTGCCTCCAGAGAGTGCACTGGCACCACTGGGGATGCAGTGCAGTGAGTCCAGAGAGTGCACTGGCACCACTGGGGATGCAGTGCAGTGACTCCAGAGAGTGCACTGGCACCACTGGGGATGCACTGCAGTGAGTCCAGAGAGTGCACTGGCACCACTGGGGATGCACTGCAGTGACTCCAGAGAGTGAACTGGCACCACTGGGGATGCACTGCAGTGAGTCCAGAGAGTGCACTGGCACCACTGGGGATGCACTGCAGTGAGTCCAGAGAGTACACTGGCACCATTGGGGATGTACTGCAGTGAGTCCAGAGAGAGCACTGGCACCACTGGGGATGCACTGCAGTGAGTCCAGAGAGTGCACTGGCACCACTGGGGATGCAGTACAGTGAGTCCACAGAGTGCACTGGCACCACTGGGGATGCAGTGCAGTGAGTCCAGAGAGTGCCCTGGCACCACTGGAGATGCACTGCAGAGACTCCAGAGAGTGCACTGGCACTACTGGGGATGCACTGCAGTGACTCTAGAGAGTGCACCGGCACCACTGGGGATGCAGTGCAGTGAGTCCAGAGAGTGCACTGGCACCACTGGGGAAGCACTGCAGTGACTCCAGAGAGCGCACTGGCACCACTGGTGATGCAGTGCAGTGAGTCCAGAGAGTGCCCTGGCACCACTGGGGATGCAGCGCAATGACTACAGAGAGTGCACTGGCACCACTGGGGATGCACTGCAGTGAGTCCAGAGAGTGCACTGGCACCATTGGGGATGCAGCGCAGTGAGTCCAGAGAGTGCACTGGCACCAATGGGGATGCAGTGCTGTAAGTCCAGAGAGTGCACTGGCACCATTGGGGATGCAGTGCAGTGAGTCCAGAGAGTGCACTGGCACCACTGGGGATGCAGTGCTGTGAGTCCAGAGAGAGTACTGGCACCACTGGGGATGCAGTGCAGTGAGTCCAGAGAGTGCACTGGCACCACTGGGGATGCAGTGCAGTGAGTCCAGAGAGCGCACTGGCACCACTGGGAATGCAGTGCAGTGAGTCCAGAGAGTGCACTGGCACCACTCTGGATGCAGTGCGGTGAGTCCAGAGAGTGCACTGGCACCACTGTGGATGCAGTACGGTGAGTCCACAGAGTGCACTGGGACCACTGGGGATGCACTGCAGTGACTCCAGAGAGTGCACTGGCACCACTGGGGATGCAGTGCAGTGAGTCCAGAGAGTGCACCGGCACCACTGGGGATGCAGTGCAGTGAGTCCAGAGAGTGCACTGGCACCACTGGAGATGCACTGCAGAGACTCCAGAGAGTGCACTGGCACCACTGGGGATGCACTGCAGTGAGTCCAGAGAGTGCACTGGCACCACTGGGGATGCACTGCAGTGAGTGCATAGAGTACACTGGCACAATTGGGGATGTACTGCAGTGAGTCCAGAGAGTGCAGTGGCACCACTGGGGATGCAGTGCTGTGAGTCCAGAGAGTGCACTGGCACCACTGGGGATGCAGTACAGTGAGTCCACAGAGTGCACTGGCACCACTGGGGATGCACTGCAGAGACTCCAGAGAGTGCACTGGCACCACTGGGGATGCAGTGCAGTGAGTCCAGAGAGTGCACTGGCACCACTGGGGATGCACTGCAGTGAGTCCAGAGAGTGCACTGGCACCACTGGGGATGCAGTGCTGTGACTCCAGAGAGTGCACTGGCACCACTGGGGATGCAGTGCAGTGAGTCCAGAGAGTGCACTGGCACCACTGGGGATGCAGTGCAGTGACTCCAGAGAGTGCACTGGCACCACTGGGGATGCAGTACAGTGAGTCCACAGAGTGCACTGGCACCACTGGGGATGCACTGCAGTGAGTCCAGAGAGTGCACTGGCACCAGTGGGGATGCAGTGCAGTGAGTCCAGAGAGTGCACTGGCACCACTGGGTATGCAGCGCAATGACTACATAGAGTGCACTGGCCCCACTGGGGATGCAGTGCAGTGAGTCCAGAGAGTGCACTGGCACCACTGGGGATGCAGTGCAGTGACTCCAGAGAGTGCACTGGCACCACGGGGGATGCACTGCAGTGAGTCCAGAGAGTGCACTGGCACCACTGGGGATGCACTGCAGTGACTCCAGAGAGTGCACTGGCACCACTGGTGATGCAGTGCAGTGAGTCCAGAGAGTGCACTGGCACCACTGGGGATGCACTGCAGTGACTCTAGAGAGTGCACTGGCACCACTCTGGATGCAGTGCGGTGAGTCCAGAGAGTGCACTGGCACCACTGTGGATGCAGTACAGTGAGTCCACAGAGTGCACTGGCACCACTGGGGATGCACTGCAGTGAGTCCAGAGAGTGCACTGGCACCACTGGGGATGCAGTGCAGTGAGTCCAGAGAGTGCACTGGCACCAATGGGGATGCAGTACAGTGACTCCAGAGAGTGAACTGGCACCACTGGGGATGCACTGCAGTGAGTCCAGAGAGTGCACTGGCACCACTGGGGATGCACTGCAGTGAGTGCAGAGAGTACACTGGCACCATTGGGGATGTACTGCAGTGAGTCCAGAGAGCGCACTGGCACCACTGGGGATGCACTGCAGTGAGTGCAGAGAGTACACTGGCACCATTGGGGATGTACTGCAGTGAGTCCAGAGAGTGCACTGGCACCACTGGGGATGCAGTGCAGTGAGTCCAGAGAGTGCACTGGCACCACTGGGGATGCAGTGCATTGAGTCCAGATAGTGCACTGGCACCACTGGGGATGCAGTGCAGTGAGTCCAGAGAGTGCACTGGCACCACTGGGAATGCACTGCTGTGAGTCCAGAGAGTGCACTGGCACCACTGGGGATGCAGTGCAGTGAGTCCAGAGAGTGCACTGGCACCACTGGTGATGCAGTGTGGTGAGTGTAGAGAGTGCACTGGCACCTCGGGGATGCAGTGCAGTGAGTCCAGAGAGTGCTTTGGCACCACTGGGGATGCACTGCAGTGAGTCCAGAGAGTGCACTGGCACACTGGGGATGCAGTGCAGTGAGTCCATAGAGTGCACTAGCACCACTGGGGATGCACTGAAATGACTCCTGAGAGTGCACTGGCCCCACTGGGGATGCAGTGCAGTGAGTCCAGAGAGTGCACTGGCACCACTGGGGATGCAGTACAGTGAGTCCACAGAGTGCACCGGCACCACTGGGGATGCAGTGCAGTGAGTCCAGAGAGTGCACTGGCACCACTGGGGAAGCACTGCAGTGACTCCAGAGAGCGCACTGGCACCACTGGTGATGCAGTGCAGTGAGTCCAGAGAGTGCCCTGGCACCACTGGTGATGCACTTCAGTGACTCCAGAGAGTGCACTGGATCAATTGGGGATGCAGTTCAGTTAGTCCAGAGAGTGCACTGGCACTACTGGGGATGCACTGCAGTGAGTCCAGAGAGTGCACTGGCACCACTGGGGATGCACTGCAGTGAGTGCAGAGAGTACACTGGCACCATTGGGGATGTACTGCAGTGAGTCCAGAGAGTGCACTGGCACCACTGGGGATGCAGTACAGTGAGTCCACAGAGTGCACTGGCACCACTGGGGATGCACTGCAGAGACTCCAGAGAGTGCACTGGCACCACTGGGGATGCAGTGCAGTGAGTGTAGAGAATGCACTGTCAGCACTGGGGATGCAGTGCAGTGAGTCCAGATAGTGCACTGGCACCACTGGGGATGCACTGCAGTGAGTCCAGAGAGTGCACTGGCACCACTGGGGATGCAGTGCAGTGAGTGCAGAGAGTGCACTAGCACCACTGGGGATGCAGTGTAGTGAGTCCAGAGAGTGCACTTGCACCTTGGGGATGCAGTGCAGTGAGTCCAGAGAGTGAATTGGCACCACTGGGGATGCAGTGCAGTGAGTCCAGAGAGTGCACTGGCACCACTGGGGATGCAGTGCAGTGAGTCCATAGAGTGCACTGGCACCACTGGGGATGCACTGCAGTGAGTCCAGAGAGTGCACTGGCCCCACTGGGGATGCAGTGCAGTGAGTCCAGAGATTGCAGTGGCACCACTGGGGATGCAGCGCAATGACTACAGAGAGTGCAGTGGCACCACTGGGGATGCAGTGCTGTGAGTCCAGAGAGTGCACTGGCACCACTTGGGATGCAGTGCAGTGAGTCCAGAGAGTGCACTGGCACCACTGGGGATGCACTGCAGTGAGTCCAGAGAGTGCACTGGCACCACTGCGGATGCACTGCAGTGAGTCCAGAGAGTGCACTGGCACCACTGGGGATGCAGTGCAGTGAGTCCAGAGACTGCACTGGCACCACTCTGGATGCAGTGCGGTGAGTCCAGAGAGTGCACTGGCACCCTGTGGATGCAGTACAGTGAGTCCACAGAGTGCACTGGCACCACTGGGGATGCACTGCAGTGCCTCCAGAGAGTGCACTGGCACCACTGGGGATGCAGTGCAGTGAGTCCAGAGAGTGCACTGGCACCACTGGGGATGCAGTGCAGTGACTCCAGAGAGTGCACTGGCACCACTGGGGATGCACTGCAGTGAGTCCAGAGAGTGCACTGGCACCACTGGGGATGCACTGCAGTGACTCCAGAGAGTGAACTGGCACCACTGGGGATGCACTGCAGTGAGTCCAGAGAGTGCACTGGCACCACTGGGGATGCACTGCAGTGAGTCCAGAGAGTACACTGGCACCATTGGGGATGTACTGCAGTGAGTCCAGAGAGTGCACTGGCACCACTGGGGATGCACTGCAGTGAGTCCAGAGAGTGCACTGGCACCACTGGGGATGCAGTACAGTGAGTCCACAGAGTGCACTGGCACCACTGGGGATGCAGTGCAGTGAGTCCAGAGAGTGCCCTGGCACCACTGGAGATGCACTGCAGAGACTCCAGAGAGTGCACTGGCACTACTGGGGATGCACTGCAGTGACTCTAGAGAGTGCACCGGCACCACTGGGGATGCAGTGCAGTGAGTCCAGAGAGTGCACTGGCACCACTGGGGAAGCACTGCAGTGACTCCAGAGAGCGCACTGGCACCACTGGTGATGCAGTGCAGTGAGTCCAGAGAGTGCCCTGGCACCACTGGGGATGCAGCGCAATGACTACAGAGAGTGCACTGGCACCACTGGGGATGCACTGCAGTGAGTCCAGAGAGTGCACTGGCACCATTGGGGATGCAGCGCAGTGAGTCCAGAGAGTGCACTGGCACCAATGGGGATGCAGTGCTGTAAGTCCAGAGAGTGCACTGGCACCATTGGGGATGCAGTGCAGTGAGTCCAGAGAGTGCACTGGCACCACTGGGGATGCAGTGCTGTGAGTCCAGAGAGAGTACTGGCACCACTGGGGATGCAGTGCAGTGAGTCCAGAGAGTGCACTGGCACCACTGGGGATGCAGTGCAGTGAGTCCAGAGAGCGCACTGGCACCACTGGGAATGCAGTGCAGTGAGTCCAGAGAGTGCACTGGCACCACTCTGGATGCAGTGCGGTGAGTCCAGAGAGTGCACTGGCACCACTGTGGATGCAGTACGGTGAGTCCACAGAGTGCACTGGGACCACTGGGGATGCACTGCAGTGACTCCAGAGAGTGCACTGGCACCACTGGGGATGCAGTGCAGTGAGTCCAGAGAGTGCACCGGCACCACTGGGGATGCAGTGCAGTGAGTCCAGAGAGTGCACTGGCACCACTGGAGATGCACTGCAGAGACTCCAGAGAGTGCACTGGCACCACTGGGGATGCACTGCAGTGAGTCCAGAGAGTGCACTGGCACCACTGGGGATGCACTGCAGTGAGTGCATAGAGTACACTGGCACAATTTGGGATGTACTGCAGTGAGTCCAGAGAGTGCAGTGGCACCACTGGGGATGCAGTGCTGTGAGTCCAGAGAGTGCACTGGCACCACTGGGGATGCAGTACAGTGAGTCCACAGAGTGCACTGGCACCACTGGGGATGCACTGCAGAGACTCCAGAGAGTGCACTGGCACCACTGGGGATGCAGTGCAGTGAGTCCAGAGAGTGCACTGGCACCACTGGGGATGCACTGCAGTGAGTCCAGAGAGTGCACTGGCACCACTGGGGATGCAGTGCTGTGACTCCAGAGAGTGCACTGGCACCACTGGGGATGCAGTGCAGTGAGTCCAGAGAGTGCACTGGCACCACTGGGGATGCAGTGCAGTGACTCCAGAGAGTGCACTGGCACCACTGGGGATGCAGTACAGTGAGTCCACAGAGTGCACTGGCACCACTGGGGATGCACTGCAGTGAGTCCAGAGAGTGCACTGGCACCAGTGGGGATGCAGTGCAGTGAGTCCAGAGAGTGCACTGGCACCACTGGGTATGCAGCGCAATGACTACATAGAGTGCACTGGCCCCACTGGGGATGCAGTGCAGTGAGTCCAGAGAGTGCACTGGCACCACTGGGGATGCAGTGCAGTGACTCCAGAGAGTGCACTGGCACCACGGGGGATGCACTGCAGTGAGTCCAGAGAGTGCACTGGCACCACTGGGGATGCACTGCAGTGACTCCAGAGAGTGCACTGGCACCACTGGTGATGCAGTGCAGTGAGTCCAGAGAGTGCACTGGCACCACTGGGGATGCACTGCAGTGACTCTAGAGAGTGCACTGGCACCACTCTGGATGCAGTGCGGTGAGTCCAGAGAGTGCACTGGCACCACTGTGGATGCAGTACAGTGAGTCCACAGAGTGCACTGGCACCACTGGGGATGCACTGCAGTGAGTCCAGAGAGTGCACTGGCACCACTGGGGATGCAGTGCAGTGAGTCCAGAGAGTGCACTGGCACCAATGGGGATGCAGTACAGTGACTCCAGAGAGTGAACTGGCACCACTGGGGATGCACTGCAGTGAGTCCAGAGAGTGCACTGGCACCACTGGGGATGCACTGCAGTGAGTGCAGAGAGTACACTGGCACCATTGGGGATGTACTGCAGTGAGTCCAGAGAGCGCACTGGCACCACTGGGGATGCACTGCAGTGAGTGCAGAGAGTACACTGGCACCATTGGGGATGTACTGCAGTGAGTCCAGAGAGTGCACTGGCACCACTGGGGATGCAGTGCAGTGAGTCCAGAGAGTGCACTGGCACCACTGGGGATGCAGTGCATTGAGTCCAGATAGTGCACTGGCACCACTGGGGATGCAGTGCAGTGAGTCCAGAGAGTGCACTGGCACCACTGGGAATGCACTGCTGTGAGTCCAGAGAGTGCACTGGCACCACTGGGGATGCAGTGCAGTGAGTCCAGAGAGTGCACTGGCACCACTGGGGATGCAGTGTGGTGAGTGTAGAGAGTGCACTGGCACCTCGGGGATGCAGTGCAGTGAGTCCAGAGAGTGCTTTGGCACCACTGGGGATGCACTGCAGTGAGTCCAGAGAGTGCACTGGCACACTGGGGATGCAGTGCAGTGAGTCCATAGAGTGCACTAGCACCACTGGGGATGCACTGAAATGACTCCTGAGAGTGCACTGGCCCCACTGGGGATGCAGTGCAGTGAGTCCAGAGAGTGCACTGGCACCACTGGGGATGCAGTACAGTGAGTCCACAGAGTGCACCGGCACCACTGGGGATGCAGTGCAGTGAGTCCAGAGAGTGCACTGGCACCACTGGGGAAGCACTGCAGTGACTCCAGAGAGCGCACTGGCACCACTGGTGATGCAGTGCAGTGAGTCCAGAGAGTGCCCTGGCACCACTGGTGATGCACTTCAGTGACTCCAGAGAGTGCACTGGATCAATTGGGGATGCAGTTCAGTTAGTCCAGAGAGTGCACTGGCACTACTGGGGATGCACTGCAGTGAGTCCAGAGAGTGCACTGGCACCACTGGGGATGCACTGCAGTGAGTGCAGAGAGTACACTGGCACCATTGGGGATGTACTGCAGTGAGTCCAGAGAGTGCACTGGCACCACTGGGGATGCAGTACAGTGAGTCCACAGAGTGCACTGGCACCACTGGGGATGCACTGCAGAGACTCCAGAGAGTGCACTGGCACCACTGGGGATGCAGTGCAGTGAGTGTAGAGAATGCACTGTCAGCACTGGGGATGCAGTGCAGTGAGTCCAGATAGTGCACTGGCACCACTGGGGATGCACTGCAGTGAGTCCAGAGAGTGCACTGGCACCACTGGGGATGCAGTGCAGTGAGTGCAGAGAGTGCACTAGCACCACTGGGGATGCAGTGTAGTGAGTCCAGAGAGTGCACTTGCACCTTGGGGATGCAGTGCAGTGAGTCCAGAGAGTGAATTGGCACCACTGGGGATGCAGTGCAGTGAGTCCAGAGAGTGCACTGGCACCACTGGGGATGCAGTGCAGTGAGTCCATAGAGTGCACTGGCACCACTGGGGATGCACTGCAGTGAGTCCAGAGAGTGCACTGGCCCCACTGGGGATGCAGTGCAGTGAGTCCAGAGATTGCACTGGCACCACTGGGGATGCAGCGCAATGACTACAGAGAGTGCACTGGCACCACTGGGGATGCAGTGCAGTGAGTCCAGAGACTGCACTGGCACCACTCTGGATGCAGTGCGGTGAGTCCAGAGAGTGCACTGGCACCCTGTGGATGCAGTACAGTGAGTCCACAGAGTGCACTGGCACCACTGGGGATGCACTGCAGTGCCTCCAGAGAGTGCACTGGCACCACTGGGGATGCAGTGCAGTGAGTCCAGAGAGTGCACTGACACCACTGGGGATGCAGTGCAGTGAGTCCAGAGAGTGCACTGGCACCACTTGGGATGCACTGCAGTGAGTCCAGAGAGTGCACTGGCACCACTGGGGATGCACTGCAGTGACTCCAGAGAGTGAACTGGCACCACTGGAGATGCACTGCAGAGACTCCAGAGAGTGCACTGGCACCATTGGGGATGCACTGCAGTGACTCTAGAGAGTGTACCGGCACCACTGGGGATGCAGTGCAGTGAGTCCAGAGAGTGCACTGGCACCACTGGGGAAGCACTGCAGTGACTCCAGAGAGCGCACTGGTACCACTCTGGATGCAGTGCGGTGAGTCCAGAGAGTGCACTGGCACCCTGGGGATGCAGTACAGTGAGTCCACAGAGTGCACTGGCACCACTGGGGATGCACTGCAGTGCCCCCAGAGAGTGCACTGGCACCACTGGGGATGCAGTGCAGTGAGTCCAGAGAGTGCACTGGCACCACTGGGGATGCAGTGCAGTGACTCCAGAGAGTGCACTGGCACCACTGGGGATGCACTGCAGTGAGTCCAGAGAGTGCACTGGCACCACTGGGGATGCACTGCAGTGACTCCAGAGAGTGAACTGGCACCACTGGAGATGCACTGCAGTGAGTCCAGAGAGTGCACTGGCACCACTGGGGATGCACTGCAGTGAGTCCAGAGAGTACACTGGCACCATTGGGGATGTACTGCAGTGAGTCCAGAGAGTGCACTGGCACCACTGGGGATGCAGTGCAGTGAGTCCAGAGAGTGCACTGGCACCACTGGGGATGCAGTACAGTGAGTCCACAGAGTGCACTGGCACCACTGGGGATGCAGTGCAGTGAGTCCAGAGAGTGCCCTGGCACCACTGGAGATGCACTGCAGAGACTCCAGAGAGTGCACTGGCACCACTGGGGATGCACTGCAGTGACTCTAGAGAGTGCACCGGCACCACTGGGGATGCAGTGCAGTGAGTCCAGAGAGTGCACTGGCACCACTGGGGAAGCACTGCAGTGACTCCAGATAGCGCACTGGCACCACTGGTGATGCAGTGCAGTGAGTCCAGAGAGTGCCCTGGCACCACTGGTGATGCACTGCAGTGACTCCAGAGAGTGCACTGGATCAATTGGGGATGCAGTTCAGTTAGTCCAGAGAGTGCACTGGCACTACTGGGGATGCACTGCAGTGAGTCCAGAGAGTGCACTGGCACCACTGGGGATGCACTGCAGTGAGTGCAGAGAGTACACTGGCACCATTGGGGATGTACTGCAGTGAGTCCAGAGAGTGCACTGGCACCACTGGGGATGCAGTACAGTGAGTCCACAGAGTGCACTGGCACCACTGGGGATGCACTGCAGAGACTCCAGAGAATGCACTGTCAGCACTGGGGATGCAGTGCAGTGAGTCCAGATAGTGCACTGGCACCACTGGGGATGTAGTGCAGTGAGTCCAGAGAGTGCACTGGCACCACTGGGGATGCAGTGCAGTGAGTGCAGAGAGTGCACTAGCACCACTGGGGATGCAGTGTAGTGAGTCCAGAGAGTGCACTGGCACCACTGGGGATGCAGTGCTGTGAGTCCAGAGAGTGCACTGGCACCACTGGGGATGCAGTGCAGTGAGTCCAGAGAGTGCACTGGCACCACTGGGGATGCAGTGTAGTGACTCCAGAGAGTGAACTGGCACCACTGGGGATGCACTGCAGTGAGTCCAGAGAGTGCACTGCCACCACTGGGGATGCAGTACAGTGTGTCCACAGAGTGCACTGGCACCACTGGGGATGCAGTGCAGTGAGTCCAGAGAGTGCACTGGCACCACTGGAGATGCACTGCAGAGACTCCAGAGAGTGCACTGGCACCATTGGGGATGCACTGCAGTGACTCTAGAGAGTGTACCGGCACCACTGGGGATGCAGTGCAGTGAGTCCAGAGAGTGCACTGGCACCACTGGGGAAGCACTGCAGTGACTCCAGAGTGCGCACTGGTACCACTCTGGATGCAGTGCGGTGAGTCCAGAGAGTGCACTGGCACCCTGGGGATGCAGTACAGTGAGTCCAGAGAGTGCACTGGCACCACTGGGGATGCACTGCAGTGCCTCCAGAGAGTGCACTGGCACCACTGGGGATGCAGTGCAGTGACTCGAGAGAGTGCACTGGCACCACTGGGGATGCAGTGCAGTGACTCCAGAGAGTGCACTGGCACCACTGGGGATGCACTGCAGTGAGTCCAGAGAGTGCACTGGCACCACTGGGGATGCACTGCAGTGACTCCAGAGAGTGAACTGGCACCACTGGGGATGCACTGCAGTGAGTCCAGAGAGTGCACTGGCACCACTGGGGATGCAGTGCAGTGAGTGCAGAGAGTACACTGGCACCATTGGGGATGTACTGCAGTGAGTCCAGAGAGTGCACTGGCACCACTGGGGATGCAGTGCAGTGAGTCCAGAGAGTGCACTGGCACCACTGGGGATGCAGTACAGTGAGTCCACAGAGTGCACTGGCACCACTGGGGATGCAGTGCAGTGAGTCCAGAGAGTGCCCTGGCACCACTGGAGATGCACTGCAGAGACTCCAGAGAGTGCACTGGCACCACTGGGGATGCACTGCAGTGACTCTAGAGAGTGCACCGGCACCACTGGGGATGCAGTGCAGTGAGTCCAGAGAGTGCACTGGCACCACTGGGGAAGCACTGCAGTGACTCCAGAGAGCGCACTGGCACCACTGGTGATGCAGTGCAGTGAGTCCAGAGAGTGCCCTGGCACCACTGGTGATGCACTGCAGTGACTCCAGAGAGTGCACTGGATCAATTGGGGATGCAGTTCAGTTAGTCCAGAGAGTGCACTGGCACTACTGGGGATGCACTGCAGTGAGTCCAGAGAGTGCACTGGCACCACTGGGGATGCACTGCAGTGAGTGCAGAGAGTACACTGGCACCATTGGGGATGTACTGCAGTGAGTCCAGAGAGTGCACTGGCACCACTGGGGATGCAGTACAGTGAGTCCACAGAGTGCACTGGCACCACTGGGGATGCACTGCAGAGACTCCAGAGAGTGCACTGGCACCACTGGGGATGCAGTGCAGTGAGTCTAGAGAATGCACTGTCAGCACTGGGGATGCAGTGCAGTGAGTCCAGATAGTGCACTGGCACCACTGGGGATGTAGTGCAGTGAGTCCAGAGAGTGCACTGGCACCACTGGGGATGCAGTGCAGTGAGTGCAGAGAGTGCACTAGCACCACTGGGGATGCAGTGTAGTGAGTCCAGAGAGTGCACTTGCACCTTGGGGATGCAGTGCAGTGAGTCCAGAGAGTGAATTGGCACCACTGGGGATGCACTGCAGTGAGTCCAGAGAGTGCACTGGCACCACTGGGGATGCAGTGCAGTGAGTCCAGAGAGTGCACTGGCACCACTGGGGATGCACTGCAGTGAGTCCAGAGAGTGCACTGGCCCCACTGGGGATGCAGTGCAGTGAGTCCAGAGATTGCACTGGCACCACTGGGGATGCAGCGCAATGACTACAGAGAGTGCACTGGCACCACTGGGGATGCAGTGCTGTGAGTCCAGAGAGTGCACTGGCACCACTTGGGATGCAGTGCAGTGAGTCCAGAGAGTACACTGGCACCACTGGGGATGCACTGCAGTGAGTCCAGAGAGTGCACTGGCACCACTGGGGATGCACTGCAGTGAGTCCAGAGACTGTACTGGCACCACTGGTGATGCAGTGCGGTGAGTCCAGAGAGTGCACTGGCACCCTGGGGATGCAGTACAGTGAGTCCACAGAGTGCACTGGCACCACTGGGGATGCACTGCAGTGCCTCCAGAGAGTGCACTGGCACCACTGGGGATGCAGTGCAGTGAGTCCAGAGAGTGCACTGGCACCATTGGGGATGTACTGCAGTGACTCCAGAGAGTGCACTGGCACCACTGGGGATGCACTGCAGTGACTCCAGAGAGTGAACTGGCACCACTGGGGATGCACTGCAGTGAGTCCAGAGAGTGCACTGGCACCACTGGGGATGCACTGCAGTGAGTCCAGAGAGTACACTGGCACCATTGGGGATGTACTGCAGTGAGTCCAGAGAGTGCACTGGCACCACTGGGGATGCAGTGCAGTGAGTCCAGAGAGTGCACTGGCACCACTGGGGATGCAGTACAGTGAGTCCACAGAGTGCACTGGCACCACTGGGGATGCAGTGCAGTGAGTCCAGAGAGTGCCCTGGCACCACTGGAGATGCACTGCAGAGACTCCAGAGAGTGCACTGGCACCACTGGGGATGCACTGCAGTGACTCTAGAGAGTGCACCGGCACCACTGGGGATGCAGTGCAGTGAGTCCAGAGAGTGCACTGGCACCACTGGGGAAGCACTGCAGTGACTCCAGAGAGCGCACTGGCACCACTGGTGATGCAGTGCAGTGAGTCCAGAGAGTGCCCTGGCACCACTGGGGATGCAGCGCAATGACTACAGAGAGTGCACTGGCACCACTGGGGATGCACTGCAGTGAGTCCAGAGAGTGCACTGGCACCACTGGCGATGCAGCGCAGTGAGTCCAGAGAGTGCACTGGCACCAATGGGGATGCAGTGCTGTAAGTCCAGAGAGTGCACTGGCACCACTGGGGATGCACTGCAGTGAGTCCAGAGAGTGCACTGGCACCACTGGGGATGCAGTGCAGTGACTCCAGAGAGTGCACTGGCACCACTGGTGATGCAGTGCAGTGAGTCCAGAGAGTGCACTGGCACCACTGGGGATGCAGTGCAGTGAGTCCAGAGAGTGCACTGGCACCACTGGAGATGCACTGCAGTGAGTCCAGAGAGTGCACTGGCACCACTGGGGATGGAGTGCAGTGAGTCCAGAGAGTGCACTGGCACCACTGGGGATGCAGTGCTGTGAGTCCAGAGAGAGTACTGGCACCACTGGGGATGCAGTGCAGTGAGTCCAGAGAGTGCACTGGCACCACTGGGGATGCACTGCAGTGAGTCCAGAGAGCGCACTGGCACCACTGGGAATGCAGTGCAGTGAGTCCAGAGAGTGCACTGGCACCACTCTGGATGCAGTGCGGTGAGTCCAGAGAGTGCACTGGCACCACTGTGGATGCAGTACAGTGAGTCCACAGAGTGCACTGGGATCACTGGGGATGCACTGCAGTGACTCCAGAGAGTGCACTGGCACCACTGGGGATGCAGTGCAGTGAGTCCAGAGAGTGCACTGGATCAATTGGGGATGCAGTTCAGTTAGTCCAGAGAGTGCACTGGCACCACTGGGGATGCAGTGCAGTGAGTCCAGAGAGTGCACTGGCACCACTGGAGATGCACTGCAGAGACTCCAGAGAGTGCACTGGCACCACTGGGGATGCACTGCAGTGAGTCCAGAGAGTGCACTGGCACCACTGGGGATGCACTGCAGTGAGTGCATAGAGTACACTGGCACAATTGGGGATGTACTGCAGTGAGTCCAGAGAGTGCAATGGCACCACTGGGGATGCAGTGCTGTGAGTCCAGAGAGTGCACTGGCACCACTGGGGATGCAGTACAGTGAGTCCACAGAGTGCACTGGCACCACTGGGGATGCACTGCAGAGACTCCAGAGAGTGCACTGGTACCACTGGGGATGCAGTGCAGTGAGTCCAGAGAGTGCACTGGCACCACTGGGGATGCACTGCAGTGAGTCCAGAGAGTGCACTGGCACCACTGGGGATGCACTGCTGTGAGTCCAGAGAGTGCACTGGCACCACTGGGGATGCAGTGCAGTGAGTCCAGAGAGTGCACTGGCACCACTGGGGATGCAGTGCAGTGAGTCCAGAGAGTGCACTGGCACCACTGGGGATGCAGTACAGTGAGTCCACAGAGTGCACTGGCACCACTGGGGATGCACTGCAGTGAGTCCAGAGAGTGCACTGGCACCAGTGGGGATGCAGTGCAGTGAGTCCAGAGAGTGCACTGGCACCACTGGGTATGCAGCGCAATGACTACATAGAATGCACTGGCCCCACTGGGGATGCAGTGCAGTGAGTCCAGAGAGTGCACTGGCACCACTGGGGATGCAGTGCAGTGACTCCAGAGAGTGCACTGGCACTACGGGGGATGCACTGCAGTGAGTCCAGAGAGTGCACTGGCACTACTGGGGATGCACTGCAGTGAGTCCAGAGAGTGCACTGGCACCACTCTGGATGCAGTGCGGTGAGTCCAGAGAGTGCACTGGCACCACTGGGGATGCAGTGCAGTGAGTCCACAGAGTGCACTGGCACCACTGGGGATGCAGCGCAATGACTACAGAGAGTGCACTGGCACCACTGGGGATGCAGTGCTGTGAGTCCAGAGAGTGCACTGGCACCACTTGGGATGCAGTGCAGTGAGTCCAGAGAGTACACTGGCACCACTGGGGATGCACTGCTGTGAGTCCAGAGAGTGCACTGGCACCACTGGGGATGCACTGCAGTGAGTCCAGAGACTGCACTGGCACCACTCTGGATGCAGTGCGGTGAGTCCAGAGAGTGCACTGACACCACTGGGGATGCAGTGCAGTGACTCCAGAGAGTGCACTGGCACCATTGGGGATGCACTGCAGTGACTCTAGAGAGTGTACCGGCACCACTGGGGATGCAGTGCAGTGAGTGCAGAGAGTGCACTGGCACCACTGGGGAAGCACTGCAGTGACTCCAGAGAGCGCACTGGTACCACTGGTGATGCAGTGCGGTGAGTCCAGAGAGTGCACTGGCACCCTGGGGATGCAGTACAGTGAGTCCACAGAGTGCACTGGCACCACTGGGGATGCACTGCAGTGCCTCCAGAGAGTGCACTGGCACCACTGGGGATGCAGTGCAGTGAGTCCAGAGAGTGCACTGGCACCACTGGGGATGCAGTGCAGTGACTCCAGAGAGTGCACTGGCACCACTGGGGATGCACTGCAGTGAGTCCAGAGAGTGCACTGGCACCACTGGGGATGCACTGCAGTGACTCCAGAGAGTGAACTGGCACCACTGGGGATGCACTGCAGTGAGTCCAGAGAGTGCACTGGCACCACTGGGGATGCACTGCACTGAGTCCAGAGAGTACACTGGCACCATTGGGGATGTACTGCAGTGAGTCCAGAGAGTGCACTGGCACCACTGGGGATGCAGTGCAGTGAGTCCAGAGAGTGCACTGGCACCACTGGGGATGCAGTACAGTGAGTCCACAGAGTGCACTGGCACCACTGGGGATGCAGTGCAGTGAGTCCAGAGAGTGCCCTGGCACCACTGGAGATGCACTGCAGAGACTCCAGAGAGTGCACTGGCACCACTGGGGAAGCACTGCAGTGACTCCAGAGAGCGCACTGGCACCACTGGTGATGCAGTGAAGTGAGTCCAGAGAGTGCCCTGGCACCACTGGGGATGCAGCGCAATGACTACAGAGAGTGCACTGGCACCACTGGGGATGCACTGCAGTGAGTCCAGAGAGTGCACTGGCACCACTGGGGATGCAGCGCAGTGAGTCCAGAGAGTGCACTGGCACCAATGGGGATGCAGTGCTGTAAGTCCAGAGAGTGCACTGGCACCACTGGGGATGCAGTGCAGTGAGTCCAGAGAGTGCACTGGCACCACTGGGGATGCAGTGCAGTGACTCCAGAGAGTGCACTGGCACCACTGGTGATGCAGTGCAGTGAGTCCAGAGAGTGCACTGGCACCACTGGGGATGCAGTGCAGTGAGTCCAGAGAGTGCACTGGCACCACTGGGGATGGAGTGCAGTGAGTCCAGAGAGTGCACTGGCACCACTGGGGATGCAGTGCTGTGAGTCCAGAGAGAGTACTGGCACCACTGGGGATGCAGTGCAGTGAGTCCAGAGAGTGCACTGGCACCACTGGGGATGCACTGCAGTGAGTCCAGAGAGCGCACTGGCACCACTGGGAATGCACTGCAGTGAGTCCAGAGAGTGCACTGGCACCACTCTGGATGCAGTGCGGTGAGTCCAGAGAGTGCACTGGCACCACTGGGGATGCAGTACAGTGAGTCCACAGAGTGCACTGGGATCACTGGGGATGCACTGCAGTGACTCCAGAGAGTGCACTGGCACCACTGGGGATGCAGTGCAGTGAGTCCAGAGAGTGCACTGGATCAATTGGGGATGCAGTTCAGTTAGTCCAGAGAGTGCACTGGCACCACTGGGGATGCAGTGCAGTGAGTCCAGAGAGTGCACTGGCACCACTGGGGATGCACTGCAGTGAGTCCAGAGAGTGCACTGGCACCACTGGGGATGCACTGCTGTGAGTCCAGAGAGTGCACTGGCACCACTGGGGATGCAGTGCAGTGAGTCCAGAGAGTGCACTGACACCACTGGGGATGCACTGCAGTGAGTCCAGAGAGTGCACTGGCACCACTGGGGATGCAGTGCAGTGAGTGCAGAGAGTGCACTGGCACCACTGGTGATGCACTGCAGTGAGTCCAGAGAGTGCACTGGCACCACTGGGGATGCAGTGCAGTGAGTCCAGAGAGTGCACTGGCACCACTGGGGATGCAGCGCAATTACTACATAGAGTGCACTGGCCCCGCTGGGGATGCAGTGCAGTGAGTCCAGAGAGTGCACTGGCACCACTGGGGATGCAGTACAGTGAGTCCACAGAGTGCACTGGCACCACGGGGGATGCACTGCAGTGAGTCCAGAGAGTGCACCGGCCCCACTGGGGATGCACTGCAGTGAGTCCAGAGAGTGCACCGGCCCCACTGGGGATGCAGTGCAGTGAGTCCAGAGATTGCACTGGCACCACTGGGGATGCAGCGCAATGACTCCAGAGAGTGCACTGGTACCACTGGGGATGCACTGCAGTGAGTCCAGAGAGTGCACTGGCACCACTTGGGATGCAGTGCAGTGAGTCCAGAGAGTGCACTGGCACCACTGGGGATGCACTGCAGTGAGTCCAGAGAGTGCACTGGCACCACTGGGGATGCAGTGCGGTGAGTCCAGAGAGTGCACTGGCACCACTCTGGAGGCAGTGCGGTGAGTCCAGAGAGTGCACTGGCACCCTGGGGATGCAGTGCAGTGAGTCCAGAGAGTGCACTGGCACCACTGGAGATGCACTGCAGTGCCTCCAGAGAGTGCACTGGCACCACTGGGGATGCAGTGCAGTGAGTCCAGAGAGTGCACTGGCACCACTGGGGATGCAGTGCAGTGACTCCAGAGAGTGCAGTGGCACCACTGGGGATGCAGTGCAGTGAGTCCAGAGAGTGCACTGGCACCACTGGGGATGCACTGCAGTGACTCCAGAGAGTGAACTGGCACCACTGGGGATGCACTGCAGTGAGTCCAGAGAGTGCACTGGCACCACTGGGGATGCAGTGCAGTGAGTCCAGAGAGTGCACTGGCACCATTGGGGATGTACTGCAGTGAGTCCAGAGAGTGCACTGGCACCACTGGGTATGCAGTGCAGTGAGTCCGGAGAGTGCACTGGCACCACTGGGGATGCAGTACAGTGAGTCCACAGAGTGCACTGGCACCACTGGGGATGCAGTGCAGTGAGTCCAGAGAGTGCACTGGCACCACTGGAGATGCACTGCAGAGACTCCAGAGAGTGCACTGGCACCACTGGGGATGCACTGCAGTGAATCTAGAGAGTGCACCGGCACCAATGGGGATGCAGTGCAGTGAGTCCAGAGAGTGCACTGGCACCACTGGGGAAGCACTGCAGTGAGTCCAGAGAGTGCACTGGCACCACTGGGGATGCAGTGCAGTGAGTCCACAGAGTGCCCTGGCACCACTGGGGATGCAGCGCAATGACTACAGAGAGTGCACTGGCACCACTGGGGATGCAGTGCAGTGAGTCCAGAGAGTGCACTGGCACCACTGGGGATGCAGTGCAGTGAGTCCAGAGAGTGCACTGGCACCACTGGGAATGCACTGCTGTGAGTCCAGAGAGTGCACTGGCACCACTGGGGATGCAGTGCAGTGAGTCCAGAGAGTGCACTGGCACCACTGGGGATGCAGTGTAGTGAGTGCAGAGAGTGCACTGGCACCTTGGGGATGCAGTGCAGTGAGTCCAGAGAGTGCATTGGCACCACTGGGGATGCACTGCAGTGAGTCCAGAGAGTGCACTGGCACCACTGGGGATGCAGTGCAGTGAGTCCATAGAGTGCACTAGCACCACTGGGGATGCACTGCAGAGACTCCAGAGAGTGCACTGGCACCACTGGGGATGCAGTGCAGTGAGTCCAGAGAGTGCACTGGCACCACTGGGGATGCACTGCAGTGAGTCCAGAGAGTGCACTGGCACCACTGGGGATGCACTGCTGTGAGTCCAGAGAGTGCACTGGCACCACTGGGGATGCAGTGCAGTGAGTCCAGAGAGTGCACTGACACCACTGGGGATGCACTGCAGTGAGTCCAGAGAGTGCACTGGCACCACTGGGGATGCAGTGCGGTGAGTCCAGAGAGTGCACTGGCACCACTATGGAGGCAGTGCAGTGAGTCCAGAGAGTGCACTGGCACCCTGGGGATGCAGTGCAGTGAGTCCAGAGAGTGCACTGGCACCACTGGAGATGCACTGCAGTGCCTCCAGAGAGTGCACTGGCACCACTGGGGATGCAGTGCAGTGAGTCCAGAGAGTGCCCTGGCACCACTGGGGATGCAGTGCAGTGACTCCAGAGAGTGCACTGGCACCACTGGGGATGCACTGCAGTGAGTCCAGAGAGTGCACTGGCACCACTGGGGATGCACTGCAGTGACTCCAGAGAGTGAACTGGCACCACTGGGGATGCACTGCAGTGAGTCCAGAGAGTGCACTGGCACCACTGGGGATGCAGTGCAGTGAGTCCAGAGAGTGCACTGGCACCATTGGGGATGTACTGCAGTGAGTCCAGAGAGTGCACTGGCACCACTGGGTATGCAGTGCAGTGAGTCCGGAGAGTGCACTGGCACCACTGGGGATGCAGTACAGTGAGTCCACAGAGTGCACTGGCACCACTGGGGATGCAGTGCAGTGAGTCCAGAGAGTGCACTGGCACCACTGGAGATGCACTGCAGAGACTCCAGAGAGTGCACTGGCACCACTGGGGATGCACTGCAGTGAATCTAGAGAGTGCACCGGCACCAATGGGGATGCAGTGCAGTGAGTCCAGAGAGTGCACTGGCACCACTGGGGAAGCACTGCAGTGAGTCCAGAGAGTGCACTGGCACCACTGGGGATGCAGTGCAGTGAGTCCACAGAGTGCCCTGGCACCACTGGGGATGCAGCGCAATGACTACAGAGAGTGCACTGGCACCACTGGGGATGCAGTGCAGTGAGTCCAGAGAGTGCACGGGCACCACTGGGGATGCAGTGCAGTGAGTCCAGAGAGTGCACCGGCCCCACTGGGGATGCAGTGCAGTGAGTCCAGAGATTGCACTGGCACCACTGGGGATGCAGCGCAATGACTCCAGAGAGTGCACTGGCACCACTGGGGATGCAGTGCTGTGAGTCCAGAGAGTGCACTGGCACCACTTGGGATGCAGTGCAGTGAGTCCAGAGAGTGCACTGGCACCACTGGGGATGCAGTGCAGTGAGTCCAGAGAGTGCACTGGCACCACTGGGGATGCAGTGCGGTGAGTCCAGAGAGTGCACTGGCACCACTCTGGAGGCAGTGCGGTGAGTCCAGAGAGTGCACTGGCACCCTGGGGATGCAGTGCAGTGAGTCCAGAGAGTGCACTGGCACCACTGGAGATGTACTGCACTGCCTCCAGAGAGTGCACTGGCACCACTGGGGATGCAGTGCAGTGAGTCCAGAGAGTGCACTGGCACCACTGGGGATGCAGTGCAGTGACTCCAGAGAGTGCACTGGCACCACTGGGGATGCACTGCAGTGAGTCCAGAGAGTGCACTGGCACCACTGGGGATGCACTGCAGTGACTCCAGAGAGTGAACTGGCACCACTGGGGATGCACTGCAGTGAGTCCAGAGAGTGCACTGGCACCACTGGGGATGCACTGCAGTGACTCCAGAGAGTGCACTGGCACCATTGGGGATGTACTGCAGTGAGTCCAGAGAGTGCACTGGCACCACTGGGTATGCAGTGCAGTGAGTCCGGAGAGTGCACTGGCACCACTGGGGATGCAGTACAGTGAGTCCACAGAGTGCACTGGCACCACTGGGGATGCAGTGCAGTGAGTCCAGAGAGTGCACTGGCACCACTGGAGATGCACTGCAGAGACTCCAGAGAGTGCACTGACAGCACTGGGGATGCACTGCAGTGAATCTAGAGAGTGCACCGGCACCAATGGGGATGCAGTGCAGTGAGTCCAGAGAGTGCACTGGCACCACTGGGGAAGCACTGCAGTGAGTCCAGAGAGTGCACTGGCACCACTGGGGATGCAGTGCAGTGAGTCCACAGAGTGCCCTGGCACCACTGGGGATGCAGCGCAATGACTACAGAGAGTGCACTGTCACCACTGGGGATGCAGTGCAGTGAGTACAGAGAGTGCACTGGCACCACTGGGGATGCAGTGCATTGAGTCCAGATAGTGCACTGGCACCACTGGGGATGCAGTGCAGTGAGTCCAGAGAGTGCACTGGCACCACTGGGAATGCACTGCTGTGAGTCCAGAGAGTGCACTGGCACCACTGGGGATGCAGTGCAGTGAGTCCAGAGAGTGCACTGGCACCACTGGGGATGCAGTGTAGTGAGTGCAGAGAGTGCACTGGCACCTTGGGGATGCAGTGCAGTGAGTCCAGAGAGTGCATTGGCACCACTGGGGATGCACTGCAGTGAGTCCAGAGAGTGCACTGGCACCACTGGGGATGCAGTGCAGTGAGTCCATAGAGTGCACTAGCACCACTGGGGATGCACTGCAGAGACTCCAGAGAGTGCACTGGCACAACTGGGGATGCAGTGCAGTGAGTCCAGAGAGTGCACTGGCACCACTGGGGATGCACTGCAGTGAGTCCAGAGAGTGCACTGGCACCACTGGGGATGCACTGCTGTGAGTCCAGAGAGTGCACTGGCACCACTGGGGATGCAGTGCAGTGAGTCCAGAGAGTGCACTGACACCACTGGGGATGCACTGCAGTGAGTCCAGAGAGTGCACTGGCACCACTGGGGATGCAGTGCAGTGAGTCCAGAGAGTGCACTGGCACCACTGGTGATGCAGTGCAGTGAGTCCAGAGAGTGCACTGGCACCACTGGGGATGCAGTGCAGTGAGTCCAGAGAGTGCACTGGCACCACTGGGGATGCAGCGCAATTGCTACATAGAGTGCACTGGCCCCACTGGGGATGCAGTGCAGTGAGTCCAGAGAGTGCACTGGCACCACTGGGGATGCAGTACAGTGAGTCCAGAGAGTGCACTGGCACCACGGGGGATGCACTGCAGTGAGTCCAGAGAGTGCACTGGCACCACTGGGGATGCAGTGCAGTGAGTCCAGAGAGTGCACCGGCCCCACTGGGGATGCAGTGCAGTGAGTCCAGAGATTGCACTGGCACCACTGGGGATGCAGCGCAATGACTCCAGAGAGTGCACTGGCACCACTGGGGATGCACTGCAGTGAGTCCAGAGAGTGCACTGGCACCACTTGGGATGCAGTGCAGTGAGTCCAGAGAGTGCACTGGCACCACTGGGGATGCACTGCAGTGAGTCCAGAGAGTGCACTGGCACCACTGGGGATGCAGTGCGGTGAGTCCAGAGAGTGCACTGGCACCACTCTGGAGGCAGTGCGGTGAGTCCAGAGAGTGCACTGGCACCCTGGGGATGCAGTGCAGTGAGTCCAGAGAGTGCACTGGCACCACTGGAGATGCACTGCAGTGCCTCCAGAGAGTGCACTGGCACCACTGGGGATGCAGTGCAGTGAGTCCAGAGAGTGCACTGGCACCACTGGGGATGCAGTGCAGTGACTCCAGAGAGTGCACTGGCACCACTGGGGATGCACTGCAGTGACTCCAGAGAGTGAACTGGCACCACTGGGGATGCACTGCAGTGAGTCCAGAGAGTGCACTGGCACCACTGGGGATGCACTGCAGTGACTCCAGAGAGTGCACTGGCACCATTGGGGATGTACTGCAGTGAGTCCAGAGAGTGCACTGGCACCACTGGGGATGCAGTGCAGTGAGTCCGGAGAGTGCACTGGCACCACTGGGGATGCAGTACAGTGAGTCCACAGAGTGCACTGGCACCACTGGGGATGCAGTGCAGTGAGTCCAGAGAGTGCACTGGCACCACTGGAGATGCAGTGCAGTGAGTCCAGAGAGTGCACTGGCAGCACTGGGGATGCACTGCAGTGAATCTAGAGAGTGCACCGGCACCAATGGGGATGCAGTGCAGTGAGTCCAGAGAGTGCACTGGCACCACTGGGGAAGCACTGCAGTGAGTCCAGAGAGTGCACTGGCACCACTGGGGATGCAGTGCAGTGAGTCCACAGAGTGCCCTGGCACCACTGGGGATGCAGCGCAATGACTACAGAGAGTGCACTGTCACCACTGGGGATGCAGTGCAGTGAGTACAGAGAGTGCACTGGCACCACTGGGGATGCAGTGCATTGAGTCCAGATAGTGCACTGGCACCACTGGGGATGCAGTGCAGTGAGTCCAGAGAGTGCACTGGCACCACTGGGAATGCACTGCTGTGAGTCCAGAGAGTGCACTGGCACCACTGGGGATGCAGTGCAGTGAGTCCAGAGAGTGCACTGGCACCACTGGGGATGCAGTGTAGTGAGTGCAGAGAGTGCACTGGCACCTTGGGGATGCAGTGCAGTGAGTCCAGAGAGTGCATTGGCACCACTGGGGATGCACTGCAGTGAGTCCAGAGAGTGCACTGGCACCACTGGGGATGCAGTGCAGTGAGTCCATAGAGTGCACTAGCACCACTGGGGATGCACTGCAGAGACTCCAGAGAGTGCACTGGCACAACTGGGGATGCAGTGCAGTGAGTCCAGAGAGTGCACTGGCACCACTGGGGATGCACTGCAGTGAGTCCAGAGAGTGCACTGGCACCACTGGGGATGCACTGCTGTGAGTCCAGAGAGTGCACTGGCACCACTGGGGATGCAGTGCAGTGAGTCCAGAGAGTGCACTGACACCACTGGGGATGCACTGCAGTGAGTCCAGAGAGTGCACTGGCACCACTGGGGATGCAGTGCAGTGAGTCCAGAGAGTGCACTGGCACCACTGGTGATGCAGTGCAGTGAGTCCAGAGAGTGCACTGGCACCACTGGGGATGCAGTGCAGTGAGTCCAGAGAGTGCACTGGCACCACTGGGGATGCAGCGCAATTGCTACATAGAGTGCACTGGCCCCACTGGGGATGCAGTGCAGTGAGTCCAGAGAGTGCACTGGCACCACTGGGGATGCAGTACAGTGAGTCCAGAGAGTGCACTGGCACCACGGGGGATGCACTGCAGTGAGTCCAGAGAGTGCACTGGCACCACTGGGGATGCAGTGCAGTGAGTCCAGAGAGTGCACCGGCCCCACTGGGGATGCAGTGCAGTGAGTCCAGAGATTGCACTGGCACCACTGGGGATGCAGCGCAATGACTCCAGAGAGTGCACTGGCACCACTGGGGATGCACTGCAGTGAGTCCAGAGAGTGCACTGGCACCACTTGGGATGCAGTGCAGTGAGTCCAGAGAGTGCACTGGCACCACTGGGGATGCACTGCAGTGAGTCCAGAGAGTGCACTGGCACCACTGGGGATGCAGTGCGGTGAGTCCAGAGAGTGCACTGGCACCACTCTGGAGGCAGTGCGGTGAGTCCAGAGAGTGCACTGGCACCCTGGGGATGCAGTGCAGTGAGTCCAGAGAGTGCACTGGCACCACTGGAGATGCACTGCAGTGCCTCCAGAGAGTGCACTGGCACCACTGGGGATGCAGTGCAGTGAGTCCAGAGAGTGCACTGGCACCACTGGGGATGCAGTGCAGTGACTCCAGAGAGTGCACTGGCACCACTGGGGATGCACTGCAGTGAGTCCAGAGAGTGCACTGGCACCACTGGGGATGCACTGCAGTGACTCCAGAGAGTGAACTGGCACCACTGGGGATGCAGTGCAGTGAGTCCAGAGAGTGCACTGGCACCACTGGGGATGCAGTGCAGTGACTCCAGAGAGTGCACTGGCACCATTGGGGATGTACTGCAGTGAGTCCAGAGAGTGCACTGGCACCACTGGGTATGCAGTGCAGTGAGTCCGGAGAGTGCACTGGCACCACTGGGGATGCAGTACAGTGAGTCCACAGAGTGCACTGGCACCACTGGGGATGCAGTGCAGTGAGTCCAGAGAGTGCACTGGCACCACTGGAGATGCACTGCAGAGACTCCAGAGAGTGCACTGGCACCACTGGGGATGCACTGCAGTGAATCTAGAGAGTGCACCGGCACCAATGGGGATGCAGTGCAGTGAGTCCAGAGAGTGCACTGGCACCACTGGGGAAGCACTGCAGTGAGTCCAGAGAGTGCACTGGCACCACTGGGGATGCAGTGCAGTGAGTCCACAGAGTGCCCTGGCACCACTGGGGATGCAGCGCAATGACTACAGAGAGTGCACTGGCACCACTGGGGATGCAGTGCAGTGAGTCCAGAGAGTGCACTGGCACCACTGGGGATGCAGTGCATTGAGTCCAGATAGTGCACTGGCACCACTGTGGATGCAGTGCAGTGAGTCCAGAGAGTGCACCGGCCCCACTGGGGATGCAGTGCAGTGAGTCCAGAGATTGCACTGGCACCACTGGGGATGCAGCGCAATGACTCCAGAGAGTGCACTGGCACCACTGGGGATGCAGTGCTGTGAGTCCAGAGAGTGCACTGGCACCACTTGGGATGCAGTGCAGTGAGTCCAGAGAGTGCACTGGCACCACTGGGGATGCACTGCAGTGAGTCCAGAGAGTGCACTGGCACCACTGGGGATGCAGTGCGGTGAGTCCAGAGAGTGCACTGGCACCACTCTGGAGGCAGTGCGGTGAGTCCAGAGAGTGCACTGGCACCCTGGGGATGCAGTGCAGTGAGTCCAGAGAGTGCACTGGCACCACTGGAGATGCACTGCAGTGCCTCCAGAGAGTGCACTGGCACCACTGGGGATGCAGTGCAGTGAGTCCAGAGAGTGCACTGGCACCACTGGGGATGCAGTGCAGTGACTCCAGAGAGTGCACTGGCACCACTGGGGATGCACTGCAGTGAGTCCAGAGAGTGCACTGGCACCACTGGGGATGCACTGCAGTGACTCCAGAGAGTGAACTGGCACCACTGGGGATGCACTGCAGTGAGTCCAGAGAGTGCACTGGCACCACTGGGGATGCAGTGCAGTGAGTCCAGAGAGTGCACTGGCACCATTGGGGATGTACTGCAGTGAGTCCAGAGAGTGCACTGGCACCACTGGTTATGCAGTGCAGTGAGTCCGGAGAGTGCACTGGCACCACTGGTGATGCAGTACAGTGAGTCCACAGAGTGCACTGGCACCACTGGGGATGCAGTGCAGTGAGTCCAGAGAGTGCACTGGCACCACTGGAGATGCACTGCAGAGACTCCAGAGAGTGCACTGGCACTACTGGGGATGCACTGCAGTGAATCTAGAGAGTGCACCGGCACCAATGGGGATGCAGTGCAGTGAGTCCAGAGAGTGCACTGGCACCACTGGGGAAGCACTGCAGTGAGTCCAGAGAGTGCACTGGCACCACTGGGGATGCAGTGCAGTGAGTCCAGAGAGTGCCCTGGCACCACTGGGGATGCAGCGCAATGACTACAGAGAGTGCACTGGCACCACTGGGGATGCAGTGCAGTGAGTCCAGAGAGTGCACTGGCACCACTGGGGATGCAGTGCATTGAGTCCAGATAGTGCACTGGCACCACTGGGGATGCAGTGCAGTGAGTCCAGAGAGTGCACTGGCACCACTGGGAATGCACTGCTGTGAGTCCAGAGAGTGCACTGGCACCACTGGGGATGCAGTGCAGTGAGTCCAGAGAGTGCACTGGCACCACTGGGGATGCAGTGTAGTGAGTGCAGAGAGTGCACTGGCACCTTGGGGATGCAGTGCAGTGAGTCCAGAGAGTGCATTGGCACCACTGGGGATGCACTGCAGTGAGTCCAGAGAGTGCACTGGCACCACTGGGGATGCAGTGCAGTGAGTCCATAGAGTGCCCTAGCACCACTGGGGATGCACTGCAGAGACTCCAGAGAGTGCACTGGCACAACTGGGGATGCAGTGCAGTGAGTCCAGAGAGTGCACTGGCACCACTGGGGATGCACTGCAGTGAGTCCAGAGAGTGCACTGGCACCACTGGGGATGCACTGCTGTGAGTCCAGAGAGTGCACTGGCACCACTGGGGATGCAGTGCAGTGAGTCCAGAGAGTGCACTGACACCACTGGGGATGCACTGCAGTGAGTCCAGAGAGTGCACTGGCACCACTGGGGATGCAGTGCAGTGAGTGCAGAGAGTGCACTGGCACCACTGGTGATGCACTGCAGTGAGTCCAGAGAGTGCACTGGCACCACTGTGGATGCAGTGCAGTGAGTCCAGAGAGTGCACTGGCACCACTGGGGATGCAGCGCAATTACTACATAGAGTGCACTGGCCCCACTGGGGATGCAGTGCAGTGAGTCCAGAGAGTGCACTGGCACCACTGGGGATGCAGTACAGTGAGTCCACAGAGTGCACTGGCACCACGGGGGATGCACTGCAGTGAGTCCAGAGAGTGCACTGGCACCACTGGGGATGGACTGCAGTGAGTCCAGAGAGTGCACTGGCACCACTCTGGATGCAGTGCGGTGAGTCCAGAGAGTGCACTGGCACCACTGGGGATGCAGTGCAGTGAGTCCACAGAGTGCACTGGCACCACTGGGGATGCACTGCAGTGACTCCAGAGAGTGCACTGGCACCACTCTGGATGCAGTGCGGTGAGTCCAGAGAGTGCACTGGTACCACTGTGGATGCAGTACAGTGAGTCCACAGAGTGCACTGGCACCACTGGGGATGCAGTGCAGTGAGTCCAGAGAGTGCACTGGCACCACTGGGGATGCAGTACAGTGACTCCAGAGAGTGAACTGGCACCACTGGGGATGCACTGCAGTGAGTCCAGAGAGTGCACTGGCACCACTGGGGATGCACTGCAGTGAGTGCAGAGAGTACACTAGCACCATTGGGGATGTACTGCAGTGAGTCCAGAGAGTGCACTGGCACCACTGGGGATGCAGTACAGTGAGTCCACAGAGTGCACTGGCACCACTGGGGATGCAGTACAGTGAGTCCATAGAGTGCACTGGCACCACTGGGGATTAACTGCAGAGACTCCAGAGAGTGCACTGGCACCACTGGGGATGCAGTGCAGTGAGTCCAGAGAGTGCACTGGCACCACTGGGGATGCAGTGCAGTGAGTCCAGAGAGTGCACTGGCAGCACTGGGGATGCACTGCTGTGAGTCCAGAGAGTGCACTGGCACCACTGGGGATGCACTGCAGAGACTCCAGAGAGTGCACTGGCACCACTGGGGATGCACTGCAGTGAGTCCAGAGAGTGCACTGGCACCACTGGGGATGCACTGCAATGAGTCCAGAGAGTGCACTGGCACCACTGGGGATGCACTGCCGTGACTCCAGAGAGTGCACTGGCACCACTGGGGATGCAGTGCAGTGAGTCCAGAGAGTGCACTGGCACCACTGGGGATGCACTGCAGTGACTCTAGAGAGTGCACTGGCACCACTCTGGATGCAGTGCGGTGAGTCCAGAGAGTGCACTGGTACCACTGTGGATGCAGTACAGTGAGTTCAGAGAGTGCACTGGCACCACTGGAGATGCAGTACAGTGACTCCAGAGAGTGAACTGGCACCACTGGGGATGCACTGCAGTGAGTCCAGAGAGTGCACTGGCACCACTGGGGATGCAGTGCAGTGAGTGCAGAGAGTACACTGGCACCATTGGGGAAGTACTGCAGTGAGTCCAGAGAGTGCACTGGCACCACTGGGGATGTAGTACAGTGAGTCCACAGAGTGCACTGGCACCACTGGGGATGCACTGCAGAGACTCCAGAGAGTGCACTGGCACCACTGGGGATGCAGTGCAGTGAGTCCAGAGAGTGCACTGGCACCACTGGGGATGCACTGCAGTGAGTCCAGAGAGTGCACTAACACCACTGGGGATGCAGTGCAGTGAGTCCAGAGAGTGCACTGGCACCACTGTGGATGCAGTGCAGTGAGTCCAGAGAGTGCACTGGCACCACTGGGAATGCACTGCTGTGAGTCCAGAGAGTGCACTGGCCCCACTGGGGATGCAGTGCAGTGAGTCCAGAGAGTGCATTGGCACCGCTGGGGATGCAGTGTAGTGAGTGCAGAGAGTGCACTGGCACCTTGGGGATGCAGTGCAGTGAGTCCAGAGAGTGCATTGGCACCACTGGGGATGCACTGCAGTGAGTCCAGAGAGTACACTGGCACCACTGGGGATGCACTGCAGTGAGTCCAGAGAGTGCACTGGCACCACTCAGGATGCAGTGCGGTGAGTCCAGAGAGTGCACTGGCGCAACTGTGGATGCAGTACAGTGAGTCCAGAGAGTGCACTGGCACCACTGGGGATGCAGTGCAGTGAGTCCAGAGAGTGCACTGGCACCAGTGGGGATGCACTGCAGAGACTCCAGAGAGTGCACTGGCACCAATGGGGAAGCACTGCAGTGACTCCAGAGAGTGCACTGGCACCACTGGGGATGCAGAGCAGTGAGTCTAGAGACTGCACTGGCACTACTGGGGATTCAGCGCAGTGAGTCCAAAGAGTGCACTGGCACCACTGGGGATGCAGTGCTGTAAGTCCAGAGAGTGCACTGGCACCACTGGAGATGCACTGCAGTGAGTCCAGAGAGTGCACTGGCACCACTGGGGATGCAGTGCGGTGAGTCCAGAGAGTGCACTGGCACCACTGGGGATGCAGTGCAGTAACTCCAGAGAGTGCACTGGCACCACTGGTGATGCATTGCAGTGAGTCCAGAGAGTGCACTGGCACCACTGGGGATGCACTGCAGTGACTCTAGAGAGTGCACTGGCACCACTGGGGATGCAGTGCAGTGAGTCCAGAGAGTGCACTGGCACCACTGGGGATGCAGTGCAGTGAGTCCAGAGAGTGCACTGGCACCACTGGGGATGCAGTGCAGTGAGTCCAGAGAGAGCACTGGCACCACTGGGGATGCAGTGCAGTGAGTCCAGAGAGTGCACTGGCACCACTGGGGATGCAGTGCAGTGAGTCCAGAGAGTGCACTGGATCAATTGGGGATGCAGTACAGTTAGTCCAGAGAGTGCACTGGCACCACTGGGAATGCAGTGCAGTGAGTCCAGAGAGTGCACTGGCACCACTCTGGATGCAGTGCGGTGAGTCCAGAGAGTGCTCTGGCACCACTGTGGATGAAGTACAGTGAGTCCACAGAGTACACTGGCACCACTGGGGATGCAGTGCAGTGAGTCCAGAGAGTGCACTGGCACCACTGGGGATGCAGTACAGTGACTCCAGAGAGTGAACTGGCACCACTGGGGATGCACTGCAGTGAGTCCAGAGAGTGCACTGGCACCACTGGAGATGCACTGCAGTGAGTGCAGAGAGTACACTGGCACCATTGGGGATGTACTGCAGTGAGTCCAGAGAGTGCACTGGCACCACTGGGGATGCAGTACAGTGAGTCCACAGAGTGCACTGGCACCACTGGGGATGCACTGCAGAGACTCCAGAGAGTGCACTGGCACCACTGGGGATGCAGTGCAGTGAGTCCAGAGAGTGCACTGGCACCTCTGGGGATGCACTGCAGTGAGTCCAGAGAGTGCACTGGCACCACTGGGTATGCAGTGCAGTGAGTCCGGAGAGTGCACTGGCACCACTGGGGATGCAGTACAGTGAGTCCACAGAGTGCACTGGCACCACTGGTTATGCAGTGCAGTGAGTCCGGAGAGTGCACTGGCACCACTGAAGATGCAGTACAGTGAGTCCACAGAGTGCACTGGCACCACTGGGGATGCAGTGCAGTGAGTCCAGAGAGTGCACTGGCACCACTGGAGATGCACTGCAGAGACTCCAGAGAGTGCACTGGCACCACTGGGGATGCACTGCAGTGAATCTAGAGAGTGCACCGGCACCAATGGGGATGCAGTGCAGTGAGTCCAGAGAGTGCACTGGCACCAATGGGGAAGCACTGCAGTGAGTCCAGAGAGTGCACTGGCACCACTGGGGATGCAGTGCAGTGAGTCCACAGAGTGCCCTGGCACCACTGGGGATGCAGCGCAATGACTACAGAGAGTGCACTGGCACCACTGGGGATGCAGTGCAGTGAGTCCAGAGAGTGCACTGGCACCACTGGGGATGCAGTGCAGTGAGTCCAGAGAGTGCACTGGCACCACTGGGAATGCACTGCTGTGAGTCCAGAGAGTGCACTGGCACCACTGGGGATGCAGTGCAGTGAGTCCAGAGAGTGCACTGGCACCACTGGGGATGCAGTGTAGTGAGTGCAGAGAGTGCACTGGCACCTTGGGGATGCAGTGCAGTGAGTCCAGAGAGTGCATTGGCACCACTGGGGATGCACTGCAGTGAGTCCAGAGAGTGCACTGGCACCACTGGGGATGCAGTGCAGTGAGTCCATAGAGTGCACTAGCACCACTGGGGATGCACTGCAGAGACTCCAGAGAGTGCACTGGCACCACTGGGGATGCAGTGCAGTGAGTCCAGAGAGTGCACTGGCACCACTGGGGATGCACTGCAGTGAGTCCAGAGAGTGCACTGGCACCACTGGGGATGCACTGCTGTGAGTCCAGAGAGTGCACTGGCACCACTGGGGATGCAGTGCAGTGAGTCCAGAGAGTGCACTGACACCACTGGGGATGCACTGCAGTGAGTCCAGAGAGTGCACTGGCACCACTGGGGATGCAGTGCGGTGAGTCCAGAGAGTGCACTGGCACCACTATGGAGGCAGTGCAGTGAGTCCAGAGAGTGCACTGGCACCCTGGGGATGCAGTGCAGTGAGTCCAGAGAGTGCACTGGCACCACTGGAGATGCACTGCAGTGCCTCCAGAGAGTGCACTGGCACCACTGGGGATGCAGTGCAGTGAGTCCAGAGAGTGCACTGGCACCACTGGGGATGCAGTGCAGTGACTCCAGAGAGTGCACTGGCACCACTGGGGATGCACTGCAGTGAGTCCAGAGAGTGCACTGGCACCACTGGGGATGCACTGCAGTGACTCCAGAGAGTGAACTGGCACCACTGGGGATGCACTGCAGTGAGTCCAGAGAGTGCACTGGCACCACTGGGGATGCAGTGCAGTGAGTCCAGAGAGTGCACTGGCACCATTGGGGATGTACTGCAGTGAGTCCAGAGAGTGCACTGGCACCACTGGGTATGCAGTGCAGTGAGTCCGGAGAGTGCACTGGCACCACTGGGGATGCAGTACAGTGAGTCCACAGAGTGCACTGGCACCACTGGGGATGCAGTGCAGTGAGTCCAGAGAGTGCACTGGCACCACTGGAGATGCACTGCAGAGACTCCAGAGAGTGCACTGGCACCACTGGGGATGCACTGCAGTGAATCTAGAGAGTGCACCGGCACCAATGGGGATGCAGTGCAGTGAGTCCAGAGAGTGCACTGGCACCACTGGGGAAGCACTGCAGTGAGTCCAGAGAGTGCACTGGCACCACTGGGGATGCAGTGCAGTGAGTCCACAGAGTGCCCTGGCACCACTGGGGATGCAGCGCAATGACTACAGAGAGTGCACTGGCACCACTGGGGATGCAGTGCAGTGAGTCCAGAGAGTGCACGGGCACCACTGGGGATGCAGTGCAGTGAGTCCAGAGAGTGCACCGGCCCCACTGGGGATGCAGTGCAGTGAGTCCAGAGATTGCACTGGCACCACTGGGGATGCAGCGCAATGACTCCAGAGAGTGCACTGGCACCACTGGGGATGCAGTGCTGTGAGTCCAGAGAGTGCACTGGCACCACTTGGGATGCAGTGCAGTGAGTCCAGAGAGTGCACTGGCACCACTGGGGATGCAGTGCAGTGAGTCCAGAGAGTGCACTGGCACCACTGGGGATGCAGTGCGGTGAGTCCAGAGAGTGCACTGGCACCACTCTGGAGGCAGTGCGGTGAGTCCAGAGAGTGCACTGGCACCCTGGGGATGCAGTGCAGTGAGTCCAGAGAGTGCACTGGCACCACTGGAGATGTACTGCAGTGCCTCCAGAGAGTGCACTGGCACCACTGGGGATGCAGTGCAGTGAGTCCAGAGAGTGCACTGGCACCACTGGGGATGCAGTGCAGTGACTCCAGAGAGTGCACTGGCACCACTGGGGATGCACTGCAGTGAGTCCAGAGAGTGCACTGGCACCACTGGGGATGCACTGCAGTGACTCCAGAGAGTGAACTGGCACCACTGGGGATGCACTGCAGTGAGTCCAGAGAGTGCACTGGCACCACTGGGGATGCAGTGCAGTGAGTCCAGAGAGTGCACTGGCACCATTGGGGATGTACTGCAGTGAGTCCAGAGAGTGCACTGGCACCACTGGGTATGCAGTGCAGTGAGTCCGGAGAGTGCACTGGCACCACTGGGGATGCAGTACAGTGAGTCCACAGAGTGCACTGGCACCACTGGGGATGCAGTGCAGTGAGTCCAGAGAGTGCACTGGCACCACTGGAGATGCACTGCAGAGACTCCAGAGAGTGCACTGGCAGCACTGGGGATGCACTGCAGTGAATCTAGAGAGTGCACCGGCACCAATGGGGATGCAGTGCAGTGAGTCCAGAGAGTGCACTGGCACCACTGGGGAAGCACTGCAGTGAGTCCAGAGAGTGCACTGGCACCACTGGGGATGCAGTGCAGTGAGTCCACAGAGTGCCCTGGCACCACTGGGGATGCAGCGCAATGACTACAGAGAGTGCACTGTCACCACTGGGGATGCAGTGCAGTGAGTACAGAGAGTGCACTGGCACCACTGGGGATGCAGTGCATTGAGTCCAGATAGTGCACTGGCACCACTGGGGATGCAGTGCAGTGAGTCCAGAGAGTGCACTGGCACCACTGGGGATGCAGTGCAGTGAGTCCAGAGAGTGCACTGGCACCACTGGGGATGCACTGCAGTGAGTCCAGAGAGTGCACTGGCACCACTGGGGATGCACTGCTGTGAGTCCAGAGAGTGCACTGGCACCACTGGGGATGCAGTGCAGTGAGTCCAGAGAGTGCACTGACACCACTGGGGATGCAGTGCAGTGAGTCCAGAGAGTGCACTGGCACCACTGGGGATGCAGTGCAGTGAGTGCAGAGAGTGCACTGGCACCACTGGTGATGCAGTGCAGTGAGTCCAGAGAGTGCACTGGCACCACTGGGGATGCAGTGCAGTGAGTCCAGAGAGTGCACTGGCACCACTGGGGATGCAGCGCAATTGCTACATAGAGTGCACTGGCCCCACTGGGGATGCAGTGCAGTGAGTCCAGAGAGTGCACTGGCACCACTGGGGATGCAGTACAGTGAGTCCACAGAGTGCACTGGCACCACGGGGGATGCACTGCAGTGAGTCCAGAGAGTGCACTGGCACCACTGGGGATGCAGTGCAGTGAGTCCAGAGAGTGCACCGGCCCCACTGGGGATGCAGTGCAGTGAGTCCAGAGATTGCACTGGCACCACTGGGGATGCAGCGCAATGACTCCAGAGAGTGCACTGGCACCACTGGGGATGCACTGCAGTGAGTCCAGAGAGTGCACTGGCACCACTTGGGATGCAGTGCAGTGAGTCCAGAGAGTGCACTGGCACCACTGGGGATGCACTGCAGTGAGTCCAGAGAGTGCACTGGCACCACTGGGGATGCAGTGCGGTGAGTCCAGAGAGTGCACTGGCACCACTCTGGAGGCAGTGCGGTGAGTCCAGAGAGTGCACTGGCACCCTGGGGATGCAGTGCAGTGAGTCCAGAGAGTGCACTGGCACCACTGGAGATGCACTGCAGTGCCTCCAGAGAGTGCACTGGCACCACTGGGGATGCAGTGCAGTGAGTCCAGAGAGTGCACTGGCACCACTGGGGATGCAGTGCAGTGACTCCAGAGAGTGCACTGGCACCACTGGGGATGCACTGCAGTGAGTCCAGAGAGTGCACTGGCACCACTGGGGATGCACTGCAGTGACTCCAGAGAGTGAACTGGCACCACTGGGGATGCACTGCAGTGAGTCCAGAGAGTGCACTGGCACCACTGGGGATGCAGTGCAGTGACTCCAGAGAGTGCACTGGCACCATTGGGGATGTACTGCAGTGAGTCCAGAGAGTGCACTGGCACCACTGGGTATGCAGTGCAGTGAGTCCGGAGAGTGCACTGGCACCACTGGGGATGCAGTACAGTGAGTCCACAGAGTGCACTGGCACCACTGGGGATGCAGTGCAGTGAGTCCAGAGAGTGCACTGGCACCACTGGAGATGCACTGCAGAGACTCCAGAGAGTGCACTGGCACCACTGGGGATGCACTGCAGTGAATCTAGAGAGTGCACCGGCACCAATGGGGATGCAGTGCAGTGAGTCCAGAGAGTGCACTGGCACCACTGGGGAAGCACTGCAGTGAGTCCAGAGAGTGCACTGGCACCACTGGGGATGCAGTGCAGTGAGTCCACAGAGTGCCCTGGCACCACTGGGGATGCAGCGCAATGACTACAGAGAGTGCACTGGCACCACTGGGGATGCAGTGCAGTGAGTCCAGAGAGTGCACTGGCACCACTGGGGATGCAGTGCATTGAGTCCAGATAGTGCACTGGCACCACTGGGGATGCAGTGCAGTGAGTCCAGAGAGTGCACCGGCCCCACTGGGGATGCAGTGCAGTGAGTCCAGAGATTGCACTGGCACCACTGGGGATGCAGCGCAATGACTCCAGAGAGTGCACTGGCACCACTGGGGATGCAGTGCTGTGAGTCCAGAGAGTGCACTGGCACCACTTGGGATGCAGTGCAGTGAGTCCAGAGAGTGCACTGGCACCACTGGGGATGCACTGCAGTGAGTCCAGAGAGTGCACTGGCACCACTGGGGATGCAGTGCGGTGAGTCCAGAGAGTGCACTGGCACCACTCTGGAGGCAGTGCGGTGAGTCCAGAGAGTGCACTGGCACCCTGGGGATGCAGTGCAGTGAGTCCAGAGAGTGCACTGGCACCACTGGAGATGCACTGCAGTGCCTCCAGAGAGTGCACTGGCACCACTGGGGATGCAGTGCAGTGAGTCCAGAGAGTGCACTGGCACCACTGGGGATGCAGTGCAGTGACTCCAGAGAGTGCACTGGCACCACTGGGGATGCACTGCAGTGAGTCCAGAGAGTGCACTGGCACCACTGGGGATGCACTGCAGTGACTCCAGAGAGTGAACTGGCACCACTGGGGATGCACTGCAGTGAGTCCAGAGAGTGCACTGGCACCACTGGGGATGCAGTGCAGTGAGTCCAGAGAGTGCACTGGCACCATTGGGGATGTACTGCAGTGAGTCCAGAGAGTGCACTGGCACCACTGGTTATGCAGTGCAGTGAGTCCGGAGAGTGCACTGGCACCACTGGGGATGCAGTACAGTGAGTCCACAGAGTGCACTGGCACCACTGGGGATGCAGTGCAGTGAGTCCAGAGAGTGCACTGGCACCACTGGAGATGCACTGCAGAGACTCCAGAGAGTGCACTGGCACTACTGGGGATGCACTGCAGTGAATCTAGAGAGTGCACCGGCACCAATGGGGATGCAGTGCAGTGAGTCCAGAGAGTGCACTGGCACCACTGGGGAAGCACTGCAGTGAGTCCAGAGAGTGCACTGGCACCACTGGGGATGCAGTGCAGTGAGTCCAGAGAGTGCCCTGGCACCACTGGGGATGCAGCGCAATGACTACAGAGAGTGCACTGGCACCACTGGGGATGCAGTGCAGTGAGTCCAGAGAGTGCACTGGCACCACTGGGGATGCAGTGCATTGAGTCCAGATAGTGCACTGGCACCACTGGGGATGCAGTGCAGTGAGTCCAGAGAGTGCACTGGCACCACTGGGAATGCACTGCTGTGAGTCCAGAGAGTGCACTGGCACCACTGGGGATGCAGTGCAGTGAGTCCAGAGAGTGCACTGGCACCACTGGGGATGCAGTGTAGTGAGTGCAGAGAGTGCACTGGCACCTTGGGGATGCAGTGCAGTGAGTCCAGAGAGTGCATTGGCACCACTGGGGATGCACTGCAGTGAGTCCAGAGAGTGCACTGGCACCACTGGGGATGCAGTGCAGTGAGTCCATAGAGTGCCCTAGCACCACTGGGGATGCACTGCAGAGACTCCAGAGAGTGCACTGGCACAACTGGGGATGCAGTGCAGTGAGTCCAGAGAGTGCACTGGCACCACTGGGGATGCACTGCAGTGAGTCCAGAGAGTGCACTGGCACCACTGGGGATGCACTGCTGTGAGTCCAGAGAGTGCACTGGCACCACTGGGGATGCAGTGCAGTGAGTCCAGAGAGTGCACTGACACCACTGGGGATGCACTGCAGTGAGTCCAGAGAGTGCACTGGCACCACTGGGGATGCAGTGCAGTGAGTGCAGAGAGTGCACTGGCACCACTGGTGATGCACTGCAGTGAGTCCAGAGAGTGCACTGGCACCACTGTGGATGCAGTGCAGTGAGTCCAGAGAGTGCACTGGCACCACTGGGGATGCAGCGCAATTACTACATAGAGTGCACTGGCCCCACTGGGGATGCAGTGCAGTGAGTCCAGAGAGTGCACTGGCACCACTGGGGATGCAGTACAGTGAGTCCACAGAGTGCACTGGCACCACGGGGGATGCACTGCAGTGAGTCCAGAGAGTGCACTGGCACCACTGGGGATGGACTGCAGTGAGTCCAGAGAGTGCACTGGCACCACTCTGGATGCAGTGTGGTGAGTCCAGAGAGTGCACTGGCACCACTGGGGATGCAGTGCAGTGAGTCCACAGAGTGCACTGGCACCACTGGGGATGCACTGCAGTGACTCCAGAGAGTGCACTGGCACCACTCTGGATGCAGTGCGGTGAGTCCAGAGAGTGCACTGGTACCACTGTGGATGCAGTACAGTGAGTCCACAGAGTGCACTGGCACCACTGGGGATGCAGTGCAGTGAGTCCAGAGAGTGCACTGGCACCACTGGGGATGCAGTACAGTGACTCCAGAGAGTGCACTGGCACCACTGGTTATGCAGTGCAGTGAGTCCGGAGAGTGCACTGGCACCACTGGGGATGCAGTACAGTGAGTCCACAGAGTGCACTGGCACCACTGGGGATGCAGTGCAGTGAGTCCAGAGAGTGCACTGGCACCACTGGAGATGCACTGCAGAGACTCCAGAGAGTGCACTGGCACTACTGGGGATGCACTGCAGTGAATCTAGAGAGTGCACCGGCACCAATGGGGATGCAGTGCAGTGAGTCCAGAGAGTGCACTGGCACCACTGGGGAAGCACTGCAGTGAGTCCAGAGAGTGCACTGGCACCACTGGGGATGCAGTGCAGTGAGTCCAGAGAGTGCCCTGGCACCACTGGGGATGCAGCGCAATGACTACAGAGAGTGCACTGGCACCACTGGGGATGCAGTGCAGTGAGTCCAGAGAGTGCACTGGCACCACTGGGGATGCAGTGCATTGAGTCCAGATAGTGCACTGGCACCACTGGGGATGCAGTGCAGTGAGTCCAGAGAGTGCACTGGCACCACTGGGAATGCACTGCTGTGAGTCCAGAGAGTGCACTGGCACCACTGGGGATGCAGTGCAGTGAGTCCAGAGAGTGCACTGGCACCACTGGGGATGCAGTGTAGTGAGTGCAGAGAGTGCACTGGCACCTTGGGGATGCAGTGCAGTGAGTCCAGAGAGTGCATTGGCACCACTGGGGATGCACTGCAGTGAGTCCAGAGAGTGCACTGGCACCACTGGGGATGCAGTGCAGTGAGTCCATAGAGTGCCCTAGCACCACTGGGGATGCACTGCAGAGACTCCAGAGAGTGCACTGGCACAACTGGGGATGCAGTGCAGTGAGTCCAGAGAGTGCACTGGCACCACTGGGGATGCACTGCAGTGAGTCCAGAGAGTGCACTGGCACCACTGGGGATGCACTGCTGTGAGTCCAGAGAGTGCACTGGCACCACTGGGGATGCAGTGCAGTGAGTCCAGAGAGTGCACTGACACCACTGGGGATGCACTGCAGTGAGTCCAGAGAGTGCACTGGCACCACTGGGGATGCAGTGCAGTGAGTGCAGAGAGTGCACTGGCACCACTGGTGATGCACTGCAGTGAGTCCAGAGAGTGCACTGGCACCACTGTGGATGCAGTGCAGTGAGTCCAGAGAGTGCACTGGCACCACTGGGGATGCAGCGCAATTACTACATAGAGTGCACTGGCCCCACTGGGGATGCAGTGCAGTGAGTCCAGAGAGTGCACTGGCACCACTGGGGATGCAGTACAGTGAGTCCACAGAGTGCACTGGCACCACGGGGGATGCACTGCAGTGAGTCCAGAGAGTGCACTGGCACCACTGGGGATGGACTGCAGTGAGTCCAGAGAGTGCACTGGCACCACTCTGGATGCAGTGTGGTGAGTCCAGAGAGTGCACTGGCACCACTGGGGATGCAGTGCAGTGAGTCCACAGAGTGCACTGGCACCACTGGGGATGCACTGCAGTGACTCCAGAGAGTGCACTGGCACCACTCTGGATGCAGTGCGGTGAGTCCAGAGAGTGCACTGGTACCACTGTGGATGCAGTACAGTGAGTCCACAGAGTGCACTGGCACCACTGGGGATGCAGTGCAGTGAGTCCAGAGAGTGCACTGGCACCACTGGGGATGCAGTACAGTGACTCCAGAGAGTGAACTGGCACCACTGGGGATGCACTGCAGTGAGTCCAGAGAGTGCACTGGCACCACTGGGGATGCACTGCAGTGAGTGCAGAGAGTACACTAGCACCATTGGGGATGTACTGCAGTGAGTCCAGAGAGTGCACTGGCACCACTGGGGATGCAGTACAGTGAGTCCACAGAGTGCACTGGCACCACTGGGGATGCAGTACAGTGAGTCCATAGAGTGCACTGGCACCACTGGGGATTAACTGCAGAGACTCCAGAGAGTGCACTGGCACCACTGGGGATGCAGTGCAGTGAGTCCAGAGAGTGCACTGGCACCACTGGGGATGCAGTGCAGTGAGTCCAGAGAGTGCACTGGCACCACTGGGGATGCACTGCTGTGAGTCCAGAGAGTGCACTGGCACCACTGGGGATGCACTGCAGAGACTCCAGAGAGTGCACTGGCACCACTGGGGATGCACTGCAGTGAGTCCAGAGAGTGCACTGGCACCACTGGGGATGCACTGCAATGAGTCCAGAGAGTGCACTGGC
This sequence comes from Anser anser, assembly GCF_964211835.1. Classification (NCBI taxonomy): domain Eukaryota; kingdom Metazoa; phylum Chordata; class Aves; order Anseriformes; family Anatidae; genus Anser; species Anser anser. The sequence continues at coordinate 210,193 of NW_028153992.1, read as the reverse complement.
ACCACTGGGGATGCACTGCCGTGACTCCAGAGAGTGCACTGGCACCACTGGTGATGCAGTGCAGTGAGTCCAGAGAGTGCACTGGCACCACTGGGGATGCACTGCAGTGACTCTAGAGAGTGCACTGGCACCACTCTGGATGCAGTGCGGTGAGTCCAGAGAGTGCACTGGTACCACTGTGGATGCAGTACAGTGAGTTCAGAGAGTGCACTGGCACCACTGGAGATGCAGTACAGTGACTCCAGAGAGTGAACTGGCACCACTGGGGATGCACTGCAGTGAGTCCAGAGAGTGCACTGGCACCACTGGGGATGCAGTGCAGTGAGTGCAGAGAGTACACTGGCACCATTGGGGAAGTACTGCAGTGAGTCCAGAGAGTGCACTGGCACCACTGGGGATGTAGTACAGTGAGTCCACAGAGTGCACTGGCACCACTGGGGATGCACTGCAGAGACTCCAGAGAGTGCACTGGCACCACTGGGGATGCAGTGCAGTGAGTCCAGAGAGTGCACTGGCACCACTGGGGATGCACTGCAGTGAGTCCAGAGAGTGCACTAACACCACTGGGGATGCAGTGCAGTGAGTCCAGAGAGTGCACTGTCAGCACTGGGGATGCAGTGCAGTGAGTCCAGATAGTGCACTGGCACCACTGTGGATGCAGTGCAGTGAGTCCAGAGAGTGCACTGGCACCACTGGGAATGCACTGCTGTGAGTCCAGAGAGTGCACTGGCCCCACTGGGGATGCAGTGCAGTGAGTCCAGAGAGTGCATTGGCACCGCTGGGGATGCAGTGTAGTGAGTGCAGAGAGTGCACTGGCACCTTGGGGATGCAGTGCAGTGAGTCCAGAGAGTGCATTGGCACCACTGGGGATGCACTGCAGTGAGTCCAGAGAGTACACTGGCACCACTGGGGATGCACTGCAGTGAGTCCAGAGAGTGCACTGGCACCACTCAGGATGCAGTGCGGTGAGTCCAGAGAGTGCACTGGCGCAACTGTGGATGCAGTACAGTGAGTCCAGAGAGTGCACTGGCACCACTGGGGATGCAGTGCAGTGAGTCCAGAGAGTGCACTGGCACCAGTGGGGATGCACTGCAGAGACTCCAGAGAGTGCACTGGCACCAATGGGGAAGCACTGCAGTGACTCCAGAGAGTGCACTGGCACCACTGGGGATGCAGAGCAGTGAGTCTAGAGACTGCACTGGCACTACTGGGGATTCAGCGCAGTGAGTCCAAAGAGTGCACTGGCACCACTGGGGATGCAGTGCTGTAAGTCCAGAGAGTGCACTGGCACCACTGGAGATGCACTGCAGTGAGTCCAGAGAGTGCACTGGCACCACTGGGGATGCAGTGCGGTGAGTCCAGAGAGTGCACTGGCACCACTGGGGATGCAGTGCAGTAACTCCAGAGAGTGCACTGGCACCACTGGTGATGCATTGCAGTGAGTCCAGAGAGTGCACTGGCACCACTGGGGATGCACTGCAGTGACTCTAGAGAGTGCACTGGCACCACTGGGGATGCAGTGCAGTGAGTCCAGAGAGTGCACTGGCACCACTGGGGATGCAGTGCAGTGAGTCCAGAGAGTGCACTGGCACCACTGGCGATGCAGTGCAGTGAGTCCAGAGAGTGCACTGGCACCACTGGGGATGCAGTGCAGTGAGTCCAGAGAGTGCACTGGCACCACTGGGGATGCAGTGCAGTGAGTCCAGAGAGTGCACTGGCACCACTGGGGATGCAGTGCAGTGAGTCCAGAGAGTGCACTGGATCAATTGGGGATGCAGTACAGTTAGTCCAGAGAGTGCACTGGCACCACTGGGAATGCAGTGCAGTGAGTCCAGAGAGTGCACTGGCACCACTCTGGATGCAGTGCGGTGAGTCCAGAGAGTGCACTGGCACCACTGTGGATGAAGTACAGTGAGTCCACAGAGTACACTGGCACCACTGGGGATGCAGTGCAGTGAGTCCAGAGAGTGCACTGGCACCACTGGGGATGCAGTACAGTGACTCCAGAGAGTGAACTGGCACCACTGGGGATGCACTGCAGTGAGTCCAGAGAGTGCACTGGCACCACTGGAGATGCACTGCAGTGAGTGCAGAGAGTACACTGGCACCATTGGGGATGTACTGCAGTGAGTCCAGAGAGTGCACTGGCACCACTGGGGATGCAGTACAGTGAGTCCACAGAGTGCACTGGCACCACTGGGGATGCACTGCAGAGACTCCAGAGAGTGCACTGGCACCACTGGGGATGTAGTGCAGTGAGTCCAGAGAGTGCACTGGCACCTCTGGGGATGCACTGCAGTGAGTCCAGAGAGTGCACTGGAACCGTTGGGGATGCAGTGCAGTGACTCCAGAGAGTGCACTGGCACCACTGGTGATGCAGTGCAGTGAGTCCAGAGAGTGCACTGGCACCACTGGGGATGTAGTGCAGTGAGTCCAGAGAGTGCACTGGCACCACTGGGGATGCACTGCAGTGAGTGCAGAGAGTGCACTGGCACCACTGGGGATGCAGTGTAGTGACTCCAGAGAGTGCACTGGCACCACTCTGGATGCAGTGCAGTGAATCCGGAGATTGCACTGGCACCACTGGGGATGCAGCGCAATGACTACAGAGAGTGCACTGGCACCACTTGGGATGCACTGCAGTGAGTCCAGAGAGTGCACTGGCACCACTGGGGATGCAGCGCAGTGAGTCCAGAGAGTGCACTGGCACCACTGGGGATGCAGTGCGGTGAGTCCAGAGAGTGCACTGGCACCACTCTGGATGCAGTGCGGTGAGTCCAGAGATTGCACTGGCACCCTGGGGATGCAGTACAGTGAGTCCACAGAGTGCACTGGCACCACTGGGGATGCACTGTAGAGACTCCAGAGAGTGCACTGGCACCACTGGGGATGCAGTGCAGTGAGTCCAGAGAGTGCACTGGCACCACTGGGGATGCAGTGCAGTGACTCCAGAGAGTGAACTGGCACCACTGGGGATGCAGTACAGTGACTCCAGAGAGTGAACTGGCACCACTGGGGATGCACTGCAGTGAGTCCTGAGAGTGCACTGGCACCACTGGGGATGCACTGCAGTGAGTCCAGAGAGTGCACTGGCACCACTGGGGATGCAGTGCAGTGAGTCCAGAGAGTGCACTGGCCCCACTGGGGATGCAGTGCAGTGAGTCCAGAGATTGCACTGGCAGCACTGGGGTTGCAGCGCAATGACTACAGAGAGTGCACTGGCACCACTTGGGATGCAGTGCTGTGAGTCCAGAGAGTGCACTGGCACCACTGGGGATGCACTGCAGTGAGTCCAGAGAGTGCACTGGCACCACTGGGGATGCAGTGCGGTGAGTCCAGAGAGTGCACTGGCACCACTGGGGATGCAGTGCAGTGAGTCCAGAGAGTGCACTGGCACCCTGGGGATGCAGTACAGTGAGTCCACAGAGTGCACTGGCAACACTGGGGATGCACTGCAGAGACTCCAGAGAGTGCACTGGCACCACTGGGGATGCAGTGCAGTGAGTCCAGAGAGTGCACTGGCACCACTGGGGATGCAGTACAGTGACTCCAGAGAGTGCAATGGCACCACTTGGGATGCAGTACAGTGACTCCAGAGAGTGAACTGGCACCACTGGGGATGCACTGCAGTGAGTCCTGAGAGTGCACTGGCACCACTGGGGATGCACTGCAGTGAGTCCAGAGAGTGCACTGGCACCACTGGGTATGCACTGCAGTGAGTGCAGAGAGTACACTGGCACCATTGGGGATGTACTGCAGTGAGTCCAGAGAGTGCACTGGCACCATTGGGTATGCAGTGCAGTGAGTCCAGAGAGTGCACTGGCACCACTGGGGATGCAGTACAGTGAGTGCACAGAGTGCACTGGCACCACTGGGGATGCAGTGAAGTGAGTCCAGAGAGTGCACTGGCACCACTGGAGATGCACTGCAGAGACTCCAGAGAGTGCACTGGCACCACTGGGGATGCACTGCAGTGACTCTAGAGAGTGCACCGGCACCAATGGGGATGCAGTGCAGTGAGTCCAGAGAGTGCACTGGCACCACTGGGGAAGCACTGCAGTGACTCCAGAGAGTGCACTGGCACCACTGGGGATGCAGTGCAGTGAGTCCACAGAGTGCCCTGGCACCACTGGGGATGCAGCGCAATGACTACAGAGAGTGCACTGGCACCACTGGGGATGCAGTGCAGTGAGTCCAGAGAGTGCACTGGCACCACTGGGGATGCAGCGCAGTGAGTCCAGAGAGTGCACTGGCACCACTGGGGATGCAGTGCTGTAAGTCCAGAGAGTGCACTGGCACCACTGGGGATGCACTGCAGTGAGTCCAGAGAGTGCACTGGCACCACTGGGGATGCAGTGCAGTGACTCCAGAGAGTGCACTGGCACCACTGGGGATGCAGTGCAGTGAGTCCAGAGAGTGCACTGGCACCACTGGGGATGCACTGCAGTGAGTCCAGAGAGTGCACTGGCACCACTGGGGATGCAGTGCAGTGAGTCCAGAGAGTGCACTGGCACCACTGGGGATGCAGTGCAGTGAGTCCAGAGAGAGCACTGGCACCACTGGGGATGCAGTGCAGTGAGTCCAGAGAGTGCACTGGCACCACTGGGGATGCACTGCAGTGAGTCCAGAGAGTGCAGTGGCACCACTGGGAATGCAGTGCCGTGAGTCCAGAGAGTGCACTGGCACCACTCTGGATGCAGTGCGGTGAGTCCAGAGAGTGCACTGGCACCACTGTGGATGCAGTACAGTGAGTCCAGAGAGTGCACTGGCACCACTGGGGATGTAGTGCAGTGAGTCCAGAGAGTGCACTGGCACCACTGGGGATGCAGTACAGTGACTCCAGAGAGTGAACTGGCACCACTGGGGATGCACTGCAGTGAGTCCAGAGAGTGCACTGGCACCACTGGGGATGCACTGCAGTGAGTGCAGAGAGTACACTGGCACAATTGGGGATGTACTGCAGTGAGTCCAGAGAGTGCACTGGCACCACTGGGGATGCAGTGCTGTGAGTCCAGAGAGTGCACTGGCACCACTGGGGATGCAGTACAGTGAGTCCACAGAGTGCACTGGCACCACTGGGGATGCTCTGCAGAGACTCCAGAGAGTGCACTGGCACCACTGGGGATGCAGTGCAGTGAGTCCAGAGAGTGCACTGGCACCACTGGGGATGCACTGCAGTGAGTCCAGAGAGTGCACTGGCACCACTGGGGATGCACTGCTGTGAGTCCAGAGAGTGCACTGGCACCACTGGGGATGCAGTGCAGTGTGTCCAGAGAGTGCACTGGCACCACTGGGGATGCACTGCAGTGACTCCAGAGAGTGCACTGGCACCACTGGGGATGCAGTGCAGTGAGTCCACAGAGTGCCCTGGCACCACTGGGGATGCAGCGCAATGACTACAGAGAGTGCACTGGCACCACTGGGGATGCAGTGCAGTGAGTCCAGAGAGTGCACTGGCACCACTGGGGATGCAGTGCATTGAGTCCAGATAGTGCACTGGCACCACTGGGGATGCAGTGCAGTGAGTCCAGAGAGTGCACTGGCACCACTGGGAATGCACTGCTGTGAGTCCAGAGAGTGCACTGGCACCACTGGGGATGCAGTGCAGTGAGTCCAGAGAGTGCACTGGCACCACTGGGGATGCAGTGTAGTGAGTGCAGAGAGTGCACTGGCACCTTGGGGATGCAGTGCAGTGAGTCCAGAGAGTGCATTGGCACCACTGGGGATGCACTGCAGTGAGTCCAGAGAGTGCACTGGCACCACTGGGGATGCAGTGCAGTGAGTCCATAGAGTGCACTAGCACCACTGGGGATGCACTGCAGAGACTCCAGAGAGTGCACTGGCACAACTGGGGATGCAGTGCAGTGAGTCCAGAGAGTGCACTGGCACCACTGGGGATGCACTGCAGTGAGTCCAGAGAGTGCACTGGCACCACTGGGGATGCACTGCTGTGAGTCCAGAGAGTGCACTGGCACCACTGGGAATGCAGTGCAGTGAGTCCAGAGAGTGCACTGACACCACTGGGGATGCACTGCAGTGAGTCCAGAGAGTGCACTGGCACCACTGGGGATGCAGTGCAGTGAGTGCAGAGAGTGCACTGGCACCACTGGTGATGCACTGCAGTGAGTCCAGAGAGTGCACTGGCACCACTGGGGATGCAGTGCAGTGAGTCCAGAGAGTGCACTGGCACCACTGGGGATGCAGTACAGTGAGTCCACAGAGTGCACTGGCACCACTGGGGATGCAGTGCAGTGAGTCCAGAGAGTGCACTGGCACCACTGGGGATGCACTGCAGTGAGTCCAGAGAGTGCACTGGCACCACTGGGGATGCAGTACAGTGAGTCCAGAGAGTGAACTGGCACCACTGGGGATGCACTGCAGTGAGTCCAGAGAGTGCACTGGCACCACTGGGGATGCACTGCAGTGAGTGCAGAGAGTACACTAGCACCATTGGGGATGTACTGCAGTGAGTCCAGAGAGTGCACTGGCACCACTGGGGATGCAGTACAGTGAGTCCACAGAGTGCACTGGCACCACTGGGGATGCAGTACAGTGAGTCCATAGAGTGCACTGGCACCACTGGGGATTAACTGCAGAGACTCCAGAGAGTGCACTGGCACCACTGGGGATGCAGTGCAGTGAGTCCAGAGAGTGCACTGGCACCACTGGGGATGCAGTGCAGTGACTCCAGAGAGTGCACTGGCACCACTGGGGATGCACTGCTGTGAGTCCAGAGAGTGCACTGGCACCACTGGGGATGCAGTGCAGTGAGTCCAGAGAGTGCACTGGCACCACTGGGGATGCACTGCAGTGAGTCCAGAGAGTGCACTGGCACCACTGGGGATGCAATGCAGTGAGTCCAGAGAGTGCACTGGCACCACTGGGGATGCAGTGCAGTGACTACATAGAGTGCACTGGCACCACTGGGGATGTAGTGCAGTGAGTCCAGAGAGTGCACTGGCACCACTGGGGATGCAGTGCAGTGAGTCCAGAGAGTGCACTGGCACCACTCTGGATGCACTGCAGTGAGTCCAGATAGTGCACTGGCACCACTGGGGATGGACTGCAGTGAGTCCAGAGAGTGCACTGGCACCACTCTGGATGCAGTGCGGTGAGTCCAGAGAGTGCACTGGCACCAGTGGGGATGCAGTGCAGTGAGTCCACAGAGTGCACTGGCACCACTGGGGATGCACTGCAGTGACTCCAGAGAGTGCACTGGCACCACTGGTGATGCAGTGCAGTGAGTCCAGAGAGTGCACTGGCACCACTGGAGATGCACTGCAGTGACTCTAGAGAGTGCACTGGCACCACTCTGGATGCAGTGCGGTGAGTCCAGAGAGTGCACTGGCACTACTGGGGATGCAGTACAGTGAGTCCACAGAGTGCACTGGCACCACTGGGGATGCAGTGCAGTGAGTCCAGAGAGTGCACTGGCACCACTGGGGATGCACTGCAGTGAGTCCAGAGAGTGCACTGGCACCACTGGGGATGCAGTACAGTGAGTCCAGAGAGTGAACTGGCACCACTGGGGATGCACTGCAGTGAGTCCAGAGAGTGCACTGGCACCACTGGGGATGCACTGCAGTGAGTGCAGAGAGTACACTAGCACCATTGGGGATGTACTGCAGTGAGTCCAGAGAGTGCACTGGCACCACTGGGGATGCAGTACAGTGAGTCCACAGAGTGCACTGGCACCACTGGGGATGCAGTACAGTGAGTCCATAGAGTGCACTGGCACCACTGGGGATTAACTGCAGAGACTCCAGAGAGTGCACTGGCACCACTGGGGATGCAGTGCAGTGAGTCCAGAGAGTGCACTGGCACCACTGGGGATGCAGTGCAGTGACTCCAGAGTGTGCACTGGCACCACTGGGGATGCACTGCTGTGAGTCCAGAGAGTGCACTGGCACCACTGGGGATGCAGTGCTGTGAGTCCAGAGAGTGCACTGGCACCACTGGGGATGCACTGCAGTGAGTCCAGAGAGTGCACTGGCACCACTGGGGATGCAATGCAGTGAGTCCAGAGAGTGCACTGGCACCACTGGGGATGCAGTGCAGTGACTACATAGAGTGCACTGGCACCACTGGGGATGTAGTGCAGTGAGTCCAGAGAGTGCACTGGCACCACTGGGGATGCAGTGCAGTGAGTCCAGAGAGTGCACTGGCACCACTCTGGATGCACTGCAGTGAGTCCAGAGAGTGCACTGGCACCACTGGGGATGCACTGCAGTGAGTCCAGAGAGTGCACTGGCACCACTCTGGATGCAGTGCGGTGAGTCCAGAGAGAGCACTGGCACCACTGGGGATGCACTGCAATGAGTCCAGAGAGTGCACTGGCACCACTGGGGATGCACTGCCGTGACTCCAGAGAGTGCACTGGCACCACTGGTGATGCAGTGCAGTGAGTCCAGAGAGTGCACTGGCACCACTGGGGATGCACTGCAGTGACTCTAGAGAGTGCACTGGCACCACTCTGGATGCAGTGCGGTGAGTCCAGAGAGTGCACTGGTACCACTGTGGATGCAGTACTGTGAGTCCAGAGAGTGCACTGGCACCACTGGGGATGCAGTGCAGTGTGTCCAGAGAGTGCACTGGCACCACTGGGGATGCACTGCAGTGACTCCAGAGAGTGCACTGGCACCACTGGGGATGCAGTGCAGTGAGTCCACAGAGTGCCCTGGCACCACTGGGGATGCAGCGCAATGACTACAGAGAGTGCACTGGCACCACTGGGGATGCAGTGCAGTGAGTCCACAGAGTGCACTGGCACCACTGGGGAAGCAGTGCATTGAGTCCAGATAGTGCACTGGCACCACTGGGGATGCAGTGCAGTGAGTCCAGAGAGTGCACTGGCACCACTGGGAATGCACTGCTGTGAGTCCAGAGAGTGCACTGGCACCACTGGGGATGCAGTGCAGTGAGTCCAGAGAGTGCACTGGCACCACTGGGGATGCAGTGTAGTGAGTGCAGAGAGTGCACTGGCACCTTGGGGATGCAGTGCAGTGAGTCCAGAGAGTGCATTGGCACCACTGGGGATGCACTGCAGTGAGTCCAGAGAGTGCACTGGCACCACTGGGGATGCAGTGCAGTGAGTCCATAGAGTGCACTAGCACCACTGGGGATGCACTGCAGAGACTCCAGAGAGTGCACTGGCACAACTAGGGATGCAGTGCAGTGAGTCCAGAGAGTGCACTGGCACCACTGGGGATGCACTGCAGTGAGTCCAGAGAGTGCACTGGCACCACTGGGGATGCAGTGCAGTGAGTGCAGAGAGTGCACTGGCACCACTGGTGATGCACTGCAGTGAGTCCAGAGAGTGCACTGGCCCCACTGGGGATGCAGTGCAGTGAGTCCAGAGAGTGCACTGGCACCACTGGGGATGCAGTACAGTGAGTCCACAGAGTGCACTGGCACCACGGGGGATGCACTGCAGTGAGTCCAGAGAGTGCACTGGCACCACTGGGGATGGACTGCAGTGAGTCCAGAGAGTGCACTGGCACCACTCTGGATGCAGTGCGGTGAGTCCAGAGAGTGCACTGGCACCACTGGGGATGCAGTGCAGTGAGTCCACAGAGTGCACTGGCACCACTGGGGATGAACTGCAGTGACTCCAGAGAGTGCACTGGCACCACTGGTGATGCAGTGCAGTGAGTCCAGAGAGTGCACTGGCACCACTGGGGATGCACTGCAGTGACTCTAGAGAGTGCACTGGCACCACTCTGGATGCAGTGCGGTGAGTCCAGAGAGTGCACTGGCACCACTGTGGATGCAGTACAGTGAGTCCACAGAGTGCACTGGCACCACTGGGGATGCAGTGCAGTGAGTCCAGAGAGTGCACTGGCACCACTGGGGATGCAGTGCAGTGAGTCCAGAGAGTGCACTGGCACCACTGGGGATGCAGTACAGTGACTCCAGAGAGTGAACTGGCACCACTGGGGATGCACTGCAGTGAGTCCAGAGAGTGCACTGGCACCACTGGGGATGCACTGCAGTGAGTGCAGAGAGTACACTAGCACCATTGGGGATGTACTGCAGTGAGTCCAGAGAGTGCACTGGCACCACTGGGGATGCAGTACAGTGAGTCCACAGAGTGCACTGGCACCACTGGGGATGCAGTACAGTGAGTCCATAGAGTGCACTGGCACCACTGGGGATTAACTGCAGAGACTCCAGAGAGTGCACTGGCACCACTGGGGATGCAGTGCAGTGAGTCCAGAGAGTGCACTGGCACCACTGGGGATGCAGTGCAGTGAGTCCAGAGAGTGCACTGGCACCACTGGGGATGCACTGCTGTGAGTCCAGAGAGTGCACTGGCACCACTGGGGATGCAGTGCTGTGAGTCCAGAGAGTGCACTGGCACCACTGGGGATGCACTGCAGTGAGTCCAGAGAGTGCACTGGCACCACTGGGGATGCAATGCAGTGAGTCCAGAGAGTGCACTGGCACCACTGGGGATGCAGTGCAGTGAGTCCAGAGAGTGCACTGGCACCACTGGGGATGCAGTACAGTGAGTCCACAGAGTGCACTGGCACCACTCTGGATGCACTGCAGTGAGTCCAGATAGTGCACTGGCACCACTGGGGATGCACTGCAGTGAGTCCAGAGAGTGCACTGGCACCACTCTGGATGCAGTGCGGTGAGTCCAGAGAGAGCACTGGCACCACTGGGGATGCACTGCAATGAGTCCAGAGAGTGCACTGGCACCACTGGGGATGCACTGCCGTGACTCCAGAGAGTGCACTGGCACCACTGGTGATGCAGTGCAGTGAGTCCAGAGAGTGCACTGGCACCACTGGGGATGCACTGCAGTGACTCTAGAGAGTGCACTGGCACCACTCTGGATGCAGTGCGGTGAGTCCAGAGAGTGCACTGGTACCACTGTGGATGCAGTACAGTGAGTTCAGAGAGTGCACTGGCACCACTGGAGATGCAGTACAGTGACTCCAGAGAGTGAACTGGCACCACTGGGGATGCACTGCAGTGAGTCCAGAGAGTGCACTGGCACCACTGGGGATGCAGTGCAGTGAGTGCAGAGAGTACACTGGCACCATTGGGGATGTACTGCAGTGAGTCCAGAGAGTGCACTGGCACCACTGGGGATGTAGTACAGTGAGTCCACAGAGTGCACTGGCACCACTGGGGATGCACTGTAGAGACTCCAGAGAGTGCACTGGCACCACTGGGGATGCAGTGCAGTGAGTCCAGAGAGTGCACTGGCACCACTGGGGATGCACTGCAGTGAGTCCAGAGAGTGCACTGGCACCACTCTGGATGCAGTGCGGTGAGTCCAGAGAGTGCACTGTCAGCACTGGGGATGCAGTGCAGTGAGTCCAGATAGTGCACTGGCACCACTGTGGATGCAGTGCAGTGAGTCCAGAGAGTGCACTGGCACCACTGGGGATGCACTGCAGTGAGTCCAGAGAGTGCACTGGCACCACTCTGGATGCAGTGCGGTGAGTCCAGAGAGTGCACTGGCGCAACTGTGGATGCAGTACAGTGAGTCCAGAGAGTGCACTGGCACCACTGGGGATGCAGTGCAGTGAGTCCAGAGAGTGCACTGGCACCAGTGGGGATGCACTGCAGAGACTCCAGAGAGTGCACTGGCACCAATGGGGAAGCACTGCAGTGACTCCAGAGAGTGCACTGGCACCACTGGGGATGCAGAGCAGTGAGTCTAGAGTCTGCACTGGCACTACTGGGGATTCAGCGCAGTGAGTCCAGAGAGTGCACTGGCACCACTGGGGATGCAGTGCAGTAACTCCAGAGAGTGCACTGGCACCACTGGTGATGCACTGCAGTGAGTCCAGAGAGTGCACTGGCACCACTGGGGATGCACTGCAGTGACTCTAGAGAGTGCACTGGCACCACTGGGGATGCAGTGCAGTGAGTCCAGAGAGTGCACTGGCACCACTGGGGATGCAGTGCAGTGAGTCCAGAGAGTGCACTGGCACCACTGGTGATGCAGTGCAGTGAGTCCAGAGAGTGCACTGGCACCACTGGGGATGCAGTGCAGTGAGTCCAGAGAGAGCACTGGCACCACTGGGGATGCAGTGCAGTGAGTCCAGAGAGTGCACTGGCACCACTGGGGATGCAGTGCAGTGAGTCCAGAGAGTGCACTGGATCAATTGGGGATGCAGTACAGTTAGTCCAGAGAGTGCACTGGCACCACTGGGAATGCAGTGCAGTGAGTCCAGAGAGTGCACTGGCACCACTCTGGATGCAGTGTGGTGAGTCCAGAGAGTGCACTGGCACCACTGTGGATGAAGTACAGTGAGTCCACAGAGTACACTGGCACCACTGGGGATGCAGTGCAGTGAGTCCAGAGAGTGCACTGGCCCCACTGGGGATGCAGTGCAGTGAGTCCAGAGAGTGCACTGGCAGCACTGGGGATGCAGTGCTGTGAGTCCAGAGAGTGCACTGGCACCACTGGGGATGCAGTGCAGTGAGTCCAGAGAGTGCACTGGATCAATTGGGGATGCAGTTCAGTTAGTCCAGAGAGTGCACTGGCACCACTGGGGATGCAGTGCAGTGAGTCCAGAGAGTGCACTGGCACCACTGGGGATGCAGTGCAGTGAGTCCACAGAGTGCACTGGCACCACTGGGGATGCACTGCAGTGAGTCCAGAGAGTGCACTGGCACCACTGGAGATGCACTGCAGTGAGTGCAGAGAGTACACTGGCACCATTGGGGATGTACTGCAGTGAGTCCAGAGAGTGCACTGGCACCACTGGGGATGCAGTACAGTGAGTCCACAGAGTGCACTGGCACCACTGGGGATGCACTGCAGAGACTCCAGAGAGTGCACTGGCACCACTGGGAATGTAGTGCAGTGAGTCCAGAGAGTGCACTGGCACCTCTGGGGATGCACTGCAGTGAGTCCAGAGAGTGCACTGGCACCACTGGGGATGCAGTGCAGTGACTCCAGAGAGTGCACTGGCACCACTGGTGATGCAGTGCAGTGAGTCCAGAGAGTGCACTGGCACCACTGGGGATGCACTGCAGTGAGAGCAGAGAGTGCACTGGCACCACTGGGGATGCAGTGTAGTGACTCCAGAGAGTGCACTGGCACCACTCTGGATGCAGTGCAGTGAGTCCGGAGATTGCACTGGCACAACTGGGGATGCAGCGCAATGACTACAGAGAGTGCACTGGCACCACTTGGGATGCACTGCAGTGAGTCCAGAGAGTGCACTGGCACCACTGGGGATGCAGCGCAGTGAGTCCAGAGAGTGCACTGGCACCACTGGGGATGCAGTGCGGTGAGTCCAGAGAGTGCACTGGCACCACTCTGGATGCAGTGCGGTGAGTCCAAAGATTGCACTGGCACCCTGGGGATGCAGTACAGTGAGTCCACAGAGTGCACTGGCACCACTGGGGATGCACTGCAGAGACTCCAGAGAGTGCACTGGCACCACTGGGGATGCAGTGCAGTGAGTCCAGAGAGTGCACTGGCACCACTGGGGATGCAGTGCAGTGACTCCAGAGAGTGAACTGGCACCACTGGGGATGCACTGCAGTGAGTCCAGAGAGTGCACTGGCACCACTGGGGATGCACTGCAGTGAGTCCAGAGAGTGCACTGGCACCACTGGGGATGCAGTGCAGTGAGTCCAGAGAGTGCACTGGCACCACTGGGGATGCAGTGCAGTGAGTCCAGAGATTGCACTGGCAGCATTGGGGTTGCAGCGCAATGACTACAGAGAGTGCACTGGCACCACTTGGGATGCAGTGCTGTGAGTCCAGAGAGTGCACTGGCACCACTGGGGATGTACTGCAGTGAGTCCAGAGAGTGCACTGGCACCACTGGGGATGCAGTGCGGTGAGTCCAGAGAGTGCACTGGCACCACTGGGGATGCAGTGCAGTGAGTCCAGAGAGTGCACTGGCACCCTGGGGATGCAGTACAGTGAGTCCACAGAGTGCACTGGCACCACTGGGGATGCAGTGCAGAGACTCCAGAGAGTGCACTGGCACCACTGGGGATGCAGTGCAGTGAGTCCAGAGAGTGCACTGGCACCACTGGGGATGCAGTACAGTGACTCCAGAGAGTGCAATGGCACCACTTGGGATGCAGTACAGTGACTCCAGAGAGTGAACTGGCACCACTGGGGATGCACTGCAGTGAGTCCTGAGAGTGCACTGGCACCACTGGGGATGCACTGCAGTGAGTCCAGAGAGTGCACTGGCACCACTGGGTATGCACTGCAGTGAGTGCAGAGAGTACACTGGCACCATTGGGGATGTAGTACAGTGAGTCCAGAGAGTGCACTGGCACCACTGGGGATGCAGTGCAGTGAGTCCAGAGAGTGCACTGGCACCACTGGGGATGCAGTACAGTGAGTCCACAGAGTGCACTGGCACCACTGGGGATGCAGTGAAGTGAGTCCAGAGAGTGCACTGGCACCACTGGAGATGCACTGCAGAGACTCCAGAGAGTGCACTGGCACCACTGGGGATGCACTGCAGTGACTCTAGAGAGTGCACCGGCACCAATGGGGATGCAGTGCAGTGAGTCCAGAGAGTGCACTGGCACCACTGGGGAAGCACTGCAGTGACTCCAGAGAGTGCACTGGCACCACTGGGGATGCAGTGCAGTGAGTCCACAGAGTGCCCTGGCACCACTGGGGATGCAGCGCAATGACTACAGAGAGTGCACTGGCACCACTGGGGATGCAGTGCAGTGAGTCCAGAGAGTGCACTGGCACCACTGGGGATGCAGCGCAGTGAGTCCAGAGAGTGCACTGGCACCACTGGGGATGCAGTGCTGTAAGTCCAGAGAGTGCACTGGCACCACTGGGGATGCACTGCAGTGAGTCCAGAGAGTGCACTGGCACCACTGGGGATGCAGTGCAGTGACTCCAGAGAGTGCACTGGCACCACTGGGGATGCAGTGCAGTGAGTCCAGAGAGTGCACTGGCACCACTGGGGATGCACTGCAGTGACTCTAGAGAGTGCATTGGCACCACTGGGGATGCAGTGCAGTGAGTCCAGAGAGTGCACTGGCACCACTGGGGATGCACTGCAGTGAGTCAAGAGAGTGCACTGGCACCACTGGTGATGCAGTGCAGTGAGTCCAGAGAGTGCACTGGCACCACTGGGGATGCAGTGCAGTGAGTCCAGAGAGAGCACTGGCACCACTGGGGATGCAGTGCAGTGAGTCCAGAGAGTGCACTGGCACCACTGGGGATGCACTGCAGTGAGTCCAGAGAGTGCAGTGGCACCACTGGGAATGCAGTGCCGTGAGTCCAGAGAGTGCACTGGCACCACTCTGGATGCAGTGCGGTGAGTCCAGAGAGTGCACTGGCACCACTGTGGATGCAGTACAGTGAGTCCAGAGAGTGCACTGGCACCACTGGGGATGCAGTGCAGTGAGTCCAGAGAGTGCACTGGCACCACTGGGGATGCAGTGCAGTGAGTCCAGAGAGTGCACTGGCACCACTGGGGATGCAGTACAGTGACTCCAGAGAGTGAACTGGCACCACTGGGGATGCACTGCAGTGAGTCCAGAGAGTGCACTGGCACCACTGGGGATGCACTGCAGTGAGTGCAGAGAGTACACTGGCACAATTGGGGATGTACTGCAGTGAGTCCAGAGAGTGCACTGGCACCACTGGGGATGCAGTGCTGTGAGTCCAGAGAGTGCACTGGCACCACTGGGGATGCAGTACAGTGAGTCCACAGAGTGCACTGGCACCACTGGGGATGCTCTGCAGAGACTCCAGAGAGTGCACTGGCACCACTGGGGATGCAGTGCAGTGAGTCCAGAGAGTGCACTGGCACCACTGGGGATGCACTGCAGTGAGTCCAGAGAGTGCACTGGCACCACTGGGGATGCACTGCTGTGAGTCCAGAGAGTGCACTGGCACCACTGGGGATGCAGTGCAGTGAGTCCAGAGAGTGCACTGGTACTACTGGGGATGCAGCGCAATGACTACAGAGAGTGCACTGGCACCACTGGGGATGCAGTGCTGTGAGTCCAGAGAGTGCACTGGCACCACTGGGGATGCAGTGCAGTGAGTCCAGAGAGTGCACTGGCACCACTGGGGATGCACTGCAGTGAGTCCAGAGAGTGCACTGGCACCACTCTGGATGCAGTGCAGTGAGTCCAGAGAGTGCACTGGATCAATTGGGGATGCAGTTCAGTTAGTCCAGAGAGTGCACTGGCACCACTGGGGATGCACTGCAGTGAGTCCATAGAGTGCACTGGCACCACTGGGGATGCAGTACAGTGACTCCAGAGAGTGAACTGGCACCACTGGGGATGCACTGCAGTGAGTCCAGAGAGTGCACTGGCACCACTGGGGATGCACTGCAGTGAGTGCAGAGAGTACACTGGCACCATTGGGGATGTACTGCAGTGAGTCCAGAGAGTGCACTGGCACCACTGGGGATGCAGTGCAGTGAGTCCAGAGAGTGCACTGGCACCACTGGGGATGCAGTACAGTGAGTCCACAGAGTGCACTGGAACCACTGGGGATGCACTGCAGAGACTCCAGAGAGTGCGCTGGCACCACTGGGGATGCACTGCAGTGACTCTAGAGAGTGCACTGGCACCACTGGGGAAGCACTGCAGTGACTCCAGAGAGTGCACTGGCACCACTGGGGATGCAGAGCAGTGAGTCCAGAGAGTGCACTGGCACCACTGGGGAAGCACTGCAGTGACTCCAGAGAGTGCACTGGCACCACTGGGGATGCAGAGCAGTGAGTCCAGAGAGTGCACTGGCACTACTGGGGATTCAGCGCAGTGAGTCCAGAGAGTGCACTGGCACCACTGGGGATGCAGTGCTGTAAGTCCAGAGAGTGCACTGGCACCACTGGGGATGCACTGCAGTGAGTCCAGAGAGTGCACTGGCACCACTGGGGATGCAGTGCGGTGAGTCCAGAGAGTGCACTGGCACCACTGGGGATGCAGTGCAGTGAGTCCAGAGAGTGCAATGGCACCACTCTGGATGCAGTGCGGTGAGTCCAGAGAGTGCACTGGCACCACTGGGGATGCAGTGCAGTGACTCCAGAGAGTGCACTGGATCAATAGGGGATGCAGTTCAGTTAGTCCAGAGAGTGCACTGGCACCACTGGGGATGCAGTGCAGTGAGTCCAGAGAGTGCACTGGCACCACAGGGGATGCACTGCAGTGAGTGCAGAGAGTACACTGGCACCATTGGGGATGTACTGCAGTGAGTCCAGAGAGTGCACTGGCACCACTGGGGATGCAGTACAGTGAGTCCACAGAGTGCACTGGCACCACTGGGGATGCACTGCAGAGACTCCAGAGAGTGCACTGGCACCACAGGGGATGGAGTGCAGTGAGTCCAGAGAGTGCACTGGCACCACTGGGGATGCACTGCAGTGAGTCCAGAGAGTGCACTGTCAGCACTGGGGATGCAGTGCGGTGAGTCGAGAGAGTGCACTGTCAGCACTGGGGATGCAGTACAGTGAGTCCAGATAGTGCACTGGCACCACTAGGGATGTAGTGCAGTGAGTCCACAGAGTGCACTGGCACCACTGGGGATGCACTGCAGTGAGTCCAGAGAGTGCACTGGCACCACTGGGGATGCACTGCAGTGAGTCCATAGAGTGCACTGGCCCCACTGGGGATGCACTGCAGTGAGTCCAGAGAGTGCACTGGCCCCACTGGGGATGCAGTGCAGTGAGTCCAGAGATTGCACTGGCACCACTGGGGATGCAACGCAATGACTACAGAGAGTGCACTGGCACCACTGGGGATGCAGTGCTGTGAGTCCAGAGAGTGCACTGGCACCACAGGGGATGCACTGCAGTGAGTGCAGAGAGTACACTGGCACCATTGGGGATGTACTGCAGTGAGTCCAGAGAGTGCACTGGCACCACTGGGGATGCAGTACAGTGAGTCCACAGAGTGCACTGGCACCACTGGGGATGCACTGCAGAGACTCCAGAGAGTGCGCTGGCACCACTGCGGATGCACTGCAGTGACTCTAGAGAGTGCACTGGCACCACTGGGGAAGCACTGCAGTGACTCCAGAGAGTGCACTGGCACCACTGGGGATGCAGTGCAGTGAGTCCAGAGAGTGCACTGGCACCACTGGGGAAGCACTGCAGTGACTCCAGAGAGTGCACTGGCACCACTGGGGATGCAGAGCAGTGAGTCCAGAGAGTGCACTGGCACTACTGGGGATTCAGCGCAGTGAGTCCAGAGAGTGCACTGGCACCACTGGGGATGCAGTGCCGTAAGTCCAGAGAGTGCACTGGCACCACTGGGGATGCACTGCAGTGAGTCCAGAGAGTGCACTGGCACCACTGGGGATGCAGTGCGGTGAGTCCAGAGAGTGCACTGGCACCCTGGGGATGCAGTACAGTGAGTCCACAGAGTGCACTGGCACCACTGGGGATGCACTGCAGTGCCTCCAGAGAGTGCACTGGCACCACTGGGGATGCAGTGCAGTGAGTCCAGAGAGTGCACTGGCACCACTGGGGATGCACTGCAGTAACTCCAGAGAGTGCACTGGCACCACTGGGGATGCAGTGCAGTGACTCCAGAGAGTGCACTGGATCAATAGGGGATGCAGTTCAGTTAGTCCAGAGAGTGCACTGGCACCACTGGGGATGCAGTGCACTGAGTCCAGAGAGTGCACTGGCACCAATGGGGATGCACTGCAGTGAGTGCAGAGAGTACACTGGCACCATTGGGGATGTACTGCAGTGAGTCCAGAGAGTGCACTGGCACCACTGGGGATGCAGTGCAGTGAGTCCAGAGATTGCACTGGCACCACTGGGGATGCAGCGCAATGACTACAGAGAGTGCACTGGCACCACTGGGGATGCAGTGCTGTGAGTCCAGAGAGTGCACTGGCACCACAGGGGATGCACTGCAGTGAGTGCAGAGAGTACACTGGCACCATTGGGGATGTACTGCAGTGAGTCCAGAGAGTGCACTGGCACCACTGGGGATGCAGTACAGTGAGTCCACAGAGTGCACTGGCACCACTGGGGATGCACTGCAGAGACTCCAGAGAGTGCGCTGGCACCACTGCGGATGCACTGCAGTGACTCTAGAGAGTGCACTGGCACCACTGGGGAAGCACTGCAGTGACTCCAGAGAGTGCACTGGCACCACTGGGGATGCAGTGCAGTGAGTCCAGAGAGTGCACTGGCACCACTGGGGAAGCACTGCAGTGACTCCAGAGAGTGCACTGGCACCACTGGGGATGCAGAGCAGTGAGTCCAGAGAGTGCACTGGCACTACTGGGGATTCAGCGCAGTGAGTCCAGAGAGTGCACTGGCACCACTGGGGATGCAGTGCCGTAAGTCCAGAGAGTGCACTGGCACCACTGGGGATGCACTGCAGTGAGTCCAGAGAGTGCACTGGCACCACTGGGGATGCAGTGCGGTGAGTCCAGAGAGTGCACTGGCACCCTGGGGATGCAGTACAGTGAGTCCACAGAGTGCACTGGCACCACTGGGGATGCACTGCAGTGCCTCCAGAGAGTGCACTGGCACCACTGGGGATGCAGTGCAGTGAGTCCAGAGAGTGCACTGGCACCACTGGGGATGCACTGCAGTAACTCCAGAGAGTGCACTGGCACCACTGGGGATGCAGTGCAGTGACTCCAGAGAGTGCACTGGATCAATAGGGGATGCAGTTCAGTTAGTCCAGAGAGTGCACTGGCACCACTGGGGATGCAGTGCACTGAGTCCAGAGAGTGCACTGGCACCAATGGGGATGCACTGCAGTGAGTGCAGAGAGTACACTGGCACCATTGGGGATGTACTGCAGTGAGTCCAGAGAGTGCACTGGCACCACTGGGGATGCAGTACAGTGAGTCCACAGAGTGCACTGGCACCACTGGGGATGCAGTGCAGTGAGTCCAGAGAGTGCACTGGCACCACTGGGGATGCACTGCAGTGAGTCCAGAGAGTGCACTGGCACCACTGGGGATGCACTGCAGTGACTCTAGAGAGTGCACTGGCACCACTGGGGAAGCACTGCAGTGACTCCAGAGAGTGCACTGGCACCACTGGGGATGCAGAGCAGTGAGTCCAGAGAGTGCACTGGCACCACTGGGGAAGCACTGCAGTGAGTCCAGAGAGTGCACTGGCACCACTGGGGATGCAGAGCAGTGAGTCCAGAGAGTGCACTGGCACTACTGGGGATTCAGCGCAGTGAGTCCAGAGAGTGCACTGTCACCACTGGGGATGCAGTGCTGTAAGTCCAGAGAGTGCACTGGCACCACTGGGGATGCACTGCAGTGAGTCCAGAGAGTGCACTGGCACCACTGGGGATGCAGTGCGGTGAGTCCAGAGAGTGCACTGGCACCACTGGGGATGCAGTGCAGTGAGTCCAGAGAGTGCACTGGCACCACTCTGGATGCAGTGCGGTGAGTCCAGAGAGTGCACTGGCACCACTGGGGATGTAGTACAGTGAGTCCACAGAGTGCACTGGCACCACTGGGGATGCACTGCAGTAACTCCAGAGAGTGCACTGGCACCACTGGGGATGAAGTGCAGTGACTCCAGAGAGTGCACTGGATCAATAGGGGATGCAGTTCAGTTAGTCCAGAGAGTGCACTGGCACCACTGGGGATGCAGTGCAGTGAGTCCAGAGAGTGCACTGGCACCACTGGGGATGCAGTACAGTGAGTCCACAGAGTGCACTGGCACCACTGGGGATGCACTGCAGAGACTCCAGAGAGTGCGCTGGCACCACTGGGGATGCACTGCAGTGACTCTAGAGAGTGCACTGGCACCACTGGGGAAGCACTGCAGTGACTCCAGAGAGTGCACTGGCACCACTGGGGATGCAGAGCAGTGAGTCCAGAGAGTGCACTGGCACCACTGGGGAAGCACTGCAGTGACTCCAGAGAGTGCACTGGCACCACTGGGGATGCAGAGCAGTGAGTCCAGAGAGTGCACTGGCACTACTGGGGATTCAGCGCAGTGAGTCCAGAGATTGCACTGGCACCACTGGGGATGCAGCGCAATGACTACAGAGAGTGCACTGGCACCACTGGGGATGCACTGCAGTGAGTCCAGAGAGTGCACTGGCACCACTGGGGATGCAGTGCGGTGAGTCCAGAGAGTGCACTGGCACCACTGGGGATGCAGTGCAGTGAGTCCAGAGAGTGCACTGGCACCACTCTGGATGCAGTGCGGTGAGTCCAGAGAGTGCACTGGCACCACTGGGGATGCAGTGCAGTGACTCCAGAGAGTGCACTGGATCAATAGGGGATGCAGTTCAGTTAGTCCAGAGAGTGCACTGGCACCACTGGGGATGCAGTGCAGTGAGTCCAGAGAGTGCACTGGCACCACAGGGGATGCACTGCAGTGAGTGCAGAGAGTACACTGGCACCATTGGGGATGTACTGCAGTGAGTCCAGAGAGTGCACTGGCACCACTGGGGATGCAGTACAGTGACTCCAGAGAGTGCACTGGCACCACTGGGGATGCACTGCAGAGACTCCAGAGAGTGCACTGGCACCACTGGGGATGCAGTGCAGTGAGTCCAGAGAGTGCACTGGCACCACTGGGGATGCACTGCAGTGAGTCCAGAGTGCACTGTCAGCACTGGGGATGCAGTGCGGTGAGTCCAGAGAGTGCACTGTCAGCACTGGGGATGCAGTGCAGTGAGTCCAGATAGTGCACTGGCACCACTAGGGATGTAGTGCAGTGAGTCCACAGAGTGCACTGGCACCACTGGGGATGCACTGCAGTGAGTCCAGAGAGTGCACTGGCACCACTGGGGATGCACTGCAGTGAGTCCATAGAGTGCACTGGCCCCACTGGGGATGCACTGCAGTGAGTCCAGAGAGTGCACTGGCACCACTGGGGATGCACTGCAGTGAGTCCAGAGATTGCACTGGCACCACTGGGGATGCAGCGCAATGACTACAGAGAGTGCACTGGCACCACTGGGGATGCAGTGCTGTGAGTCCAGAGAGTGCACTGGCACCACAGGGGATGCACTGCAGTGAGTGCAGAGAGTACACTGGCACCATTGGGGATGTACTGCAGTGAGTCCAGAGAGTGCACTGGCACCACTGGGGATGCAGTACAGTGAGTCCACAGAGTGCACTGGCACCACTGGGGATGCACTGCAGAGACTCCAGAGAGTGCGCTGGCACCACTGCGGATGCACTGCAGTGACTCTAGAGAGTGCACTGGCACCACTGGGGAAGCACTGCAGTGACTCCAGAGAGTGCACTGGCACCATTGGGGATGCAGAGCAGTGAGTCCAGAGAGTGCACTGGCACCACTGGGGAAGCACTGCAGTGACTCCAGAGAGTGCACTGGCACCACTGGGGATGCAGAGCAGTGAGTCCAGAGAGTGCACTGGCACTACTGGGGATTCAGCGCAGTGAGTCCAGAGAGTGCACTGGCACCACTGGGGATGCAGTGCTGTAAGTCCAGAGAGTGCACTGGCACCACTGGGGATGCACTGCAGTGAGTCCAGAGAGTGCACTGGCACCACTGGGGATGCAGTGCGGTGAGTCCAGAGAGTGCACTGGCACCACTGGGGATGCACTGCAGTGAGTCCAGAGAGTGCACTGGCACCACTGGGGATGCAGTGCGGTGAGTCCAGAGAGTGCACTGGCACCCTGGGGATGCAGTACAGTGAGTCCACAGAGTGCACTGGCACCACTGGGGATGCACTGCAGTGCCTCCAGAGAGTGCACTGGCACCACTGGGGATGCAGTGCAGTGAGTCCAGAGAGTGCACTGGCACCACTGGGGATGCACTGCAGTAACTCCAGAGAGTGCACTGGCACCACTGGGGATGCAGTGCAGTGACTCCAGAGAGTGCACTGGATCAATAGGGGATGCAGTTCAGTTAGTCCAGAGAGTGCACTGGCACCACTGGGGATGCAGTGCACTGAGTCCAGAGAGTGCACTGGCACCAATGGGGATGCACTGCAGTGAGTGCAGAGAGTACACTGGCACCATTGGGGATGTACTGCAGTGAGTCCAGAGAGTGCACTGGCACCACTGGGGATGCAGTACAGTGAGTCCACAGAGTGCACTGGCACCACTGGGGATGCAGTGCAGTGAGTCCAGAGAGTGCACTGGCACCACTGGGGATGCACTGCAGTGAGTCCAGAGAGTGCACTGGCACCACTGGGGATGCACTGCAGTGACTCTAGAGAGTGCACTGGCACCACTGGGGAAGCACTGCAGTGACTCCAGAGAGTGCACTGGCACCACTGGGGATGCAGAGCAGTGAGTCCAGAGAGTGCACTGGCACCACTGGGGAAGCACTGCAGTGAGTCCAGAGAGTGCACTGGCACCACTGGGGATGCAGAGCAGTGAGTCCAGAGAGTGCACTGGCACTACTGGGGATTCAGCGCAGTGAGTCCAGAGAGTGCACTGTCACCACTGGGGATGCAGTGCTGTAAGTCCAGAGAGTGCACTGGCACCACTGGGGATGCACTGCAGTGAGTCCAGAGAGTGCACTGGCACCACTGGGGATGCAGTGCGGTGAGTCCAGAGAGTGCACTGGCACCACTGGGGATGCAGTGCAGTGAGTCCAGAGAGTGCACTGGCACCACTCTGGATGCAGTGCGGTGAGTCCAGAGAGTGCACTGGCACCACTGGGGATGTAGTACAGTGAGTCCACAGAGTGCACTGGCACCACTGGGGATGCACTGCAGTAACTCCAGAGAGTGCACTGGCACCACTGGGGATGAAGTGCAGTGACTCCAGAGAGTGCACTGGATCAATAGGGGATGCAGTTCAGTTAGTCCAGAGAGTGCACTGGCACCACTGGGGATGCAGTGCAGTGAGTCCAGAGAGTGCACTGGCACCACTGGGGATGCAGTACAGTGAGTCCACAGAGTGCACTGGCACCACTGGGGATGCACTGCAGAGACTCCAGAGAGTGCGCTGGCACCACTGGGGATGCACTGCAGTGACTCTAGAGAGTGCACTGGCACCACTGGGGAAGCACTGCAGTGACTCCAGAGAGTGCACTGGCACCACTGGGGATGCAGAGCAGTGAGTCCAGAGAGTGCACTGGCACCACTGGGGAAGCACTGCAGTGACTCCAGAGAGTGCACTGGCACCACTGGGGATGCAGAGCAGTGAGTCCAGAGAGTGCACTGGCACTACTGGGGATTCAGCGCAGTGAGTCCAGAGATTGCACTGGCACCACTGGGGATGCAGCGCAATGACTACAGAGAGTGCACTGGCACCACTGGGGATGCACTGCAGTGAGTCCAGAGAGTGCACTGGCACCACTGGGGATGCAGTGCGGTGAGTCCAGAGAGTGCACTGGCACCACTGGGGATGCAGTGCAGTGAGTCCAGAGAGTGCACTGGCACCACTCTGGATGCAGTGCGGTGAGTCCAGAGAGTGCACTGGCACCACTGGGGATGCAGTGCAGTGACTCCAGAGAGTGCACTGGATCAATAGGGGATGCAGTTCAGTTAGTCCAGAGAGTGCACTGGCACCACTGGGGATGCAGTGCAGTGAGTCCAGAGAGTGCACTGGCACCACAGGGGATGCACTGCAGTGAGTGCAGAGAGTACACTGGCACCATTGGGGATGTACTGCAGTGAGTCCAGAGAGTGCACTGGCACCACTGGGGATGCAGTACAGTGACTCCAGAGAGTGCACTGGCACCACTGGGGATGCACTGCAGAGACTCCAGAGAGTGCACTGGCACCACTGGGGATGCAGTGCAGTGAGTCCAGAGAGTGCACTGGCACCACTGGGGATGCACTGCAGTGAGTCCAGAGTGCACTGTCAGCACTGGGGATGCAGTGCGGTGAGTCCAGAGAGTGCACTGTCAGCACTGGGGATGCAGTGCAGTGAGTCCAGATAGTGCACTGGCACCACTAGGGATGTAGTGCAGTGAGTCCACAGAGTGCACTGGCACCACTGGGGATGCACTGCAGTGAGTCCAGAGAGTGCACTGGCACCACTGGGGATGCACTGCAGTGAGTCCATAGAGTGCACTGGCCCCACTGGGGATGCACTGCAGTGAGTCCAGAGAGTGCACTGGCACCACTGGGGATGCAGTGCAGTGAGTCCAGAGATTGCACTGGCACCACTGGGGATGCAGCGCAATGACTACAGAGAGTGCACTGGCACCACTGGGGATGCAGTGCTGTGAGTCCAGAGAGTGCACTGGCACCACAGGGGATGCACTGCAGTGAGTGCAGAGAGTACACTGGCACCATTGGGGATGTACTGCAGTGAGTCCAGAGAGTGCACTGGCACCACTGGGGATGCAGTACAGTGAGTCCACAGAGTGCACTGGCACCACTGGGGATGCACTGCAGAGACTCCAGAGAGTGCGCTGGCACCACTGCGGATGCACTGCAGTGACTCTAGAGAGTGCACTGGCACCACTGGGGAAGCACTGCAGTGACTCCAGAGAGTGCACTGGCACCATTGGGGATGCAGAGCAGTGAGTCCAGAGAGTGCACTGGCACCACTGGGGAAGCACTGCAGTGACTCCAGAGAGTGCACTGGCACCACTGGGGATGCAGAGCAGTGAGTCCAGAGAGTGCACTGGCACTACTGGGGATTCAGCGCAGTGAGTCCAGAGAGTGCACTGGCACCACTGGGGATGCAGTGCTGTAAGTCCAGAGAGTGCACTGGCACCACTGGGGATGCACTGCAGTGAGTCCAGAGAGTGCACTGGCACCACTGGGGATGCAGTGCGGTGAGTCCAGAGAGTGCACTGGCACCCTGGGGATGCAGTACAGTGAGGCCACAGAGTGCACTGGCACGAGTGGGGATGCACTGCAGTGCCTCCAGAGAGTGCACTGGCACCACTGGGGATGCAGTGCAGTGAGTCCAGAGAGTGCACTGGCACCACTGGGGATGCACTGCAGTAACTCCAGAGAGTGCACTGGCACCACTGGGGATGCAGTGCAGTGACTCCAGAGAGTGCACTGGATCAATAGGGGATGCAGTTCAGTTAGTCCAGAGAGTGCACAGGCACCACTGGGGATGCAGTGCAGTGAGTCCAGAGAGTGCACTGGCACCACAGGGGATGCACTGCAGTGAGTGCAGAGAGTACACTGGCACCATTGGGGATGTACTGCAGTGAGTCCAGAGAGTGCACTGGCACCACTGGGGATGCAGTACAGTGAGTCCACAGAGTGCACTGGCACCACTGGGGATGCAGTGCAGTGAGTCCAGAGAGTGCACTGGCACCACTGGGGATGCACTGCAGTGAGTCCAGAGAGTGCGCTGGCACCACTGGGGATGCACTGCAGTGACTCTAGAGAGTGCACTGGCACCACTGGGGAAGCACTGCAGTGACTCCAGAGAGTGCACTGGCACCACTGGGGATGCAGAGCAGTGAGTCCAGAGAGTGCACTGGCACCACTGGGGAAGCACTGCAGTGACTCCAGAGAGTGCACTGGCACCACTGGGGATGCAGAGCAGTGAGTCCAGAGAGAGCACTGCACTACTGGGGATTCAGCGCAGTGAGTCCAGAGAGTGCACTGGCACCACTGGGGATGCAGTGCTGTAAGTCCAGAGAGTGCACTGGCACCACTGGGGATGCACTGCAGTGAGTCCAGAGAGTGCACTGGCACCACTGGGGATGCAGTGCGGTGAGTCCAGAGAGTGCACTGGCACCACTGGGGATGCAGTGCAGTGAGTCCAGAGAGTGCACTGGCAGCACTCTGGATGCAGTACAGTGAGTCCACAGAGTGCACTGGCACCACTGGGGATGCAGTGCAGTGAGTGCAGAGAGTACACTGGCACCATTGGGGATGTACTGCAGTGAGTCCAGAGAGTGCACTGGCACCACTGGGGATGTAGTACAGTGAGTCCACAGAGTGCACTGGCACCACTGGGGATGCACTGTAGAGACTCCAGAGAGTGCACTGGCACCACTGGGGATGCAGTGCAGTGAGTCCAGAGAGTGCACTGGCACCACTGGGGATGCACTGCAGTGAGTCCAGAGAGTGCACTGGCACCACTCTGGATGCAGTGCGGTGAGTCCAGAGAGTGCACTGTCAGCACTGGGGATGCAGTGCAGTGAGTCCAGATAGTGCACTGGCACCACTGTGGATGCAGTGCAGTGAGTCCAGAGAGTGCATTGGCACCACTGGGGATGCACTGCAGTGAGTCCAGAGAGTGCACTGGCACCACTCTGGATGCAGTGCGGTGAGTCCAGAGAGTGCACTGGCGCAACTGTGGATGCAGTACAGTGAGTCCAGAGAGTGCACTGGCACCACTGGGGATGCAGTGCAGTGAGTCCAGAGAGTGCACTGGCACCAGTGGGGATGCACTGCAGAGACTCCAGAGAGTGCACTGGCACCAATGGGGAAGCACTGCAGTGACTCCAGAGAGTGCACTGGCACCACTGGGGATGCAGAGCAGTGAGTCTAGAGACTGCACTGGCACTACTGGGGATTCAGCGCAGTGAGTCCAGAGAGTGCACTGGCACCACTGGGGATGCAGTGCAGTAACTCCAGAGAGTGCACTGGCACCACTGGTGATGCACTGCAGTGAGTCCAGAGAGTGCACTGGCACCACTGGGGATGCACTGCAGTGACTCTAGAGAGTGCACTGGCACCACTGGGGATGCAGTGCAGTGAGTCCAGAGAGTGCACTGGCACCACTCTGGATGCAGTGCAGTGAGTCCAGAGAGTGCACTGGCACCACTGGTGATGCAGTGCAGTGAGTCCAGAGAGTGCACTGGCACCACTGGGGATGCAGTGCAGTGAGTCCAGAGAGAGCACTGGCACCACTGGGGATGCAGTGCAGTGAGTCCAGAGAGTGCACTGGCACCACTGGGGATGCAGTGCAGTGAGTCCAGAGAGTGCACTGGATCAATTGGGGATGCAGTACAGTTAGTCCAGAGAGTGCACTGGCACCACTGGGAATGCAGTGCAGTGAGTCCAGAGAGTGCACTGGCACCACTCTGGATGCAGTGTGGTGAGTCCAGAGAGTGCACTGGCACCACTGTGGATGAAGTACAGTGAGTCCACAGAGTACACTGGCACCACTGGGGATGCAGTGCAGTGAGTCCAGAGAGTGCACTGGCCCCACTGGGGATGCAGTGCAGTGAGTCCAGAGAGTGCACTGGCAGCACTGGGGATGCAGTGCTGTGAGTCCAGAGAGTGCACTGGCACCACTAGGGATGCAGTGCAGTGAGTCCAGAGAGTGCACTGGATCAATTGGGGATGCAGTTCAGTTAGTCCAGAGAGTGCACTGGCACCACTGGGGATGCAGTGCAGTGAGTCCAGAGAGTGCACTGGCACCACTGGGGATGCAGTGCAGTGAGTCCACAGAGTGCACTGGCACCACTGGGGATGCACTGCAGTGAGTCCAGAGAGTGCACTGGCACCACTGGAGATGCACTGCAGTGAGTGCAGAGAGTACACTGGCACCATTGGGGATGTACTGCAGTGAGTCCAGAGAGTGCACTGGCACCACTGGGGATGCAGTACAGTGAGTCCACAGAGTGCACTGGCACCACTGGGGATGCACTGCAGAGACTCCAGAGAGTGCACTGGCACCACTGGGGATGTAGTGCAGTGAGTCCAGAGAGTGCACTGGCACCTCTGGGGATGCACTGCAGTGAGTCCAGAGAGTGCACTGGCACCACTGGGGATGCAGTGCAGTGACTCCAGAGAGTGCACTGGCACCACTGGTGATGCAGTGCAGTGAGTCCAGAGAGTGCACTGGCACCACTGGGGATGTAGTCCAGTGAGTCCAGAGAGTGCACTGGCACCACTGGGGATGCACTGCAGTGAGAGCAGAGAGTGCACTGGCACCACTGGGGATGCAGTGTAGTGACTCCAGAGAGTGCACTGGCACCACTCTGGATGCAGTGCAGTGAGTCCGGAGATTGCACTGGCACAACTGGGGATGCAGCGCAATGACTACAGAGAGTGCACTGGCACCACTTGGGATGCACTGCAGTGAGTCCAGAGAGTGCACTGGCACCACTGGGGATGCAGCGCAGTGAGTCCAGAGAGTGCACTGGCACCACTGGGGATGCAGTGCGGTGAGTCCAGAGAGTGCACTGGCACCACTCTGGATGCAGTGCGGTGAGTCCAAAGATTGCACTGGCACCCTGGGGATGCAGTACAGTGAGTCCACAGAGTGCACTGGCACCACTGGGGATGCACTGCAGAGACTCCAGAGAGTGCACTGGCACCACTGGGGATGCAGTGCAGTGAGTCCAGAGAGTGCACTGGCACCACTGGGGATGCAGTGCAGTGACTCCAGAGAGTGAACTGGCACCACTGGGGATGCACTGCAGTGAGTCCAGAGAGTGCACTGGCACCACTGGGGATGCACTGCAGTGAGTCCAGAGAGTGCACTGGCACCACTGGGGATGCAGTGCAGTGAGTCCAGAGAGTGCACTGGCACCACTGGGGATGCAGTGCAGTGAGTCCAGAGATTGCACTGGCAGCACTGGGGTTGCAGCGCAATGACTACAGAGAGTGCACTGGCACCACTTGGGATGCAGTGCTGTGAGTCCAGAGAGTGCACTGGCACCACTGGGGATGTACTGCAGTGAGTCCAGAGAGTGCACTGGCACCACTGGGGATGCAGTGCGGTGAGTCCAGAGAGTGCACTGGCACCACTGGGGATGCAGTGCAGTGAGTCCAGAGAGTGCACTGGCACCCTGGGGATGCAGTACAGTGAGTCCACAGAGTGCACTGGCACCACTGGGGATGCACTGCAGTGAGTCCTGAGAGTGCACTGGCACCACTGGGGATGCACTGCAGTGAGTCCAGAGAGTGCACTGGCACCACTGGGTATGCACTGCAGTGAGTGCAGAGAGTACACTGGCACCATTGGGGATGTACTGCAGTGAGTCCAGAGAGTGCACTGGCACCACTGGGTATGCAGTGCAGTGAGTCCAGAGAGTGCACTGGCACCACTGGGGATGCAGTACAGTGAGTCCACAGAGTGCACTGGCACCACTGGGGATGCAGTGAAGTGAGTCCAGAGAGTGCACTGGCACCACTGGAGATGCACTGCAGAGACTCCAGAGAGTGCACTGGCACCACTGGGGATGCACTGCAGTGACTCTAGAGAGTGCACCGGCACCAATGGGGATGCAGTGCAGTGAGTCCAGAGAGTGCACTGGCACCACTGGGGAAGCACTGCAGTGACTCCAGAGAGTGCACTGGCACCACTGGGGATGCAGTGCAGTGAGTCCACAGAGTGCCCTGGCACCACTGGGGATGCAGCGCAATGACTACAGAGAGTGCACTGGCACCACTGGGGATGCAGTGCAGTCAGTCCAGAGAGTGCACTGGCACCACTGGGGATGCAGCGCAGTGAGTCCAGAGAGTGCACTGGCACCACTGGGGATGCAGTGCTGTAAGTCCAGAGAGTGCACTGGCACCACTGGGGATGCACTGCAGTGAGTCCAGAGAGTGCACTGGCACCACTGGGGATGCAGTGCAGTGACTCCAGAGAGTGCACTGGCACCACTGGGGATGCAGTGCAGTGAGTCCAGAGAGTGCACTGGCACCACTGGGGATGCACTGCAGTGACTCTAGAGAGTGCATTGGCACCACTGGGGATGCAGTGCAGTGAGTCCAGAGAGTGCACTGGCACCACTGGGGATGCACTGCAGTGAGTCCAGAGAGTGCACTGGCACCACTGGTGATGCAGTGCAGTGAGTCCAGAGAGTGCACTGGCACCACTGGGGATGCAGTGCAGTGAGTCCAGAGAGAGCACTGGCACCACTGGGGATGCAGTGCAGTGAGTCCAGAGAGTGCACTGGCACCACTGGGGATGCACTGCAGTGAGTCCAGAGAGTGCAGTGGCACCACTGGGAATGCAGTGCCGTGAGTCCACAGAGTGCACTGGCACCACTCTGGATGCAGTGCGGTGAGTCCAGAGAGTGCACTGGCACCACTGTGGATGCAGTACAGTGAGTCCAGAGAGTGCACTGGCACCACTGGGGATGCAGTGCAGTGAGTCCAGAGAGTGCACTGGCACCACTGGGGATGCAGTGCAGTGAGTCCAGAGAGTGCACTGGCACCACTGGGGATGCAGTACAGTGACTCCAGAGAGTGAACTGGCACCACTGGGGATGCAGTGCAGTGAGTCCAGAGAGTGCACTGGCACCACTGGGGATGCACTGCAGTGAGTGCAGAGAGTACACTGGCACAATTGGGGATGTACTGCAGTGAGTCCAGAGAGTGCACTGGCACCACTGGGGATGCAGTGCTGTGAGTCCAGAGAGTGCACTGGCACCACTGGGGATGCAGTACAGTGAGTCCACAGAGTGCACTGGCACCACTGGGGATGCTCTGCAGAGACTCCAGAGAGTGCACTGGCACCACTGGGGATGCAGTGCAGTGAGTCCAGAGAGTGCACTGGCACCACTGGGGATGCACTGCAGTGAGTCCAGAGAGTGCACTGGCACCACTGGGGATGCACTGCTGTGAGTCCAGAGAGTGCACTGGCACCACTGGGGATGCAGTGCAGTGTGTCCAGAGAGTGCACTGGCAGCACTGGGGATGCACTGCAGTGACTCCAGAGAGTGCACTGGCACCACTGGGGATGCAGTGCAGTGAGTGCAGAGAGTGCACTGGCACCACTGGTGATGCACTGCAGTGAGTCCAGAGAGTGCACTGGTACCACTGGGGATGCAGTGCAGTGAGTCCAGAGAGTGCACTGGCACCACTGGGGATGCAGCGCAGTGAGTCCAGAGAGTGCACTGGCACCTTGGGGATGCATTGCTGTGAGTCCAGAGAGTGCACTGGCACCACTGGGGATGCAGTGCAGTGACTCCAGAGAGTGCACTGGCACCACGGGGGATGCAGTGCAGTGAGTCCAGAGAGTGCACTGGCACCACTGGGGATGCACTGCAGTGAGTCCAGAGAGTGCACTGGCACCACTCTGGATGCAGTGCGGTGAGTCCAGAGAGTGCACTGGCACCACTGGGGATGCAGTGCAGTGAGTCCAGAGAGTGCACTGGCACCACTGGGGATGCACTGCAGTGACTCCAGAGAGTGCACTGGCACCACTGGTGATGCAGTGCAGTGAGTCCAGAGAGTGCACTGGCACCACTGGGGATGCACTGCAGTGACTCTAGAGAGTGCACTGGCACCACTCT
The DNA here is from genome assembly GCF_964211835.1 of Anser anser. Classification (NCBI taxonomy): domain Eukaryota; kingdom Metazoa; phylum Chordata; class Aves; order Anseriformes; family Anatidae; genus Anser; species Anser anser. The sequence goes on along the minus strand of NW_028153992.1, from coordinate 178,169 downwards.
GGATGCAGTGCGGTTAGTCCAGAGAGTGCACTGGCACCACTGTGGATGCAGTACAGTGAGTCCACAGAGTGCACTGGCACCACTGGGGATGCAGTGCAGTGAGTCCAGAGAGTGCACTGGCACCACTGGGGATGCAGTGCAGTGAGTCCAGAGAGTGCACTGGCACCACTGGGGATGCAGTACAGTGACTCCAGAGAGTGAACTGGCACCACTGGGGATGCACTGCAGTGAGTCCAGAGAGTGCACTGGCACCACTGGGGATGCACTGCAGTGAGTCCAGAGAGTACACTGGCACCATTGGGGATGTACTGCAGTGAGTCCAGAGAGTGCACTGGCACCACTGGGGATGCAGTACAGTGAGTCCACAGAGTGCACTGGCACCACTGGGGATGCACTGCAGAGACTCCAGAGAGTGCACTGGCACCACTGGGGATGCAGTGCAGTGAGTCCAGAGAGTGCACTGGCACCACTGGGGATGCACTGCAGTGAGTCCAGAGAGTGCACTGGCACCACTGGGGATGCACTGCAGTGAGTCCAGAGAGTGCACTGGCACCACTGGGGATGCAGTGCATTGAGTCCAGATAGTGCACTGGCACCACTGGGGATGCAGTGCAGTGAGTCCAGAGAGTGCACTGGCACCACTGGGAATGCACTGCTGTGAGTCCAGAGAGTGCACTGGCACCACTGGTGATGCAGTGCAGTGAGTCCAGAGAGTGCACTGGCACCACTGGGGATGCAGTGTAGTGAGTGCAGAGAGTGCACTGGCACCTTGGGGATGCAGTGCAGTGAGTCCAGAGAGTACATTGGCACCACTGGGGATGCACTGCAGTGAGTCCAGAGAGTGCACTGGCACCACTGGGGATGCACTGCAGTGAGTCCATAGAGTTCACTGGCACCACTGGGGATGCACTGAAATGACTCCTGAGAGTGCACTGGCCCCACTGGGGATGCAGTGCAGTGAGTCCAGAGAGTGCACTGGTACTACTGGGGATGCAGCGCAATGACTACAGAGAGTGCACTGGCACCACTGGGGATGCAGTGCTGTGAGTCCAGAGAGTGCACTGGCACCACTGGGGATGCAGTGCAGTGAGTCCAGAGAGTGCACTGGCACCACTGGGGATGCACTGCAGTGAGTCCAGAGAGTGCACTGGCACCACTCTGGATGCAGTGCAGTGAGTCCAGAGAGTGCACTGGCACCATTGGGGATGTACTGCAGTGAGTCCAGAGAGTGCACTGGCACCACTGGGGATGCAGTGCAGTGAGTCCAGAGAGTGCACTGGCACCACTGGGGATGCAGTACAGTGAGTCCACAGAGTGCACTGGAACCACTGGGGATGCACTGCAGAGACTCCAGAGAGTGCGCTGGCACCACTGGGGATGCACTGCAGTGACTCTAGAGAGTGCACTGGCACCACTGGGGAAGCACTGCAGTGACTCCAGAGAGTGCACTGGCACCACTGGGGATGCAGAGCAGTGAGTCCAGAGAGTGCACTGGCACCACTGGGGAAGCACTGCAGTGACTCCAGAGAGTGCACTGGCACCACTGGGGATGCAGAGCAGTGAGTCCAGAGAGTGCACTGGCACTACTGGGGATTCAGCGCAGTGAGTCCAGAGAGTGCACTGGCACCACTGGGGATGCACTGCAGTGACTCCAGAGAGTGCACTGGCACCACTGGGGATGCACTGCAGTGAGTCCAGAGAGTGCACTGGCACCACTGGGGATGCAGTGCGGTGAGTCCAGAGAGTGCACTGGCACCACTGGGGATGCAGTGCAGTGAGTCCAGAGAGTGCAATGGCACCACTCTGGATGCAGTGCGGTGAGTCCAGAGAGTGCACTGGCACCACTGGGGATGCAGTGCAGTGACTCCAGAGAGTGCACTGGATCAATAGGGGATGCAGTTCAGTTAGTCCAGAGAGTGCACTGGCACCACTGGGGATGCAGTGCAGTGAGTCCAGAGAGTGCACTGGCACCACAGGGGATGCACTGCAGTGAGTGCAGAGAGTACACTGGCACCATTGGGGATGTACTGCAGTGAGTCCAGAGAGTGCACTGGCACCACTGGGGATGCAGTACAGTGACTCCAGAGAGTGCACTGGCACCACTGGGGATGCACTGCAGAGACTCCAGAGAGTGCACTGGCACCACTGGGGATGCAGTGCAGTGAGTCCAGAGAGTGCACTGGCACCACTGGGGATGCACTGCAGTGAGTCCAGAGAGTGCACTGTCAGCACTGGGGATGCAGTGCGGTGAGTCCAGAGAGTGCACTGTCAGCACTGGGGATGCAGTACAGTGAGTCCAGATAGTGCATTGGCACCACTAGGGATGTAGTGCAGTGAGTCCACAGAGTGCACTGGCACCACTGGGGATGCATTACAGTGAGTCCACAGAGTGCACTGGCACCACTGGTGATGCACTGCAGAGACTCCATAGAGTGCACTGGCCCCACTGGGGATGCACTGCAGTGAGTCCAGAGAGTGCACTGGCACCACTGGGGATGCAGCGCAATGACTACAGAGAGTGCACTGGCACCACTGGGGATGCAGTGCTGTGAGTCCAGAGAGTGCACTGGCACCACAGGGGATGCACTGCAGTGAGTGCAGAGAGTACACTGGCACCATTGGGGATGTACTGCAGTGAGTCCAGAGAGTGCACTGGCACCACTGGGGATGAAGTACAGTGAGTCCACAGAGTGCACTGGCACCACTGGGGATGCACTGCAGAGACTCCAGAGAGTGCGCTGGCACCACTGCGGATGCACTGCAGTGACTCTAGAGAGTGCACTGGCACCACTGGGGATGCAGTGCAGTGACTCCAGAGAGTGCACTGGCACCACTGGGGATGCAGTGCAGTGAGTCCAGAGAGTGCACTGGCACCACTGGGGAAGCACTGCAGTGACTCCAGAGAGTGCACTGGCACCACTGGGGATGCAGAGCAGTGAGTCCAGAGAGTGCACTGGCACTACTGGGGATTCAGCGCAGTGAGTCCAGAGAGTGCACTGGCACCACTGGGGATGCAGTGCCGTAAGTCCAGAGAGTGCACTGGCACCACTGGGGATGCACTGCAGTGAGTCCAGAGAGTGCACTGGCACCACTGGGGATGCAGTGCGGTGAGTCCAGAGAGTGCACTGGCACCCTGGGGATGCAGTACAGTGAGTCCACAGAGTGCACTGGCACCACTGGGGATGCACTGCAGTGCCTCCAGAGAGTGCACTGGCACCACTGGGGATGCAGTGCAGTGAGTCCAGAGAGTGCACTGGCACCACTGGGGATGCACTGCAGTAACTCCAGAGAGTGCACTGGCACCACTGGGGATGCAGTGCAGTGACTCCAGAGAGTGCACTGGATCAATAGGGGATGCAGTTCAGTTAGTCCAGAGAGTGCACTGGCACCACTGGGGATGCAGTGCAGTGAGTCCAGAGAGTGCACTGGCACCAATGGGGATGCACTGCAGTGAGTGCAGAGAGTACACTGGCACCATTGGGGATGTACTGCAGTGAGTCCAGAGAGTGCACTGGCACCACTGGGGATGCAGTACAGTGAGTCCACAGAGTGCACTGGCACCACTGGGGATGCAGTGCAGTGAGTCCAGAGAGTGCACTGGCACCACTGGGGATGCACTGCAGTGAGTCCAGAGAGTGCACTGGCACCACTGGGGATGCACTGCAGTGACTCTAGAGAGTGCACTGGCACCACTGGGGAAGCACTGCAGTGACTCCAGAGAGTGCACTGGCACCACTGGGGATGCAGAGCAGTGAGTCCAGAGAGTGCACTGGCACCACTGGGGAAGCACTGCAGTGAGTCCAGAGAGTGCACTGGCACCACTGGGGATGCAGAGCAGTGAGTCCAGAGAGTGCACTGGCACTACTGGGGATTCAGCGCAGTGAGTCCAGAGAGTGCACTGGCACCACTGGGGATGCAGTGCTGTAAGTCCAGAGAGTGCACTGGCACCACTGGGGATGCACTGCAGTGAGTCCAGAGAGTGCACTGGCACCACTGGGGATGCAGTGCGGTGAGTCCAGAGAGTGCACTGGCACCACTGGGGATGCAGTGCAGTGAGTCCAGAGAGTGCACTGGCACCACTCTGGATGCAGTGCGGTGAGTCCAGAGAGTGCACTGGCACCACTAGGGATGTAGTACAGTGAGTCCACAGAGTGCACTGGCACCACTGGGGATGCACTGCAGTAACTCCAGAGAGTGCACTGGCACCACTGGGGATGAAGTGCAGTGACTCCAGAGAGTGCACTGGATCAATAGGGGATGCAGTTCAGTTAGTCCAGAGAGTGCACTGGCACCACTGGGGATGCAGTGCAGTGAGTCCAGAGAGTGCACTGGCACCACTGGGGATGCAGTACAGTGAGTCCACAGAGTGCACTGGCACCACTGGGGATGCACTGCAGAGACTCCAGAGAGTGCGCTGGCACCACTGGGGATGCACTGCAGTGACTCTAGAGAGTGCACTGGTACCACTGGGGAAGCACTGCAGTGACTCCAGAGAGTGCACTGGCACCACTGGGGATGCAGAGCAGTGAGTCCAGAGAGTGCACTGGCACCACTGGGGAAGCACTGCAGTGACTCCAGAGAGTGCACTGGCACCACTGGGGATGCAGAGCAGTGAGTCCAGAGAGTGCACTGGCACTACTGGGGATTCAGCGCAGTGAGTCCAGAGATTGCACTGGCACCACTGGGGATGCAGCGCAATGACTACAGAGAGTGCACTGGCACCACTGGGGATGCACTGCAGTGAGTCCAGAGAGTGCACTGGCACCACTGGGGATGCAGTGCGGTGAGTCCAGAGAGTGCACTGGCACCACTGGGGATGCAGTGCAGTGAGTCCAGAGAGTGCACTGGCACCACTCTGGATGCAGTGCGGTGAGTCCAGAGAGTGCACTGGCACCACTGGGGATGCAGTGCAGTGACTCCAGAGAGTGCACTGGATCAATAGGGGATGCAGTTCAGTTAGTCCAGAGAGTGCACTGGCACCACTGGGGATGCAGTGCAGTGAGTCCAGAGAGTGCACTGGCACCACAGGGGATGCACTGCAGTGAGTGCAGAGAGTACACTGGCACCATTGGGGATGTACTGCAGTGAGTCCAGAGAGTGCACTGGCACCACTGGGGATGCAGTACAGTGACTCCAGAGAGTGCACTGGCACCACTGGGGATGCACTGCAGAGACTCCAGAGAGTGCACTGGCACCACTGGGGATGCACTGCAGTGAGTCCAGAGAGTGCACTGGCACCACTGGGGATGCACTGCAGTGAGTCCAGAGTGCACTGTCAGCACTGGGGATGCAGTGCGGTGAGTCCAGAGAGTGCACTGTCAGCACTGGGGATGCAGTGCAGTGAGTCCAGATAGTGCACTGGCACCACTAGGGATGTAGTGCAGTGAGTCCACAGAGTGCACTGGCACCACTGGGGATGCACTGCAGTGAGTCCAGAGAGTGCACTGGCACCACTGGGGATGCACTGCAGTGAGTCCATAGAGTGCACTGGCCCCACTGGGGATGCACTGCAGTGAGTCCAGAGAGTGCACTGGCACCACTGGGGATGCAGTGCAGTGAGTCCAGAGATTGCACTGGCACCACTGGGGATGCAGCGCAATGACTACAGAGAGTGCACTGGCACCACTGGGGATGCAGTGCTGTGAGTCCAGAGAGTGCACTGGCACCACAGGGGATGCACTGCAGTGAGTGCAGAGAGTACACTGGCACCATTGGGGATGTACTGCAGTGAGTCCAGAGAGTGCACTGGCACCACTGGGGATGCAGTACAGTGAGTCCACAGCGTGCACTGGCACCACTGGGGATGCACTGCAGAGACTCCAGAGAGTGCGCTGGCACCACTGCGGATGCACTGCAGTGACTCTAGAGAGTGCACTGGCACCACTGGGGAAGCACTGCAGTGACTCCAGAGAGTGCACTGGCACCATTGGGGATGCAGAGCAGTGAGTCCAGAGAGTGCACTGGCACCACTGGGGAAGCACTGCAGTGACTCCAGAGAGTGCACTGGCACCACTGGGGATGCAGAGCAGTGAGTCCAGAGAGTGCACTGGCACTACTGGGGATTCAGCGCAGTGAGTCCAGAGAGTGCACTGGCACCACTGAGGATGCAGTGCTGTAAGTCCAGAGAGTGCACTGGCACCACTGGGGATGCACTGCAGTGAGTCCAGAGAGTGCACTGGCACCACTGGGGATGCAGTGCGGTGAGTCCAGAGAGTGCACTGGCACCCTGGGGATGCAGTACAGTGAGTCCACAGAGTGCACTGGCACCACTGGGGATGCACTGCAGTGCCTCCAGAGAGTGCACTGGCACCACTGGGGATGCAGTGCAGTGAGTCCAGAGAGTGCACTGGCACCACTGGGGATGCACTGCAGTAACTCCAGAGAGTGCACTGGCACCACTGGGGATGCAGTGCAGTGACTCCAGAGAGTGCACTGGATCAATAGGGGATGCAGTTCAGTTAGTCCAGAGAGTGCACTGGCACCACTGGGGATGCAGTGCAGTGAGTCCAGAGAGTGCACTGGCACCACAGGGGATGCACTGCAGTGAGTGCAGAGAGTACACTGGCACCATTGGGGATGTACTGCAGTGAGTCCAGAGAGTGCACTGGCACCACTGGGGATGCAGTACAGTGAGTCCAGAGAGTGCACTGGCACCACTGGGGATGCAGTGCAGTGAGTCCAGAGAGTGCACTGGCACCACTGGGGATGCACTGCAGTGAGTCCAGAGAGTGCGCTGGCACCACTGGGGATGCACTGCAGTGACTCTAGAGAGTGCACTGGCACCACTGGGGAAGCACTGCAGTGACTCCAGAGAGTGCACTGGCACCACTGGGGATGCAGAGCAGTGAGTCCAGAGAGTGCACTGGCACCACTGGGGAAGCACTGCAGTGACTCCAGAGAGTGCACTGGCACCACTGGGGATGCAGAGCAGTGAGTCCAGAGAGAGCACTGCACTACTGGGGATTCAGCGCAGTGAGTCCAGAGAGTGCACTGGCACCACTGGGGATGCAGTGCTGTAAGTCCAGAGAGTGCACTGGCACCACTGGGGATGCACTGCAGTGAGTCCAGAGAGTGCACTGGCACCACTGGGGATGCAGTGCGGTGAGTCCAGAGAGTGCACTGGCACCACTGGGGATGCAGTGCAGTGACTCCAGAGAGTGCACTGGCAGCACTCTGGATGCAGTACAGTGAGTCCACAGAGTGCACTGGCACCACTGGGGATGCACTGCAGTAACTCCAGAGAGTGCACTGGCACCACTGGGGATGAAGTGCAGTGACTCCAGAGAGTGCACTGGATCAATAGGGGATGCAGTTCAGTTAGTCCAGAGAGTGCACTGGCACCACTGGGGATGCAGTGCAGTGAGTCCAGAGAGTGCACTGGCACCACAGGGGATGCACTGCAGTGAGTGCAGAGAGTACACTGGCACCATTGGGGATGTACTGCAGTGAGTCCAGAGAGTGCACTGGCACCACTGGGGATGCAGTACAGTGAGTCCACAGAGTGCACTGGCACCACTGGTGATGCACTGCAGAGACTCCAGAGAGTGCACTGGCACCACTGGGGATGCAGTGCAGTGAGTCCAGAGAGTGCACTGGCACCACTGGGGATGCACTGCAGTGAGTCCAGAGAGTGCACTGTCAGCACTGGGGATGCAGTGCAGAGACTCCAGAGAGTGCACTGGCACCACTGGGGATGTAGTGCAGTGAGTCCACAGAGTGCACTGGCACCACTGGGGATGCAGTGCAGTGAGTCCAGAGAGTGCACTGGCACCACTGGGGATGCACTGCAGTGAGTGCAGAGAGTACACTGGCACCATTGGGGATGTACTGCAGTGAGTCCAGAGAGTGCACTGGCACCACTGGGGATGCAGTGCAGTGAGTCCAGAGAGTGCACTGGCACCACTGGGGATGCAGTACAGTGAGTCCATAGAGTGCACTGGCACCACTGGGGATGCACTGCAGAGACTCCAGAGAGTGCACTGGCACCACTGGAGATGCACTGCAGTGACTGTAGAGAGTGCACCGGCACCACTGGGGATGCAGTGCAGTGAGTCCAGAGAGTGCACTGGCACCACTGGGGAAGCACTGCAGTGACTCCAGAGAGTGCACTGGTACCAGTGGGGATGCAGTGCAGTGAGTCCAGAGAGAGCCCTGGCACCACTGGGGATGCAGCGCAATGACTACAGAGAGTGCACTGGCACCACTGGGGATGCAGTGCAGTGAGTCCAGAGAGTGCACTGGCACCACTAGGGATGCAGCGCAGTGAGTCCAGAGAGTGCACTGGCACCACTCTGGATGCAGTGCGGTGAGTCCAGAGAGTGCACTGGCACCACTGGGGATGCAGTACAGTGAGTCCACAGAGTGCACTGGGACCACTGGGGATGCACTGCAGTGAGTCCAGAGAGTGCACTGGCACCACTGGTGATGCAGTGAAGTGAGTCCAGAGAGTGCACTGGATCAATTAGGGATGCAGTTCACTTAGTCCAGAGAGTGCACTGGCACCACTGGGGATGCAGTGCAGTGAGTCCAGAGAGTGCACTGGCACCACTGGGGATGCAGTACAGTGACTCCAGTGAGTGCACTGGCACCACTGGGGATGCACTGCAGTGAGTGCAGAGAGTACACTGGCACCATTGGGGATGTACTGCAGTGAGTCCAGAGAGTGCAATGGCACCACTGGGGATGCAGTACAGTGAGTCCACAGAGTGCACTGGCACCACTGGTGATGCACTGCAGAGACTCCAGAGAGTGCACTGGCACCACTGGGGATGCAGTGCAGTGAGTCCAGAGAGTGCACTGGCACCACTGGGGATGCACTGCAGTGAGTCCAGAGAGTGCACTGTCAGCACTGGGGATGCAGTGCAGTGAGTCCAGAGAGTGCACTGTCAGCACTGGGGATGCACTGCAGAGACTCCAGAGAGTGCACTGGCACCACTGGGGATGTAGTGCAGTGAGTCCACAGAGTGCACTGGCACCACTGGGGATGCAGTGCAGTGAGTCCAGAGAGTGCACTGGCACCACTGGGGATGCAGTGCGGTGAGTCCATAGAGTGCACTGGCCCCACTGGGGATGCACTGCATTGAGTCTAGAGAGTGCACTGGCCCCACTGGGGATGCAGTGCAGTGAGTCCAGAGATTGCACTGGCACCACTGGGGATGCAGCGCAATTACTACAGAGAGTGCACTGGCACCACTGGGGATGCACTGCAGTGAGTCCAGAGAGTGCACTGGCACCACTGGGGATGCACTGCAGTGAGTGCAGAGAGTACACTGGCACCATTGGGGATGTACTGCAGTGAGTCCAGAGAGTGCACTGGCACCACTGGGGATGCAGTGCAGTGAGTCCAGAGAGTGCACTGGCACCACTGGGGATGCAGTACAGTGAGTCCATAGAGTGCACTGGCACCACTGGGGATGCACTGCAGAGACTCCAGAGAGTGCACTGGCACCACTGGAGATGCACTGCAGTGACTGTAGAGAGTGCACCGGCACCACTGGGGATGCAGTGCAGTGAGTCCAGAGAGTGCACTGGAACCACTGGGGAAGCACTGCAGTGACTCCAGAGAGTGCACTGGTACCAGTGGGGATGCAGTGCAGTGAGTCCAGAGAGAGCCCTGGCACCACTGGGGATGCAGCGCAATGACTACAGAGAGTGCACTGGCACCACTGGGGATGCAGTGCAGTGAGTCCAGAGAGTGCACTGGCACCACTAGGGATGCAGCGCAGTGAGTCCAGAGAGTGCACTGGCACCACTCTGGATGCAGTGCGGTGAGTCCAGAGAGTGCACTGGCACCACTGGGGATGCAGTACAGTGAGTCCACAGAGTGCACTGGGACCACTGGGGATGCACTGCAGTGAGTCCAGAGAGTGCACTGGCACCACTGGTGATGCAGTGAAGTGAGTCCAGAGAGTGCACTGGATCAATTAGGGATGCAGTTCACTTAGTCCAGAGAGTGCACTGGCACCACTGGGGATGCAGTGCAGTGAGTCCAGAGAGTGCACTGGCACCACTGGGGATGCAGTACAGTGACTCCAGTGAGTGCACTGGCACCACTGGGGATGCACTGCAGTGAGTGCAGAGAGTACACTGGCACCATTGGGGATGTACTGCAGTGAGTCCAGAGAGTGCAATGGCACCACTGGGGATGCAGTGCTGTGAGTCCAGAGAGTGCACTGGCACCACTGGGGATGCACTGAATTGACTCTAGAGAGTGCACTGGCACCACTGGGGTGCAGTGCATTGAGTCCAGAGAGTGCACTGGCACCACTGGGGATGCAGTGCGGTGAGTCCAGAGAGTGCACTGGCACCACTGGGGATGCAGTGCAGTGAGTCCAGAGAGTGCACTGGCACCACTCTGGATGCAGTGCGGTGAGTCCAGAGAGTGCACTGGCAGCACTGTGGATGCAGTACAGTGAGTCCACAGAGTGCACTGGCACCACTGGGGATGCACTGCAGTAACTCCAGAGAGTGCGCTGGCACCACTGGGGATGAAGTGCAGTGACTCCAGAGAGTGCACTGGATCAATAGGGGATGCAGTTCAGTGAGTGCAGAGAGTACACTGGCACCATTGGGGGTGTACTGCAGTGAGTCCAGAGAGTGCACTGGCACCACTGGGGATGCAGTGCAGTGAGTCCAGAGAGTGCACTGGCACCACTGGGGATGCAGTACAGTGAGTCCACAGAGTGCACTGGCACCACTGGGGATGCACTGCAGAGACTCCAGAGAGTGCGCTGGCACCACTGGGGATGCACTGCAGTGACTCTAGAGAGTGCACTGGCACCACTGGGGAAGCACTGCAGTGACTCCAGAGAGTGCACTGGCACCACTGGGGATGCAGAGCAGTGAGTCCAGAGAGTGCACTGGCACCACTGGGGAAGCACTGCAGTGACTCCAGAGAGTGCACTGGCACCACTGGGGATGCAGAGCAGTGAGTCCAGAGAGTGCACTGGCACTACTGGGGATTCAGCGCAGTGAGTCCAGAGAGTGCACTGGCACCACTGGGGATGCAGTGCTGTAAGTCCAGAGAGTGCACTGGCACCACTGGGGATGCACTGCAGTGAGTCCATAGAGTTCACTGGCACCACTGGGGATGCACTGAAATGACTCCTGAGAGTGCACTGGCCCCACTGGGGATGCAGTGCAGTGAGTCCAGAGAGTGCACTGGTACTACTGGGGATGCAGCGCAATGACTACAGAGAGTGCACTGGCACCACTGGGGATGAAGTGCTGTGAGTCCAGAGAGTGCACTGGCACCACTGGGGATGCAGTGCAGTGAGTCCAGAGAGTGCACTGGCACCACTGGGGATGCACTGCAGTGAGTCCAGAGAGTGCACTGGCACCACTCTGGATGCAGTGCAGTGAGTCCAGAGAGTGCACTGGATCAATTGGGGATGCAGTTCAGTTAGTCCAGAGAGTGCACTGGCACCACTGGGGATGCACTGCAGTGAGTCCAGAGAGTGCACTGGCACCACTGGGGATGCAGTACAGTGACTCCAGAGAGTGAACTGGCACCACTGGGGATGCACTGCAGTGAGTCCAGAGAGTGCACTGGCACCACTGGGGATGCACTGCAGTGAGTGCAGAGAGTACACTGGCACCATTGGGGATGTACTGCAGTGAGTCCAGAGAGTGCACTGGCACCACTGGGGATGCAGTGCAGTGAGTCCAGAGAGTGCACTGGCACCACTGGGGATGCAGTACAGTGAGTCCACAGAGTGCACTGGCACCACTGGGGATGCACTGCAGAGACTCCAGAGAGTGCGCTGGCACCACTGGGGATGCACTGCAGTGACTCTAGAGAGTGCACTGGCACCACTGGGGAAGCACTGCATTGACTCCAGAGAGTGCACTGGCACCACTGGGGATGCAGAGCAGTGAGTCCAGAGAGTGCACTGGCACCACTGGGGAAGCACTGCAGTGACTCCAGAGAGTGCACTGGCACCACTGGGGATGCAGAGCAGTGAGTCCAGAGAGTGCACTGGCACTACTGGGGATTCAGCGCAGTGAGTCCAGAGAGTGCACTGGCACCACTGGGGATGCAGTGCTGTAAGTCCAGAGAGTGCACTGGCACCACTGGGGATGCACTGCAGTGAGTCCAGAGAGTGCACTGGCACCACTGGGGATGCAGTGCGGTGAGTCCAGAGAGTGCACTGGCACCACTGGGGATGCAGTGCAGTGAGTCCAGAGAGTGCAATGGCACCACTCTGGATGCAGTGCGGTGAGTCCAGAGAGTGCACTGGCACCACTGGGGATGCAGTGCAGTGACTCCAGAGAGTGCACTGGATCAATAGGGGATGCAGTTCAGTTAGTCCAGAGAGTGCACTGGCACCACTGGGGATGCAGTGCAGTGAGTCCAGAGAGTGCACTGGCACCACAGGGGATGCACTGCAGTGAGTGCAGAGAGTACACTGGCACCATTGGGGATGTACTGCAGTGAGTCCAGAGAGTGCACTGGCACCACTGGGGATGCAGTACAGTGAGTCCACAGAGTGCACTGGCACCACTGGGGATGCACTGCAGAGACTCCAGAGAGTGCACTGGCACCACAGGGGATGGAGTGCAGTGAGTCCAGAGAGTGCACTGGCACCACTGGGGATGCACTGCAGTGAGTCCAGAGAGTGCACTGTCAGCACTGGGGATGCAGTGCGGTGAGTCCAGAGAGTGCACTGTCAGCACTGGGGATGCAGTACAGTGAGTCCAGATAGTGCACTGGCACCACTAGGGATGTAGTGCAGTGAGTCCACAGAGTGCACTGGCACCACTGGGGATGCACTGCAGTGAGTCCAGAGAGTGCACTGGCACCACTGGGGATGCACTGCAGTGAGTCCATAGAGTGCACTGGCCCCACTGGGGATGCACTGCAGTGAGTCCAGAGAGTGCACTGGCCCCACTGGGGATGCAGTGCAGTGAGTCCAGAGATTGCACTGGCACCACTGGGGATGCAGCGCAATGACTACAGAGAGTGCACTGGCACCACTGGGGATGCAGTGCTGTGAGTCCAGAGAGTGCACTGGCACCACAGGGGATGCACTGCAGTGAGTGCAGAGAGTACACTGGCACCATTGGGGATGTACTGCAGTGAGTCCAGAGAGTGCACTGGCACCACTGGGGATGCAGTACAGTGAGTCCACAGAGTGCACTGGCACCACTGGGGATGCACTGCAGAGACTCCAGAGAGTGCGCTGGCACCACTGCGGATGCACTGCAGTGACTCTAGAGAGTGCACTGGCACCACTGGGGAAGCACTGCAGTGACTCCAGAGAGTGCACTGGTACCACTGGGGATGCAGTGTAGTGAGTCCAGAGAGTGCACTGGCACCACTGGGGAAGCACTGCAGTGACTCCAGAGAGTGCACTGGCACCACTGGGGATGCAGAGCAGTGAGTCCAGAGAGTGCACTGGCACTACTGGGGATTCAGCGCAGTGAGTCCAGAGAGTGCACTGGCACCACTGGGGATGCAGTGCCGTAAGTCCAGAGAGTGCACTGGCACCACTGGGGATGCACTGCAGTGAGTCCAGAGAGTGCACTGGCACCACTGGGGATGCAGTGCGGTGAGTCCAGAGAGTGCACTGGCACCCTGGGGATGCAGTACAGTGAGTCCACAGAGTGCACTGGCACCACTGGTGATGCACTGCAGTGCCTCCAGAGAGTGCACTGGCACCACTGGGGATGCAGTGCAGTGAGTCCAGAGAGTGCACTGGCACCACTGGGGATGCACTGCAGTAACTCCAGAGAGTGCACTGGCACCACTGGGGATGCAGTGCAGTGACTCCAGAGAGTGCACTGGATCAATAGGGGATGCAGTTCAGTTAGTCCAGAGAGTGCACTGGCACCACTGGGGATGCAGTGCACTGAGTCCAGAGAGTGCACTGGCACCAATGGGGATGCACTGCAGTGAGTGCAGAGAGTACACTGGCACCATTGGGGATGTACTGCAGTGAGTCCAGAGAGTGCACTGGCACCACTGGGGATGCAGTACAGTGAGTCCACAGAGTGCACTGGCACCACTGGGGATGCAGTACAGTGAGTCCAGAGAGTGCACTGGCACCACTGGGGATGCACTGCAGTGAGTCCAGAGAGTGCACTGGCACCACTGGGGATGCACTGCAGTGACTCTAGAGAGTGCACTGGCACCACTGGGGAAGCACTGCAGTGACTCCAGAGAGTGCACTGGCACCACTGGGGATGCAGAGCAGTGAGTCCAGAGAGTGCACTGGCACCACTGGGGAAGCACTGCAGTGAGTCCAGAGAGTGCACTGGCACCACTGGGGATGCAGAGCAGTGAGTCCAGAGAGTGCACTGGCACTACTGGGGATTCAGCGCAGTGAGTCCAGAGAGTGCACTGGCACCACTGGGGATGCAGTGATGTAAGTCCAGAGAGTGCACTGGCACCACTGGGGATGCACTGCAGTGAGTCCAGAGAGTGCACTGGCACCACTGGGGATGCAGTGCGGTGAGTCCAGAGAGTGCACTGGCACCACTGGGGATGCAGTGCAGTGAGTCCAGAGAGTGCACTGGCACCACTCTGGATGCAGTGCGGTGAGTCCAGAGAGTGCACTGGCACCACTGGGGATGCAGTGCAGTGACTCCAGAGAGTGCACTGGATCAATAGGGGACGCAGTTCAGTTAGTCCAGAGAGTGCACTGGCACCACTGGGGATGCAGTGCAGTGAGTCCAGAGAGTGCACTGGCACCACAGGGGATGCACTGCAGTGAGTGCAGAGAGTACACTGGCACCATTGGGGATGTACTGCAGTGAGTCCAGAGAGTGCACTGGCACCACTGGGGATGCAGTACAGTGAGTCCACAGAGTGCACTGGCACCACTGGGGATGCACTGCAGAGACTCCAGAGAGTGCACTGGCACCACTGGGGATGCAGTGCAGTGAGTCCAGAGAGTGCACTGGCACCACTGGGGATGCACTGCAGTGAGTCCAGAGTGCACTGTCAGCACTGGGGATGCAGTGCGGTGAGTCCAGAGAGTGCACTGTCAGCACTGGGGATGCAGTGCAGTGAGTCCAGATAGTGCACTGGCACCACTAGGGATGTAGTGCAGTGAGTCCACAGAGTGCACTGGCACCACTGGGGATGCACTGCAGTGAGTCCAGAGAGTGCACTGGCACCACTGGGGATGCACTGCAGTGAGTCCATAGAGTGCACTGGCCCCACTGGGGATGCACTGCAGTGAGTCCAGAGAGTGCACTGGCACCACTGGGGATGCAGTGCAGTGAGTCCAGAGATTGCACTGGCACCACTGGGGATGCAGCGCAATGACTACAGAGAGTGCACTGGCACCACTGGGGATGCACTGCAGTGAGTCCAGAGAGTGCACTGGCACCACTGGAGATGCACTGCAGTGACTGTAGAGAGTGCACCGGCACCACTAGGGATGCAGTGCAGTGAGTCCAGAGAGTGCACTGGCACCACTGGGGAAGCACTGCAGTGACTCCAGAGAGAGCACTGGCACCAGTGGGGATGCAGTGCAGTGAGTCCAGAGAGAGCCCTGGCACCACTGGGGATGCAGCGCAATGACTACAGAGAGTGCACTGGCACCACTGGGGATGCAGTGCAGTGAGTCCAGAGAGTGCACTGGCACCACTAGGGATGCAGCGCAGTGAGTCCAGAGACTGCACTGGCACCACTCTGGATGCAGTGCAGTGAGTCCAGAGAGTGCACTGGCACCACTGGGGATGCAGTACAGTGAGTCCACAGAGTGCACTGGGACCACTACGGATGCACTGCAGTGACTCCAGAGAGTGCACTGGCACCACTGGTGATGCAGTGAAGTGAGTCCAGAGAGTGCACTGGATCAATTAGGGATGCAGTTCACTTAGTCCAGAGAGTGCACTGGCACCACTGGGGATGCAGTGCAGTGAGTCCAGAGAGTGCACTGGCACCACTGGGGATGCAGTACAGTGACTCCAGAGAGTGCACTGGCACCACTGGGGATGCAGTGCAGTGAGTCCAGAGAGTGCACTGGCACCACTGGGGATGCACTGCAGTGAGTCCAGAGAGTGCACTGGCACCACTGGGGATGCAGTGCAGTGAGTCCAGAGAGTGCACTGGCATCACTGGGGATGCACTGCAGTGAGTCCAGAGAGTGCACTGGCACCACTGGGGATGCAGTGCAGTGAGTCCAGAGAGTGCACTGGCACCACTGGGAATGCAGTGCAGTGAGTCCAGAGAGTGCACTTGCACCACTCTGGATGCAGTGCGGTGAGTCCAGAGAGTGCACTGGCACCACTGGGGATGCACTGCTGTGAGTCCAGAGAGTGCTCTGGCACCACTGTGGATGCAGTGCTGTGAGTCCAGAGAGTGCACTGGGACCACTGGGGATGCACTGCAGAGACTCCAGAGAGTGCACTGGCACCACTGGGGATGCACTGCAGTGAGTCCAGAGAGTGTACTGGCACCACTGGGGATGGACTGCAGTGAGTCCAGAGAGTGCACTGGCACCACTGGGGATGCACTGCAGTGAGTGCAGAGAGTACACTGGCACCATTGGGGATGTACTGCAGTGAGTCCAGAGAGTGCAATGGCACCACTGGGGATGCAGTGCTGTGAGTCCAGAGAGTGCACTGGCACCACTGGGGATGCAGTACAGTGAGTCCACAGAGTGCACTGGCACCACTGGGGATGCACTGCAGAGACTCCAGAGAGTGCACTGGCACCACTGGGGATGCAGTGCAGTGAGTCCAGAGAGTGCACTGGCACCACTGGGGATGCACTGCTGTGAGTCCAGAGAGTGCACTGGCACCACTGGGGATGCAGTGCTGTGAGTCCAGAGAGTGCACTGGCACCACTGGGGATGCACTGCAGTGAGTCCAGAGAGTGCACTGGCACCACTGGGGATGCAATGCAGTGAGTCCAGAGAGTGCACTGGCACCACTGGGGATGCAGTGCTGTGAGTCCAGAGAGTGCACTGGCACCACTGGGGATGCAGTGCAGTGAGTCCAGAGAGTGCACTGGCACCACTGGGGATGCAGTGCAGTGACTCCAGAGAGTGCACTGGCACCACGGGGGATGCACTGCAGTGAGTCCAGAGAGTGCACTGGCACCACTGGGGATGCACTGCAGTGAGTCCAGAGAGTGCACTGGCACCACTCTGGATGCAGTGCGGTGAGTCCAGAGAGTGCACTGGCACCACTGGGGATGCACTGCAGTGAGTCCAGAGAGTGCACTGGCACCACTGGGGATGCACTGCTGTGACTCCAGAGAGTGCACTGGCACCACTGGTGATGCAGTGCAGTGAGTCCAGAGAGTGCACTGGCACCACTGGGGATGCACTGCAGTGACTCTAGAGAGTGCACTGGCACCACTCTGGATGCAGTGCGGTGAGTCCAGAGAGTGCACTGGCACCACTGTGGATGCAGTACAGTGAGTCCACAGAGTGCACTGGCACCACTGGGGATGCAGTGCAGTGAGTCCAGAGAGTGCACTGGCACCACTGGGGATGCAGTGCAGTGAGTCCAGAGAGTGCACTGGATCAATTGGGGATGCAGTTCAGTTAGTCCAGAGAGTGAACTGGCACCACTGGGGATGCACTGCAGTGAGTCCAGAGAGTGCACTGGCACCACTGGGGATGCAGTACAGTGACTCCAGAGAGTGAACTGGCACCACTGGGGATGCACTGCAGTGAGTCCAGAGAGTGCACTGGCACCACTGGGGATGCACTGCAGTGAGTGCAGAGAGTGCACTGGCACCACTGGGGATGCAGTGTAGTGAGTGCAGAGAGTGCACTGGCACCTTGGGGATGCAGTGCAGTGAGTCCAGAGAGTGCATTGGCACCACTGGGGATGCACTGCAGTGAGTCCAGAGAGTGCACTGGCACCACTGGGGATGCACTGCAGTGAGTCCATAGAGTGCACTGGCACCACTGGGGATGCACTGAAATGACTCCAGAGAGTGCACTGGCCCCACTGGGGATGCAGTGCAGTGAGTCCATAGAGTGCACTGGTACCACTGGGGATGCAGCGCAATGACTACAGAGAGTGCACTGGCACCACTGGGGATGCAGTGCTGTGAGTCCAGAGAGTGCACTGGCACCACTGGGGATGCAGTACAGTGACTCCAGAGAGTGAACTGGCACCACTGGGGATGCACTGCAGTGAGTCCAGAGAGTGCACTGGCACCACTGGGGATGCACTGCAGTGAGTGCAGAGAGTACACTGGCACCACTGGGGATGTACTGCAGTGAGTCCAGAGAGTGCACTGGCACCACTGGGGATGCACTGCAGTGAGTCCAGAGAGTGCACTGGCACCACTGGGGATGCAGTACAGTGAGTCCATAGAGTGCACTGGCACCACTGGGGATGCACTGCAGAGACTCCAGAGAGTGCACTGGCACCACTGGAGATGCACTGCAGTGACTGTAGAGAGTGCACCGGCACCACTGGGGATGCAGTGCAGTGAGTCCAGAGAGTGCACTGGCACCACTGGGGAAGCACTGCAGTGACTCCAGAGAGTGCACTGGCACCAGTGGGGATGCAGTGCAGTGAGTCCAGAGAGAGCCCTGGCACCACTGGGGATGCAGCGCAATGACTACAGGGAGTGCACTTGCACCACTGGGGATGCAGTGCAGTGAGTCCAGAGAGTGCACTGGCACCACTGGGGATGCAGCGCAGTGAGTCCAGAGAGTGCACTGGCACCACTCTGGATGCAGTGCGGTGAGTCCAGAGAGTGCACTGGCACCACTGGGGATGCAGTACAGTGAGTCCACAGAGTGCACGGGTACCACTGGGGATGCACTGCAGTGACTCCAGAGAGTGCACTGGCACCACTGGTGATGCAGTGAAGTGAGTCCAGAGAGTGCACTGGATCAATTGGGGATGCAGTTCACTTAGTCCACAGAGTGCACTGGCACCACTGGGGATGCAGTGCAGTGAGTCCAGAGAGTGCACTGGCACCACTGGGGATGCAGTACAGTGACTCCAGTGAGTGCACTGGCACCACTGGGGATGCACTGCAGTGAGTCCAGAGAGTGCACTGGCACCACTGGGGATGCACTGCAGTGAGTCCAGAGAGTGCAATGGCACCACTGGGGATGCAGTGCTGTGAGTCCAGAGAGTGCACTGGCACCACTGGGGATGCACTGCATTGACTCTAGAGAGTGCACTGGCACCACTGGGGATGCAGTGCAGTGAGTCCAGAGAGTGCACTGGCACCACTGGGGATGCACTGCAGTGAGTCCAGAGAGTGCACTGGCACCACTGGGGATGCAGTGCAGTGAGTCCAGAGAGTGCACTGGCATCACTGGGGATGCACTGCAGTGAGTCCAGAGAGTGCACTGGCACCACTGGGGATGCAGTGCAGTGAGTCCAGAGAGTGCACTGGCACCACTGGGAATGCAGTGCAGTGAGTCCAGAGAGTGCACTTGCACCACTGGTGATGCAGTGCGGTGAGTCCAGAGAGTGCACTGGCACCACTGTGGATGCAGTACAGTGAGTCCAGAGAGTGCACTGGGACCACTGGGGATGCACTGCAGTGACTCCAGAGAGTGCACTGGCACCACTGGGGATGCAGTGCAGTGAGTCCAGTGAGTGTACTGGCACCACTGGGGATGGACTGCAGTGAGTCCAGAGAGTGCACTGGCACCACTGGGGATGCACTGCAGTGAGTGCAGAGAGTACACTGGCACCATTGGGGATGTACTGCAGTGAGTCCACAGAGTGCACTGGCACCACTGGGGATGCACTGCAGTGAGTCCAGAGAGTGCACTGGCACCACTGGGGATGCAATGCAGTGAGTCCAGAGAGTGCACTGGCACCACTGGGGATGCAGTGCTGTGAGTCCAGAGAGTGCACTGGCACCACTGGGGATGCAGTGCAGTGAGTCCAGAGAGTGCACTGGCACCACTGGGGATGCAGTGCAGTGACTCCAGAGAGTGCACTGGCACCACGGGGGATGCACTGCAGTGAGTCCAGAGAGTGCACTGGCACCACTGGGGATGCACTGCAGTGAGTCCAGAGAGTGCACTGGCACCACTCTGGATGCAGTGCGGTGAGTCCAGAGAGTGCACTGGCACCACTGGGGATGCACTGCAGTGAGTCCACAGAGTGCACTGGCACCACTGGGGATGCACTGCTGTGACTCCAGAGAGTGCACTGGCACCACTGGGGATGCAGTGCAGTGAGTCCAGAGAGTGCACTGGCACCACTGGGGATGCACTGCAGTGACTCTAGAGAGTGCACTGGCACCACTCTGGATGCAGTGCGGTGAGTCCAGAGAGTGCACTGGCACCACTGTGGATGCAGTACAGTGAGTCCACAGAGTGCACTGGCACCACTGGGGATGCAGTGCAGTGAGTCCAGAGAGTGCACTGGCACCACTGGGGATGCAGTGCAGTGAGTCCAGAGAGTGCACTGGATCACTTGGGGATGCAGTTCAGTTAGTCCAGAGAGTGAACTGGCACCACTGGGGATGCACTGCAGTGAGTCCAGAGAGTGCACTGGCACCACTGGGGATGCAGTACAGTGACTCCAGAGAGTGAACTGGCACCACTGGGGATGCACTGCAGTGAGTCCAGAGAGTGCACTGGCAACACTGGGGATGCACTGCAGTGAGTGCAGAGATTACACTGGCACCATTGGGGATGTACTGCAGTGAGTCCAGAGAGTGCACTGGCACCACTGGGGATGCAGTGGAGTGAGTCCACAGAGTGCACTGGCACCACTGGGGATGCAGTGCAGTAAGTCCAGAGAGTGCACTGTCAGCACTGGGAATGCACTGTTGTGAGTCCAGAGAGTGCACTGGCACCACTGGGGATGCAGTACAGTGACTCCAGAGAGTGAACTGGCACCACTGGGGATGCACTGCAGTGAGTCCAGAGAGTGCACTGGCACCACTGGGGATGCACTGCAGTGAGTGCAGAGAGTACACTGGCACCATTGGGGATGTACTGCAGTGAGTCCAGAGAGTGCACTGGCACCACTGGGGATGCAGTACAGTGAGTCCACAGAGTGCACTGGCACCACTGGGGATGCACTGCAGAGACTCCAGAGAGTGCACTGGCACCACTGGGGATGCAGTGCAGTGAGTCCAGAGAGTGCACTGGCACCACTGGGGAAGCAGTGCAGTGAGTCCAGAGAGTGCACTGGCACCACTGGGGATGCAGTGCAGTGAGTCCAGATAGTGCACTGGCACCACTGGGGATGCAGTGCAGTGAGTCCAGAGAGTGCACTGGCACCACTGGGAATGCACTGCTGTGAGTCCAGAGAGTGCACTGGCACCACTGGGGATGCACTGCAGTGAGTCCAGAGAGTGCACTGGCACCACTGGGGATGCAGTGTAGTGAGTGCAGAGAGTGCACTGGCACCTTGGGGATGCAGTGCAGTGAGTCCAGAGAGTGCATTGGCACCACTGGGGATGCACTGCAGTGAGTCCAGAGAGTGCACTGGCACCACTGGGGATGCACTGCAGTGAGTCCAGAGAGTGCACTGGCACCACTGGGGATGCAGCGCAATGACTACAGAGAGTGCACTGGCACCACTGGGGATGCAGTGCTGTGAGTCCAGAGAGTGCACTGGCACCACTGGGGATGCAGTACAGTGACTCCAGAGAGTGCACTGGCACCACTGGGGATGCAGTGCAGTGAGTCCAGATAGTGCACTGGCACCACTGGGGATGCAGTGCAGTGAGTCCAGAGAGTGCACTGGCACCACTGGGAATGCACTGCTGTGAGTCCAGAGAGTGCACTGGCACCACTGGGGATGCACTGCAGAGACTCCAGAGAGTGCACTGGCACCACTGGGGATGCAGTGCAGTGAGTCCAGAGAGTGCACTGGCACCACTGGGGATGCACTGCTGTGAGTCCAGAGAGTGCACTGGCACCACTGGGGATGCAGTGCTGTGAGTCCAGAGAGTGCACTGGCACCACTGGGGATGCACTGCAGTGAGTCCAGAGAGTGCACTGGCACCACTGGGGATGCAATGCAGTGAGTCCAGAGAGTGCACTGGCACCACTGGGGATGCAGTGCTGTGAGTCCAGAGAGTGCACTGGCACCACTGGGGATGCAGTGCAGTGAGTCCAGAGAGTGCACTGGCACCACTGGGGATGCAGTGCAGTGACTCCAGAGAGTGCACTGGCACCACGGGGGATGCACTGCAGTGAGTCCAGAGAGTGCACTGGCACCACTGGGGATGCACTGCAGTGAGTCCAGAGAGTGCACTGGCACCACTCTGGATGCAGTGCGGTGAGTCCAGAGAGTGCACTGGCACCACTGGGGATGCAGTGCAGTGAGTCCAGAGAGTGCACTGGCACCACTGGGGATGCACTGCTGTGACTCCAGAGAGTGCACTGGCACCACTGGTGATGCAGTGCAGTGAGTCCAGAGAGTGCACTGGCACCACTGGGGATGCACTGCAGTGACTCTAGAGAGTGCACTGGCACCACTCTGGATGCAGTGCGGTGAGTCCAGAGAGTGCACTGGCACCACTGTGGATGCAGTACAGTGAGTCCACAGAGTGCACTGGCACCACTGGGGATGCAGTGCAGTGAGTCCAGAGAGTGCACTGGCACCACTGGGGATGCAGTGCAGTGAGTCCAGAGAGTGCACTGGATCAATTGGGGATGCAGTTCAGTTAGTCCAGAGAGTGAACTGGCACCACTGGGGATACACTGCAGTGAGTCCAGAGAGTGCACTGGCACCACTGGGGATGCAGTACAGTGACTCCAGAGAGTGAACTGGCACCACTGGGGATGCACTGCAGTGAGTCCAGAGAGTGCACTGGCACCACTGGGGATGCACTGCAGTGAGTGCAGAGAGTACACTGGCACCATTGGGGATGTACTGCAGTGAGTCCAGAGAGTGCACTGGCACCACTGGGGATGCAGTACAGTGAGTCCACAGAGTGCACTGGAACCACTGGGGATGCACTGCAGAGACTCCAGAGAGTGCACTGGCACCACTGGGGATGCAGTGCAGTGAGTCCAGAGAGTGCACTGGCACCACTGGGGAAGCAGTGCAGTGAGTCCAGAGAGTGCACTGTCAGCACTGGGGATGCAGTGCAGTGAGTCCAGATAGTGCACTGGCACCACTGGGGATGCAGTGCAGTGAGTCCAGAGAGTGCACTGGCACCACTGGGAATGCACTGCTGTGAGTCCAGAGAGTGCACTGGCACCACTGGGGATGCACTGCAGTGAGTCCAGAGAGTGCACTGGCACCACTGGGGATGCAGTGTAGTGAGTGCAGAGAGTGCACTGGCACCTTGGGGATGCAGTGCAGTGAGTCCAGAGAGTGCATTGGCACCACTGGGGATGCACTGCAGTGAGTCCAGAGAGTGCACTGGCACCACTGGGGATGCACTGCAGTGAGTCCATAGAGTGCACTGGCACCACTGGGGATGCACTGAAATGACTCCAGAGAGTGCACTGGCCCCACTGGGGATGCAGTGCAGTGAGTCCATAGAGTGCACTGGTACCACTGGGGATGCAGCGCAATGACTACAGAGAGTGCACTGGCACCACTGGGGATGCAGTGCTGTGAGTCCAGAGAGTGCACTGGCACCACTGGGGATGCAGTACAGTGACTCCAGAGAGTGAACTGGCACCACTGGGGATGCACTGCAGTGAGTCCAGAGAGTGCACTGGCACCACTGGGGATGCACTGCAGTGAGTGCAGAGAGTACACTGGCACCACTGGGGATGTACTGCAGTGAGTCCAGAGAGTGCACTGGCACCACTGGGGATGCACTGCAGTGAGTCCAGAGAGTGCACTGGCACCACTGGGGATGCAGTACAGTGAGTCCATAGAGTGCACTGGCACCACTGGGGATGCACTGCAGAGACTCCAGAGAGTGCACTGGCACCACTGGAGATGCACTGCAGTGACTGTAGAGAGTGCACCGGCACCACTGGGGATGCAGTGCAGTGAGTCCAGAGAGTGCACTGGCACCACTGGGGAAGCACTGCAGTGACTCCAGAGAGTGCACTGGCACCAGTGGGGATGCAGTGCAGTGAGTCCAGAGAGAGCCCTGGCACCACTGGGGATGCAGCGCAATGACTACAGGGAGTGCACTGGCACCACTGGGGATGCAGTGCAGTGAGTCCAGAGAGTGCACTGGCACCACTGGGGATGCAGCGCAGTGAGTCCAGAGAGTGCACTGGCACCACTCTGGATGCAGTGCGGTGAGTCCAGAGAGTGCACTGGCACCACTGGGGATGCAGTACAGTGAGTCCACAGAGTGCACGGGTACCACTGGGGATGCACTGCAGTGACTCCAGAGAGTGCACTGGCACCACTGGTGATGCAGTGAAGTGAGTCCAGAGAGTGCACTGGATCAATTGGGGATGCAGTTCACTTAGTCCAGAGAGTGCACTGGCACCACTGGGGATGCAGTGCAGTGAGTCCAGAGAGTGCACTGGCACCACTGGGGATGCAGTACAGTGACTCCAGTGAGTGCACTGGCACCACTGGGGATGCACTGCAGTGAGTCCAGAGAGTGCACTGGCACCACTGGGGATGCACTGCAGTGAGTGCAAAGAGTACACTGGCACCATTGGGGATGTACTGCAGTGAGTCCAGAGAGTGCAATGGCACCACTGGGGATGCAGTGCTGTGAGTCCAGAGAGTGCACTGGCACCACTGGGGATGCACTGCATTGACTCTAGAGAGTGCACTGGCACCACTGGGGATGCAGTGCAGTGAGTCCAGAGAGTGCACTGGCACCACTGGGGATGCACTGCAGTGAGTCCAGAGAGTGCACTGGCACCACTGGGGATGCAGTGCAGTGAGTCCAGAGAGTGCACTGGCATCACTGGGGATGCACTGCAGTGAGTCCAGAGAGTGCACTGGCACCACTGGGGATGCAGTGCAGTGAGTCCAGAGAGTGCACTGGCACCACTGGGAATGCAGTGCAGTGAGTCCAGAGAGTGCACTTGCACCACTGGTGATGCAGTGCGGTGAGTCCAGAGAGTGCACTGGCACCACTGTGGATGCAGTACAGTGAGTCCAGAGAGTGCACTGGGACCACTGGGGATGCACTGCAGTGACTCCAGAGAGTGCACTGGCACCACTGGGGATGCAGTGCAGTGAGTCCAGTGAGTGTACTGGCACCACTGGGGATGGACTGCAGTGAGTCCAGAGAGTGCACTGGCACCACTGGGGATGCACTGCAGTGAGTGCAGAGAGTACACTGGCACCATTGGGGATGTACTGCAGTGAGTCCACAGAGTGCACTGGCACCACTGGGGATGCACTGCAGTGAGTCCAGAGAGTGCACTGGCACCACTGGGGATGCAATGCAGTGAGTCCAGAGAGTGCACTGGCACCACTGGGGATGCAGTGCTGTGAGTCCAGAGAGTGCACTGGCACCACTGGGGATGCAGTGCAGTGAGTCCAGAGAGTGCACTGGCACCACTGGGGATGCAGTGCAGTGACTCCAGAGAGTGCACTGGCACCACGGGGGATGCACTGCAGTGAGTCCAGAGAGTGCACTGGCACCACTGGGGATGCACTGCAGTGAGTCCAGAGAGTGCACTGGCACCACTCTGGATGCAGTGCGGTGAGTCCAGAGAGTGCACTGGCACCACTGGGGATGCACTGCAGTGAGTCCACAGAGTGCACTGGCACCACTGGGGATGCACTGCTGTGACTCCAGAGAGTGCACTGGCACCACTGGGGATGCAGTGCAGTGAGTCCAGAGAGTGCACTGGCACCACTGGGGATGCACTGCAGTGACTCTAGAGAGTGCACTGGCACCACTCTGGATGCAGTGCGGTGAGTCCAGAGAGTGCACTGGCACCACTGTGGATGCAGTACAGTGAGTCCACAGAGTGCACTGGCACCACTGGGGATGCAGTGCAGTGAGTCCAGAGAGTGCACTGGCACCACTGGGGATGCAGTGCAGTGAGTCCAGAGAGTGCACTGGATCAATTGGGGATGCAGTTCAGTTAGTCCAGAGAGTGAACTGGCACCACTGGGGATGCACTGCAGTGAGTCCAGAGAGTGCACTGGCACCACTGGGGATGCAGTACAGTGACTCCAGAGAGTGAACTGGCACCACTGGGGATGCACTGCAGTGAGTCCAGAGAGTGCACTGGCAACACTGGGGATGCACTGCAGTGAGTGCAGAGAGTACACTGGCACCATTGGGGATGTACTGCAGTGAGTCCAGAGAGTGCACTGGCACCACTGGGGATGCAGTGGAGTGAGTCCACAGAGTGCACTGGCACCACTGGGGATGCAGTGCAGTGAGTCCAGAGAGTGCACTGTCAGCACTGGGAATGCACTGTTGTGAGTCCAGAGAGTGCACTGGCACCACTGGGGATGCAGTACAGTGACTCCAGAGAGTGAACTGGCACCACTGGGGATGCACTGCAGTGAGTCCAGAGAGTGCACTGGCACCACTGGGGATGCACTGCAGTGAGTGCAGAGAGTACACTGGCACCATTGGGGATGTACTGCAGTGAGTCCAGAGAGTGCACTGGCACCACTGGGGATGCAGTACAGTGAGTCCACAGAGTGCACTGGCACCACTGGGGATGCACTGCAGAGACTCCAGAGAGTGCACTGGCACCACTGGGGATGCAGTGCAGTGAGTCCAGAGAGTGCACTGGCACCACTGGGGAAGCAGTGCAGTGAGTCCAGAGAGTGCACTGGCACCACTGGGGATGCAGTGCAGTGAGTCCAGATAGTGCACTGGCACCACTGGGGATGCAGTGCAGTGAGTCCAGAGAGTGCACTGGCACCACTGGGAATGCACTGCTGTGAGTCCAGAGAGTGCACTGGCACCACTGGGGATGCACTGCAGTGAGTCCAGAGAGTGCACTGGCACCACTGGGGATGCAGTGTAGTGAGTGCAGAGAGTGCACTGGCACCTTGGGGATGCAGTGCAGTGAGTCCAGAGAGTGCATTGGCACCACTGGGGATGCACTGCAGTGAGTCCAGAGAGTGCACTGGCACCACTGGGGATGCACTGCAGTGAGTCCAGAGAGTGCACTGGCACCACTGGGGATGCAGCGCAATGACTACAGAGAGTGCACTGGCACCACTGGGGATGCAGTGCTGTGAGTCCAGAGAGTGCACTGGCACCACTGGGGATGCAGTACAGTGACTCCAGAGAGTGAACTGGCACCACTGGGGAAGCACTGCAGTGACTCCAGAGAGTGCACTGGCACCACTGGGTATGCACTGCAGTGAGTGCAGAGAGTACACTGGCACCACTGGGGATGTACTGCAGTGAGTCCAGAGAGTGCACTGGCACCACTGGGGATGCAGTGCAGTGAGTCCAGAGAGTGCACTGGCACCACTGGGGATGCAGTACAGTGAGTCCATAGAGTGCACTGGCACCACTGGGGATGCACTGCAGAGACTCCAGAGAGTGCACTGGCACCACTGGAGATGCACTGCAGTGACTGTAGAGAGTGCACCGGCACCACTGGGGATGCAGTGCAGTGAGTCCAGAGAGTGCACTGGCACCACTGGGGAAGCACTGCAGTGACTCCAGAGAGTGCACTGGCACCAGTGGGGATGCAGTGCAGTGAGTCCAGAGAGAGCCCTGGCACCACTGGGGATGCAGCGCAATGACTACAGGGAGTGCACTGGCACCACTGGGGATGCAGTGCAGTGAGTCCAGAGAGTGCACTGGCACCACTGGGGATGCAGTGCTGTAAGTCCAGAGAGTGCACTGGCACCACTGGGGATGCACTGCAGTGAGTCCAGAGAGTGCACTGGCACCACTGGGGATGCAGTGCGGTGAGTCCAGAGAGTGCACTGGCACCACTGGGGATGCAGTGCAGTGAGTCCAGAGAGTGCACTGGCCCCACTGGGGATGCACTGCAGTGCCTCCAGAGAGTGCACTGGCACCACTGGGGATGCACTGCAGTGCCTCCAGAGAGTGCACTGGCACCACTGGGGATGCACTGCAGTAACTCCAGAGAGTGCACTGGCCCCACTGGGGATGCAGTGCAGTGACTCCAGAGAGTGCACTGGATCAATAGGGGATGCAGTTCAGTTAGTCCAGAGAGTGCACTGGCACCACTGGGGATGCAGTGCAGTGAGTCCAGAGAGTGCACTGGCACCACAGGGGATGCACTGCAGTGAGTGCAGAGAGTACACTGGCACCATTGGGGATGTACTGCAGTGAGTCCAGAGAGTGCACTGGCACCACTGGGGATGCAGTACAGTGAGTCCACAGAGTGCACTGGCACCACTGGGGATGCAGTGCAGTGAGTCCAGAGAGTGCACTGGCACCACTGGGGATGCACTGCAGTGAGTCCAGAGAGTGCGCTGGCACCACTGGGGATGCACTGCAGTGACTCTAGAGAGTGCACTGGCACCACTGGGGAAGCACTGCAGTGACTCCAGAGAGTGCACTGGCACCACTGGGGATGCAGAGCAGTGAGTCCAGAGAGTGCACTGGCACCACTGGGGAAGCACTGCAGTGACTCCAGAGAGTGCACTGGCACCACTGGGGATGCAGAGCAGTGAGTCCAGAGAGTGCAGTGCACTACTGGGGATTCAGCGCAGTGAGTCCAGAGAGTGCACTGGCACCACTGGGGATGCAGTGCTGTAAGTCCAGAGAGTGCACTGGCACCACTGGGGATGCACTGCAGTGAGTCCAGAGAGTGCACTGGCACCACTGGGGATGCAGTACAGTGAGTCCACAGAGTGCACTGGCACCACTGGGGATGCACTGCAGAGACTCCAGAGAGTGCACTGGCACCACTGGGGATGCAGTGCAGTGAGTCCAGAGAGTGCACTGGCACCACTGGGGATGCACTGCAGTGAGTCCAGAGAGTGCACTGTCAGCACTGGGGATGCAGTGCAGTGAGTCCAGAGAGTGCACTGTCAGCACTGGGGATGCACTGCAGAGACTCCAGAGAGAGCCCTGGCACCACTGGGGATGCAGCGCAATGACTACAGGGAGTGCACTGGCACCACTGGGGATGCAGTGCAGTGAGTCCAGAGAGTGCACTGGCACCACTGGGGATGCAGTGCTGTAAGTCCAGAGAGTGCACTGGCACCACTGGGGATGCACTGCAGTGAGTCCAGAGAGTGCACTGGCACCACTGGGGATGCAGTGCGGTGAGTCCAGAGAGTGCACTGGCACCACTGGGGATGCAGTGCAGTGAGTCCAGAGAGTGCACTGGCCCCACTGGGGATGCACTGCAGTGCCTCCAGAGAGTGCACTGGCACCACTGGGGATGCACTGCAGTGCCTCCAGAGAGTGCACTGGCACCACTGGGGATGCACTGCAGTAACTCCAGAGAGTGCACTGGCCCCACTGGGGATGCAGTGCAGTGACTCCAGAGAGTGCACTGGATCAATAGGGGATGCAGTTCAGTTAGTCCAGAGAGTGCACTGGCACCACTGGGGATGCAGTGCAGTGAGTCCAGAGAGTGCACTGGCACCACAGGGGATGCACTGCAGTGAGTGCAGAGAGTACACTGGCACCATTGGGGATGTACTGCAGTGAGTCCAGAGAGTGCACTGGCACCACTGGGGATGCAGTACAGTGAGTCCACAGAGTGCACTGGCACCACTGGGGATGCAGTGCAGTGAGTCCAGAGAGTGCACTGGCACCACTGGGGATGCACTGCAGTGAGTCCAGAGAGTGCGCTGGCACCACTGGGGATGCACTGCAGTGACTCTAGAGAGTGCACTGGCACCACTGGGGAAGCACTGCAGTGACTCCAGAGAGTGCACTGGCACCACTGGGGATGCAGAGCAGTGAGTCCAGAGAGTGCACTGGCACCACTGGGGAAGCACTGCAGTGACTCGAGAGAGTGCACTGGCACCACTGGGGATGCAGAGCAGTGAGTCCAGAGAGTGCAGTGCACTACTGGGGATTCACTGCAGTGAGTCCAGAGAGTGCACTGGCACCACTGGGGATGCAGTGCTGCAAGTCCAGAGAGTGCACTGGCACCACTGGGGATGCACTGCAGTGAGTCCAGAGAGTGCACTGGCACCACTGGGGATGCAGTGCAGTGAGTCCAGAGAGTGCACTGGCAGCACTGTGGATGCAGTACAGTGAGTACACAGAGTGCACTGGCACCACTGGGGATGCACTGCAGTAACTCCAGAGAGTGCACTGGCACCACTGGGGAAGCACTGCAGTGACTCCAGAGAGTGCACTGGATCAATAGGGGATGCAGTTCAGTTAGTCCAGAGAGTGCACTGGCACCACTGGGGATGCAGTGCAGTGAGTCCAGAGAGTGCACTGGCACCACTGGGGATGCAGTACAGTGAGTCCACAGAGTGCACTGGCACCACTGGGGATGCACTGCAGAGACTCCAGAGAGTGCACTGGCACCACTGGGGATGCAGTGCAGTGAGTCCAGAGAGTGCACTGGCACCACTGGGGATGCACTGCAGTGAGTCCAGAGAGTGCACTGTCAGCACTGGGGATGCAGTGCAGTGAGTCCAGAGAGTGCACTGTCAGCACTGGGGATGCACTGCAGAGACTCCAGAGAGTGCACTGGCACCACTGGGGATGTAGTGCAGTGAGTCCACAGAGTGCACTGGCACCACTGGGGATGCACTGCAGTGAGTCCAGAGAGTGCACTGGCACCACTGGGGATGCAGTGCGGTGAGTCCATAGAGTGCACTGGCCCCACTGGGGATGCACTCCAGTGAGTCCAGAGAGTGCACTGGCCCCACTGGGGATGCAGTGCAGTGAGTCCAGAGATTGCACTGGCACCACTGGGGATGCAGCGCAATGACTACAGAGAGTGCACTGGCACCACTGGGGATGCACTGCAGTGAGTCCAGAGAGTGCACTGGCACCATTGGGGATGTACTGCAGTGAGTCCAGAGAGTGCACTGGCACCACTGGGGATGCAGTGCAGTGAGTCCAGAGAGTGCACTGGCACCACTGGGGATGCAGTACAGTGAGTCCATAGAGTGCACTGGCACCACTGGGGATGCACTGCAGAGACTCCAGAGAGTGCACTGGCACCACTGGAGATGCACTGCAGTGACTGTAGAGAGTGCACCGGCACCACTAGGGATGCAGTGCAGTGAGTCCAGAGAGTGCACTGGCACCACTGGGGAAGCACTGCAGTGACTCCAGAGAGAGCACTGGCACCAGTGGGGATGCAGTGCAGTGAGTCCAGAGAGAGCCCTGGCACCACTGGGGATGCAGCGCAATGACTACAGAGAGTGCACTGGCATCACTGGGGATGCAGTGCAGTGAGTCCAGAGAGTGCACTGGCACCACTAGGGATGCAGCGCAGTGAGTCCAGAGAGTGCACTGGCACCACTCTGGATGCAGTGCGGTGAGTCCAGAGAGTGCACTGGCACCACTGGGGATGCAGTACAGTGAGTCCACAGAGTGCACTGGGACCACTGGGGATGCACTGCAGTGACTCCAGAGAGTGCACTGGCACCACTGGTGATGCAGTGAAGTGAGTCCAGAGAGTGCACTGGATCAATTAGGGATGCAGTTCACTTAGTCCAGAGAGTGCACTGGCACCACTGGGGATGCAGTGCAGTGAGTCCAGAGAGTGCACTGGCACCACTGGGGATGCAGTACAGTGACTCCAGAGAGTGCACTGGCACCACTGGGGATGCAGTGCAGTGAGTCCAGAGAGTGAACTGGCACCACTGGGGATGCACTGCAGTGAGTCCAGAGAGTGCACTGGCACCACTGGAGATGCAGTGCAGTGAGTCCAGAGAGTGCACTGGCATCACTGGGGATGCACTGCAGTGAGTCCAGAGAGTGCACTGGCACCACTGGGGATGCAGTGCAGTGAGTCCAGAGAGTGCACTGGCACCACTGGGAATGCAGTGCAGTGAGTCCAGAGAGTGCACTTGCACCACTCTGGATGCAGTGCGGTGAGTCCAGAGAGTGCACTGGCACCACTGGGGATGCACTGCTGTGAGTCCAGAGAGTGCTCTGGCACCACTGTGGATGCAGTGCTGTGAGTCCAGAGAGTGCACTGGGACCACTGGGGATGCACTGCAGAGACTCCAGAGAGTGCACTGGCACCACTGGGGATGCACTGCAGTGAGTCCAGAGAGTGTACTGGCACCACTGGGGATGGACTGCAGTGAGTCCAGAGAGTGCACTGGCACCACTGGGGATGCACTGCAGTGAGTGCAGAGAGTACACTGGCACCATTGGGGATGTACTTCAGTGAGTCCAGAGAGTGCAATGGCACCACTGGGGATGCAGTGCTGTGAGTCCAGAGAGTGCACTGGCACCACTGGGGATGCAGTACAGTGAGTCCACAGAGTGCACTGGCACCACTGGGGATGCACTGCAGAGACTCCAGAGAGTGCACTGGCACCACTGGGGATGCAGTGCAGTGAGTCCAGAGAGTGCACTGGCACCACTGGGGATGCACTGCTGTGAGTCCAGAGAGTGCACTGGCACCACTGGGGATGCAGTGCTGTGAGTCCAGAGAGTGCACTGGCACCACTGGGGATGCACTGCAGTGAGTCCAGAGAGTGCACTGGCACCACTGGGGATGCAATGCAGTGAGTCCAGAGAGTGCACTGGCACCACTGGGGATGCAGTGCTGTGAGTCCAGAGAGTGCACTGGCACCACTGGGGATGCAGTGCAGTGAGTCCAGAGAGTGCACTGGCACCACTGGGGATGCAGTGCAGTGACTCCAGAGAGTGCACTGGCACCACGGGGGATGCACTGCAGTGAGTCCAGAGAGTGCACTGGCACCACTGGGGATGCACTGCAGTGAGTCCAGAGAGTGCACTGGCACCACTCTGGATGCAGTGCGGTGAGTCCAGAGAGTGCACTGGCACCACTGGGGATGCACTGCAGTGAGTCCAGAGAGTGCACTGGCACCACTGGGGATGCACTGCTGTGACTCCAGAGAGTGCACTGGCACCACTGGTGATGCAGTGCAGTGAGTCCAGAGAGTGCACTGGCACCACTGGGGATGCACTGCAGTGACTCTAGAGAGTGCACTGGCACCACTCTGGATGCAGTGCGGTGAGTCCAGAGAGTGCACTGGCACCACTGTGGATGCAGTACAGTGAGTCCACAGAGTGCACTGGCACCACTGGGGATGCAGTGCAGTGAGTCCAGAGAGTGCACTGGCACCACTGGGGATGCAGTGCAGTGAGTCCAGAGAGTGCACTGGATCAATTGGGGATGCAGTTCAGTTAGTCCAGAGAGTGAACTGGCACCACTGGGGATGCACTGCAGTGAGTCCAGAGAGTGAACTGGCACCACTGGGGATGCAGTACAGTGACTCCAGAGAGTGAACTGGCACCACTGGGGATGCACTGCAGTGAGTCCAGAGAGTGCACTGGCACCACTGGGGATGCACTGCAGTGAGTGCAGAGAGTACACTGGCACCATTGGGGATGTACTGCAGTGAGTCCAGAGAGTGCACTGGCACCACTGGGGATGCAGTGCAGTGAGTCCACAGAGTGCACTGGAACCACTGGGGATGCACTGCAGAGACTCCAGAGAGTGCACTGGCACCACTGGGGATGCAGTGCAGTGAGTCCAGAGAGTGCACTGGCACCACTGGGGAAGCAGTGCAGTGAGTCCAGAGAGTGCACTGTCAGCACTGGGGATGCAGTGCAGTGAGTCCAGATAGTGCACTGGCACCACTGGGGATGCAGTGCAGTGAGTCCAGAGAGTGCACTGGCACCACTGGGAATGCACTGCTGTGAGTCCAGAGAGTGCACTGGCACCACTGGGGATGCACTGCAGTGAGTCCAGAGAGTGCACTGGCACCACTGGGGATGCAGTGTAGTGAGTGCAGAGAGTGCACTGGCACCTTGGGGATGCAGTGCAGTGAGTCCAGAGAGTGCATTGGCACCACTGGGGATGCACTGCAGTGAGTCCAGAGAGTGCACTGGCACCACTGGGGATGCACTGCAGTGAGTCCATAGAGTGCACTGGCACCACTGGGGATGCACTGAAATGACTCCAGAGAGTGCACTGGCCCCACTGGGGATGCAGTGCAGTGAGTCCATAGAGTGCACTGGTACCACTGGGGATGCAGCGCAATGACTACAGAGAGTGCACTGGCACCACTGGGGATGCAGTGCTGTGAGTCCAGAGAGTGCACTGGCACCACTGGGGATGCAGTACAGTGACTCCAGAGAGTGAACTGGCACCACTGGGGATGCACTGCAGTGAGTCCAGAGAGTGCACTGGCACCACTGGGGATGCACTGCAGTGAGTGCAGAGAGTACACTGGCACCACTGGGGATGTACTGCAGTGAGTCCAGAGAGTGCACTGGCACCACTGGGGATGCACTGCAGTGAGTCCAGAGAGTGCACTGGCACCACTGGGGATGCAGTACAGTGAGTCCATAGAGTGCACTGGCACCACTGGGGATGCACTGCAGAGACTCCAGAGAGTGCACTGGCACCACTGGAGATGCACTGCAGTGACTGTAGAGAGTGCACCGGCACCACTGGGGATGCAGTGCAGTGAGTCCAGAGAGTGCACTGGCACCACAGGGGAAGCACTGCAGTGACTCCAGAGAGTGCACTGGCACCAGTGGGGATGCAGTGCAGTGAGTCCAGAGAGAGCCCTGGCACCACTGGGGATGCAGCGCAATGACTACAGGGAGTGCACTGGCACCACTGGGGATGCAGTGCAGTGAGTCCAGAGAGTGCACTGGCACCACTGGGGATGCAGCGCAGTGAGTCCAGAGAGTGCACTGGCACCACTCTGGATGCAGTGCGGTGAGTCCAGAGAGTGCACTGGCACCACTGGGGATGCAGTACAGTGAGTCCACAGAGTGCACTGGTACCACTGGGGATGCACTGCAGTGACTCCAGAGAGTGCACTGGCACCACTGGTGATGCAGTGAAGTGAGTCCAGAGAGTGCACTGGATCAATTGGGGATGCAGTTCACTTAGTCCAGAGAGTGCACTGGCACCACTGGGGATGCAGTGCAGTGAGTCCAGAGAGTGCACTGGCACCACTGGGGATGCAGTACAGTGACTCCAGTGAGTGCACTGGCACCACTGGGGATGCACTGCAGTGAGTCCAGAGAGTGCACTGGCACCACTGGGGATGTACTGCAGTGAGTGCAAAGAGTACACTGGCACCATTGGGGATGTACTGCAGTGAGTCCAGAGAGTGCAATGGCACCACTGGGGATGCAGTGCTGTGAGTCCAGAGAGTGCACTGGCACCACTGGGGATGCACTGCATTGACTCTAGAGAGTGCACTGGCACCACTGGGGATGCAGTGCAGTGAGTCCAGAGAGTGCACTGGCACCACTGGGGATGCACTGCAGTGAGTCCAGAGAGTGCACTGGCACCACTGGGGATGCAGTGCAGTGAGTCCAGAGAGTGCACTGGCATCACTGGGGATGCACTGCAGTGAGTCCAGAGAGTGCACTGGCACCACTGGGGATGCAGTGCAGTGAGTCCAGAGAGTGCACTGGCACCACTGGGAATGCAGTGCAGTGAGTCCAGAGAGTGCACTTGCACCACTGGTGATGCAGTGCGGTGAGTCCAGAGAGTGCACTGGCACCACTGTGGATGCAGTACAGTGAGTCCAGAGAGTGCACTGGGACCACTGGGGATGCAGTGCAGTGACTCCAGAGAGTGCACTGGCACCACTGGGGATGCAGTGCAGTGAGTCCAGTGAGTGTACTGGCACCACTGGGGATGGACTGCAGTGAGTCCAGAGAGTGCACTGGCACCACTGGGGATGCACTGCAGTGAGTGCAGAGAGTACACTGGCACCATTGGGGATGTACTGCAGTGAGTCCACAGAGTGCACTGGCACCACTGGGGATGCACTGCAGTGAGTCCAGAGAGTGCACTGGCACCACTGGGGATGCAATGCAGTGAGTCCAGAGAGTGCACTGGCACCACTGGGGATGCAGTGCTGTGAGTCCAGAGAGTGCACTGGCACCACTGGGGATGCAGTGCAGTGAGTCCAGAGAGTGCACTGGCACCACTGGGGATGCAGTGCAGTGACTCCAGAGAGTGCACTGGCACCACGGGGGATGCACTGCAGTGAGTCCAGAGAGTGCACTGGCACCACTGGGGATGCACTGCAGTGAGTCCAGAGAGTGCACTGGCACCACTCTGGATGCAGTGCGGTGAGTCCAGAGAGTGCACTGGCACCACTGGGGATGCACTGCAGTGAGTCCACAGAGTGCACTGGCACCACTGGGGATGCACTGCTGTGACTCCAGAGAGTGCACTGGCACCACTGGGGATGCAGTGCAGTGAGTCCAGAGAGTGCACTGGCACCACTGGGGATGCACTGCAGTGACTCTAGAGAGTGCACTGGCACCACTCTGGATGCAGTGCGGTGAGTCCAGAGAGTGCACTGGCACCACTGTGGATGCAGTACAGTGAGTCCACAGAGTGCACTGGCACCACTGGGGATGCAGTGCAGTGAGTCCAGAGAGTGCACTGGCACCACTGGGGATGCAGTGCAGTGAGTCCAGAGAGTGCACTGGATCAATTGGGGATGCAGTTCAGTTAGTCCAGAGAGTGAACTGGCACCACTGGGGATGCACTGCAGTGAGTCCAGAGAGTGCACTGGCACCACTGGGGATGCAGTACAGTGACTCCAGAGAGTGAACTGGCACCACTGGGGATGCACTGCAGTGAGTCCAGAGAGTGCACTGGCACCACTGGGGATGCACTGCAGTGAGTGCAGAGAGTACACTGGCACCATTGGGGATGTACTGCAGTGAGTCCAGAGAGTGCACTGGCACCACTGGGGATGCAGTGGAGTGAGTCCACAGAGTGCACTGGCACCACTGGGGATGCAGTGCAGTGAGTCCAGAGAGTGCACTGTCAGCACTGGGAATGCACTGTTGTGAGTCCAGAGAGTGCACTGGCACCACTGGGGATGCAGTACAGTGACTCCAGAGAGTGAACTGGCACCACTGGGGATGCACTGCAGTGAGTCCAGAGAGTGCACTGGCACCACTGGGGATGCACTGCATTGAGTGCAGAGAGTACACTGGCACCATTGGGGATGTACTGCAGTGAGTCCAGAGAGTGCACTGGCACCACTGGGGATGCAGTACAGTGAGTCCACAGAGTGCACTGGCACCACTGGGGATGCACTGCAGAGACTCCAGAGAGTGCACTGGCACCACTGGGGATGCAGTGCAGTGAGTCCAGAGAGTGCACTGGCACCACTGGGGAAGCAGTGCAGTGAGTCCAGAGAGTGCACTGGCACCACTGGGGATGCAGTGCAGTGAGTCCAGATAGTGCACTGGCACCACTGGGGATGCAGTGCAGTGAGTCCAGAGAGTGCACTGGCACCACTGGGAATGCACTGCTGTGAGTCCAGAGAGTGCACTGGCACCACTGGGGATGCACTGCAGTGAGTCCAGAGAGTGCACTGGCACCACTGGGGATGCAGTGTAGTGAGTGCAGAGAGTGCACTGGCACCTTGGGGATGCAGTGCAGTGAGTCCAGAGAGTGCATTGGCACCACTGGGGATGCACTGCAGTGAGTCCAGAGAGTGCACTGGCACCACTGGGGATGCACTGCAGTGAGTCCATAGAGTGCACTGGCACCACTGGGGATGCAGCGCAATGACTACAGAGAGTGCACTGGCACCACTGGGGATGCAGTGCTGTGAGTCCAGAGAGTGCACTGGCACCACTCTGGATGCAGTACAGTGACTCCAGAGAGTGAACTGGCACCACTGGGGAAGCACTGCAGTGACTCCAGAGAGTGCACTGGCACCACTGGGTATGCACTGCAGTGAGTGCAGAGAGTACACTGGCACCACTGGGGATGTACTGCAGTGAGTCCAGAGAGTGCACTGGCACCACTGGGGATGCAGTGCAGTGAGTCCAGAGAGTGCACTGGCACCACTGGGGATGCAGTACAGTGAGTCCATAGAGTGCACTGGCACCACTGGGGATGCACTGCAGAGACTCCAGAGAGTGCACTGGCACCACTGGAGATGCACTGCAGTGACTGTAGAGAGTGCACCGGCACCACTGGGGATGCAGTGCAGTGAGTCCAGAGAGTGCACTGGCACCACTGGGGAAGCACTGCAGTGACTCCAGAGAGTGCACTGGCACCAGTGGGGATGCAGTGCAGTGAGTCCAGAGAGAGCCCTGGCACCACTGGGGATGCAGCGCAATGACTACAGGGAGTGCACTGGCACCACTGGGGATGCAGTGCAGTGAGTCCAGAGAGTGCACTGGCACCACTGGGGATGCAGTGCTGTAAGTCCAGAGAGTGCACTGGCACCACTGGGGATGCACTGCAGTGAGTCCAGAGAGTGCACTGGCACCACTGGGGATGCAGTGCGGTGAGTCCATAGAGTGCACTGGCACCACTGGGGATGCAGTGCAGTGAGTCCAGAGAGTGCACTGGCCCCACTGGGGATGCACTGCAGTGCCTCCAGAGAGTGCACTGGCACCACTGGGGATGCACTGCAGTGCCTCCAGAGAGTGCACTGGCACCACTGGGGATGCACTGCAGTAACTCCAGAGAGTGCACTGGCCCCACTGGGGATGCAGTGCAGTGACTCCAGAGAGTGCACTGGATCAATAGGGGATGCAGTTCAGTTAGTCCAGAGAGTGCACTGGCACCACTGGGGATGCAGTGCAGTGAGTGCAGAGAGTGCACTGGCACCACAGGGGATGCACTGCAGTGAGTGCAGAGAGTACACTGGCACCATTGGGGATGTACTGCAGTGAGTCCAGAGAGTGCACTGGCACCACTGGGGATGCAGTACAAGAGTCCACAGAGTGCACTGGCACCACTGGGGATGCAGTGCAGTGAGTCCAGAGAGTGCACTGGCACCACTGGGGATGCAGTGCAGTGACTCTAGAGAGTGCACTGGCACCACTGGGGAAGCACTGCAGTGACTCCAGAGAGTGCACTGGCACCACTGGGGATGCAGAGCAGTGAGTCCAGAGAGTGCACTGGCACCACTGGGGAAGCACTGCAGTGACTCCAGAGAGTGCACTGGCACCACTGGGTATGCAGAGCAGTGAGTCCAGAGAGTGCAGTGCACTACTGGGGATTCAGCGCAGTGAGTCCAGAGAGTGCACTGGCACCACTGGGGATGCAGTGCTGTAAGTCCAGAGAGTGCACTGGCACCACTGGGGATGCACTGCAGTGAGTCCAGAGAGTGCACTGGCACCACTGGGGATGCAGTGCGGTGAGTCCAGAGAGTGCACTGGCACCACTGGAGATGCACTGCAGTGACTGTAGAGAGTGCACTGGCAGCACTGTGGATGCAGTACAGTGAGTACCCAGAGTGCACTGGCACCACTGGGGATGCACTGCAGTAACTCCAGAGAGTGCACTGGCACCACTGGGGAAGCACTGCAGTGACTCCAGAGAGTGCACTGGATCAATAGGGGATGCAGTTCAGTTAGTCCAGAGAGTGCACTGGCACCACTGGGGATGCAGTGCAGTGAGTCCAGAGAGTGCACTGGCACCACTGGGGATGCAGTACAGTGAGTCCACAGAGTGCACTGGCACCACTGGGGATGCACTGCAGAGACTCCAGAGAGTGCACTGGCACCACTGGGGATGCAGTGCAGTGAGTCCAGAGAGTGCACTGGCACCACTGGGGATGCACTGCAGTGAGTCCAGAGAGTGCCCTGTCAGCACTGGGGATGCAGTGCAGTGAGTCCAGAGAGTGCACTGTCAGCACTGGGGATGCACTGCAGAGACTCCAGAGAGTGCACTGGCACCACTGGGGATGTAGTGCAGTGAGTCCACAGAGTGCACTGGCACCACTGGGGATGCACTGCAGTGAGTCCAGAGAGTGCACTGGCACCACTGGGGATGCAGTGCGGTGAGTCCATAGAGTGCACTGGCCCCACTGGGGATGCACTGCAGTGAGTCCAGAGAGTGCACTGGCCCCACTGGGGATGCAGTGCAGTGAGTCCAGAGATTGCACTGGCACCACTGGGGATGCAGCGCAATGACTACAGAGAGTGCACTGGCACCACTGGGGATGCACTGCAGTGAGTCCAGAGAGTGCACTGGCACCACTGGGGATGCAGTACAGTGAGTCCATAGAGTGCACTGGCACCACTGGGGATGCACTGCAGAGACTCCAGAGAGTGCACTGGCACCACTGGAGATGCACTGCAGTGACTGTAGAGAGTGCACCG
This sequence comes from Anser anser, assembly GCF_964211835.1. Lineage (NCBI taxonomy): Eukaryota > Metazoa > Chordata > Aves > Anseriformes > Anatidae > Anser > Anser anser. The sequence goes on along the minus strand of NW_028153992.1, from coordinate 138,166 downwards.
GCACCACTGGGGATGCAGTGCAGTGAGTCCAGAGAGTGCACTGGCACCACTGGGGAAGCACTGCAGTGACTCCAGAGAGTGCACTGGCACCAGTGGGGATGCAGTGCAGTGAGTCCAGAGAGAGCCCTGGCACCACTGGGGATGCAGCGCAATGACTACAGGGAGTGCACTGGCACCACTGGGGATGCAGTGCAGTGAGTCCAGAGAGTGCACTGGCACCACTGGGGATGCAGTGCTGTAAGTCCAGAGAGTGCACTGGCACCACTGGGGATGCACTGCAGTGAGTCCAGAGAGTGCACTGGCACCACTGGGGATGCAGTGCGGTGAGTCCAGAGAGTGCACTGGCACCACTGGGGATGCAGTGCAGTGAGTCCAGAGAGTGCACTGGCCCCACTGGGGATGCACTGCAGTGCCTCCAGAGAGTGCACTGGCACCACTGGGGATGCACTGCAGTGCCTCCAGAGAGTGCACTGGCACCACTGGGGATGCACTGCAGTAACTCCAGAGAGTGCACTGGCCCCACTGGGGATGCAGTGCAGTGACTCCAGAGAGTGCACTGGATCAATAGGGGATGCAGTTCAGTTAGTCCAGAGAGTGCACTGGCACCACTGGGGATGCACTGCTGTGAGTCCAGAGAGTGCACTGGCACCACTGGGGATGCACTGCAGTGAGTCCAGAGAGTGCACTGGCACCACTGGGGATGCAGTGTAGTGAGTGCAGAGAGTGCACTGGCACCTTGGGGATGCAGTGCAGTGAGTCCAGAGAGTGCATTGGCACCACTGGGGATGCACTGCAGTGAGTCCAGAGAGTGCACTGGCACCACTGGGGATGCACTGCAGTGAGTCCATAGAGTGCACTGGCACCACTGGGGATGCAGCGCAATGACTACAGAGAGTGCACTGGCACCACTGGGGATGCAGTGCTGTGAGTCCAGAGAGTGCACTGGCACCACTCTGGATGCAGTACAGTGACTCCAGAGAGTGAACTGGCACCACTGGGGAAGCACTGCAGTGACTCCAGAGAGTGCACTGGCACCACTGGGTATGCACTGCAGTGAGTGCAGAGAGTACACTGGCACCACTGGGGATGTACTGCAGTGAGTCCAGAGAGTGCACTGGCACCACTGGGGATGCAGTGCAGTGAGTCCAGAGAGTGCACTGGCACCACTGGGGATGCAGTACAGTGAGTCCATAGAGTGCACTGGCACCACTGGGGATGCACTGCAGAGACTCCAGAGAGTGCACTGGCACCACTGGAGATGCACTGCAGTGACTGTAGAGAGTGCACCGGCACCACTGGGGATGCAGTGCAGTGAGTCCAGAGAGTGCACTGGCACCACTGGGGAAGCACTGCAGTGACTCCAGAGAGTGCACTGGCACCAGTGGGGATGCAGTGCAGTGAGTCCAGAGAGAGCCCTGGCACCACAGGGGATGCAGCGCAATGACTACAGGGAGTGCACTGGCACCACTGGGGATGCAGTGCAGTGAGTCCAGAGAGTGCACTGGCACCACTGGGGATGCAGTGCTGTAAGTCCAGAGAGTGCACTGGCACCACTGGGGATGCACTGCAGTGAGTCCAGAGAGTGCACTGGCACCACTGGGGATGCAGTGCGGTGAGTCCAGAGAGTGCACTGGCACCACTGGGGATGCAGTGCAGTGAGTCCAGAGAGTGCACTGGCCCCACTGGGGATGCACTGCAGTGCCTCCAGAGAGTGCACTGGCACCACTGGGGATGCACTGCAGTGCCTCCAGAGAGTGCACTGGCACCACTGGGGATGCACTGCAGTAACTCCAGAGAGTGCACTGGCCCCACTGGGGATGCAGTGCAGTGACTCCAGAGAGTGCACTGGATCAATAGGGGATGCAGTTCAGTTAGTCCAGAGAGTGCACTGGCACCACTGGGGATGCAGTGCAGTGAGTCCAGAGAGTGCACTGGCACCACAGGGGATGCACTGCAGTGAGTGCAGAGAGTACACTGGCACCATTGGGGATGTACTGCAGTGAGTCCAGAGAGTGCACTGGCACCACTGGGGATGCAGTACAGTGAGTCCACAGAGTGCACTGGCACCACTGGGGATGCAGTGCAGTGAGTCCAGAGAGTGCACTGGCACCACTGGGGATGCACTGCAGTGACTCTAGAGAGTGCACTGGCACCACTGGGGAAGCACTGCAGTGACTCCAGAGAGTGCACTGGCACCACTGGGGATGCAGAGCAGTGAGTCCAGAGAGTGCACTGGCACCACTGGGGAAGCACTGCAGTGACTCCAGAGAGTGCACTGGCACCACTGGGGATGCAGAGCATTGAGTCCAGAGAGTGCAGTGCACTACTGGGGATTCAGCGCAGTGAGTCCAGAGAGTGCACTGGCACCACTGGGGATGCAGTGCTGTAAGTCCAGAGAGTGCACTGGCACCACTGGGGATGCACTGCAGTGAGTCCAGAGAGTGCACTGGCACCACTGGGGATGCAGTGCGGTGAGTCCAGAGAGTGCACTGGCACCATTGGGGATGCAGTGCAGTGAGTCCAGAGAGTGCACTGGCAGCACTGTGGATGCAGTACAGTGAGTACACAGAGTGCACTGGCACCACTGGGGATGCACTGCAGTAACTCCAGAGAGTGCACTGGCACCACTGGGGAAGCACTGCAGTGACTCCAGAGAGTGCACTGGATCAATAGGGGATGCAGTTCAGTTAGTCCAGAGAGTGCACTGGCACCACTGGGGATGCAGTGCAGTGAGTCCAGAGAGTGCACTGGCACCACTGGGGATGCAGTACAGTGAGTCCACAGAGTGCACTGGCACCACTGGGGATGCACTGCAGAGACTCCAGAGAGTGCACTGGCACCACTGGGGATGCAGTGCAGTGAGTCCAGAGAGTGCACTGGCACCACTGGGGATGCACTGCAGTGAGTCCAGAGAGTGCCCTGTCAGCACTGGGGATGCAGTGCAGTGAGTCCAGAGAGTGCACTGTCAGCACTGGGGATGCACTGCAGAGACTCCAGAGAGTGCACTGGCACCACTGGGGATGTAGTGCAGTGAGTCCACAGAGTGCACTGGCACCACTGGGGATGCACTGCAGTGAGTCCAGAGAGTGCACTGGCACCACTGGGGATGCAGTGCGGTGAGTCCATAGAGTGCACTGGCCCCACTGGGGATGCACTGCAGTGAGTCCAGAGAGTGCACTGGCCCCACTGGGGATGCAGTGCAGTGAGTCCAGAGATTGCACTGGCACCACTGGGGATGCAGCGCAATGACTACAGAGAGTGCACTGGCACCACTGGGGATGCACTGCAGTGAGTCCAGAGAGTGCACTGGCACCACTGGGGATGCAGTACAGTGAGTCCATAGAGTGCACTGGCACCACTGGGGATGCACTGCAGAGACTCCAGAGAGTGCACTGGCACCACTGGAGATGCACTGCAGTGACTGTAGAGAGTGCACCGGCACCACTGGGGATGCAGTGCAGTGAGTCCAGAGAGTGCACTGGCACCACTGGGGAAGCACTGCAGTGACTCCAGAGAGTGCACTGGCACCAGTGGGGATGCAGTGCAGTGAGTCCAGAGAGAGCCCTGGCACCACTGGGGATGCAGCGCAATGACTACAGGGAGTGCACTGGCACCACTGGGGATGCAGTGCAGTGAGTCCAGAGAGTGCACTGGCACCACTGGGGATGCAGTGCTGTAAGTCCAGAGAGTGCACTGGCACCACTGGGGATGCACTGCAGTGAGTCCAGAGAGTGCACTGGCACCACTGGGGATGCAGTGCGGTGAGTCCAGAGAGTGCACTGGCACCACTGGGGATGCAGTGCAGTGAGTCCAGAGAGTGCACTGGCCCCACTGGGGATGCACTGCAGTGCCTCCAGAGAGTGCACTGGCACCACTGGGGATGCACTGCAGTGCCTCCAGAGAGTGCACTGGCACCACTGGGGATGCACTGCAGTAACTCCAGAGAGTGCACTGGCCCCACTGGGGATGCAGTGCAGTGACTCCAGAGAGTGCACTGGATCAATAGGGGATGCAGTTCAGTTAGTCCAGAGAGTGCACTGGCACCACTGGGGATGCAGTGCAGTGAGTCCAGAGAGTGCACTGGCACCACAGGGGATGCACTGCAGTGAGTGCAGAGAGTACACTGGCACCATTGGGGATGTACTGCAGTGAGTCCAGAGAGTGCACTGGCACCACTGGGGATGCAGTACAGTGAGTCCACAGAGTGCACTGGCACCACTGGGGATGCAGTGCAGTGAGTCCAGAGAGTGCACTGGCACCACTGGGGATGCACTGCAGTGACTCTAGAGAGTGCACTGGCACCACTGGGGAAGCACTGCAGTGACTCCAGAGAGTGCACTGGCACCACTGGGGATGCAGAGCAGTGAGTCCAGAGAGTGCACTGGCACCACTGGGGAAGCACTGCAGTGACTCCAGAGAGTGCACTGGCACCACTGGGGATGCAGAGCAGTGAGTCCAGAGAGTGCAGTGCACTACTGGGGATTCAGCGCAGTGAGTCCAGAGAGTGCACTGGCACCACTGGGGATGCAGTGCTGTAAGTCCAGAGAGTGCACTGGCACCACTGGGGATGCACTGCAGTGAGTCCAGAGAGTGCACTGGCACCACTGGGGATGCAGTGCGGTGAGTCCAGAGAGTGCACTGGCACCATTGGGGATGCAGTGCAGTGAGTCCAGAGAGTGCACTGGCAGCACTGTGGATGCAGTACAGTGAGTACACAGAGTGCACTGGCACCACTGGGGATGCACTGCAGTAACTCCAGAGAGTGCACTGGCACCACTGGGGAAGCACTGCAGTGACTCCAGAGAGTGCACTGGATCAATAGGGGATGCAGTTCAGTTAGTCCAGAGAGTGCACTGGCACCACTGGGGATGCAGTGCAGTGAGTCCAGAGAGTGCACTGGCACCACTGGGGATGCAGTACAGTGAGTCCACAGAGTGCACTGGCACCACTGGGGATGCACTGCAGAGACTCCAGAGAGTGCACTGGCACCACTGGGGATGCAGTGCAGTGAGTCCAGAGAGTGCACTGGCACCACTGGGGATGCACTGCAGTGAGTCCAGAGAGTGCCCTGTCAGCACTGGGGATGCAGTGCAGTGAGTCCAGAGAGTGCACTGTCAGCACTGGGGATGCACTGCAGAGACTCCAGAGAGTGCACTGGCACCACTGGGGATGTAGTGCAGTGAGTCCACAGAGTGCACTGGCACCACTGGGGATGCACTGCAGTGAGTCCAGAGAGTGCACTGGCACCACTGGGGATGCAGTGCGGTGAGTCCATAGAGTGCACTGGCCCCACTGGGGATGCACTGCAGTGAGTCCAGAGAGTGCACTGGCCCCACTGGGGATGCAGTGCAGTGAGTCCAGAGATTGCACTGGCACCACTGGGGATGCAGCGCAATGACTACAGAGAGTGCACTGGCACCACTGGGGATGCACTGCAGTGAGTCCAGAGAGTGCACTGGCACCATTGGGGATGTACTGCAGTGAGTCCAGAGAGTGCACTGGCACCACTGGGGATGCAGTGCAGTGAGTCCAGAGAGTGCACTGGCACCACTGGGGATGCAGTACAGTGAGTCCATAGAGTGCACTGGCACCACTGGGGATGCACTGCAGAGACTCCAGAGAGTGCACTGGCACCACTGGAGATGCACTGCAGTGACTGTAGAGAGTGCACCGGCACCACTGGGGATGCAGTGCAGTGAGTCCAGAGAGTGCACTGGCACCACTGGGGAAGCACTGCAGTGACTCCAGAGAGAGCACTGGCACCAGTGGGGATGCAGTGCAGTGAGTCCAGAGAGAGCCCTGGCACCACTGGGGATGCAGCGCAATGACTACAGAGAGTGCACTGGCACCACTGGGGATGCAGTGCAGTGAGTCCAGAGAGTGCACTGGCACCACTAGGGATGCAGCGCAGTGAGTCCAGAGAGTGCACTGGCACCACTCTGGATGCAGTATGGTGAGTCCAGAGAGTGCACTGGCACCACTGGGGATGCAGTACAGTGAGTCCACAGAGTGCACTGGGACCACTGGGGATGCACTGCAGTGACTCCAGAGAGTGCACTGGCACCACTGGTGATGCAGTGAAGTGAGTCCAGAGAGTGCACTGGATCAATTAGGGATGCAGTTCACTTAGTCCAGAGAGTGCACTGGCACCACTGGGGATGCAGTGCAGTGAGTCCAGAGAGTGCACTGGCACCACTGGGGATGCAGTACAGTGACTCCAGAGAGTGCACTGGCACCACTGGGGATGCAGTGCAGTGAGTCCAGAGAGTGCACTGGCACCACTGGGGATGCACTGCAGTGAGTCCAGAGAGTGCACTGGCACCACTGGGGATGCAGTGCAGTGAGTCCAGAGAGTGCACTGGCATCACTGGGGATGCACTGCAGTGAGTCCAGAGAGTGCACTGGCACCACTGGGGATGCAGTGCAGTGAGTCCAGAGAGTGCACTGGCACCACTGGGAATGCAGTGCAGTGAGTCCAGAGAGTGCACTTGCACCACTCTGGATGCAGTGCGGTGAGTCCAGAGAGTGCTCTGGCACCACTGTGGATGCAGTGCTGTGAGTCCAGAGAGTGCACTGGGACCACTAGGGATGCACTGCAGAGACTCCAGAGAGTGCACTGGCACCACTGGGGATGCAGTGCAGTGAGTCCAGAGAGTGTACTGGCACCACTGGGGATGGACTGCAGTGAGTCCAGAGAGTGCACTGGCACCACTGGGGATGCACTGCAGTGAGTGCAGAGAGTACACTGGCACCATTGGGGATGTACTTCAGTGAGTCCAGAGAGTGCAATGGCACCACTGGGGATGCAGTGCTGTGAGTCCAGAGAGTGCACTGGCACCACTGGGGATGCAGTACAGTGAGTCCACAGAGTGCACTGGCACCACTGGGGATGCACTGCAGAGACTCCAGAGAGTGCACTGGCACCACTGGGGATGCAGTGCAGTGAGTCCAGAGAGTGCACTGGCACCACTGGGGATGCACTGCTGTGAGTCCAGAGAGTGCACTGGCACCACTGGGGATGCAGTGCTGTGAGTCCAGAGAGTGCACTGGCACCACTGGGTATGCACTGCAGTGAGTCCAGAGAGTGCACTGGCACCACTGGGGATGCAATGCAGTGAGTCCAGAGAGTGCACTGGCACCACTGGGGATGCAGTGCTGTGAGTCCAGAGAGTGCACTGGCACCACTGGGGATGCAGTGCAGTGAGTCCAGAGAGTGCACTGGCACCACTGGGGATGCAGTGCAGTGACTCCAGAGAGTGCACTGGCACCACGGGGGATGCACTGCAGTGAGTCCAGAGAGTGCACTGGCACCACTGGGGATGCACTGCAGTGAGTCCAGAGAGTGCACTGGCACCACTCTGGATGCAGTGCGGTGAGTCCAGAGAGTGCACTGGCACCACTGGGGATGCACTGCAGTGAGTCCAGAGAGTGCACTGGCACCACTGGGGATGCACTGCTGTGACTCCAGAGAGTGCACTGGCACCACTGGTGATGCAGTGCAGTGAGTCCAGAGAGTGCACTGGCACCACTGGGGATGCACTGCAGTGACTCTAGAGAGTGCACTGGCACCACTCTGGATGCAGTGCGGTGAGTCCAGAGAGTGCACTGGCACCACTGTGGATGCAGTACAGTGAGTCCACAGAGTGCACTGGCACCACTGGGGATGCAGTACAGTGAGTCCAGAGAGTGCACTGGCACCACTGGGGATGCAGTGCAGTGAGTCCAGAGAGTGCACTGGATCAATTGGGGATGCAGTTCAGTTAGTCCAGAGAGTGAACTGGCACCACTGGGGATGCACTGCAGTGAGTCCAGAGAGTGCACTGGCACCACTGGGGATGCAGTACAGTGACTCCAGAGAGTGAACTGGCACCACTGGGGATGCACTGCAGTGAGTCCAGAGAGTGCACTGGCACCACTGGGGATGCACTGCAGTGAGTGCAGAGAGTACACTGGCACCATTGGGGATGTACTGCAGTGAGTCCAGAGAGTGCACTGGCACCACTGGGGATGCAGTACAGTGAGTCCACAGAGTGCACTGGCACCACTGGGGATGCAGTGCAGAGACTCCAGAGAGTGCACTGGCACCACTGGGGATGCAGTGCAGTGAGTCCAGAGAGTGCACTGGCACCACTGGGGAAGCAGTGCAGTGAGTCCAGAGAGTGCACTTGCACCACTGGTGATGCAGTGCGGTGAGTCCAGAGAGTGCACTGGCACCACTGTGGATGCAGTACAGTGAGTCCAGAGAGTGCACTGGGACCACTGGGGATGCAGTGCAGTGACTCCAGAGAGTGCACTGGCACCACTGGGGATGCAGTGCAGTGAGTCCAGTGAGTGTACTGGCACCACTGGGGATGGACTGCAGTGAGTCCAGAGAGTGCACTGGCACCACTGGGGATGCACTGCAGTGAGTGCAGAGAGTACACTGGCACCATTGGGGATGTACTGCAGTGAGTCCACAGAGTGCACTGGCACCACTGGGGATGCACTGCAGTGAGTCCAGAGAGTGCACTGGCACCACTGGGGATGCAATGCAGTGAGTCCAGAGAGTGCAATGGCACCACTGGGGATGCAGTGCTGTGAGTCCAGAGAGTGCACTGGCACCACTGGGGATGCAGTACAGTGAGTCCAGAGAGTGCACTGGCACCACTGGGGATACACTGCAGAGACTCCAGAGAGTGCACTGGCACCACTGGGGATGCAGTGCAGTGAGTCCAGAGAGTGCACTGGCACCACTGGGGATGCACTGCTGTGAGTCCAGAGAGTGCACTGGCACCACTGGGGATGCAGTGCTGTGAGTCCAGAGAGTGCACTGGCACCACTGGGTATGCACTGCAGTGAGTCCAGAGAGTGCACTGGCACCACTGGGGATGCAATGCAGTGAGTCCAGAGAGTGCACTGGCACCACTGGGGATGCAGTGCTGTGAGTCCAGAGAGTGCACTGGCACCACTGGGGATGCAGTGCAGTGAGTCCAGAGAGTGCACTGGCACCACTGGGGATGCAGTGCAGTGACTCCAGAGAGTGCACTGGCACCACGGGGGATGCACTGCAGTGAGTCCAGAGAGTGCACTGGCACCACTGGGGATGCACTGCAGTGAGTCCAGAGAGTGCACTGGCACCACTCTGGATGCAGTGCGGTGAGTCCAGAGAGTGCACTGGCACCACTGGGGATGCACTGCAGTGAGTCCAGAGAGTGCACTGGCACCACTGGGGATGCACTGCTGTGACTCCAGAGAGTGCACTGGCACCACTGGTGATGCAGTGCAGTGAGTCCAGAGAGTGCACTGGCACCACTGGGGATGCACTGCAGTGACTCTAGAGAGTGCACTGGCACCACTCTGGATGCAGTGCGGTGAGTCCAGAGAGTGCACTGGCACCACTGTGGATGCAGTACAGTGAGTCCACAGAGTGCACTGGCACCACTGGGGATGCAGTACAGTGAGTCCAGAGAGTGCACTGGCACCACTGGGGATGCAGTGCAGTGAGTCCAGAGAGTGCACTGGATCAATTGGGGATGCAGTTCAGTTAGTCCAGAGAGTGAACTGGCACCACTGGGGATGCACTGCAGTGAGTCCAGAGAGTGCACTGGCACCACTGGGGATGCAGTACAGTGACTCCAGAGAGTGAACTGGCACCACTGGGGATGCACTGCAGTGAGTCCAGAGAGTGCACTGGCACCACTGGGGATGCACTGCAGTGAGTGCAGAGAGTACACTGGCACCATTGGGGATGTACTGCAGTGAGTCCAGAGAGTGCACTGGCACCACTGGGGATGCAGTACAGTGAGTCCACAGAGTGCACTGGCACCACTGGGGATGCAGTGCAGAGACTCCAGAGAGTGCACTGGCACCACTGGGGATGCAGTGCAGTTAGTCCAGAGAGTGCACTGGCACCACTGGGGAAGCAGTGCAGTGAGTCCAGAGAGTGCACTTGCACCACTGGTGATGCAGTGCGGTGAGTCCAGAGAGTGCACTGGCACCACTGTGGATGCAGTACAGTGAGTCCAGAGAGTGCACTGGGACCACTGGGGATGCAGTGCAGTGACTCCAGAGAGTGCACTGGCACCACTGGGGATGCAGTGCAGTGAGTCCAGTGAGTGTACTGGCACCACTGGGGATGGACTGCAGTGAGTCCAGAGAGTGCACTGGCACCACTGGGGATGCACTGCAGTGAGTGCAGAGAGTACACTGGCACCATTGGGGATGTACTGCAGTGAGTCCACAGAGTGCACTGGCACCACTGGGGATGCACTGCAGTGAGTCCAGAGAGTGCACTGGCACCACTGGGGATGCAATGCAGTGAGTCCAGAGAGTGCACTGGCACCACTGGGGATGCAGTGCTGTGAGTCCAGAGAGTGCACTGGCACCACTGGGGATGCAGTGCAGTGAGTCCAGAGAGTGCACTGGCACCACTGGGGATGCAGTGCAGTGACTCCAGAGAGTGCACTGGCACCACGGGGGATGCACTGCAGTGAGTCCAGAGAGTGCACTGGCACCACTGGGGATGCACTGCAGTGAGTCCAGAGAGTGCACTGGCACCACTCTGGATGCAGTGCGGTGAGTCTAGAGAGTGCACTGGCACCACTGGGGATGCACTGCAGTGAGTCCACAGAGTGCACTGGCACCACTGGGGATGCACTGCTGTGACTCCAGAGAGTGCACTGGCACCACTGGGGATGCAGTGCAGTGAGTCCAGAGAGTGCACTGGCACCACTGGGGATGCACTGCAGTGACTCTAGATAGTGCACTGGCACCACTCTGGATGCAGTGCGGTGAGTCCAGAGAGTGCACTGGCACCACTGTGGATGCAGTACAGTGAGTCCACAGAGTGCACTGGCACCACTGGGGATGCAGTGCAGTGAGTCCAGAGAGTGCACTGGCACCACTGGGGATGCAGTGCAGTGAGTCCAGAGAGTGCACTGGATCAATTGGGGATGCAGTTCAGTTAGTCCAGAGAGTGAACTGGCACCACTGGGGATGCACTGCAGTGAGTCCAGAGAGTGCACTGGCACCACTGGGGATGCAGTACAGTGACTCCAGAGAGTGAACTGGCACCACTGGGGATGCACTGCAGTGAGTCCAGAGAGTGCACTGGCACCACTGGGGATGCACTGCAGTGAGTGCAGAGAGTACACTGGCACCATTGGGGATGTACTGCAGTGAGTCCAGAGAGTGCACTGGCACCACTGGGGATGCAGTGGAGTGAGTCCACAGAGTGCACTGGCACCACTGGGGATGCAGTGCAGTGAGTCCAGAGAGTGCACTGTCAGCACTGGGAATGCACTGTTGTGAGTCCAGAGAGTGCACTGGCACCACTGGGGATGCAGTACAGTGACTCCAGAGAGTGAACTGGCACCACTGGGGATGCACTGCAGTGAGTCCAGAGAGTGCACTGGCACCACTGGGGATGCACTGCAGTGAGTGCAGAGAGTACACTGGCACCATTGGGGATGTACTGCAGTGAGTCCAGAGAGTGCACTGGCACCACTGGGGATGCAGTACAGTGAGTCCACAGAGTGCACTGGCACCACTGGGGATGCACTGCAGAGACTCCAGAGAGTGCACTGGCACCACTGGGGATGCAGTGCAGTGAGTCCAGAGAGTGCACTGGCACCACTGGGGAAGCAGTGCAGTGAGTCCAGAGAGTGCACTGGCACCACTGGGGATGCAGTGCAGTGAGTCCAGATAGTGCACTGGCACCACTGGGGATGCAGTGCAGTGAGTCCAGAGAGTGCACTGGCACCACTGGGAATGCACTGCTGTGAGTCCAGAGAGTGCACTGGCACCACTGGGGATGCACTGCAGTGAGTCCAGAGAGTGCACTGGCACCACTGGGGATGCAGTGTAGTGAGTGCAGAGAGTGCACTGGCACCTTGGGGATGCAGTGCAGTGAGTCCAGAGAGTGCATTGGCACCACTGGGGATGCACTGCAGTGAGTCCAGAGAGTGCACTGGCACCACTGGGGATGCACTGCAGTGAGTCCATAGAGTGCACTGGCACCACTGGGGATGCAGCGCAATGACTACAGAGAGTGCACTGGCACCACTGGGGATGCAGTGCTGTGAGTCCAGAGAGTGCACTGGCACCACTCTGGATGCAGTACAGTGACTCCAGAGAGTGAACTGGCACCACTGGGGAAGCACTGCAGTGACTCCAGAGAGTGCACTGGCACCACTGGGTATGCACTGCAGTGAGTGCAGAGAGTACACTGGCACCACTGGGGATGTACTGCAGTGAGTCCAGAGAGTGCACTGGCACCACTGGGGATGCAGTGCAGTGAGTCCAGAGAGTGCACTGGCACCACTGGGGATGCAGTACAGTGAGTCCATAGAGTGCACTGGCACCACTGGGGATGCACTGCAGAGACTCCAGAGAGTGCACTGGCACCACTGGAGATGCACTGCAGTGACTGTAGAGAGTGCACCGGCACCACTGGGGATGCAGTGCAGTGAGTCCAGAGAGTGCACTGGCACCACTGGGGAAGCACTGCAGTGACTCCAGAGAGTGCACTGGCACCAGTGGGGATGCAGTGCAGTGAGTCCAGAGAGAGCCCTGGCACCACTGGGGATGCAGCGCAATGACTACAGGGAGTGCACTGGCACCACTGGGGATGCAGTGCAGTGAGTCCAGAGAGTGCACTGGCACCACTGGGGATGCAGTGCTGTAAGTCCAGAGAGTGCACTGGCACCACTGGGGATGCACTGCAGTGAGTCCAGAGAGTGCACTGGCACCACTGGGGATGCAGTGCGCTGAGTCCATAGAGTGCACTGGCACCACTGGGGATGCAGTGCAGTGAGTCCAGAGAGTGCACTGGCCCCACTGGGGATGCACTGCAGTGCCTCCAGAGAGTGCACTGGCACCACTGGGGATGCACTGCAGTGCCTCCAGAGAGTGCACTGGCACCACTGGGGATGCACTGCAGTAACTCCAGAGAGTGCACTGGCCCCACTGGGGATGCAGTGCAGTGACTCCAGAGAGTGCACTGGATCAATAGGGGATGCAGTTCAGTTAGTCCAGAGAGTGCACTGGCACCACTGGGGATGCAGTGCAGTGAGTGCAGAGAGTGCACTGGCACCACAGGGGATGCACTGCAGTGAGTGCAGAGAGTACACTGGCACCATTGGGGATGTACTGCAGTGAGTCCAGAGAGTGCACTGGCACCACTGGGGATGCAGTACAGTGAGTCCACAGAGTGCACTGGCACCACTGGGGATGCAGTGCAGTGAGTCCAGAGAGTGCACTGGCACCACTGGGGATGCACTGCAGTGACTCTAGAGAGTGCACTGGCACCACTGGGGAAGCACTGCAGTGACTCCAGAGAGTGCACTGGCACCACTGGGGATGCAGAGCAGTGAGTCCAGAGAGTGCACTGGCACCACTGGGGAAGCACTGCAGTGACTCCAGAGAGTGCACTGGCACCACTGGGGATGCAGAGCAGTGAGTCCAGAGAGTGCAGTGCACTACTGGGGATTCAGCGCAGTGAGTCCAGAGAGTGCACTGGCACCACTGGGGATGCAGTGCTGTAAGTCCAGAGAGTGCACTGGCACCACTGGGGATGCACTGCAGTGAGTCCAGAGAGTGCACTGGCACCACTGGGGATGCAGTGCGGTGAGTCCAGTGAGTGCACTGGCACCATTGGGGATGCAGTGCAGTGAGTCCAGAGAGTGCACTGGCAGCACTGTGGATGCAGTACAGTGAGTACACAGAGTGCACTGGCACCACTGGGGATGCACTGCAGTAACTCCAGAGAGTGCACTGGCACCACTGGGGAAGCACTGCAGTGACTCCAGAGAGTGCACTGGATCAATAGGGGATGCAGTTCAGTTAGTCCAGAGAGTGCACTGGCACCACTGGGGATGCAGTGCAGTGAGTCCAGAGAGTGCACTGGCACCACTGGGGATGCAGTACAGTGAGTCCACAGAGTGCACTGGCACCACTGGGGATGCACTGCAGAGACTCCAGAGAGTGCACTGGCACCACTGGGGATGCAGTGCAGTGAGTCCAGAGAGTGCACTGGCACCACTGGGGATGCACTGCAGTGAGTCCAGAGAGTGCCCTGTCAGCACTGGGGATGCAGTGCAGTGAGTCCAGAGAGTGCACTGTCAGCACTGGGGATGCACTGCAGAGACTCCAGAGAGTGCACTGGCACCACTGGGGATGTAGTGCAGTGAGTCCACAGAGTGCACTGGCACCACTGGGGATGCACTGCAGTGAGTCCAGAGAGTGCACTGGCACCACTGGGGATGCAGTGCGGTGAGTCCATAGAGTGCACTGGCCCCACTGGGGATGCACTGCAGTGAGTCCAGAGAGTGCACTGGCCCCACTGGGGATGCAGTGCAGTGAGTCCAGAGATTGCACTGGCACCACTGGGGATGCAGCGCAATGACTACAGAGAGTGCACTGGCACCACTGGGGATGCACTGCAGTGAGTCCAGAGAGTGCACTGGCACCACTGGGGATGCAGTACAGTGAGTCCATAGAGTGCACTGGCACCACTGGGGATGCACTGCAGAGACTCCAGAGAGTGCACTGGCACCACTGGAGATGCACTGCAGTGACTGTAGAGAGTGCACCGGCACCACTGGGGATGCAGTGCAGTGAGTCCAGAGAGTGCACTGGCACCACTGGGGAAGCACTGCAGTGACTCCAGAGAGTGCACTGGCACCAGTGGGGATGCAGTGCAGTGAGTCCAGAGAGAGCCCTGGCACCACTGGGGATGCAGCGCAATGACTACAGGGAGTGCACTGGCACCACTGGGGATGCAGTGCAGTGAGTCCAGAGAGTGCACTGGCACCACTGGGGATGCAGTGCTGTAAGTCCAGAGAGTGCACTGGCACCACTGGGGATGCACTGCAGTGAGTCCAGAGAGTGCACTGGCACCACTGGGGATGCAGTGCGGTGAGTCCAGAGAGTGCACTGGCACCACTGGGGATGCAGTGCAGTGAGTCCAGAGAGTGCACTGGCCCCACTGGGGATGCACTGCAGTGCCTCCAGAGAGTGCACTGGCACCACTGGGGATGCACTGCAGTGCCTCCAGAGAGTGCACTGGCACCACTGGGGATGCACTGCAGTAACTCCAGAGAGTGCACTGGCCCCACTGGGGATGCAGTGCAGTGACTCCAGAGAGTGCACAGGATCAATAGGGGATGCAGTTCAGTTAGTCCAGAGAGTGCACTGGCACCACTGGGGATGCACTGCTGTGAGTCCAGAGAGTGCACTGGCACCACTGGGGATGCACTGCAGTGAGTCCAGAGAGTGCACTGGCACCACTGGGGATGCAGTGTAGTGAGTGCAGAGAGTGCACTGGCACCTTGGGGATGCAGTGCAGTGAGTCCAGAGAGTGCATTGGCACCACTGGGGATGCACTGCAGTGAGTCCAGAGAGTGCACTGGCACCACTGGGGATGCACTGCAGTGAGTCCATAGAGTGCACTGGCACCACTGGGGATGCAGCGCAATGACTACAGAGAGTGCACTGGCACCACTGGGGATGCAGTGCTGTGAGTCCAGAGAGTGCACTGGCACCACTCTGGATGCAGTACAGTGACTCCAGAGAGTGAACTGGCACCACTGGGGAAGCACTGCAGTGACTCCAGAGAGTGCACTGGCACCACTGGGTATGCACTGCAGTGAGTGCAGAGAGTACACTGGCACCACTGGGGATGTACTGCAGTGAGTCCAGAGAGTGCACTGGCACCACTGGGGATGCAGTGCAGTGAGTCCAGAGAGTGCACTGGCACCACTGGGGATGCAGTACAGTGAGTCCATAGAGTGCACTGGCACCACTGGGGATGCACTGCAGAGACTCCAGAGAGTGCACTGGCACCACTGGAGATGCACTGCAGTGACTGTAGAGAGTGCACCGGCACCACTGGGGATGCAGTGCAGTGAGTCCAGAGAGTGCACTGGCACCACTGGGGAAGCACTGCAGTGACTCCAGAGAGTGCACTGGCACCAGTGGGGATGCAGTGCAGTGAGTCCAGAGAGAGCCCTGGCACCACTGGGGATGCAGCGCAATGACTACAGGGAGTGCACTGGCACCACTGGGGATGCAGTGCAGTGAGTCCAGAGAGTGCACTGGCACCACTGGGGATGCAGTGCTGTAAGTCCAGAGAGTGCACTGGCACCACTGGGGATGCACTGCAGTGAGTCCAGAGAGTGCACTGGCACCACTGGGGATGCAGTGCGGTGAGTCCAGAGAGTGCACTGGCACCACTGGGGATGCAGTGCAGTGAGTCCAGAGAGTGCACTGGCCCCACTGGGGATGCACTGCAGTGCCTCCAGAGAGTGCACTGGCACCACTGGGGATGCACTGCAGTGCCTCCAGAGAGTGCACTGGCACCACTGGGGATGCACTGCAGTAACTCCAGAGAGTGCACTGGCCCCACTGGGGATGCAGTGCAGTGACTCCAGAGAGTGCACTGGATCAATAGGGGATGCAGTTCAGTTAGTCCAGAGAGTGCACTGGCACCACTGGGGATGCAGTGCAGTGAGTCCAGAGAGTGCACTGGCACCACAGGGGATGCACTGCAGTGAGTGCAGAGAGTACACTGGCACCATTGGGGATGTACTGCAGTGAGTCCAGAGAGTGCACTGGCACCACTGGGGATGCAGTACAGTGAGTCCACAGAGTGCACTGGCACCACTGGGGATGCAGTGCAGTGAGTCCAGAGAGTGCACTGGCACCACTGGGGATGCACTGCAGTGACTCTAGAGAGTGCACTGGCACCACTGGGGAAGCACTGCAGTGACTCCAGAGAGTGCACTGGCACCACTGGGGATGCAGAGCAGTGAGTCCAGAGAGTGCACTGGCACCACTGGGGAAGCACTGCAGTGACTCCAGAGAGTGCACTGGCACCACTGGGGATGCAGAGCATTGAGTCCAGAGAGTGCAGTGCACTACTGGGGATTCAGCGCAGTGAGTCCAGAGAGTGCACTGGCACCACTGGGGATGCAGTGCTGTAAGTCCAGAGAGTGCACTGGCACCACTGGGGATGCACTGCAGTGAGTCCAGAGAGTGCACTGGCACCACTGGGGATGCAGTGCGGTGAGTCCAGAGAGTGCACTGGCACCATTGGGGATGCAGTGCAGTGAGTCCAGAGAGTGCACTGGCAGCACTGTGGATGCAGTACAGTGAGTACACAGAGTGCACTGGCACCACTGGGGATGCACTGCAGTAACTCCAGAGAGTGCACTGGCACCACTGGGGAAGCACTGCAGTGACTCCAGAGAGTGCACTGGATCAATAGGGGATGCAGTTCAGTTAGTCCAGAGAGAGCACTGGCACCACTGGGGATGCAGTGCAGTGAGTCCAGAGAGTGCACTGGCACCACTGGGGATGCAGTACAGTGAGTCCACAGAGTGCACTGGCACCACTGGGGATGCACTGCAGAGACTCCAGAGAGTGCACTGGCACCACTGGGGATGCAGTGCAGTGAGTCCAGAGAGTGCACTGGCACCACTGGGGATGCACTGCAGTGAGTCCAGAGAGTGCCCTGTCAGCACTGGGGATGCAGTGCAGTGAGTCCAGAGAGTGCACTGTCAGCACTGGGGATGCACTGCAGAGACTCCAGAGAGTGCACTGGCACCACTGGGGATGTAGTGCAGTGAGTCCACAGAGTGCACTGGCACCACTGGGGATGCACTGCAGTGAGTCCAGAGAGTGCACTGGCACCACTGGGGATGCAGTGCGGTGAGTCCATAGAGTGCACTGGCCCCACTGGGGATGCACTGCAGTGAGTCCAGAGAGTGCACTGGCCCCACTGGGGATGCAGTGCAGTGAGTCCAGAGATTGCACTGGCACCACTGGGGATGCAGCGCAATGACTACAGAGAGTGCACTGGCACCACTGGGGATGCACTGCAGTGAGTCCAGAGAGTGCACTGGCACCACTGGGGATGCAGTACAGTGAGTCCATAGAGTGCACTGGCACCACTGGGGATGCACTGCAGAAACTCCAGAGAGTGCACTGGCACCACTGGAGATGCACTGCAGTGACTGTAGAGAGTGCACCGGCACCACTGGGGATGCAGTGCAGTGAGTCCAGAGAGTGCACTGGCACCACTGGGGAAGCACTGCAGTGACTCCAGAGAGTGCACTGGCACCAGTGGGGATGCAGTGCAGTGAGTCCAGAGAGAGCCCTGGCACCACTGGGGATGCAGCGCAATGACTACAGGGAGTGCACTGGCACCACTGTGGATGCAGTGCAGTGAGTCCAGAGAGTGCACTGGCACCACTGGGGATGCAGTGCTGTAAGTCCAGAGAGTGCACTGGCACCACTGGGGATGCACTGCAGTGAGTCCAGAGAGTGCACTGGCACCACTGGGGATGCAGTGCGGTGAGTCCAGAGAGTGCACTGGCACCACTGGGGATGCAGTGCAGTGAGTCCAGAGAGTGCACTGGCCCCACTGGGGATGCACTGCAGTGCCTCCAGAGAGTGCACTGGCACCACTGGGGATGCACTGCAGTGCCTCCAGAGAGTGCACTGGCACCACTGGGGATGCACTGCAGTAACTCCAGAGAGTGCACTGGCCCCACTGGGGATGCAGTGCAGTGACTCCAGAGAGTGCACTGGATCAATAGGGGATGCAGTTCAGTTAGTCCAGAGAGTGCACTGGCACCACTGGGGATGCAGTGCAGTGAGTCCAGAGAGTGCACTGGCACCACAGGGGATGCACTGCAGTGAGTGCAGAGAGTACACTGGCACCATTGGGGATGTACTGCAGTGAGTCCAGAGAGTGCACTGGCACCACTGGGGATGCAGTACAGTGAGTCCACAGAGTGCACTGGCACCACTGGGGATGCAGTGCAGTGAGTCCAGAGAGTGCACTGGCACCACTGGGGATGCACTGCAGTGACTCTAGAGAGTGCACTGGCACCACTGGGGAAGCACTGCAGTGACTCCAGAGAGTGCACTGGCACCACTGGGGATGCAGAGCAGTGAGTCCAGAGAGTGCACTGGCACCACTGGGGAAGCACTGCAGTGACTCCAGAGAGTGCACTGGCACCACTGGGGATGCAGAGTAGTGAGTCCAGAGAGTGCAGCGCACTACTGGGGATTCAGCGCAGTGAGTCCAGAGAGTGCACTGGCACCACTGGGGATGCAGTGCTGTAAGTCCAGAGAGTGCACTGGCACCACTGGGGATGCACTGCAGTGAGTCCAGAGAGTGCACTGGCACCACTGGGGATGCAGTGCGGTGAGTCCAGAGAGTGCACTGGCACCATTGGGGATGCAGTGCAGTGAGTCCAGAGAGTGCACTGGCAGCACTGTGGATGCAGTACAGTGAGTACACAGAGTGCACTGGCACCACTGGGGATGCACTGCAGTAACTCCAGAGAGTGCACTGGCACCACTGGGGAAGCACTGCAGTGACTCCAGAGAGTGCACTGGATCAATAGGGGATGCAGTTCAGTTAGTCCAGAGAGTGCACTGGCACCACTGGGGATGCAGTGCAGTGAGTCCAGAGAGTGCACTGGCACCACTGGGGATGCAGTACAGTGAGTCCACAGAGTGCACTGGCACCACTGGGGATGCACTGCAGAGACTCCAGAGAGTGCACTGGCACCACTGGGGATGCAGTGCAGTGAGTCCAGAGAGTGCACTGGCACCACTGGGGATGCACTGCAGTGAGTCCAGAGAGTGCCCTGTCAGCACTGGGGATGCAGTGCAGTGAGTCCAGAGAGTGCACTGTCAGCACTGGGGATGCACTGCAGAGACTCCAGAGAGTGCACTGGCACCACTGGGGATGTAGTGCAGTGAGTCCACAGAGTGCACTGGCACCACTGGGGATGCACTGCAGTGAGTCCAGAGAGTGCACTGGCACCACTGGGGATGCAGTGCGGTGAGTCCATAGAGTGCACTGGCCCCACTGGGGATGCACTGCAGTGAGTCCAGAGAGTGCACTGGCCCCACTGGGGATGCAGTGCAGTGAGTCCAGAGATTGCACTGGCACCACTGGGGATGCAGCGCAATGACTACAGAGAGTGCACTGGCACCACTGGGGATGCACTGCAGTGAGTCCAGAGAGTGCACTGGCACCATTGGGGATGTACTGCAGTGAGTCCAGAGAGTGCACTGGCACCACTGGGGATGCAGTGCAGTGAGTCCAGAGAGTGCACTGGCACCACTGGGGATGCAGTACAGTGAGTCCATAGAGTGCACTGGCACCACTGGGGATGCACTGCAGAGACTCCAGAGAGTGCACTGGCACCACTGGAGATGCACTGCAGTGACTGTAGAGAGTGCACCGGCACCACTGGGGATGCAGTGCAGTGAGTCCAGAGAGTGCACTGGCACCACTGGGGAAGCACTGCAGTGACTCCAGAGAGAGCACTGGCACCAGTGGGGATGCAGTGCAGTGAGTCCAGAGAGAGCCCTGGCACCACTGGGGATGCAGCGCAATGACTACAGAGAGTGCACTGGCACCACTGGGGATGCAGTGCAGTGAGTCCAGAGAGTGCACTGGCACCACTAGGGATGCAGCGCAGTGAGTCCAGAGAGTGCACTGGCACCACTCTGGATGCAGTATGGTGAGTCCAGAGAGTGCACTGGCACCACTGGGGATGCAGTACAGTGAGTCCACAGAGTGCACTGGGACCACTGGGGATGCACTGCAGTGACTCCAGAGAGTGCACTGGCACCACTGGTGATGCAGTGAAGTGAGTCCAGAGAGTGCACTGGATCAATTAGGGATGCAGTTCACTTAGTCCAGAGAGTGCACTGGCACCACTGGGGATGCAGTGCAGTGAGTCCAGAGAGTGCACTGGCACCACTGGGGATGCAGTACAGTGACTCCAGAGAGTGCACTGGCACCACTGGGGATGCAGTGCAGTGAGTCCAGAGAGTGCACTGGCACCACTGGGGATGCACTGCAGTGAGTCCAGAGAGTGCACTGGCACCACTGGGGATGCAGTGCAGTGAGTCCAGAGAGTGCACTGGCATCACTGGGGATGAAGTGGAGTGAGTCCAGAGAGTGCACTGGCACCACTGGGGATGCAGTGCAGTGAGTCCAGAGAGTGCACTGGCACCACTGGGAATGCAGTGCAGTGAGTCCAGAGAGTGCACTTGCACCACTCTGGATGCAGTGCGGTGAGTCCAGAGAGTGCTCTGGCACCACTGTGGATGCAGTGCTGTGAGTCCAGAGAGTGCACTGGGACCACTGGGGATGCACAGCAGAGACTCCAGAGAGTGCACTGGCACCACTGGGGATGCAGTGCAGTGAGTCCAGAGAGTGTACTGGCACCACTGGGGATGGACTGCAGTGAGTCCACAGAGTGCACTGGCACCACTGGGGATGCACTGCAGAGACTCCAGAGAGTGCACTGGCACCACTGGGGATGCAGTGCAGTGAGTCCAGAGAGTGCACTGGCACCACTGGGGATGCACTGCTGTGAGTCCAGAGAGTGCACTGGCACCACTGGGGATGCAGTGCTGTGAGTCCAGAGAGTGCACTGGCACCACTGGGTATGCACTGCAGTGAGTCCAGAGAGTGCACTGGCACCACTGGGGATGCAATGCAGTGAGTCCAGAGAGTGCACTGGCACCACTGGGGATGCAGTGCTGTGAGTCCAGAGAGTGCACTGGCACCACTGGGGATGCAGTGCAGTGAGTCCAGAGAGTGCACTGGCACCACTGGGGATGCAGTGCAGTGACTCCAGAGAGTGCACTGGCACCACGGGGGATGCACTGCAGTGAGTCCAGAGAGTGCACTGGCACCACTGGGGATGCACTGCAGTGAGTCCAGAGAGTGCACTGGCACCACTCTGGATGCAGTGCGGTGAGTCCAGAGAGTGCACTGGCACCACTGGGGATGCACTGCAGTGAGTCCAGAGAGTGCACTGGCACCACTGGGGATGCACTGCTGTGACTCCAGAGAGTGCACTGGCACCACTGGTGATGCAGTGCAGTGAGTCCAGAGAGTGCACTGGCACCACTGGGGATGCACTGCAGTGACTCTAGAGAGTGCACTGGCACCACTCTGGATGCAGTGCGGTGAGTCCAGAGAGTGCACTGGCACCACTGTGGATGCAGTACAGTGAGTCCACAGAGTGCACTGGCACCACTGGGGATGCAGTACAGTGAGTCCAGAGAGTGCACTGGCACCACTGGGGATGCAGTGCAGTGAGTCCAGCGAGTGCACTGGATCAATTGGGGATGCAGTTCAGTTAGTCCAGAGAGTGAACTGGCACCACTGGGGATGCACTGCAGTGAGTCCAGAGAGTGCACTGGCACCACTGGGGATGCAGTACAGTGACTCCAGAGAGTGAACTGGCACCACTGGGGATGCACTGCAGTGAGTCCAGAGAGTGCACTGGCACCACTGGGGATGCACTGCAGTGAGTGCAGAGAGTACACTGGCACCATTGGGGATGTACTGCAGTGAGTCCAGAGAGTGCACTGGCACCACTGGGGATGCAGTACAGTGAGTCCACAGAGTGCACTGGCACCACTGGGGATGCAGTGCAGAGACTCCAGAGAGTGCACTGGCACCACTGGGGATGCAGTGCAGTTAGTCCAGAGAGTGCACTGGCACCACTGGGGAAGCAGTGCAGTGAGTCCAGAGAGTGCACTGTCAGCACTGGGGATGCAGTGCAGTGAGTCCAGATAGTGCACTGGCACCACTGGGGATGCAGTGCAGTGAGTCCAGAGAGTGCACTGGCACCACTGGGAATGCACTGCTGTGAGTCCAGAGAGTGCACTGGCACCACTGGGGATGCACTGCAGTGAGTCCAGAGAGTGCACTGGCACCACTGGGGATGCAGTGTAGTGAGTGCAGAGAGTGCACTGGCACCTTGGGGATGCAGTGCAGTGAGTCCAGAGAGTGCATTGGCACCACTGGGGATGCACTGCAGTGAGTCCAGAGAGTGCACTGGCACCACTGGGGATGCACTGCAGTGAGTCCATAGAGTGCACTGGCACCACTGGGGATGCACTGAAATGACTCCAGAGAGTGCACTGGCCCCACTGGGGATGCAGTGCAGTGAGTCCATAGAGTGCACTGGTACCACTGGGGATGCAGCGCAATGACTACAGAGAGTGCACTGGCACCACTGGGGATGCAGTGCTGTGAGTCCAGAGAGTGCACTGGCACCACTGGGGATGCAGTACAGTGACTCCAGAGAGTGAACTGGCACCACTGGGGATGCACTGCAGTGAGTCCAGAGAGTGCACTGGCACCACTGGGGATGCACTGCAGTGAGTGCAGAGAGTACACTGGCACCACTGGGGATGTACTGCAGTGAGTCCAGAGAGTGCACTGGCACCACTGGGGATGCAGTGCAGTGACTCCAGAGAGTGCACTGGCACCACTGGGGATGCAGTACAGTGAGTCCATAGAGTGCACTGGCACCACTGGGGATGCACTGCAGAGACTCCAGAGAGTGCACTGGCACCACTGGAGATGCACTGCAGTGACTGTAGAGAGTGCACCGGCACCACTGGGGATGCAGTGCAGTGAGTCCAGAGAGTGCACTGGCACCACTGGGGAAGCACTGCAGTGACTCCAGAGAGTGCACTGGCACCAGTGGGGATGCAGTGCAGTGAGTCCAGAGAGAGCCCTGGCACCACTGGGGATGCAGCGCAATGACTACAGGGAGTGCACTGGCACCACTGGGGATGCAGTGCAGTGAGTCCAGAGAGTGCACTGGCACCACTGGGGATGCAGCGCAGTGAGTCCAGAGAGTGCACTGGCACCACTCTGGATGCAGTGCGGTGAGTCCAGAGAGTGCACTGGCACCACTGGGGATGCAGTACAGTGAGTCCACAGAGTGCACTGGTACCACTGGGGATGCAGTGCAGTGACTCCAGAGAGTGCACTGGCACCACTGGTGATGCAGTGAAGTGAGTCCAGAGAGTGCACTGGATCAATTGGGGATGCAGTTCACTTAGTCCAGAGAGTGCACTGGCACCACTGGGGATGCAGTGCAGTGAGTCCAGAGAGTGCACTGGCACCACTGGGGATGCAGTACAGTGACTCCAGTGAGTGCACTGGCACCACTGGGGATGCACTGCAGTGAGTCCAGAGAGTGCACTGGCACCACTGGGGATGCACTGCAGTGAGTGCAGAGAGTACACTGGCACCATTGGGGATGTACTGCAGTGAGTCCAGAGAGTGCAATGGCACCACTGGGGATGCAGTGCTGTGAGTCCAGAGAGTGCACTGGCACCACTGGGGATGCACTGCATTGACTCTAGAGAGTGCACTGGCACCACTGGGGATGCAGTGCAGTGAGTCCAGAGAGTGCACTGGCACCACTGGGGATGCACTGCAGTGAGTCCAGAGAGTGCACTGGCACCACTGGGGATGCAGTGCAGTGAGTCCAGAGAGTGCACTGGCATCACTGGGGATGCACTGCAGTGAGTCCAGAGAGTGCACTGGCACCACTGGGGATGCAGTGCAGTGAGTCCAGAGAGTGCACTTGCACCACTGGGAATGCAGTGCAGTGAGTCCAGAGAGTGCACTTGCACCACTGGTGATGCAGTGCGGTGAGTCCAGAGAGTGCACTGGCACCACTGTGGATGCAGTACAGTGAGTCCAGAGAGTGCACTGGGACCACTGGGGATGCACTGCAGTGACTCCAGAGAGTGCACTGGCACCACTGGGGATGCAGTGCAGTGAGTCCAGTGAGTGTACTGGCACCACTGGGGATGGACTGCAGTGAGTCCAGAGAGTGCACTGGCACCACTGGGGATGCACTGCAGTGAGTGCAGAGAGTACACTGGCACCATTGGGGATGTACTGCAGTGAGTCCACAGAGTGCACTGGCACCACTGGGGATGCACTGCAGTGAGTCCAGAGAGTGCACTGGCACCACTGGGGATGCAATGCAGTGAGTCCAGAGAGTGCACTGGCACCACTGGGGATGCAGTGCTGTGAGTCCAGAGAGTGCACTGGCACCACTGGGGATGCAGTGCAGTGAGTCCAGAGAGTGCACTGGCACCACTGGGGATGCAGTGCAGTGACTCCAGAGAGTGCACTGGCACCACGGGGGATGCACTGCAGTGAGTCCAGAGAGTGCACTGGCACCACTGGGGATGCACTGCAGTGAGTCCAGAGAGTGCACTGGCACTACTCTGGATGCAGTGCGGTGAGTCCAGAGAGTGCACTGGCACCACTGGGGATGCACTGCAGTGAGTCCACAGAGTGCACTGGCACCACTGGGGATGCACTGCTGTGACTCCAGAGAGTGCACTGGCACCACTGGGGATGCAGTGCAGTGAGTCCAGAGAGTGCACTGGCACCACTGGGGATGCACTGCAGTGACTCTAGAGAGTGCACTGGCACCACTCTGGATGCAGTGCGGTGAGTCCAGAGAGTGCACTGGCACCACTGTGGATGCAGTACAGTGAGTCCACAGAGTGCACTGGCACCACTGGGGATGCAGTGCAGTGAGTCCAGAGAGTGCACTGGCACCACTGGGGATGCAGTGCAGTGAGTCCAGAGAGTGCACTGGATCAATTGGGGATGCAGTTCAGTTAGTCCAGAGAGTGAACTGGCACCACTGGGGATGCACTGCAGTGAGTCCAGAGAGTGCACTGGCACCACTGGGGATGCAGTACAGTGACTCCAGAGAGTGAACTGGCACCACTGGGGATGCACTGCAGTGAGTCCAGAGAGTGCACTGGCACCACTGGGGATGCACTGCAGTGAGTGCAGAGAGTACACTGGCACCATTGGGGATGTAC
Organism: Anser anser; assembly: GCF_964211835.1. NCBI lineage: Eukaryota > Metazoa > Chordata > Aves > Anseriformes > Anatidae > Anser > Anser anser. Next base: position 112,486 of record NW_028153992.1, on the reverse strand, counting down.
TGCAGTGAGTCCAGAGAGTGCACTGGCACCACTGGGGATGCAGTGCAGTGAGTCCACAGAGTGCACTGGCACCACTGGGGATGCAGTGCAGTGAGTCCAGAGAGTGCACTGTCAGCACTGGGAATGCACTGTTGTGAGTCCAGAGAGTGCACTGGCACCACTGGGGATGCAGTACAGTGACTCCAGAGAGTGAACTGGCACCACTGGGGATGCACTGCAGTGAGTCCAGAGAGTGCACTGGCACCACTGGGGATGCACTGCAGTGAGTGCAGAGAGTACACTGGCACCATTGGGGATGTACTGCAGTGAGTCCAGAGAGTGCACTGGCACCACTGGGGATGCAGTACAGTGAGTCCACAGAGTGCACTGGCACCACTGGGGATGCACTGCAGAGACTCCAGAGAGTGCACTGGCACCACTGGGGATGCAGTGCAGTGAGTCCAGAGAGTGCACTGGCACCACTGGGGAAGCAGTGCAGTGAGTCCAGAGAGTGCACTGGCACCACTGGGGATGCAGTGCAGTGAGTCCAGATAGTGCACTGGCACCACTGGGGATGCAGTGCAGTGAGTCCAGAGAGTGCACTGGCACCACTGGGAATGCACTGCTGTGAGTCCAGAGAGTGCACTGGCACCACTGGGGATGCACTGCAGTGAGTCCAGAGAGTGCACTGGCACCACTGGGGATGCAGTGTAGTGAGTGCAGAGAGTGCACTGGCACCTTGGGGATGCAGTGCAGTGAGTCCAGAGAGTGCATTGGCACCACTGGGGAAGCACTGCAGTGAGTCCAGAGAGTGCACTGGCACCACTGGGGATGCACTGCAGTGAGTCCATAGAGTGCACTGGCACCACTGGGGATGCACTGAAATGACTCCAGAGAGTGCACTGGCCCCACTGGGGATGCAGTGCAGTGAGTCCATAGAGTGCACTGGTACCACTGGGGATGCAGCGCAATGACTACAGAGAGTGCACTGGCACCACTGGGGATGCAGTGCAGTGAGTCCAGAGAGTGCACTGGCACCACTGGGGATGCAGTACAGTGACTCCAGAGAGTGAACTGGCACCACTGGGGAAGCACTGCAGTGACTCCAGAGAGTGCACTGGCACCACTGGGGATGCACTGCAGTGAGTGCAGAGAGTACACTGGCACCACTGGGGATGTACTGCAGTGAGTCCAGAGAGTGCACTGGCACCACTGGGGATGCAGTGCAGTGAGTCCAGAGAGTGCACTGGCACCACTGGGGATGCAGTACAGTGAGTCCATAGAGTGCACTGGCACCACTGGGGATGCACTGCAGAGACTCCAGAGAGTGCACTGGCACCACTGGAGATGCACTGCAGTGACTGTAGAGAGTGCACCGGCACCACTGGGGATGCAGTGCAGTGAGTCCAGAGAGTGCACTGGCACCACTGGGGAAGCACTGCAGTGACTCCAGAGAGTGCACTGGCACCAGTGGGGATGCAGTGCAGTGAGTCCAGAGAGAGCCCTGGCACCACTGGGGATGCAGCGCAATGACTACAGGGAGTGCACTGGCACCACTGGGGATGCAGTGCAGTGAGTCCAGAGAGTGCACTGGCACCACTGGGGATGCAGCGCAGTGAGTCCAGAGAGTGCACTGGCACCACTCTGGATGCAGTGCGGTGAGTCCAGAGAGTGCACTGGCACCACTGGGGATGCAGTACAGTGAGTCCACAGAGTGCACTGGGACCACTGGGGATGCACTGCAGTGACTCCAGAGAGTGCACTGGCACCACTGGTGATGCAGTGAAGTGAGTCCAGAGAGTGCACTGGATCAATTGGGGATGTAGTTCACTTAGTCCAGAGAGTGCACTGGCACCACTGGGGATGCAGTGCAGTGAGTCCAGAGAGTGCACTGGCACCACTGGGGATGCAGTACAGTGACTCCAGTGAGTGCACTGGCACCACTGGGGATGCACTGCAGTGAGTCCAGAGAGTGCACTGGCACCACTGGGGATGCACTGCAGTGAGTGCAGAGAGTACACTGGCACCATTGGGGATGTACTGCAGTGAGTCCAGAGAGTGCAATGGCACCACTGGGGATGCAGTGCTGTGAGTCTAGAGAGTGCACTGGCACCACTGGGGATGCACTGCATTGACTCTAGAGAGTGCACTGGCACCACTGGGGATGCAGTGCAGTGAGTCCAGAGAGTGCACTGGCACCACTGGGGATGCACTGCAGTGAGTCCAGAGAGTGCACTGGCACCACTGGGGATGCAGTGCAGTGAGTCCAGAGATTGCACTGGCATCACTGGGGATGCACTGCAGTGAGTCCAGAGAGTGCACTGGCACCACTGGGGATGCAGTGCAGTGAGTCCAGAGAGTGCACTGGCACCACTGGGAATGCAGTGCAGTGAGTCCAGAGAGTGCACTTGCACCACTGGTGATGCAGTGCGGTGAGTCCAGAGAGTGCACTGGCACCACTGTGGATGCAGTACAGTGAGTCCAGAGAGTGCACTGGGACCACTGGGGATGCACTGCAGTGACTCCAGAGAGTGCACTGGCACCACTGGGGATGCAGTGCAGTGAGTCCAGTGAGTGTACTGGCACCACTGGGGATGGACTGCAGTGAGTCCAGAGAGTGCACTGGCACCACTGGGGATGCACTGCAGTGAGTGCAGAGAGTACACTGGCACCATTGGGGATGTACTGCAGTGAGTCCACAGAGTGCACTGGCACCACTGGGGATGCACTGCAGTGAGTCCAGAGAGTGCACTGGCACCACTGGGGATGCAATGCAGTGAGTCCAGAGAGTGCACTGGCACCACTGGGGATGCAGTGCTGTGAGTCCAGAGAGTGCACTGGCACCACTGGGGATGCAGTGCAGTGAGTCCAGAGAGTGCACTGGCACCACTGGGGATGCAGCGCAGTGACTCCAGAGAGTGCACTGGCACCACGGGGGATGCACTGCAGTGAGTCCAGAGAGTGCACTGGCACCACTGGGGATGCACTGCAGTGAGTCCAGAGAGTGCACTGGCACCACTCTGGATGCAGTGCGGTGAGTCCAGAGAGTGCACTGGCACCACTGGGGATGCACTGCAGTGAGTCCACAGAGTGCACTGGCACCACTGGGGATGCACTGCTGTGACTCCAGAGAGTGCACTGGCACCACTGGGGATGCAGTGCAGTGAGTCCAGAGAGTGCACTGGCACCACTGGGGATGCACTGCAGTGACTCTAGAGAGTGCACTGGCACCACTCTGGATGCAGTGCGGTGAGTCCAGAGAGTGCACTGGCACCACTGTGGATGCAGTACAGTGAGTCCACAGAGTGCACTGGCACCACTGGGGATGCAGTGCAGTGAGTCCAGAGAGTGCACTGGCACCACTGGGGATGCAGTGCAGTGAGTCCAGAGAGTGCACTGGATCAATTGGGGATGCAGTTCAGTTAGTCCAGAGAGTGAACTGGCACCACTGGGGATGCACTGCAGTGAGTCCAGAGAGTGCACTGGCACCACTGGGGATGCAGTACAGTGACTCCAGAGAGTGAACTGGCACCACTGGGGATGCACTGCAGTGAGTCCAGAGAGTGCACTGGCACCACTGGGGATGCACTGCAGTGAGTGCAGAGAGTACACTGGCACCATTGGGGATGTACTGCAGTGAGTCCAGAGAGTGCACTGGCACCACTGGGGATGCAGTGCAGTGAGTCCACAGAGTGCACTGGCACCACTGGGGATGCAGTGCAGTGAGTCCAGAGAGTGCACTGTCAGCACTGGGAATGCACTGTTGTGAGTCCAGAGAGTGCACTGGCACCACTGGGGATGCACTGAAATGACTCCAGAGAGTGCACTGGCCCCGCTGGGGATGCAGTGCAGTGAGTCCAGAGATTGCACTGGCACCACTGGGGATGCAGCGCAATGACTACAGAGAGTGCACTGGCACCACTGGGGATGCAGTGCTGTGAGTCCAGAGAGTGCACTGGCACCACAGGGGATGCACTGCAGTGAGTGCAGAGAGTACACTGGTACCATTGGAGATGTACTGCAGTGAGTCCAGAGAGTGCACTGGCACCACTGGGGATGCAGTACAGTGAGTCCACAGAGTGCACTGGCACCACTGGGGATGCACTGCAGAGACTCCAGAGAGTGCACTGGCACCACTGGGGATGCACTGCAGTGACTCTAGAGAGTGCACTGGCACCACTGGGGAAGCACTGCAGTGACTCCAGAGAGTGCACTGGCACCACTGGGGATGCAGAGCAGTGAGTCCAGAGAGTGCACTGGCACCACTGGGGAAGCACTGCAGTGACTCCAGAGAGTGCACTGGCACCACTGGGGATGCAGAGCAGTGAGTCCAGAGAGTGCACTGGCACCACTGGGAATGCAGTGCAGTGAGTCCAGAGAGTGCACTGGCACCACTGGGGATGCCGTACAGTGACTCCAGAGAGTGAACTGGCACCACTGGGGATGCACTGCAGTGAGTCCAGAGAGTGCACTGGCACCACTGGGGATGCACTGCAGTGAGTGCAGAGAGTACACTGGCACCATTGGGGATGTACTGCAGTGAGTCCAGAGAGTGCACTGGCACCACTGGGGATGCAGTACAGTGAGTCCACAGAGTGCACTGGCACCACTGGGGATGCACTGCAGAGACTCCAGAGAGTGCACTGGCACCACTGGGGATGCAGTGCAGTTAGTCCAGAGAGTGCACTGGCACCACTGGGGAAGCAGTGCGGTGAGTCCAGAGAGTGCACTGTCAGCACTGGGGATGCATTGCAGTGAGTCCAGATAGTGCACTGGCACCACTGGGGATGCAGTGCAGTGAGTCCAGAGAGTGCACTGGCACCACTGGGAATGCACTGCTGTGAGTCCAGAGAGTGCACTGGCACCACTGGGGATGCACTGCAGTGAGTCCAGAGAGTGCACTGGCACCACTGGGGATGCAGTGTAGTGAGTGCAGAGAGTGCACTGGCACCTTGGGGATGCAGTGCAGTGAGTCCAGAGAGTGCATTGGCACCACTGGGGATGCACTGCAGTGAGTCCAGAGAGTGCACTGGCACCACTGGGGATGCATTGCAGTGAGTCCATAGAGTGCACTGGCACCACTGGGGATGCACTGAAATGACTCCAGAGAGTGCACTGGCCCCACTGGGGATGCAGTGCAGTGAGTCCATAGAGTGCACTGGTACCACTGGGGATGCAGCGCAATGACTACAGAGAGTGCACTGGCACCACTGGGGATGCAGTGCTGTGAGTCCAGAGAGTGCACTGGCACCACTGGGGATGCAGTACAGTGACTCCAGAGAGTGAACTGGCACCACTGGGGATGCACTGCAGTGAGTCCAGAGAGTGCACTGGCACCACTGGGGATGCACTGCAGTGAGTGCAGAGAGTACACTGGCACCACTGGGGATGTACTGCAGTGAGTCCAGAGAGTGCACTGGCACCACTGGGGATGCAGTGCAGTGAGTCCAGAGAGTGCACTGGCACCACTGGGGATGCAGTACAGTGAGTCCATAGAGTGCACTGGCACCACTGGGGATGCACTGCAGAGACTCCAGAGAGTGCACTGGCACCACTGGAGATGCACTGCAGTGACTGTAGAGAGTGCACCGGCACCACTGGGGATGCAGTGCAGTGAGTCCAGAGAGTGCACTGGCACCACTTGGGAAGCACTGCAGTGACTCCAGAGAGTGCACTGGCACCAGTGGGGATGCAGTGCAGTGAGTCCAGAGAGAGCCCTGGCACCACTGGGGATGCAGCGCAATGACTACAGGGAGTGCACTGGCACCACTGGGGATGCAGTGCAGTGAGTCCAGAGAGTGCACTGGCACCACTGGGGATGCAGCGCAGTGAGTCCAGAGAGTGCACTGGCACCACTCTGGATGCAGTGCGGTGAGTCCAGAGAGTGCACTGGCACCACTGGGGATGCAGTACAGTGAGTCCACAGAGTGCACTGGGACCACTGGGGATGCACTGCAGTGACTCCAGAGAGTGCACTGGCACCACTGGTGATGCAGTGAAGTGAGTCCAGAGAGTGCACTGGATCAATTGGGGATGCAGTTCACTTAGTCCAGAGAGTGCACTGGCACCACTGGGGATGCAGTGCAGTGAGTCCAGAGAGTGCACTGGCACCACTGGGGATGCAGTACAGTGACTCCAGTGAGTGCACTGGCACCACTGGGGATGCACTGCAGTGAGTCCAGAGAGTGCACTGGCACCACTGGGGATGCACTGCAGTGAGTGCAGAGAGTACACTGGCACCATTGGGGATGTACTGCAGTGAGTCCAGAGAGTGCAATGGCACCACTGGGGATGCAGTGCTGTGAGTCCAGAGAGTGCACTGGCACCACTGGGGATGCAGTGCATTGACTCTAGAGAGTGCACTGGCACCACTGGGGATGCAGTGCAGTGAGTCCAGAGAGTGCACTGGCACCACTGGGGATGCACTGCAGTGAGTCCAGAGAGTGCACTGGCACCACTGGGGATGCAGTGCAGTGAGTCCAGAGAGTGCACAGGCATCACTGGGGATGCACTGCAGTGAGTCCAGAGAGTGCACTGGCACCACTGGGGATGCAGTGCAGTGAGTCCAGAGAGTGCACTGGCACCACTGGGAATGCACTGCTGTGAGTCCAGAGAGTGCACTTGCACCACTGGTGATGCAGTGCGGTGAGTCCAGAGAGTGCACTGGCACCACTGTGGATGCAGTACAGTGAGTCCAGAGAGTGCACTGGGACCACTGGGGATGCACTGCAGTGACTCCAGAGAGTGCACTGGCACCACTGGGGATGCAGTGCAGTGAGTCCAGTGAGTGTACTGGCACCACTGGGGATGGACTGCAGTGAGTCCAGAGAGTGCACTGGCACCACTGGGGATGCACTGCAGTGAGTGCAGAGAGTACACTGGCACCATTGGGGATGTACTGCAGTGAGTCCACAGAGTGCACTGGCACCACTGGGGATGCACTGCAGTGAGTCCAGAGAGTGCACTGGCACCACTGGGGATGCAATGCAGTGAGTCCAGAGAGTGCACTGGCACCACTGGGGATGCAGTGCTGTGAGTCCAGAGAGTGCACTGGCACCACTGGGGATGCAGTGCAGTGAGTCCAGAGAGTGCACTGGCACCACTGGGGATGCAGTGCAGTGACTCCAGAGAGTGCACTGGCACCACGGGGGATGCACTGCAGTGAGTCCAGAGAGTGCACTGGCACCACTGGGGATGCACTGCAGTGAGTCCAGAGAGTGCACTGGCACCACTCTGGATGCAGTGCGGTGAGTCCAGAGAGTGCACTGGCACCACTGGGGATGCACTGCAGTGAGTCCACAGAGTGCACTGGCACCACTGGGGATGCACTGCTGTGACTCCAGAGAGTGCACTGGCACCACTGGGGATGCAGTGCAGTGAGTCCAGAGAGTGCACTGGCACCACTGGGGATGCACTGCAGTGACTCTAGAGAGTGCACTGGCACCACTCTGGATGCAGTGCGGTGAGTCCAGAGAGTGCACTGGCACCACTGTGGATGCAGTACAGTGAGTCCACAGAGTGCACTGGCACCACTGGGGATGCAGTGCAGTGAGTCCAGAGAGTGCACTGGCACCACTGGGGATGCAGTGCAGTGAGTCCAGAGAGTGCACTGGATCAATTGGGGATGCAGTTCAGTTAGTCCAGAGAGTGAACTGGCACCACTGGGGATGCACTGCAGTGAGTCCAGAGAGTGCACTGGCACCACTGGGGATGCAGTACAGTGACTCCAGAGAGTGAACTGGCACCACTGGGGATGCACTGCAGTGAGTCCAGAGAGTGCACTGGCACCACTGGGGATGCACTGCAGTGAGTGCAGAGAGTACACTGGCACCATTGGGGATGTACTGCAGTGAGTCCAGAGAGTGCACTGGCACCACTGGGGATGCAGTGCAGTGAGTCCACAGAGTGCACTGGCACCACTGGGGATGCAGTGCAGTGAGTCCAGAGAGTGCACTGTCAGCACTGGGAATGCACTGTTGTGAGTCCAGAGAGTGCACTGGCACCACTGGGGATGCAGTACAGTGACTCCAGAGAGTGAACTGGCACCACTGGGGATGCACTGCAGTGAGTCCAGAGAGTGCACTGGCACCACTGGGGATGCACTGCAGTGAGTGCAGAGAGTACACTGGCACCATTGGGGATGTACTGCAGTGAGTCCAGAGAGTGCACTGGCACCACTGGGGATGCAGTACAGTGAGTCCACAGAGTGCACTGGAACCACTGGGGATGCACTGCAGAGACTCCAGAGAGTGCACTGGCACCACTGGGGATGCAGTGCAGTGAGTCCAGAGAGTGCACTGGCACCACTGGGGAAGCAGTGCAGTGAGTCCAGAGAGTGCACTGGCACCACTGGGGATGCAGTGCAGTGAGTCCAGATAGTGCACTGGCACCACTGGGATGCAGTGCAGTGAGTCCAGAGAGTGCACTGGCACCACTGGGAATGCACTGCTGTGAGTCCAGAGAGTGCACTGGCACCACTGGGGATGCACTGCAGTGAGTCCAGAGAGTGCACTGGCACCACTGGGGATGCAGTGTAGTGAGTGCAGAGAGTGCACTGGCACCTTGGGGATGCAGTGCAGTGAGTCCAGAGAGTGCATTGGCACCACTGGGGATGCACTGCAGTGAGTCCAGAGAGTGCACTGGCACCACTGGGGATGCACTGCAGTGAGTCCATAGAGTGCACTGGCACCACTGGGGATGCACTGAAATGACTCCAGAGAGTGCACTGGCACCACTGGGGATGCAGTGCAGTGAGTCCATAGAGTGCACTGGTACCACTGGGGATGCAGCGCAATGACTACAGAGAGTGCACTGGCACCACTGGGGATGCAGTGCTGTGAGTCCAGAGAGTGCACTGGCACCACTGGGGATGCAGTACAGTGACTCCAGAGAGTGAACTGGCACCACTGGGGAAGCACTGCAGTGACTCCAGAGAGTGCACTGGCACCACTGGGGATGCACTGCAGTGAGTGCAGAGAGTACACTGGCACCACTGGGGATGTACTGCAGTGAGTCCAGAGAGTGCACTGGCACCACTGGGGATGCAGTGCAGTGAGTCCAGAGAGTGCACTGGCACCACTGGGGATGCAGTACAGTGAGTCCATAGAGTGCACTGGCACCACTGGGGATGCACTGCAGAGACTCCAGAGAGTGCACTGGCACCACTGGAGATGCACTGCAGTGACTGTAGAGAGTGCACCGGCACCACTGGGGATGCAGTGCAGTGAGTCCAGAGAGTGCACTGGCACCACTGGGGAAGCACTGCAGTGACTCCAGAGAGTGCACTGGCACCAGTGGGGATGCAGTGCAGTGAGTCCAGAGAGAGCCCTGGCACCACTGGGGATGCAGCGCAATGACTACAGGGAGTGCACTGGCACCACTGGGGATGCAGTGCAGTGAGTCCAGAGAGTGCACTGGCACCACTGGGGATGCAGCGCAGTGAGTCCAGAGAGTGCACTGGCACCACTCTGGATGCAGTGCGGTGAGTCCAGAGAGTGCACTGGCACCACTGGGGATGCAGTACAGTGAGTCCACAGAGTGCACTGGGACCACTGGGGATGCACTGCAGTGACTCCAGAGAGTGCACTGGCACCACTGGTGATGCAGTGAAGTGAGTCCAGAGAGTGCACTGGATCAATTGGGGATGCAGTTCACTTAGTCCATAGAGTGCACTGGCACCACTGGGGATGCAGTGCAGTGAGTCCAGAGAGTGCACTGGCACCACTGGGGATGCAGTACAGTGAGTCCAGAGAGTGCACTGGCACCACTGGGGATGCACTGCAGTGAGTGCAGAGAGTACACTGGCACCATTGGGGATGTACTGCAGTGAGTCCAGAGAGTGCAATGGCACCACTGGGGATGCAGTGCTGTGAGTCCAGAGAGTGCACTGGCACCACTGGGGATGCACTGCATTGTCTCTAGAGAGTGCACTGGCACCACTGGGGATGCAGTGCAGTGAGTCCAGAGAGTGCACTGGCACCACTGGGGATGCACTGCAGTGAGTCCAGAGAGTGCACTGGCACGACTGGGGATGCAGTGCAGTGAGTCCAGAGAGTGCACTGGCATCACTGGGGATGCACTGCAGTGAGTCCAGAGAGTGCACTGGCACCACTGGGGATGCAGTGCAGTGAGTCCAGAGAGTGCACTGGCACCACTGGGGATGCAGTGCAGTGAGTCCAGTGAGTGTACTGGCACCACTGGGGATGGACTGCAGTGACTCTAGAGAGTGCACTGGCACCACTGGGGATGCACTGCAGTGAGTGCAGAGAGTACACTGGCACCATTGGGGATGTACTGCAGTGAGTCCACAGAGTGCACTGGCACCACTGGGGATGCACTGCAGTGAGTCCAGAGAGTGCACTGGCACCACTGGGGATGCAATGCAGTGAGTCCAGAGAGTGCACTGGCACCACTGGGGATGCAGTGCTGTGAGTCCAGAGAGTGCACTGGCACCACTGGGGATGCAGTGCAGTGAGTCCAGAGAGTGCACTGGCACCACTGGGGATGCAGTGCAGTGACTCCAGAGAGTGCACTGGCACCACGGGGGATGCACTGCAGTGAGTCCAGAGAGTGCACTGGCACCACTGGGGATGCACTGCAGTGAGTCCAGAGAGTGCACTGGCACCACTCTGGATGCAGTGCGGTGAGTCCAGAGAGTGCACTGGCACCACTGGGGATGCACTGCAGTGAGTCCACAGAGTGCACTGGCACCACTGGGGATGCACTGCTGTGACTCCAGAGAGGTCACTGGCACCACTGGGGATGCAGTGCAGTGAGTCCAGAGAGTGCACTGGCACCACTGGGGATGCACTGCAGTGACTCTAGAGAGTGCACTGGCACCACTCTGGATGCAGTGCGGTGAGTCCAGAGAGTGCACTGGCACCACTGTGGATGCAGTACAGTGAGTCCACAGAGTGCACTGGCACCACTGGGGATGCAGTGCAGTGAGTCCAGAGAGTGCACTGGCACCACTGGGGATGCAGTGCAGTGAGTCCAGAGAGTGCACTGGATCAATTGGGGATGCAGTTCAGTTAGTCCAGAGAGTGAACTGGCACCACTGGGGATGCACTGCAGTGAGTCCAGAGAGTGCACTGGCACCACTGGGGATGCAGTACAGTGACTCCAGAGAGTGAACTGGCACCACTGGGGATGCACTGCAGTGAGTCCAGAGAGTGCACTGGCACCACTGGGGATGCACTGCAGTGAGTGCAGAGAGTACACTGGCACCATTGGGGATGTACTGCAGTGAGTCCAGAGAGTGCACTGGCACCACTGGGGATGCAGTGCAGTGAGTCCACAGAGTGCACTGGCACCACTGGGGATGCAGTGCAGTGAGTCCAGAGAGTGCACTGTCAGCACTGGGAATGCACTGTTGTGAGTCCAGAGAGTGCACTGGCACCACTGGGGATGCACTGCAGTGAGTCCAGAGAGTGCACTGACACCACTGGGGATGCAGTGCAGTGAGTGCAGAGAGTGCACTGGCACCTTGGGGATGCAGTGCAGTGAGTCCAGAGAGTGCATTGGCACCACTGGGGATGCAGTGCAGTGAGTCCAGAGAGTGCACTGGCACCACTGGGGATGCACTGCAGTGAGTCCATAGAGTGCACTGGCACCACTGGGGATGCACTGAAATGACTCCAGAGAGTGCACTGGCCCCGCTGGGGATGCAGTGCAGTGAGTCCAGAGATTGCACTGGCACCACTGGGGATGCAGCGCAATGACTACAGAGAGTGCACTGGCACCACTGGGGATGCACTGCAGTGACTCTAGAGAGTGCACTGGCACCACTGGGGAAGCACTGCAGTGACTCCAGAGAGCGCACTGGCACCACTGGGGATGCAGAGCAGTGAGTCCAGAGAGTGCACTGGCACCACTGGGGAAGCACTGCAGTGACTCCAGAGAGTGCACTGGCACCACTGGGGATGCAGAGCAGTGAGTCCAGAGAGTGCACTGGCACTACTGGGGATTCAGCGCAGTGAGTCCAGAGAGTGCACTGGCACCACTGGGGATGCAGTGCTGTAAGTCCAGAGAGTGCACTGGCACCACTGGGGATGCACTGCAGTGAGTCCAGAGAGTGCACTGGCACCACTGGGGATGCAGTGCGGTGAGTCCAGAGAGTGCACTGGCACCACTGGGGATGCAGTGAAGTGAGTCCAGAGAGTGCACTGGCACCACTCTGGATGCAGTGCGGTGAGTCCAGAGAGTGCACTGGCACCACTGTGGATGCAGTACAGTGAGTCCACAGAGTGCACTGGCACCACTGGGGATGCACTGCAGTAACTCCAGAGAGTGCACTGGCACCACTGGGGATGCAGTGCAGTGACTCCAGAGAGTGCACTGGATCAATAGGGGATGCAGTTCAGTTAGTCCAGAGAGTGCACTGGCACCACTGGGGATGCAGTGCAGTGAGTCCAGAGAGTGCACTGGCACCACAGGGGATGCACTGCAGTGAGTGCAGAGAGTACACTGGCACCATTGGGGATGTACTGCAGTGAGTCCAGAGAGTGCACTGGCACCACTGGGGATGCAGTACAGTGAGTCCACAGAGTGCACTGGCACCACTGGGGATGTAGTGCAGTGAGTCCACAGAGTGCACTGGCACCACTGGGGATGCACTGCAGTGAGTCCAGAGAGTGCGCTGGCACCACTGGGGATGCACTGCAGTGACTCTAGAGAGTGCACTGGCACCACTTGGGAAGCACTGCAGTGACTCCAGAGAGTGCACTGGCACCACTGGGGATGCAGAGCAGTGAGTCCAGAGAGTGCACTGGCACCACTGGGGAAGCACTGCAGTGACTCCAGAGAGTGCACTGGCACCACTGGGGATGCAGAGCAGTGAGTCCAGAGAGTGCACTGGCACTACTGGGGATTCAGCGCAGTGAGTCCAGAGAGTGCACTGGCACCACTGGGGATGCAGTGCTGTAAGTCCAGAGAGTGCACTGGCACCACTGGGGATGCACTGCAGTGAGTCCAGAGAGTGCACTGGCACCACTGGGGATGCAGTGCGGTGAGTCCAGAGAGTGCACTGGCACCACTGGGGATGCAGTGCAGTGAGTCCAGAGAGTGCACTGGCACCACTCTGGATGCAGTGTGGTGAGTCCAGAGAGTGCACTGGCAGCACTGTGAATGCAGTACAGTGAGTCCACAGAGTGCACTGGCACCACTGGGGATGCACTGCAGTAACTCCAGAGAGTGCACTGGCACCACTGGGGATGAAGTGCAGTGACTCCAGAGAGTGCACTGGATCAATAGGGGATGCAGTTCAGTTAGTCCAGAGAGTGCACTGGCACCACTGGGGATGCAGTGCAGTGAGTCCAGAGAGTGCACTGGCACCACAGGGGATGCACTGCAGTGAGTGCAGAGAGTACACTGGCACCATTGGGGATGTACTGCAGTGAGTCCAGAGAGTGCACTGGCACCACTGGGGATGCAGTACAGTGAGTCCACAGAGTGCACTGGCACCACTGGTGATGCACTGCAGAGACTCCAGAGAGTGCACTGGCACCACTGGGGATGCAGTGCAGTGAGTCCAGAGAGTGCACTGGCACCACTGGGGATGCACTGCAGTGAGTCCAGAGAGTGCACTGTCAGCACTGGGGATGCAGTGCAGTGAGTCCAGAGAGTGCACTGTCAGCACTGGGGATGCACTGCAGAGACTCCAGAGAGTGCACTGGCACCACTGGGGATGCACTGCAGTGAGTCCATAGAGTGCACTGGCACCACTGGGGATGCACTGCAGTGAGTCCATAGAGTGCACTGGCCCCACTGGGGATGCAGTGCAGTGAGTCCAGAGAGTGCACTGGCCCCACTGGGGATGCAGTGCAGTGAGTCCAGAGATTGCACTGGCACCACTGGGGATGCAGCGCAATGACTACAGAGAGTGCACTGGCACCACTGGGGATGCAGTGCTGTGAGTCCAGAGAGTGCACTGGCACCACTGGGGATGCACTGCAGTGAGTCCAGAGAGTGCACTGGCACCACTGGGGATGCAGTGCAGTGAGTCCAGAGAGTGCACTGGCACCACTCTGGATGCAGTACGGTGAGTCCAGAGAGTGCACTGGTGCCACTGGGGATGCAGTACAGTGAGTCCAGAGTGTGCACTGGCACCACTGGGGATGCACTGCTATGCCTCCAGAGAGTGCACTGGCACCACTGGGGATGCACTGCAGTGAGTCCAGAGAGTGCACTGGCACCACTGGGGATGCACTGCTGTGACTCCAGAGAGTGCACTGGCACCACTGGGGATGCAGTGCAGTGAGTCCATAGAGTGCACTGGCACCACTGGGGATGCAGTACAGTGACTCCAGAGAGTGAACTGGCACCACTGGGGATGCACTGCAGTGAGTCCAGAGAGTGCACTGGCACCACTGGGGATGCAGTGCAGTGAGTCCAGAGAGTGCACTGGCACCACTGGGGATGCAGCGCAGTGAGTCCAGAGAGTGCACTGGCACCACTCTGGATGCAGTGCGGTGAGTCCAGAGAGTGCACTGGCACCACTGGGGATGCAGTACAGTGAGTCCACAGAGTGCACTGGCACCACTGGGGATGCACTGCAGAGACTCCAGAGAGTGCACTGGCACCACTGGGGATGCACTGCAGAGACTCCAGAGAGTGCACTGGCACCACTGGGGATGCACTGCTGTGAGTCCAGAGAGTGCACTGGCACCACTGGGGATGCAGTGCACTGAGTCCAGAGAGTGCACTGGCACCACTGGGGATGCACTGCAGTGAGTCCAGAGAGTGCACTGGCACCACTGGGGATGCAATGCAGTGAGTCCAGAGAGTGCACTGGCACCACTGGGGATGCAGTGCTGTGAGTCCAGAGAGTGCACTGGCACCACTGGGGATGCAGTGCAGTGAGTCCAGAGAGTGCACTGGCACCACTGGGGATGCAGTGCAGTGACTCCAGAGAGTGCACTGGCACCACGGGGGATGCACTGCAGTGAGTCCAGATAGTGCACTGGCACCACTGGGGATGCACTGCAGTGAGTCCAGAGAGTGCACTGGCACCACTCTGGATGCAGTGCGGTGAGTCCAGAGAGTGCACTGGCACCACTGGGGATGCACTGCAGTGAGTCCAGAGAGTGCACTGGCACCACTGGGGATGCACTGCTGTGACTCTAGAGAGTGCACTGGCACCACTCTGGATGCAGTGCGGTGAGTCCAGAGAGTGCACTGGCACCACTGTGGATGCAGTACAGTGAGTCCACAGAGTGCACTGGCACCACTGGGGATGCACTGCAGTGAGTCCAGAGAGTGCACAGGCACCACTGGGGATGCAGTGCAGTGAGTCCAGAGAGTGCACTGGATCAATTGGGGATGCAGTTCAGTTAGTCCAGAGAGTGAACTGGCACCACTGGGGATGCAGTACAGTGACTCCAGAGAGTGAACTGGCACCACTGGGGTTGCACTGCAGTGAGTCCAGAGAGTGCACTGGCACCACTGGGGATGCACTGCAGTGAGTGCAGAGAGTACACTGGCACCATTGGGGATGCAGTGCAGTGAGTCCAGAGAGTGCACTGGCACCACTGGGGATGCAGTACAGTGAGTCCACAGAGTGCACTGGCACCACTGGGGATGCACTGCAGAGACTCCAGAGAGTGCACTGGCACCACTGGGGATGCAGTGCAGTGAGTCCAGAGAGTGCACTGGCACCACTGGGGATGCACTGCTGTGAGTCCAGAGAGTGCACTGGCACCACTGGGGATGCAGTGCACTGAGTCCAGAGAGTGCACTGGCACCACTGGGGATGCACTGCAGTGAGTCCAGAGAGTGCACTGGCACCACTGGGGATGCAATGCAGTGAGTCCAGAGAGTGCACTGGCACCACTGGGGATGCAGTGCTGTGAGTCCAGAGAGTGCACTGGCACCACTGGGGATGCAGTGCAGTGAGTCCAGAGAGTGCACTGGCACCACTGGGGATGCAGTGCAGTGACTCCAGAGAGTGCACTGGCACCACGGGGGATGCACTGCAGTGAGTCCAGATAGTGCACTGGCACCACTGGGGATGCACTGCAGTGAGTCCAGAGAGTGCACTGGCACCACTCTGGATGCAGTGCGGTGAGTCCAGAGAGTGCACTGGCACCACTGGGGATGCACTGCAGTGAGTCCAGAGAGTGCACTGGCACCACTGGGGATGCACTGCTGTGACTCTAGAGAGTGCACTGGCACCACTCTGGATGCAGTGCGGTGAGTCCAGAGAGTGCACTGGCACCACTGTGGATGCAGTACAGTGAGTCCACAGAGTGCACTGGCACCACTGGGGATGCACTGCAGTGAGTCCAGAGAGTGCACAGGCACCACTGGGGATGCAGTGCAGTGAGTCCAGAGAGTGCACTGGATCAATTGGGGATGCAGTTCAGTTAGTCCAGAGAGTGAACTGGCACCACTGGGGATGCAGTACAGTGACTCCAGAGAGTGAACTGGCACCACTGGGGTTGCACTGCAGTGAGTCCAGAGAGTGCACTGGCACCACTGGGGATGCACTGCAGTGAGTGCAGAGAGTACACTGGCACCATTGGGGATGCAGTGCAGTGAGTCCAGAGAGTGCACTGGCACCACTGGGGATGCAGTACAGTGAGTCCGCAGATTGCACTGGCACCACTGGGGATGCACTGCAGAGACTCCAGAGAGTGCACTGGCACCACTGGGGATGCACTGCAGTGAGTCCAGAGAGTGCACTGGCACCACTGGGGATGCACTGCAGTGAGTCCAGAGAGTGCACTGGCACCACTGGGGATGCAGTGCAGTGAGTCCAGAGAGTGCACTGGCACCACTGGGGATGCAGTGCAGTGAGTCCAGAGAGTGCACTGGCACCACTGGGAATGCACTGCTGTGAGTCCAGAGAGTGCACTGGCACCACTGGGGATGCACTGCAGTGAGTCCAGAGAGTGCACTGGCCCCACTGGGGATGCAGTGTAGTGAGTGCAGAGAGTGCACTGGCACCTTGGGGATGCAGTGCAGTGAGTCCAGAGAGTGCATTGGCACCACTGGGGATGCAGTGCAGTGAGTCCAGAGAGTGCACTGGCACCACTGGGGATGCACTGCAGTGAGTCCAGAGAGTGCACTGGCACCACTGGGGATGCACTGAAATGACTCCAGAGAGTGCACTGGCCCCACTGGGGATGCAGTGCAGTGAGTCCATAGAGTGCACTGGTACCACTGGGGATGCAGCGCAATGACTACAGAGAGTGCACTGGCACCACTGGGGATGCAGTGCTGTGAGTCCAGAGAGTGCACTGGCACCACTGGGGATGCACTGCAGTGAGTCCAGAGAGTGCACTGGCACCACTGGGGATGCACTGCAGTGAGTCCAGAGAGTGCACTGGCACCATTGGGATGCAGTGCAGTGAGTCCAGAGAGTGCACTGGCACCACTTGGATGCAGTGCGGTGAGTCCAGAGAGTGCACTGGCGCAACTGTGGATGCAGTACAGTGAGTCCAGAGAGTGCACTGGCACCACTGGGAATGCAGTGCAGTGAGTCCAGAGAGTGCACTGGCACCACTGGGGATGCACTGCAGAGACTCCAGAGAGTGCACTGGCACCACTTGGGATGCAGTGCAGTGACTCTAGAGAGTGCACTGGCACCACTGGGGAAGCACTGCAGTGACTCCAGAGAGTGCACTGGCACCACTGGGGATGCAGAGCAGTGAGTCCACAGAGTGTACTGGCACCAATGGGGAAGCACTGCAGTGACTCCAGACAGTGCACTGGCACCACTGGGGATGCAGAGCAGTGAGTCCAGAGAATGCACTGGCACTACTGGGGATTCAGCGCAGTGAGTCCAGAGAGTGCACTGGCACCACTGGGGATGCAGTGCTGTAAGTCCAGAGAGTGCACTGGCACCACTGGGGATGCACTGCAGTGAGTCCAGAGAGTGCACTGGCACCACTGGGGATGCAGTGCGGTGAGTCCAGAGAGTGCACTGGCACCACTGGGGATGCAGTGCAGTAACTCCAGAGAGTGCACTGGCACCACTGGGGATGCAGTGCAGTGAGTCCAGAGAGTGCACTGGCACCACTGGGGATGCACTGCAGTGACTCTAGAGAGTGCACTGGCACCAGTGGGGATGCAGTGCAGTGAGTCCAGAGAGTGCACTGGCACCACTGGGGATGCAGTGCAGTGAGTCCAGAGAGTGCACTGGCACCACTGGTGATGCAGTGCAGTGAGTCCAGAGAGTGCACTGGCACCACTGGGGATGCAGTGCAGTGAGTCCAGAGAGAGCACTGGCACCACTGGGGATGCAGTGCAGTGAGTCCAGAGAGTGCACTGGCACCTCTGGGGATGCAGTGCAGTGAGTCCAGAGAGTGCACTGGATCAATTGGGGATGCAGTACAGTTAGTCCAGACAGTGCACTGGCACCACTGGGAATGCAGTGCAGTGAGTCCAGAGAGTGCACTGGCACCACTCTGGATGCAGTGCGGTGAGTCCAGAGAGTGCACTGGCACCACTGTGGATGCAGTACAGTGAGTCCACATAGTACACTGGCACCACTGGAGATGCACTGCAGTGACTCCAGAGAGTGCACTGGCACCACTGGGGATGCACTGCAGTGAGTCCAGAGAGTGCACTGGCACCACTGGGGATGCACTGCAGTGACTCCAGAGAGTGCACTGGCACCACTGGGGATGCAGTGCAGTGAGTCCAGAGAGTGCACTGGATCAATTGGGGATGCAGTTCAGTTAGTGCAGAGAGTGCACTGGCACCACTGGGGATGCAGCGCAGTGAGTCCAGAGAGTGCACTGGCACCACTGGGGATGCAGTACAGTGACTCCAGAGAGTGAACTGGTACCACTGGGGATGCACTGCAGTGAGTCCAGAGAGTGCACTGGCACCACTGGGGATGCACTGCAGTGAGTGCAGAGAGTACACTGGCACCATTGGGGATGTACTGCAGTGAGTCCAGAGAGTGCACTGGCACCACTGGGGATGCAGTACAGTGAGTCCACAGAGTGCACTGGCACCACTGGGGATGCACTGCAGTGAGTGCAGAGAGTACACTGGCACCATTGGGGATGTACTGCAGTGAGTCCAGAGAGTGCACTGGCACCACTGGGGAAGCAGTGCAGTGAGTCCACAGAGTGCACTGGCACCACTGGGGATGCAGTGCAGTGAGTCCAGAGAGTGCACTGTCAGCACTGGGAATGCACTGTTGTGAGTCCATAGAGTGCACTGGCAGCACTGGGGATGCACTGCAGTGAGTGCAGAGAGTACACTGGCACCATTGGGGATGTACTGCAGTGAGTCCACAGAGTGCACTGGCACCACTGGGGATGCACTGCAGTGAGTCCAGAGAGTGCACTGGCACCACTGGGGATGCAATGCAGTGAGTCCAGAGAGTGCACTGGCACCACTGGGGATGCAGTGCTGTGAGTCCAGAGAGTGCACTGGCACCACTGGGGATGCAGTGCAGTGAGTCCAGAGAGTGCACTGGCACCACTGGGGATGCAGTGCAGTGACTCCAGAGAGTGCACTGGCACCACGGGGGATGCACTGCAGTGAGTCCAGAGAGTGCACTGGCACCACTGGGGATGCACTGCAGTGAGTCCAGAGAGTGCACTGGCACCACTCTGGATGCAGTGCGGTGAGTCCAGAGAGTGCACTGGCACCACTGGGGATGCACTGCAGTGAGTCCACAGAGTGCACTGGCACCACTGGGGATGCACTGCTGTGACTCCAGAGAGTGCACTGGCACCACTGGGGATGCAGTGCAGTGAGTCCAGAGAGTGCACTGGCACCACTGGGGATGCACTGCAGTGACTCTAGAGAGTGCACTGGCACCACTCTGGATGCAGTGCGGTGAGTCCAGAGAGTGCACTGGCACCACTGTGGATGCAGTACAGTGAGTCCACAGAGTGCACTGGCACCACTGGGGATGCAGTGCAGTGAGTCCAGAGAGTGCACTGGCACCACTGGGGATGCAGTGCAGTGAGTCCAGAGAGTGCACTGGATCAATTGGGGATGCAGTTCAGTTAGTCCAGAGAGTGAACTGGCACCACTGGGGATGCACTGCAGTGAGTCCAGAGAGTGCACTGGCACCACTGGGGATGCAGTACAGTGACTCCAGAGAGTGAACTGGCACCACTGGGGATGCACTGCAGTGAGTCCAGAGAGTGCACTGGCACCACTGGGGATGCACTGCAGTGAGTGCAGAGAGTACACTGGCACCATTGGGGATGTACTGCAGTGAGTCCAGAGAGTGCACTGGCACCACTGGGGATGCAGTGCAGTGAGTCCACAGAGTGCACTGGCACCACTGGGGATGCAGTGCAGTGAGTCCAGAGAGTGCACTGTCAGCACTGGGAATGCACTGTTGTGAGTCCAGAGAGTGCACTGGCACCACTGGGGATGCAGTACAGTGACTCCAGAGAGTGAACTGGCACCACTGGGGATGCACTGCAGTGAGTCCAGAGAGTGCACTGGCACCACTGGGGATGCACTGCAGTGAGTGCAGAGAGTACACTGGCACCATTGGGGATGTACTGCAGTGAGTCCAGAGAGTGCACTGGCACCACTGGGGATGCAGTACAGTGAGTCCACAGAGTGCACTGGAACCACTGGGGATGCACTGCAGAGACTCCAGAGAGTGCACTGGCACCACTGGGGATGCAGTGCAGTGAGTCCAGAGAGTGCACTGGCACCACTGGGGAAGCAGTGCAGTGAGTCCAGAGAGTGCACTGGCACCACTGGGGATGCAGTGCAGTGAGTCCAGATAGTGCACTGGCACCACTGGGATGCAGTGCAGTGAGTCCAGAGAGTGCACTGGCACCACTGGGAATGCACTGCTGTGAGTCCAGAGAGTGCACTGGCACCACTGGGGATGCACTGCAGTGAGTCCAGAGAGTGCACTGGCACCACTGGGGATGCAGTGTAGTGAGTGCAGAGAGTGCACTGGCACCTTGGGGATGCAGTGCAGTGAGTCCAGAGAGTGCATTGGCACCACTGGGGATGCACTGCAGTGAGTCCAGAGAGTGCACTGGCACCACTGGGGATGCACTGCAGTGAGTCCATAGAGTGCACTGGCACCACTGGGGATGCACTGAAATGACTCCAGAGAGTGCACTGGCCCCACTGGGGATGCAGTGCAGTGAGTCCATAGAGTGCACTGGTACCACTGGGGATGCAGCGCAATGACTACAGAGAGTGCACTGGCACCACTGGGGATGCAGTGCTGTGAGTCCAGAGAGTGCACTGGCACCACTGGGGATGCAGTACAGTGACTCCAGAGAGTGCACTGGCACCACTGGGGAAGCACTGCAGTGACTCCAGAGAGTGCACTGGCACCACTGGGGATGCACTGCAGTGAGTGCAGAGAGTACACTGGCACCACTGGGGATGTACTGCAGTGAGTCCAGAGAGTGCACTGGCACCACTGGGGATGCAGTGCAGTGAGTCCAGAGAGTGCACTGGCACCACTGGGGATGCAGTACAGTGAGTCCATAGAGTGCACTGGCACCACTGGGGATGCACTGCAGAGACTCCAGAGAGTGCACTGGCACCACTGGAGATGCACTGCAGTGACTGTAGAGAGTGCACCGGCACCACTGGGGATGCAGTGCAGTGAGTCCAGAGAGTGCACTGGCACCACTGGGGAAGCACTGCAGTGACTCCAGAGAGTGCACTGGCACCAGTGGGGATGCAGTGCAGTGAGTCCAGAGAGAGCCCTGGCACCACTGGGGATGCAGCGCAATGACTACAGGGAGTGCACTGGCACCACTGGGGATGCAGTGCAGTGAGTCCAGAGAGTGCACTGGCACCACTGGGGATGCAGCGCAGTGAGTCCAGAGAGTGCACTGGCACCACTCTGGATGCAGTGCGGTGAGTCCAGAGAGTGCACTGGCACCACTGGGGATGCAGTACAGTGAGTCCACAGAGTGCACTGGGACCACTGGGGATGCACTGCAGTGACTCCAGAGAGTGCACTGGCACCACTGGTGATGCAGTGAAGTGAGTCCAGAGAGTGCACTGGATCAATTGGGGATGCAGTTCACTTAGTCCAGAGAGTGCACTGGCACCACTGGGGATGCAGTGCAGTGAGTCCAGAGAGTGCACTGGCACCACTGGGGATGCAGTACAGTGACTCCAGTGAGTGCACTGGCACCACTGGGGATGCACTGCAGTGAGTCCAGAGAGTGCACTGGCACCACTGGGGATGCACTGCAGTGAGTGCAGAGAGTACACTGGCACCATTGGGGATGTACTGCAGTGAGTCCAGAGAGTGCAATGGCACCACTGGGGATGCAGTGCTGTGAGTCCAGAGAGTGCACTGGCACCACTGGGGATGCACTGCATTGTCTCTAGAGAGTGCACTGGCACCACTGGGGATGCAGTGCAGTGAGTCCAGAGAGTGCACTGGCACCACTGGGGATGCACTGCAGTGAGTCCAGAGAGTGCACTGGCACGACTGGGGATGCAGTGCAGTGAGTCCAGAGAGTGCACTGGCATCACTGGGGATGCACTGCAGTGAGTCCAGAGAGTGCACTGGCACCACTGGGGATGCAGTGCAGTGAGTCCAGAGAGTGCACTGGCACCACTGGGAATGCAGTGCAGTGAGTCCAGAGAGTGCACTTGCACCACTGGTGATGCAGTGCGGTGAGTCCAGAGAGTGCACTGGCACCACTGTGGATGCAGTACAGTGAGTCCAGAGAGTGCACTGGGACCACTGGGGATGCACTGCAGTGACTCCAGAGAGTGCACTGGCACCACTGGGGATGCAGTGCAGTGAGTCCAGTGAGTGTACTGGCACCACTGGGGATGGACTGCAGTGACTCTAGAGAGTGCACTGGCACCACTGGGGATGCACTGCAGTGAGTGCAGAGAGTACACTGGCACCATTGGGGATGTACTGCAGTGAGTCCACAGAGTGCACTGGCACCACTGGGGATGCACTGCAGTGAGTCCAGAGAGTGCACTGGCACCACTGGGGATGCAATGCAGTGAGTCCAGAGAGTGCACTGGCACCACTGGGGATGCAGTGCTGTGAGTCCAGAGAGTGCACTGGCACCACTGGGGATCCAGTGCAGTGAGTCCAGAGAGTGCACTGGCACCACTGGGGATGCAGTGCAGTGACTCCAGAGAGTGCACTGGCACCACGGGGGATGCACTGCAGTGAGTCCAGAGAGTGCACTGGCACCACTGGGGATGCACTGCAGTGAGTCCAGAGAGTGCACTGGCACCACTCTGGATGCAGTGCGGTGAGTCCAGAGAGTGCACTGGCACCACTGGGGATGCACTGCAGTGAG
The DNA here is from genome assembly GCF_964211835.1 of Anser anser. Classification (NCBI taxonomy): domain Eukaryota; kingdom Metazoa; phylum Chordata; class Aves; order Anseriformes; family Anatidae; genus Anser; species Anser anser. Next base: position 89,267 of record NW_028153992.1, on the reverse strand, counting down.
TCCACAGAGTGCACTGGCACCACTGGGGATGCACTGCTGTGACTCCAGAGAGGTCACTGGCACCACTGGGGATGCAGTGCAGTGAGTCCAGAGAGTGCACTGGCACCACTGGGGATGCACTGCAGTGACTCTAGAGAGTGCACTGGCACCACTCTGGATGCAGTGCGGTGACTCCAGAGAGTGCACTGGCACCACGGGGGATGCAGTACAGTGAGTCCACAGAGTGCACTGGCACCACTGGGGATGCACTGCAGTGAGTCCAGAGAGTGCACTGGCACCACTCTGGATGCAGTGCGGTGAGTCCAGAGAGTGCACTGGCACCACTGGGGATGCACTGCAGTGAGTCCACAGAGTGCACTGGCACCACTGGGGATGCACTGCTGTGACTCCAGAGAGTGCACTGGCACCACTGGGGATGCAGTGCAGTGAGTCCAGAGAGTGCACTGGCACCACTGGGGATGCACTGCAGTGACTCTAGAGAGTGCACTGGCACCACTCTGGATGCAGTGCGGTGAGTCCAGAGAGTGCACTGGCACCACTGTGGATGCAGTACAGTGAGTCCACAGAGTGCACTGGCACCACTGGGGATGCAGTGCAGTGAGTCCAGAGAGTGCACTGGCACCACTGGGGATGCAGTGCAGTGAGTCCAGAGAGTGCACTGGATCAATTGGGGATGCAGTTCAGTTAGTCCAGAGAGTGAACTGGCACCACTGGGGATGCACTGCAGTGAGTCCAGAGAGTGCACTGGCACCACTGGGGATGCAGTACAGTGACTCCAGAGAGTGAACTGGCACCACTGGGGATGCACTGCAGTGAGTCCAGAGAGTGCACTGGCACCACTGGGGATGCACTGCAGTGAGTGCAGAGAGTACACTGGCACCATTGGGGATGTACTGCAGTGAGTCCAGAGAGTGCACTGGCACCACTGGGGATGCAGTGCAGTGAGTCCACAGAGTGCACTGGCACCACTGGGGATGCAGTGCAGTGAGTCCAGAGAGTGCACTGTCAGCACTGGGAATGCACTGTTGTGAGTCCAGAGAGTGCACTGGCACCACTGGGGATGCAGTACAGTGACTCCAGAGAGTGAACTGGCACCACTGGGGATGCACTGCAGTGAGTCCAGAGAGTGCACTGGCACCACTGGGGATGCACTGCAGTGAGTGCAGAGAGTACACTGGCACCATTGGGGATGTACTGCAGTGAGTCCAGAGAGTGCACTGGCACCACTGGGGATGCAGTACAGTGAGTCCACAGAGTGCACTGGAACCACTGGGGATGCACTGCAGAGACTCCAGAGAGTGCACTGGCACCACTGGGGATGCAGTGCAGTGAGTCCAGAGAGTGCACTGGCACCACTGGGGAAGCAGTGCAGTGAGTCCAGAGAGTGCACTGGCACCACTGGGGATGCAGTGCAGTGAGTCCAGATAGTGCACTGGCACCACTGGGATGCAGTGCAGTGAGTCCAGAGAGTGCACTGGCACCACTGGGAATGCACTGCTGTGAGTCCAGAGAGTGCACTGGCACCACTGGGGATGCACTGCAGTGAGTCCAGAGAGTGCACTGGCACCACTGGGGATGCAGTGTAGTGAGTGCAGAGAGTGCACTGGCACCTTGGGGATGCAGTGCAGTGAGTCCAGAGAGTGCATTGGCACCACTGGGGATGCACTGCAGTGAGTCCAGAGAGTGCACTGGCACCACTGGGGATGCACTGCAGTGAGTCCATAGAGTGCACTGGCACCACTGGGGATGCACTGAAATGACTCCAGAGAGTGCACTGGCCCCACTGGGGATGCAGTGCAGTGAGTCCATAGAGTGCACTGGTACCACTGGGGATGCAGCGCAATGACTACAGAGAGTGCACTGGCACCACTGGGGATGCAGTGCTGTGAGTCCAGAGAGTGCACTGGCACCACTGGGGATGCAGTACAGTGACTCCAGAGAGTGCACTGGCACCACTGGGGAAGCACTGCAGTGACTCCAGAGAGTGCACTGGCACCACTGGGGATGCACTGCAGTGAGTGCAGAGAGTACACTGGCACCACTGGGGATGTACTGCAGTGAGTCCAGAGAGTGCACTGGCACCACTGGGGATGCAGTGCAGTGAGTCCAGAGAGTGCACTGGCACCACTGGGGATGCAGTACAGTGAGTCCATAGAGTGCACTGGCACCACTGGGGATGCACTGCAGAGACTCCAGAGAGTGCACTGGCACCACTGGAGATGCACTGCAGTGACTGTAGAGAGTGCACCGGCACCACTGGGGATGCAGTGCAGTGAGTCCAGAGAGTGCACTGGCACCACTGGGGAAGCACTGCAGTGACTCCAGAGAGTGCACTGGCACCAGTGGGGATGCAGTGCAGTGAGTCCAGAGAGAGCCCTGGCACCACTGGGGATGCAGCGCAATGACTACAGGGAGTGCACTGGCACCACTGGGGATGCAGTGCAGTGAGTCCAGAGAGTGCACTGGCACCACTGGGGATGCAGCGCAGTGAGTCCAGAGAGTGCACTGGCACCACTCTGGATGCAGTGCGGTGAGTCCAGAGAGTGCACTGGCACCACTGGGGATGCAGTACAGTGAGTCCACAGAGTGCACTGGGACCACTGGGGATGCACTGCAGTGACTCCAGAGAGTGCACTGGCACCACTGGTGATGCAGTGAAGTGAGTCCAGAGAGTGCACTGGATCAATTGGGGATGCAGTTCACTTAGTCCAGAGAGTGCACTGGCACCACTGGGGATGCAGTGCAGTGAGTCCAGAGAGTGCACTGGCACCACTGGGGATGCAGTACAGTGACTCCAGTGAGTGCACTGGCACCACTGGGGATGCACTGCAGTGAGTCCAGAGAGTGCACTGGCACCACTGGGGATGCACTGCAGTGAGTGCAGAGAGTACACTGGCACCATTGGGGATGTACTGCAGTGAGTCCAGAGAGTGCAATGGCACCACTGGGGATGCAGTGCTGTGAGTCCAGAGAGTGCACTGGCACCACTGGGGATGCACTGCATTGTCTCTAGAGAGTGCACTGGCACCACTGGGGATGCAGTGCAGTGAGTCCAGAGAGTGCACTGGCACCACTGGGGATGCACTGCAGTGAGTCCAGAGAGTGCACTGGCACGACTGGGGATGCAGTGCAGTGAGTCCAGAGAGTGCACTGGCATCACTGGGGATGCACTGCAGTGAGTCCAGAGAGTGCACTGGCACCACTGGGGATGCAGTGCAGTGAGTCCAGAGAGTGCACTGGCACCACTGGGAATGCAGTGCAGTGAGTCCAGAGAGTGCACTTGCACCACTGGTGATGCAGTGCGGTGAGTCCAGAGAGTGCACTGGCACCACTGTGGATGCAGTACAGTGAGTCCAGAGAGTGCACTGGGACCACTGGGGATGCACTGCAGTGACTCCAGAGAGTGCACTGGCACCACTGGGGATGCAGTGCAGTGAGTCCAGTGAGTGTACTGGCACCACTGGGGATGGACTGCAGTGACTCTAGAGAGTGCACTGGCACCACTGGGGATGCACTGCAGTGAGTGCAGAGAGTACACTGGCACCATTGGGGATGTACTGCAGTGAGTCCACAGAGTGCACTGGCACCACTGGGGATGCACTGCAGTGAGTCCAGAGAGTGCACTGGCACCACTGGGGATGCAATGCAGTGAGTCCAGAGAGTGCACTGGCACCACTGGGGATGCAGTGCTGTGAGTCCAGAGAGTGCACTGGCACCACTGGGGATCCAGTGCAGTGAGTCCAGAGAGTGCACTGGCACCACTGGGGATGCAGTGCAGTGACTCCAGAGAGTGCACTGGCACCACGGGGGATGCACTGCAGTGAGTCCAGAGAGTGCACTGGCACCACTGGGGATGCACTGCAGTGAGTCCAGAGAGTGCACTGGCACCACTCTGGATGCAGTGCGGTGAGTCCAGAGAGTGCACTGGCACCACTGGGGATGCACTGCAGTGAGTCCACAGAGTGCACTGGCACCACTGGGGATGCACTGCTGTGACTCCAGAGAGGTCACTGGCACCACTGGGGATGCAGTGCAGTGAGTCCAGAGAGTGCACTGGCACCACTGGGGATGCACTGCAGTGACTCTAGAGAGTGCACTGGCACCACTCTGGATGCAGTGCGGTGAGTCCAGAGAGTGCACTGGCACCACTGTGGATGCAGTACAGTGAGTCCACAGAGTGCACTGGCACCACTGGGGATGCAGTGCAGTGAGTCCAGAGAGTGCACTGGCACCACTGGGGATGCAGTGCAGTGAGTCCAGAGAGTGCACTGGATCAATTGGGGATGCAGTTCAGTTAGTCCAGAGAGTGAACTGGCACCACTGGGGATGCACTGCAGTGAGTCCAGAGAGTGCACTGGCACCACTGGGGATGCAGTACAGTGACTCCAGAGAGTGAACTGGCACCACTGGGGATGCACTGCAGTGAGTCCAGAGAGTGCACTGGCACCACTGGGGATGCACTGCAGTGAGTGCAGAGAGTACACTGGCACCATTGGGGATGTACTGCAGTGAGTCCAGAGAGTGCACTGGCACCACTGGGGATGCAGTGCAGTGAGTCCACAGAGTGCACTGGCACCACTGGGGATGCAGTGCAGTGAGTCCAGAGAGTGCACTGTCAGCACTGGGAATGCACTGTTGTGAGTCCAGAGAGTGCACTGGCACCACTGGGGATGCACTGCAGTGAGTCCAGAGAGTGCACTGACACCACTGGGGATGCAGTGCAGTGAGTGCAGAGAGTGCACTGGCACCTTGGGGATGCAGTGCAGTGAGTCCAGAGAGTGCATTGGCACCACTGGGGATGCAGTGCAGTGAGTCCAGAGAGTGCACTGGCACCACTGGGGATGCACTGCAGTGAGTCCATAGAGTGCACTGGCACCACTGGGGATGCACTGAAATGACTCCAGAGAGTGCACTGGCCCCGCTGGGGATGCAGTGCAGTGAGTCCAGAGATTGCACTGGCACCACTGGGGATGCAGCGCAATGACTACAGAGAGTGCACTGGCACCACTGGGGATGCACTGCAGTGACTCTAGAGAGTGCACTGGCACCACTGGGGAAGCACTGCAGTGACTCCAGAGAGCGCACTGGCACCACTGGGGATGCAGAGCAGTGAGTCCAGAGAGTGCACTGGCACCACTGGGGAAGCACTGCAGTGACTCCAGAGAGTGCACTGGCACCACTGGGGATGCAGAGCAGTGAGTCCAGAGAGTGCACTGGCACTACTGGGGATTCAGCGCAGTGAGTCCAGAGAGTGCACTGGCACCACTGGGGATGCAGTGCTGTAAGTCCAGAGAGTGCACTGGCACCACTGGGGATGCACTGCAGTGAGTCCAGAGAGTGCACTGGCACCACTGGGGATGCAGTGCGGTGAGTCCAGAGAGTGCACTGGCACCACTGGGGATGCAGTGAAGTGAGTCCAGAGAGTGCACTGGCACCACTCTGGATGCAGTGCGGTGAGTCCAGAGAGTGCACTGGCACCACTGTGGATGCAGTACAGTGAGTCCACAGAGTGCACTGGCACCACTGGGGATGCACTGCAGTAACTCCAGAGAGTGCACTGGCACCACTGGGGATGCAGTGCAGTGACTCCAGAGAGTGCACTGGATCAATAGGGGATGCAGTTCAGTTAGTCCAGAGAGTGCACTGGCACCACTGGGGATGCAGTGCAGTGAGTCCAGAGAGTGCACTGGCACCACAGGGGATGCACTGCAGTGAGTGCAGAGAGTACACTGGCACCATTGGGGATGTACTGCAGTGAGTCCAGAGAGTGCACTGGCACCACTGGGGATGCAGTACAGTGAGTCCACAGAGTGCACTGGCACCACTGGGGATGTAGTGCAGTGAGTCCACAGAGTGCACTGGCACCACTGGGGATGCACTGCAGTGAGTCCAGAGAGTGCGCTGGCACCACTGGGGATGCACTGCAGTGACTCTAGAGAGTGCACTGGCACCACTTGGGAAGCACTGCAGTGACTCCAGAGAGTGCACTGGCACCACTGGGGATGCAGTGCAGTGAGTCCAGAGAGTGCACTGGCACCACTGGGGAAGCACTGCAGTGACTCCAGAGAGTGCACTGGCACCACTGGGGATGCAGAGCAGTGAGTCCAGAGAGTGCACTGGCACTACTGGGGATTCAGCGCAGTGAGTCCAGAGAGTGCACTGGCACCACTGGGGATGCAGTGCTGTAAGTCCAGAGAGTGCACTGGCACCACTGGGGATGCACTGCAGTGAGTCCAGAGAGTGCACTGGCACCACTGGGGATGCAGTGCGGTGAGTCCAGAGAGTGCACTGGCACCACTGGGGATGCAGTGCAGTGAGTCCAGAGAGTGCACTGGCACCACTCTGGATGCAGTGTGGTGAGTCCAGAGAGTGCACTGGCAGCACTGTGAATGCAGTACAGTGAGTCCACAGAGTGCACTGGCACCACTGGGGATGCACTGCAGTAACTCCAGAGAGTGCACTGGCACCACTGGGGATGAAGTGCAGTGACTCCAGAGAGTGCACTGGATCAATAGGGGATGCAGTTCAGTTAGTCCAGAGAGTGCACTGGCACCACTGGGGATGCAGTGCAGTGAGTCCAGAGAGTGCACTGGCACCACAGGGGATGCACTGCAGTGAGTGCAGAGAGTACACTGGCACCATTGGGGATGTACTGCAGTGAGTCCAGAGAGTGCACTGGCACCACTGGGGATGCAGTACAGTGAGTCCACAGAGTGCACTGGCACCACTGGTGATGCACTGCAGAGACTCCAGAGAGTGCACTGGCACCACTGGGGATGCAGTGCAGTGAGTCCAGAGAGTGCACTGGCACCACTGGGGATGCACTGCAGTGAGTCCAGAGAGTGCACTGTCAGCACTGGGGATGCAGTGCAGTGAGTCCAGAGAGTGCACTGTCAGCACTGGGGATGCACTGCAGAGACTCCAGAGAGTGCACTGGCACCACTGGGGATGCACTGCAGTGAGTCCATAGAGTGCACTGGCACCACTGGGGATGCACTGCAGTGAGTCCATAGAGTGCACTGGCCCCACTGGGGATGCAGTGCAGTGAGTCCAGAGAGTGCACTGGCCCCACTGGGGATGCAGTGCAGTGAGTCCAGAGATTGCACTGGCACCACTGGGGATGCAGCGCAATGACTACAGAGAGTGCACTGGCACCACTGGGGATGCAGTGCTGTGAGTCCAGAGAGTGCACTGGCACCACTGGGGATGCACTGCAGTGAGTCCAGAGAGTGCACTGGCACCACTGGGGATGCAGTGCAGTGAGTCCAGAGAGTGCACTGGCACCACTCTGGATGCAGTACGGTGAGTCCAGAGAGTGCACTGGTGCCACTGGGGATGCAGTACAGTGAGTCCAGAGTGTGCACTGGCACCACTGGGGATGCACTGCTATGCCTCCAGAGAGTGCACTGGCACCACTGGGGATGCACTGCAGTGAGTCCAGAGAGTGCACTGGCACCACTGGGGATGCACTGCTGTGACTCCAGAGAGTGCACTGGCACCACTGGGGATGCAGTGCAGTGAGTCCATAGAGTGCACTGGCACCACTGGGGATGCAGTACAGTGACTCCAGAGAGTGAACTGGCACCACTGGGGATGCACTGCAGTGAGTCCAGAGAGTGCACTGGCACCACTGGGGATGCAGTGCAGTGAGTCCAGAGAGTGCACTGGCACCACTGGGGATGCAGCGCAGTGAGTCCAGAGAGTGCACTGGCACCACTCTGGATGCAGTGCGGTGAGTCCAGAGAGTGCACTGGCACCACTGGGGATGCAGTACAGTGAGTCCACAGAGTGCACTGGCACCACTGGGGATGCACTGCAGAGACTCCAGAGAGTGCACTGGCACCACTGGGGATGCAGTGCAGTGAGTCCAGAGAGTGCACTGGCACCACTGGGGATGCACTGCTGTGAGTCCAGAGAGTGCACTGGCACCACTGGGGATGCAGTGCACTGAGTCCAGAGAGTGCACTGGCACCACTGGGGATGCACTGCAGTGAGTCCAGAGAGTGCACTGGCACCACTGGGGATGCAATGCAGTGAGTCCAGAGAGTGCACTGGCACCACTGGGGATGCAGTGCTGTGAGTCCAGAGAGTGCACTGGCACCACTGGGGATGCAGTGCAGTGAGTCCAGAGAGTGCACTGGCACCACTGGGGATGCAGTGCAGTGACTCCAGAGAGTGCACTGGCACCACGGGGGATGCACTGCAGTGAGTCCAGATAGTGCACTGGCACCACTGGGGATGCACTGCAGTGAGTCCAGAGAGTGCACTGGCACCACTCTGGATGCAGTGCGGTGAGTCCAGAGAGTGCACTGGCACCACTGGGGATGCACTGCAGTGAGTCCAGAGAGTGCACTGGCACCACTGGGGATGCACTGCTGTGACTCTAGAGAGTGCACTGGCACCACTCTGGATGCAGTGCGGTGAGTCCAGAGAGTGCACTGGCACCACTGTGGATGCAGTACAGTGAGTCCACAGAGTGCACTGGCACCACTGGGGATGCACTGCAGTGAGTCCAGAGAGTGCACAGGCACCACTGGGGATGCAGTGCAGTGAGTCCAGAGAGTGCACTGGATCAATTGGGGATGCAGTTCAGTTAGTCCAGAGAGTGAACTGGCACCACTGGGGATGCAGTACAGTGACTCCAGAGAGTGAACTGGCACCACTGGGGTTGCACTGCAGTGAGTCCAGAGAGTGCACTGGCACCACTGGGGATGCACTGCAGTGAGTGCAGAGAGTACACTGGCACCATTGGGGATGCAGTGCAGTGAGTCCAGAGAGTGCACTGGCACCACTGGGGATGCAGTACAGTGAGTCCACAGAGTGCACTGGCACCACTGGGGATGCACTGCAGAGACTCCAGAGAGTGCACTGGCACCACTGGGGATGCAGTGCAGTGAGTCCAGAGAGTGCACTGGCACCACTGGGGATGCACTGCTGTGAGTCCAGAGAGTGCACTGGCACCACTGGGGATGCAGTGCACTGAGTCCAGAGAGTGCACTGGCACCACTGGGGATGCACTGCAGTGAGTCCAGAGAGTGCACTGGCACCACTGGGGATGCAATGCAGTGAGTCCAGAGAGTGCACTGGCACCACTGGGGATGCAGTGCTGTGAGTCCAGAGAGTGCACTGGCACCACTGGGGATGCAGTGCAGTGAGTCCAGAGAGTGCACTGGCACCACTGGGGATGCAGTGCAGTGACTCCAGAGAGTGCACTGGCACCACGGGGGATGCACTGCAGTGAGTCCAGATAGTGCACTGGCACCACTGGGGATGCACTGCAGTGAGTCCAGAGAGTGCACTGGCACCACTCTGGATGCAGTGCGGTGAGTCCAGAGAGTGCACTGGCACCACTGGGGATGCACTGCAGTGAGTCCAGAGAGTGCACTGGCACCACTGGGGATGCACTGCTGTGACTCTAGAGAGTGCACTGGCACCACTCTGGATGCAGTGCGGTGAGTCCAGAGAGTGCACTGGCACCACTGTGGATGCAGTACAGTGAGTCCACAGAGTGCACTGGCACCACTGGGGATGCACTGCAGTGAGTCCAGAGAGTGCACAGGCACCACTGGGGATGCAGTGCAGTGAGTCCAGAGAGTGCACTGGATCAATTGGGGATGCAGTTCAGTTAGTCCAGAGAGTGAACTGGCACCACTGGGGATGCAGTACAGTGACTCCAGAGAGTGAACTGGCACCACTGGGGTTGCACTGCAGTGAGTCCAGAGAGTGCACTGGCACCACTGGGGATGCACTGCAGTGAGTGCAGAGAGTACACTGGCACCATTGGGGATGCAGTGCAGTGAGTCCAGAGAGTGCACTGGCACCACTGGGGATGCAGTACAGTGAGTCCGCAGATTGCACTGGCACCACTGGGGATGCACTGCAGAGACTCCAGAGAGTGCACTGGCACCACTGGGGATGCACTGCAGTGAGTCCAGAGAGTGCACTGGCACCACTGGGGATGCACTGCAGTGAGTCCAGAGAGTGCACTGGCACCACTGGGGATGCAGTGCAGTGAGTCCAGAGAGTGCACTGGCACCACTGGGGATGCAGTGCAGTGAGTCCAGAGAGTGCACTGGCACCACTGGGAATGCACTGCTGTGAGTCCAGAGAGTGCACTGGCACCACTGGGGATGCACTGCAGTGAGTCCAGAGAGTGCACTGGCCCCACTGGGGATGCAGTGTAGTGAGTGCAGAGAGTGCACTGGCACCTTGGGGATGCAGTGCAGTGAGTCCAGAGAGTGCATTGGCACCACTGGGGATGCAGTGCAGTGAGTCCAGAGAGTGCACTGGCACCACTGGGGATGCACTGCAGTGAGTCCATAGAGTGCACTGGCACCACTGGGGATGCACTGAAATGACTCCAGAGAGTGCACTGGCCCCACTGGGGATGCAGTGCAGTGAGTCCATAGAGTGCACTGGTACCACTGGGGATGCAGCGCAATGACTACAGAGAGTGCACTGGCACCACTGGGGATGCAGTGCTGTGAGTCCAGAGAGTGCACTGGCACCACTGGGGATGCACTGCAGTGAGTCCAGAGAGTGCACTGGCACCACTGGGGATGCACTGCAGTGAGTCCAGAGAGTGCACTGGCACCATTGGGATGCAGTGCAGTGAGTCCAGAGAGTGCACTGGCACCACTTGGATGCAGTGCGGTGAGTCCAGAGAGTGCACTGGCGCAACTGTGGATGCAGTACAGTGAGTCCAGAGAGTGCACTGGCACCACTGGGAATGCAGTGCAGTGAGTCCAGAGAGTGCACTGGCACCACTGGGGATGCACTGCAGAGACTCCAGAGAGTGCACTGGCACCACTTGGGATGCAGTGCAGTGACTCTAGAGAGTGCACTGGCACCACTGGGGAAGCACTGCAGTGACTCCAGAGAGTGCACTGGCACCACTGGGGATGCAGAGCAGTGAGTCCACAGAGTGTACTGGCACCAATGGGGAAGCACTGCAGTGACTCCAGACAGTGCACTGGCACCACTGGGGATGCAGAGCAGTGAGTCCAGAGAATGCACTGGCACTACTGGGGATTCAGCGCAGTGAGTCCAGAGAGTGCACTGGCACCACTGGGGATGCAGTGCTGTAAGTCCAGAGAGTGCACTGGCACCACTGGGGATGCACTGCAGTGAGTCCAGAGAGTGCACTGGCACCACTGGGGATGCAGTGCGGTGAGTCCAGAGAGTGCACTGGCACCACTGGGGATGCAGTGCAGTAACTCCAGAGAGTGCACTGGCACCACTGGGGATGCAGTGCAGTGAGTCCAGAGAGTGCACTGGCACCACTGGGGATGCACTGCAGTGACTCTAGAGAGTGCACTGGCACCAGTGGGGATGCAGTGCAGTGAGTCCAGAGAGTGCACTGGCACCACTGGGGATGCAGTGCAGTGAGTCCAGAGAGTGCACTGGCACCACTGGTGATGCAGTGCAGTGAGTCCAGAGAGTGCACTGGCACCACTGGGGATGCAGTGCAGTGAGTCCAGAGAGAGCACTGGCACCACTGGGGATGCAGTGCAGTGAGTCCAGAGAGTGCACTGGCACCTCTGGGGATGCAGTGCAGTGAGTCCAGAGAGTGCACTGGATCAATTGGGGATGCAGTACAGTTAGTCCAGACAGTGCACTGGCACCACTGGGAATGCAGTGCAGTGAGTCCAGAGAGTGCACTGGCACCACTCTGGATGCAGTGCGGTGAGTCCAGAGAGTGCACTGGCACCACTGTGGATGCAGTACAGTGAGTCCACATAGTACACTGGCACCACTGGAGATGCACTGCAGTGACTCCAGAGAGTGCACTGGCACCACTGGTGATGCAGTGCAGTGAGTCCAGAGAGTGCACTGGCACCACTGGGGATGCACTGCAGTGACTCCAGAGAGTGCACTGGCACCACTGGGGATGCAGTGCAGTGAGTCCAGAGAGTGCACTGGATCAATTGGGGATGCAGTTCAGTTAGTGCAGAGAGTGCACTGGCACCACTGGGGATGCAGCGCAGTGAGTCCAGAGAGTGCACTGGCACCACTGGGGATGCAGTACAGTGACTCCAGAGAGTGAACTGGTACCACTGGGGATGCACTGCAGTGAGTCCAGAGAGTGCACTGGCACCACTGGGGATGCACTGCAGTGAGTGCAGAGAGTACACTGGCACCATTGGGGATGTACTGCAGTGAGTCCAGAGAGTGCACTGGCACCACTGGGGATGCAGTACAGTGAGTCCACAGAGTGCACTGGCACCACTGGGGATGCACTGCAGTGAGTGCAGAGAGTACACTGGCACCATTGGGGATGTACTGCAGTGAGTCCAGAGAGTGCACTGGCACCACTGGGGAAGCATTGCAGTGAGTCCACAGAGTGCACTGGCACCACTGGGGATGCAGTGCAGTGAGTCCAGAGAGTGCACTGTCAGCACTGGGAATGCACTGTTGTGAGTCCATAGAGTGCACTGGCAGCACTGGGGATGCACTGCAGTGAGTCCAGAGAGTGCACTGACACCACTGGGGATGCAGTGTAGTGAGTGCAGAGAGTGCACTGGCACCTTGGGGATGCAGTGCAGTGAGTCCAGAGAGTGCATTGGCACCACTGGGGATGCAGTGCAGTGAGTCCAGAGAGTGCACTGGCACCACTGGGGATGCACTGCAGTGAGTCCAGAGAGTGCACTGGCACCACTGGGGATGCACTGAAATGACTCCAGAGAGTGCACTGGCCCCACTGGGGATGCAGTGCAGTGAGTCCAGAGAGTGCACTGGTACCACTGGTGATGCAGCGCAATGACTACAGAGAGGGCACTGGCACCACTGGGGATGCAGTGCAGTGAGTCCAGAGAGTGCACTGGCACCACTGGGGATGCAGTGCAGTGACTCCAGAGAGTGCACTGGCACCACTGGGAATGCACTGCAGTGAGTCCAGAGAGTGCACTGGCACCACTGGGGATGCAGTCGGTGAGTCCAGAGAGTGCACTGGCGCCACTGGGGATGCAGTACAGTGAGTCCACAGAGTGCACTGGCACCACTGGGGATGCACTGCAGTGACTCCAGAGAGTGCACTGGCACCACTGGGGATGCAGTGCAGTGAGTCCAGAGAGTGCACTGGATCAATTGGGGATGCAGTTCAGTTAGTCCAGAGAGTGCACTGGCACCACTGGGGATGCAGTACAGTGAGTCCACAGAGTGCACTGGCACCACTGGGGATGCACTGCAGTGACTCCAGAGAGTGCACTGGCACCACTGGGGATGCACTGCAGTGAGTCCAGAGAGTGAACTGGCACCACTGGGGATGCACTGCAGTGAGTCCAGAGAGTGCACTGGCACCACTGGGGATGCACTGCAGTGAGTGCAGAGAGTACACTGGCACCATTGGGGATGTACTGCAGTGAGTCCAGAGAGTGCACTGGCACCACTGGGGATGCAGTGCAGTGAGTCCAGAGAGTGCACTGGCACCACTGGGGATGCAGTACAGTGAGTCCACAGAGTGCACTGGCACGACTGGGGATGCAGCGCAATGACTACAGAGAGTGCACTGGCACCACTGGGGATGCAGTACAGTGAGTCCAGAGAGTGCACTGGCACCACTGGGGATGCAGTGCTGTAAGTCCAGAGAGTGCACTGGCACCACTGGGGATGCAGTGCAGTGACTCTAGAGAGTGCACTGGCACCACTGGGGATGCAGTGCAGTGAGTCCAGAGAGTGCACTGGCACCACTGGGGATGCACTGCAGTGAGTCCAGAGAGTGCACTGGCACCACTGGTGATGCAGTGCAGTGAGTCCAGAGAGTGCACTGGCACCACTGGGGATGCAGTGCAGTGAGTCCAGAGAGAGCACTGGCACCACTGGGGATGCAGTGCAGCGAGTCCAGAGAGTGCACTGGCACCACTGGGGATGCAGTACAGCGAGTCCAGAGAGTGCACTGGCACCACTCTGGATGCAGTGCGGTGAGTCCAGAGAGTGCACTGGCACCACTGGGGATGCAGTACAGTGAGTCCACAGAGTGCACTGGCACCACTGGGGATGCAGTGCAGTGAGTCCAGAGAGAGCACTGGCACCACTGGGGATGCAGTGCAGTGAGTCCAGAGAGTGCACTGGCACCACTGGGGATGCAGTACAGCGAGTCCAGAGAGTGCACTGGCACCACTCTGGATGCAGTGCGGTGAGTCCAGAGAGTGCACTGGCACCACTGGGGATGCAGTACAGTGAGTCCACAGAGTGCACTGGCACCACTGGGGATGCACTGCAGTGAGTCCAGAGAGTGCACTGGCACCACTGGGGATGCAGTGCTGTGAGTCCAGAGAGTGCACTGGCACCACTGGGGATGCAGTGCAGTGAGTCCAGAGAGTGCACTGGCACCACTGGGGATGCACTGCAGTGAGTCCAGAGAGTGCACTGGCACCACAGGGGATGCAGTGCGGTGAGTCCAGAGAGTGCACTGGCACCACTGGGGATGCACTGCAGTAACTCCAGAGAGTGCACTGGCACCACTGGGGATGCACTGCAGTGAGTCCAGAGAGTGCACTGGCACCACTGGGGATGCACTGCAGTGACTCTAGAGAGTGCACTGGCACCACTGGGGATGCAGTGCAGTGAGTCCAGAGAGTGCACTGGCACCACTGGGGTTGCAGTGCAGTGAGTCCAGAGAGTCCACTGGCACCACTGGTGATGCAGTGCAGTGAGTCCAGAGAGTGCACTGGCACCACTGGGGATGCAGTGCAGTGAGTCCAGAGAGAGCACTGGCACCACTGGGGATGCAGTGCAGTGAGTCCAGAGAGTGCACTGGCGCCACTGGGGATGCAGTGCAGTGAGTCCAGAGAGTGCACTGGATCAATTGGGGATGCAGTACAGTTAGTCCAGAGAGTGCACTGGCACCACTGGGGATGCAGTGCAGTGAGTCGAGAGAGTGCACTGGCACCACTCTGGATGCAGTGCGGTGAGTCCAGAGAGTGTACTGGCACCACTGTGGATGCAGTACAGTGAGTCCACAGAGTACACTGGCACCACTGGGGATGCACTGCAGTGACTCCAGAGAGTGCACTGGCACCACTGGGGATGCAGTACAGTGACTCCAGAGAGTGAACTGGCACCACTGGGGATGCACTGCAGAGACTGCAGAGAGTGCACTGGCACCACTGGGGATGCAGTGCAGTGAGTCCACAGAGTGCACTGGCACCACTGGGGATGCAGTGCAGTGAGTCCAGAGAGTGCACTGTCAGCACTTGGAATGCACTGTTGTGAGTCCAGAGAGTGCACTGGCACCACTGGGGATGCACTGCAGTGAGTCCAGAGAGTACACGAACACCACTGGGGATGCAGTGTAGTGAGTGCAGAGAGTGCACTGGCACCTTGGGGATGCAGTGCAGTGAGTCCAGAGAGTGCATTGGCACCACTGGGGATGCACTGCAGTGAGTCCAGAGAGTGCACTGGCACCACTGGGGATGCACTGCAGTGAGTCCATAGAGTGCACTGGCACCACTGGGGATGCACTGAAATGACTCCAGAGAGTGCACTGGCCCCACTGGGGATGCAGTGCAGTGAGTCCAGAGAGTGCTCTGGTACCACTGGTGATGCAGCGCAATGACTACAGAGAGTGCACTGGCACCACTGGGGATGCAGTGTGGCGAGTCCAGAGAGTGCACTGGCGCCACTGTGGATGCAGTACAGTGAGTCCACAGAGTGCACTGGCAGCACTGGGGATGCACTGCAGTAACTCCAGAGAGTGCACTGGCACCACTGGGGATGCAGGGCAGTGAGTCCAGAGAGTGCACTGGATCAATTGGGGATGCAGTTCAGTTAGTCCAGAGAGTGCACTGGCACCACTGGGGATGCAGTGCAGTGAGTCCAGAGAGTGCACTGGCACCACTGGGGATGCACTGCAGTGAGTCCAGAGAGTGAACTGGCACCACTGGGGATGCACTGCAGTGAGTCCAGAGAGTGCACTGGCACCACTGGGGATGCACTGCAGTGAGTCCAGAGAGTGCACTGGCACCACTGGGGATGCACCGCAATGAGTCCAGAGAGTGCACTGGCACCACTGGGGATGCAGTGCAGTGAGTCCAGAGAGTGCACTGGCACCACTGGGGATGCACTGCAGTGACTCTAGAGAGTGCACTGGCATCACTGGGGATGCAGTACAGTGAGTCCAGAGAGTGCACTGGCACCACTGGGGATGCACTGCAGTGAGTCCAGAGAGTGCACTGGATCCACTGGTGATGCAGTGCAGTGACTCCAGAGAGTGCACTGGAACCACTGGGGATGCATTGCAGTGAGTCTAGAGAGAGCACTGGCACCACTGGGGATGCAGTGCAGTGAGTCCAGAGAGTGCACTGGCACCACTCTGGATGCAGTGCGGTGAGTCCAGAGAGTGCACTGGCACCACTGTGGATGCAGTACAGTGAGTCCACAGAGTGCACTGGCACCACTGGGGATGCACTGCAGTGACTCCAGAGAGTGCACTGGCACCACTGGGGATGCAGTGCAGTGAGTCCAGAGAGTGCACTGGCACCACTGGGGATGCAGTACAGTGACTACAGAGAGTGAACTGGCACCACTGGGGATGCAGTGCAGTGAGTCCAGAGAGTGCACTGGCACCACTGGGGATGCACTGCAGTGAGTGCAGAGAGTACACTGGCACCATTGGGGATATACTGCAGTGAGTCCAGAGAGTGCACTGGCACCACTGGGGATGCAGTACAGTGAGTCCACAGAGTGCACTGGCACCAAGGGGATGCACTGCAGAGACTCCAGAGAGTGCACTGGCACCACTGGGGATGCACTGCAGTGAGTCCAGAGAGTGCACTGGCACCACTGGGGATGCACTGCTGTGAGTCCAGAGAGTGCACTGTCAACACTGAGGATGCAGTGCAGTGAGTCCAGAGAGTGCACTGGCACCACTGGGGATGCAGTGCAGTGAGTCCAGAGAGTGCACTGGATCAATTGGGGATGGAGTACAGTTAGTCCAGAGAGTGCACTGGCACCACTGGGAATGCAGTGCAGTGAGTCGAGAGAGTGCACTGGCACCACTCTGGATGCAGTGCGGTGAGTCCAGAGAGTGTACTGGCACCACTGTGGATGCAGTACAGTGAGTCCACAGAGTACACTGGCACCACTGGGGATGCACTGCAGTGACTCCAGAGAGTGCACTGGCACCACTGGTGATGCAGTGCAGTGAGTCCAGAGAGTGCACTGGCACCACTGGGGATGCAGTGCAGTGAGTCCAGAGAGTGCACTGGATCAATTGGGGATGCAGTTCAGTTAGTCCAGAGAGTGCACTGGCACCACTGGGGATGCACTGCAGTGAGTCCAGAGAGTGCACTGGCACCACTGGGGATGCAGTACAGTGACTCCAGAGAGTGAACTGGCACCACTGGGGATGCACTGCAGAGACTGCAGAGAGTGCACTGGCACCACTGGGGATGCAGTGCAGTGAGTCCACAGAGTGCACTGGCACCACTGGGGATGCAGAGCAGTGAGTCCAGAGAGTGCACTGTCAGCACTGGGAATGCACTGTTGTGAGTCCAGAGAGTGCACTGGCACCACTGGGGATGCACTGCAGTGAGTCCAGAGAGTGCACGAACACCACTGGGGATGCAGTGTAGTGAGTGCAGAGAGTGCACTGGCACCTTGGGGATGCAGTGCAGTGAGTCCAGAGAGTGCATTGGCACCACTGGGGATGCACTGCAGTGAGTCCAGAGAGTGCACTGGCACCACTGGGGATGCACTGCAGTGAGTCCAGAGAGTGCACTGGCACCACTGGGGATGCACTGAAATGACTCCAGAGAGTGCACTGGCCCCACTGGGGATGCAGTGCAGTGAGTCCAGAGAGTGCACTGGTACCACTGGTGATGCAGCGCAATGACTACAGAGAGTGCACTGGCACCACTGGGGATGCAGTGTGGTGAGTCCAGAGAGTGCACTGGCGCCACTGTGGATGCAGTACAGTGAGTCCACAGAGTGCACTGGCAGCACTGGGGATGCACTGCAGTGACTCCAGAGAGTGCACTGGCACCACTGGGGATGCAGGGCAGTGAGTCCAGAGAGTGCACTGGATCAATTGGGGATGCAGTTCAGTTAGTCCAGAGAGTGCACTGGCACCACTGGGGATGCAGTGCAGTGAGTCCAGAGAGTGCACTGGCACCACTGGGGATGCACTGCAGTGAGTCCAGAGAGTGAACTGGCACCACTGGGGATGCACTGCAGGGAGTCCAGAGAGTGCACTGGCACCACTGGGGATGCACTGCAGTGAGTCCAGAGAGTGCACTGGCACCACTGGGGATGCACCGCAGTGAGTCCAGAGAGTGCACTGGCACCACTGGGGATGCAGTGCAGTGAGTCCAGAGAGTGCACTGGCACCATTGGGGATGCACTGCAGTGACTCTAGAGAGTGCACTGGCACCACTGGGGATGCACTGCAGAGACTCCAGAGAGTGCACTGGCACCCCTGGGGATGCACTGCAGTGAGTCCAGAGAGTGCACTGGATCCACTGGTGATGCAGTGCAGTGAGTCCAGAGAGTGCACTGGCACCACTGGGGATGCAGTGCGGTGAGTCCAGAGAGTGCACTGGCACCACTGGGGATGCAGTGCAGTAACTCCAGAGAGTGCACTGGCACCACTGGGGATGCAGTGCGGTGAGTCCAGAGAGTGCACTGGCACCACTGTGGATGCAGTACAGTGAGTCCACAGAGTGCACTGGCACCACTGGGGATGCACTGCAGTGACTACAGAGAGTGAACTGGCACCACTGGGGATGCACTGCAGTGAGTCCAGAGAGTGCACTGGCACCACTGGGGATGCACTGCAGTGAGTGCAGAGAGTACACTGGCACCATTGGGGATATACTGCAGTGAGTCCAGAGAGTGCACTGGCACCACTGGGGATGCAGTACAGTGAGTCCACAGAGTCCACTGGCACCACTGGGGATGCACTGCAGAGACTCCAGAGAGTGCACTGGCACCACTGGGGATGCACTGCAGTGAGTGCAGAGAGTACACTGGCACCATTGGAGATGTACTGCAGTGAGTCCAGAGAGTGCAATGGCACCACTGGGGATGCAGTGCTGTGAGTCCAGAGAGTGCACTGGCACCACTGGGGATGCACTGCATTGACTCTAGAGAGTGCACTGGCACCACTGGGGATGCAGTGCAGTGAGTCCAGAGAGTGCACTGGCACCACTGGGGATGCAGTGCAGTGAGTCCAGAGAGTGCACTGGCACCACTGGGGATGCAGTGCAGTGAGTCCAGAGAGTGCACTGGCACCACTGGGGATGCAGTGCAGTGAGTCCAGAGAGTGCACTGGCATCACTGGGGATGCAGTGCAGTGAGTCCAGAGAGTGCACTGGCACCACTGGGGATGCAGTGCAGTGAGTCCAGAGAGTGCACTGGCACCACTGGGGATGCAGTGCAGTGACTCCAGAGAGTGCACTGGCACCACGGGGGATGCACTGCAGTGAGTCCAGAGAGTGCACTGGCACCACTGGGGATGCACTGCAGTGAGTCCAGAGAGTGCACTGGCACCACTCTGGATGCAGTGCGGTGAGTCCAGAGAGTGCACTGGCACCACTGTGGATGCAGTACAGTGAGTCCAGAGAGTGCACTGGCACCACTGGGGATGCAGTGCAGTGAGTCCAGAGAGTGCACTGGCACCACTGGGGATGCAGTGCAGTGAGTCCAGAGAGTGCACTGGATCAATTGGGGATGCAGTTCAGTTAGTCCAGAGAGTGAACTGGCACCACTGGGGATGCACTGCAGTGAGTCCAGAGAGTGCACTGGCACCACTGGGGATGCAGTACAGTGACTCCAGAGAGTGAACTGGCACCACTGGGGATGCACTGCAGTGAGTCCAGAGAGTGCACTGGCACCACTGGGGATGCACTGCAGTGAGTGCACAGAGTACACTGGCACCATTGGGGATGTACTGCAGTGAGTCCAGAGAGTGCACTGGCACCACTGGGGATGCAGTACAGTGAGTCCACAGAGTGCACTGGCACCACTGGGGATGCACTGCAGAGACTCCAGAGAGTGCACTGGCAACACTGGGGATGCAGTGCAGTGAGTCCAGAGAGTGCACTGGCACCACTGGGGATGCACTGCAGTGAGTCCAGAGAGTGCACTGGCACCACTGGGGATGCAGTGCAGTGAGTCCAGAGAGTGCACTGTCAGCACTGGGGATGCAGTGCAGTGAGTCCAGATAGTGCACTGGCACCACTGGGGATGCAGTGCAGTGAGTCCAGAGAGTGCACTGGCACCACTGGGAATGCACTGCTGTGAGCCCAGAGAGTGCACTGGCACCACTGGGGATGCACTGCAGTGAGTCCAGAGAGTGCACTGGCACCACTGGGGATGCAGTGTAGTGAGTGCAGAGAGTGCACTGGCACCTTGGGGATGCAGTGCAGTGAGTCCAGAGAGTGCATTGGCACCACTGGGGATGCACTGCAGTGAGTCCAGAGAGTGCACTGGCACCACTGGGGATGCACTGCAGTGAGTCCATAGAGTGCACTGGCACCACTGGGGATGCACTGAAATGACTCCAGAGAGTGCATTGGCACCACTGGGGATGCAGTGCAGTGAGTCCATAGAGTGCACTGGTACCACTGGGGATGCAGCGCAATGACTACAGAGAGTGCACTGGCACCACTGGGGATGCAGTGATGTGAGTCCAGAGAGTTCACTGGCACCACTGGGGATGCAGTACAGTGACTCCAGAGAGTGAACTGGCACCACTGGGGATGCACTGCAGTGAGTCCAGAGAGTGCACTGGCACCACTGGGGATGCACTGCAGTGAGTGCAGAGAGTACACTGGCACCATTGGGGATGTACTGCAGTGAGTCCAGAGAGTGCACTGGCACCACTGGGGATGCAGTACAGTGAGTCCACAAAGTACACTGGCACCATTGGAGATGCAGTACAGTGATTCCATAGAGTGCACTGGCACCACTGGGGATGCACTGCAGAGACTCCAGAGAGTGCACTGGCACCACTGGAGATGCACTGCAGTGACTGTAGAGAGTGCACTGGCACCACTGGGGATTCACTGCTGTGAGTCCAGAGAGTGCACTGGCACCACTGGGGATGCAGTGCTGTGAGTCCAGAGAGTGCACTGGCACCACTGGGGATGCACTGCAGTGAGTCCAGAGAGTGCACTGGCACCACTGGGGATGCAATGCAGTGAGTCCAGAGAGTGCACTGGCACCACTGGGGATGCAGTGCTGTGAGTCCAGAGAGTGCACTGGCACCACTGGGGATGCAGTGCAGTGAGTCCAGAGAGTGCACTGGCACCACTGGGGATGCAGTGCAGTGACTCCATAGAGTGCACTGGCACCACGGGGGATGCACTGCAGTGAGTCCAGAGAGTGCACAGGCACCACTGGGGATGCACTGCAGTGAGTCCAGAGAGTGCACTGGCACCACTCTGGATGCAGTGCGGTGAGTCCAGAGAGTGCACTGGCACCACTGGGGATGCACTGCAGTGAGTCCAGAGAGTGCACTGGCACCACTGGGGATGCACTGCTGTGACTCCAGAGAGTGCACTGGCACCACTGGTGATGCAGTGCAGTGAGTCCAGAGAGTGCACTGTCAGCACTGGGGATGCACTGCAGTGAGTCCAGATTGTGCACTGGCACCACTCTGGATGCAGTGCGGTGAGTCCAGAGAGTGCACTGGCACCACTGTGGATGCAGTACAGTGAGTCCAGAGAGTGCACTGGTACCACTGGGGATGCAGTGCAGTGAGTCCAGAGAGTGCACTGGATCAATTGGGGATGCAGTTCAGTTAGTCCAGAGAGTGAACTGGCACCACTGGGGATGCACTGCAGTGAGTCCAGAGAGTGCACTGGCACCACTGGGGATGCAGTACAGTGACTCCAGAGAGTGAACTGGCACCACTGGGGATGCACTGCAGTGAGTCCAGAGAGTGCACTGGCACCACTGGGGATGCACTGCAGTGAGTGCAGAGAGTACACTGGCACCATTGGGGATGTACTGCAGTGAGTCCAGAGAGTGCACTGGCACCACTGGGGATGCAGTACAGTGAGTCCACAGAGTGCACTGGCACCACTGGGGATGCACTGCAGAGACTCCAGAGAGTGCACTGGCACCACTGGGGATGCAGTGCAGTGAGTCCAGAGAGTGCACTGGCACCACTGGGGATGCACTGCAGTGAGTCCAGAGAGTGCACTGGCACCACTGGGGATGCAGTGCAGTGAGTCCAGAGAGTGCACTGTCAGCACTGGGAATGCACTGCTGTGAGTCCAGAGAGTGCACTGGCACCACTGGGGATGCACTGCAGTGACTCCAGAGAGTGCACTGGCACCACTGGGGATGCAGTGTAGTGAGTGCAGAGAGTGCACTGGCACCTTGGGGATGCAGTGCAGTGAGTCCAGAGAGTGCATTGGCACCACTGGGGATGCACTGCAGTGAGTCCAGAGAGTGCACTGGCACCACTGGGGATGCACTGCAGTGAGTCCATAGAGTGCACTGGCACCACTGGGGATGCACTGAAATGACTCCAGAGAGTGCACTGGCCCCACTGGGGATGCAGTGCAGTGAGTCCATAGAGTGCACTGGTACCACTGGGGATGCAGCGCAATGACTACAGAGAGTGCACTGGCACCACTGGGGATGCAGTGCTGTGAGTCCAGAGAGTGCACTGGCACCACTGGGGATGCAGTGCAGTGACTCCAGAGAGTGCACTGGCACCACTGGGGATGCACTGCAGTGAGTCCAGAGAGTGCACTGGCACCATTGGGATGCAGTGCAGTGAGTCCAGAGAGTGCACTGGCACCACTGGGGATGCAGTGCAGTGAGTCCAGAGAGTGCACTGGCACCACTGGGGATGCAGTGCAGTGACTCCAGAGAGTGCACTGGCACCACGGGGGATGCACTGCAGTGAGTCCAGAGAGTGCACTGGCACCACTGGGGATGCACTGCAGTGAGTCCAGAGAGTGCACTGGCACCACTCTGGATGCAGTGCGGTGAGTCCAGAGAGTGCACTGGCACCACTGGGGATGCACTGCAGTGAGTCCAGAGAGTGCACTGGCACCACTGGGGATGCACTGCTGTGACTCCAGAGAGTGCACTGGCACCACTGGTGATGCAGTGCAGTGAGTCCAGAGAGTGCACTGTCAGCACTGGGGATGCAGTGCAGTGAGTCCAGATAGTGCACTGGCACCACTCTGGATGCAGTGCGGTGAGTCCAGAGAGTGCACTGGCACCACTGTGGATGCAGTACAGTGAGTCCAGAGAGTGCACTGGCACCACTGGGGATGCAGTGCAGTGAGTCCAGAGAGTGCACTGGATCAATTGGGGATGCAGTTCAGTTAGTCCAGAGAGTGCACTGGCACCACTGGGGATGCAGTACAGTTACTCCAGAGAGTGAACTGGCACCACTGGGGATGCACTGCAGTGAGTCCAGAGAGTGCACTGGCACCACTGGTGATGCACTGCAGTGAGTGCAGAGAGTACACTGGCACCATTAGGGATGTACTGCAGTGAGTCCAGAGAGTGCACTGGCACCACTGGGGATGCAGTACAGTGAGTCCACAGAGTGCACTGGCACCACTGGGGATGCACTGCAGAGACTCCAGAGAGTGCACTGGCACCACTGGGGATGCAGTGCAGTGAGTCCAGAGAGTGCACTGGCACCACTGGGGATGCACTGCAGTGAGTCCAGAGAGTGCACTGGCACCACTGGGGATGCAGTGCAGTGAGTCCAGAGAGTGCACTGTCAGCACTGGGGATGCAGTGCAGTGAGTCCAGATAGTGCACTGGCACCACTGGGGATGCAGTGCAGTGAGTCCAGAGAGTGCACTGGCACCACTGGGAATGCACTGCTGTGAGTCCAGAGAGTGCACTGGCACCACTGGGGATGCACTGCAGTGAGTCCAGAGAGTGCACTGGCACCACTGGGGATGCAGTGTAGTGAGTGCAGAGAGTGCACTGGCACCTTGGGGATGCAGTGCAGTGAGTCCAGAGAGTGCATTGGCACCACTGGGGATGCACTGCAGTGAGTCCAGAGAGTGCACTGGCACCACTGGGGATGCACTGCAGTGAGTCCATAGAGTGCACTGGCACCACTGGGGATGCACTGAAATGACTCCAGAGAGTGCACTGGCCCCACTGGGGATGCAGTGCAGTGAGTCCATAGAGTGCACTGGTACCACTGGGGATGCAGCGCAATGACTACAGAGAGTGCACTGGCACCACTGGGGATGCAGTGCTGTGAGTCCAGAGAGTGCACTGGCACCACTGGGGATGCACTGCAGTGAGTCCAGAGAGTGCACTGGCACCACTGGGGATGCAGTGCAGTGAGTCCAGAGAGTGCACTGGCACCACTGGTGATGCAGTGCAGTGAGTCCAGAGAGTGCACTGGCAGCACTGGGGATGCACTGCAGTGACTCCAGAGAGTGCACTGGCACCACTGGGGATGCAGTGCAGTGAGTCCAGAGAGTGCACTGGATCAATTGGGGATGCAGTTCAGTTAGTCCAGAGAGTGCACTGGCACCACTGGGGATGCACTGCAGTGAGTCCAGAGAGTGCACTGGCACCACTGGGGATGCACTGCTATGAGTCCAGAGAGTGCACTGGCACCACTGGTGATGCAGTGCAGTGAGTCCAGAGAGTGCACTGGCACCACTGGGGATGCACTGCAGTGAGTGCAGAGAGTACACTGGCACCATTGGGGATATACTGCAGTGAGTCCAGAGAGTGCACTGGCACCACTGGGGATGCAGTACAGTGAGTCCACAGAGTGCACTGGCACCACTGGGGATGCACTGCAGAGACTCCAGAGAGTGCACTGGCACCACTGGGGATGCAGTGCAGTGAGTCCAGAGAGTGCACTGGCACCACTGGGGATGCACTGCAGTGAGTCCAGAGAATGCACTGGCACCACTGGGGATGCACTGCTGTGAGTCCAGAGAGTGCACTGTCAGCACTGAGGATGCAGTGCAGTGAGTCCAGAGAGTGCACTGGCACCACTGGGGATGCAGTGCAGTGAGTCCAGAGAGTGCACTGGCACCACTGGGAATGCACTGCAGTGAGTCCAGAGAGTGCACTGGCACCACTGGGGATGCAGTGTAGCGAGTGCAGAGAGTGCACTGGCACCACTCTGGATGCAGTGCGGTGAGTCCAGAGAGTGCACTGGCACCACTGGGGATGCAGTACAGTGAGTCCACAGAGTGCACTGGGACCACTGGGGATGCACTGCAGTGACTCCAGAGAGTGCACTGGCACCACTGGTGATGCAGTGAAGTGAGTCCAGAGAGTGCACTGGATCAATTGGGGATGCAGTTCACTTAGTCCAGAGAGTGCACTGGCACCACTGGGGATGCAGTGCAGTGAGTCCAGAGAGTGCACTGGCACCACTGGGGATGCAGTACAGTGACTCCAGAGAGTGCACTGGCACCACTGGGGATGCACTGCAGTGAGTCCAGAGAGTGCACTGGCACCACTGGGGATGCACTGCAGTGAGTGCAGAGAGTACACTGGCACCATTGGAGATGTACTGCAGTGAGTCCAGAGAGTGCAATGGCACCACTGGGGATGCAGTGCTGTGAGTCCAGAGAGTGCACTGGCACCACTGGGGATGCACTGCATTGACTCTAGAGAGTGCACTGGCACCACTGGGGATGCAGTGCAGTGAGTCCAGAGAGTGCACTGGCACCACTGGGGATGCAGTGCAGTGAGTCCAGAGAGTGCACTGGCACCACTGGGGATGCAGTGCAGTGAGTCCAGAGAGTGCACTGGCACCACTGGGGATGCAGTGCAGTGACTCCATAGAGTGCACTGGCACCACGGGGGATGCACTGCAGTGAGTCCAGAGAGTGCACTGGCACCACTGGGGATGCACTGCAGTGAGTCCAGAGAGTGCACTGGCACCACTCTGGATGCAGTGCGGTGAGTCCAGAGAGTGCACTGGCACCACTGGGGATGCACCGCAGTGAGTCCAGAGAGTGCACTGGCACCACTGGGGATGCACTGCTGTGACTCCAGAGAGTGCACTGGCACCACTGGTGATGCAGTGCAGTGAGTCCAGAGAGTGCACTGTCAGCACTGGGGATGCACTGCAGTGAGTCCAGATTGTGCACTGGCACCACTCTGGATGCAGTGCGGTGAGTCCAGAGAGTGCACTGGCACCACTGGGGATGCAGTACAGTGAGTCCAGAGAGTGCACTGGTACCACTGGGGATGCAGTGCAGTGAGTCCAGAGAGTGCACTGGATCAATTGGGGATGCAGTTCAGTTAGTCCAGAGAGTGAACTGGCACCACTGGGGATGCACTGCAGTGAGTCCAGAGAGTGCACTGGCACCACTGGGGATGCAGTACAGTGACTCCAGAGAGTGAACTGGCACCACTGGGGATGCACTGCAGTGAGTCCAGAGAGTGCACTGGCACCACTGGGGATGCACTGCAGTGAGTGCAGAGAGTACACTGGCACCATTGGGGATGTACTGCAGTGAGTCCAGAGAGTGCACTGGCACCACTGGGGATGCAGTACAGTGAGTCCACAGAGTGCACTGGCACCACTGGGGATGCACTGCAGAGACTCCAGAGAGTGCACTGGCACCACTGGGGATGCAGTGCAGTGAGTCCAGAGAGTGCACTGGCACCACTGGGGATGCACTGCAGTGAGTCCAGAGAGTGCACTGGCACCACTGGGGATGCAGTGCAGTGAGTCCAGAGAGTGCACTGTCAGCACTGGGAATGCACTGCTGTGAGTCCAGAGAGTGCACTGGCACCACTGGGGATGCACTGCAGTGAGTCCAGAGAGTGCACTGGCACCACTGGGGATGCAGTGTAGTGAGTGCAGAGAGTGCACTGGCACCTTGGGGATGCAGTGCAGTGAGTCCAGAGAGTGCATTGGCACCACTGGGGATGCACTGCAGTGAGTCCAGAGAGTGCACTGGCACCACTGGGGATGCACTGCAGTGAGTCCATAGAGTGCACTGGCACCACTGGGGATGCACTGAAATGACTCCAGAGAGTGCACTGGCCCCACTGGGGATGCAGTGCAGTGAGTCCATAGAGTGCACTGGTACCACTGGGGATGCAGCGCAATGACTACAGAGAGTGCACTGGCACCACTGGGGATGCAGTGCTGTGAGTCCAGAGAGTGCACTGGCACCACTGGGGATGCAGTGCAGTGACTCCAGAGAGTGCACTGGCACCACTGGGGATGCACTGCAGTGAGTCCAGAGAGTGCACTGGCACCATTGGGATGCAGTGCAGTGAGTCCAGAGAGTGCACTGGCACCACTGGGGATGCAGTGCAGTGAGTCCAGAGAGTGCACTGGCACCACTGGGGATGCAGTGCAGTGACTCCAGAGAGTGCACTGGCACCACGGGGGATGCACTGCAGTGAGTCCAGAGAGTGCACTGGCACCACTGGGGATGCACTGCAGTGAGTCCAGAGAGTGCACTGGCACCACTCTGGATGCAGTGCGGTGAGTCCAGAGAGTGCACTGGCACCACTGGGGATGCACTGCAGTGAGTCCAGAGAGTGCACTGGCACCACTGGGGATGCACTGCTGTGACTCCAGAGAGTGCACTGGCACCACTGGTGATGCAGTGCAGTGAGTCCAGAGAGTGCACTGTCAGCACTGGGGATGCAGTGCAGTGAGTCCAGATAGTGCACTGGCACCACTCTGGATGCAGTGCGGTGAGTCCAGAGAGTGCACTGGCACCACTGTGGATGCAGTACAGTGAGTCCAGAGAGTGCACTGGCACCACTGGGGATGCAGTGCAGTGAGTCCAGAGAGTGCACTGGATCAATTGGGGATGCAGTTCAGTTAGTCCAGAGAGTGCACTGGCACCACTGGGGATGCAGTACAGTGACTCCAGAGAGTGAACTGGCACCACTGGGGATGCACTGCAGTGAGTCCAGAGAGTGCACTGGCACCACTGGGGATGCACTGCAGTGAGTGCAGAGAGTACACTGGCACCATTAGGGATGTACTGCAGTGAGTCCAGAGAGTGCACTGGCACCACTGGGGATGCAGTACAGTGAGTCCACAGAGTGCACTGGCACCACTGGGGATGCACTGCAGAGACTCCAGAGAGTGCACTGGCACCACTGGGGATGCACCGCAGTGAGTCCAGAGAGTGCACTGGCACCACTGGGGATGCACTGCAGTGAGTCCAGAGAGTGCACTGGCACCACTGGGGATGCAGTGCAGTGAGTCCAGAGAGTGCACTGTCAGCACTGGGGATGCAGTGCAGTGAGTCCAGATAGTGCACTGGCACCACTGGGGATGCAGTGCAGTGAGTCCAGAGAGTGCACTGGCACCACTGGGAATGCACTGCTGTGAGTCCAGAGAGTGCACTGGCACCACTGGGGATGCACTGCAGTGAGTCCAGAGAGTGCACTGGCACCACTGGGGATGCAGTGTAGTGAGTGCAGAGAGTGCACTGGCACCTTGGGGATGCAGTGCAGTGAGTCCAGAGAGTGCATTGGCACCACTGGGGATGCACTGCAGTGAGTCCAGAGAGTGCACTGGCACCACTGGGGATGCACTGCAGTGAGTCCATAGAGTGCACTGGCACCACTGGGGATGCACTGAAATGACTCCAGAGAGTGCACTGGCCCCACTGGGGATGCAGTGCAGTGAGTCCATAGAGTGCACTGGTACCACTGGGGATGCAGCGCAATGACTACAGAGAGTGCACTGGCACCACTGGGGATGCAGTGCTGTGAGTCCAGAGAGTGCACTGGCACCACTGGGGATGCAGTGCAGTGAGTCCAGAGAGTGCACTGGCACCACTGTGGATGCAGTGCAGTGAGTCCAGAGAGTGCACTGGCACCACTGGGGATGCAGTGCAGTGAGTCCAGAGAGTGCACTGGATCAATTGGGGATGCAGTTCAGTTAGTCCAGAGAGTGCACTGGCACCACTGGGGATGCACTGCAGTGAGTCCAGAGAGTGCACTGGCACCACTGGGGATGCACTGCTGTGAGTCCAGAGAGTGCACTGGCACCACTGGTGATGCAGTGCAGTGAGTCCAGAGAGTGCACTGGCACCACTGGGGATGCACTGCAGTGAGTGCAGAGAGTACACTGGCACCATTGGGGATATACTGCAGTGAGTCCAGAGAGTGCACTGGCACCACTGGGGATGCAGTACAGTGAGTCCAGAGAGTGCACTGGCACCACTGGGGATGCACTGCAGAGACTCCAGAGAGTGCACTGGCACCACTGGGGATGCAGTGCAGTGAGTCCAGAGAGTGCACTGGCACCACTGGGGATGCACTGCAGTGAGTCCAGAGAGTGCACTGGCACCACTGGGGATGCACTGCTGTGAGTCCAGAGAGTGCACTGTCAGCACTGAGGATGCAGTGCAGTGAGTCCAGAGAGTGCACTGGCACCACTGGGGATGCAGTGCAGTGAGTCCAGAGAGTGCACTGGCACCACTGGGAATGCACTGCAGTGAGTCCAGAGAGTGCACTGGCACCACTGGGGATGCAGTACAGTGAGTCCACAGAGTGCACTGGCACCACTCTGGATGCAGTGCGGTGAGTCCAGAGAGTGCACTGGCACCACTGGGGATGTAGTACAGTGAGTCCACAGAGTGCACTGGGACCACTGGGGATGCACTGCAGTGACTCCAGAGAGTGCACTGGCACCACTGGTGATGCAGTGAAGTGAGTCCAGAGAGTGCACTGGATCAATTGGGGATGCAGTTCACTTAGTCCAGAGAGTGCAGTGGCACCACTGGGGATGCAGTACAGTGAGTCCAGAGAGTGCACTGGCACCACTGGGGATGCAGTACAGTGACTCCAGTGAGTGCACTGGCACCACTGGGGATGCACTGCAGTGAGTCCAGAGAGTGCACTGGCACCACTGGGGATGCACTGCAGTGAGTGCAGAGAGTACACTGGCACCATTGGAGATGTACTGCAGTGAGTCCAGAGAGTGCAATGGCACCACTGGGGATGCAGTGCTGTGAGTCCAGAGAGTGCACTGGCACCACTGGGGATGCAGTGCAGTGAGTCCAGAGAGTGCACTGGCACCACTGGGGATGCAGTGCAGTGAGTCCAGAGAGTGCACTGGCACCACTGGGGATGCAGTGCAGTGAGTCCAGAGAGTGCACTGGCACCACTGGGGATGCAGTGCAGTGAGTCCAGAGAGTGCACTGGCATCACTGGGGATGCAGTGCAGTGAGTCCAGAGAGTGCACTGGCACCACTGGGGATGCAGTGCAGTGAGTCCAGAGAGTGCACTGGCACCACTGGGGATGCAGTGCAGTGACTCCAGAGAGTGCACTGGCACCACGGGGGATGCACTGCAGTGAGTCCAGAGAGTGCACTGGCACCACTGGGGATGCACTGCAGTGAGTCCAGAGAGTGCACTGGCACCACTCTGGATGCAGTGCGGTGAGTCCAGAGAGTGCACTGGCACCACTGGGGATGCACTGCAGTGAGTCCACAGAGTGCACTGGCACCACTGGGGATGCACTGCTGTGACTCCAGAGAGTGCACTGGCACCACTGGTGATGCAGTGCAGTGAGTCCAGAGAGTGCACTGGCACCACTGGGGATGCACTGCAGTGACTCTAGAGAGTGCACTGGCACCACTCTGGATGCAGTGCGGTGAGTCCAGAGAGTGCACTGGCACCACTGTGGATGCAGTACAGTGAGTCCACAGAGTGCACTGGCACCACTGGGGATGCAGTGCAGTGAGTCCAGAGAGTGCACTGGCACCACTGGGGATGCAGTGCAGTGAGTCCAGAGAGTGCACTGGATCAATTGGGGATGCAGTTCAGTTAGTCCAGAGAGTGAACTGGCACCACTGGGGATGCACTGCAGTGAGTCCAGAGAGTGCACTGGCACCACTGGGGATGCAGTACAGTGACTCCAGAGAGTGAACTGGCACCACTGGGGATGTACTGCAGTGAGTCCAGAGAGTGCACTGGCACCACTGGGGATGCACTGCAGTGAGTGCACAGAGTACACTGGCACCATTGGGGATGTACTGCAGTGAGTCCAGAGAGTGCACTGGCACCACTGGGGATGCAGTACAGTGAGTCCACAGAGTGCACTGGCACCACTGGGGATGCACTGCAGAGACTCCAGAGAGTGCACTGGCACCACTGGGGATGCAGTGCAGTGAGTCCAGAGAGTGCACTGGCACCACTGGGGATGCACTGCAGTGAGTCCAGAGAGTGCACTGGCACCACTGGGGATGCAGTGCAGTGAGTCCAGAGAGTGCACTGTCAGCACTGGGGATGCAGTGCAGTGAGTCCAGATAGTGCACTGGCACCACTGGGGATGCAGTGCAGTGAGTCCAGAGAGTGCACTGGCACCACTGGGAATGCACTGCTGTGAGCCCAGAGAGTGCACTGGCACCACTGGGGATGCACTGCAGTGAGTCCAGAGAGTGCACTGGCACCACTGGGGATGCAGTGTAGTGAGTGCAGAGAGTGCACTGGCACCTTGGGGATGCAGTGCAGTGAGTCCAGAGAGTGCATTGGCACCACTGGGGATGCACTGCAGTGAGTCCAGAGAGTGCACTGGCACCACTGGGGATGCACTGCAGTGAGTCCATAGAGTGCACTGGCACCACTGGGGATGCACTGAAATGACTCCAGAGAGTGCATTGGCCCCACTGGGGATGCAGTGCAGTGAGTCCATAGAGTGCACTGGTACCACTGGGGATGCAGCGCAATGACTACAGAGAGTGCACTGGCACCACTGGGGATGCAGTGCTGTGAGTCCAGAGAGTGCACTGGCACCACTGGGGATGCAGTACAGTGACTCCAGAGAGTGAACTGGCACCACTGGGGATGCACTGCAGTGAGTCCAGAGAGTGCACTGGCACCACTGGGGATGCACTGCAGTGAGTGCAGAGAGTACACTGGCACCATTGGGGATGTACTGCAGTGAGTCCAGAGAGTGCACTGGCACCACTGGGGATGCAGTACAGTGAGTCCACAAAGTACACTGGCACCATTGGAGATGCAGTACAGTGAGTCCATAGAGTGCACTGGCACCACTGGGGATGCACTGCAGAGACTCCAGAGAGTGCACTGGCACCACTGGAGATGCACTGCAGTGACTGTAGAGAGTGCACCGGCACCACTGGGGATGCAATGCAGTGAGTCCAGAGAGTGCACTGGCACCACTGGGGATGCAGTTCAGTTAGTCCAGAGAGTGCACTGGCACCAGTGGGGATGCAGTGCAGTGAGTCCAGAGAGAGCCCTGGCACCACTGGGGATGCAGCGCAATGACTACAGAGAGTGCACTGGCACCACTGGGGATGCAGTGCAGTGAGTCCAGAGAGTGCACTGGCACCACTGGGGATGCAGCGCAGTGAGTCCAGAGAGTGCACTGGCACCACTCTGGATGCAGTGCGAGAGTCCAGAGAGTGCACTGGCACCACTGGGGATGCAGTACAGTGAGTCCACAGAGTGCACTGGGACCACTGGGGATGCGCTGCAGTGACTCCAGAGAGTGCACTGGCACCACTGGTGATGCAGTGAAGTGAGTCCAGAGAGTGCACTGGATCAATTGGGGATGCAGTTCACTTAGTCCAGAGAGTGCACTGGCACCACTGGGGATGCAGTGCAGTGAGTCCAGAGAGTGCACTGGCACCACTGGGGATGCATTACAGTGACTCCAGTGAGTGCACTGGCACCACTGGGGATGCACTGCAGTGAGTCCAGAGAGTGCACTGGCACCACTGGGGATGCACTGCAGTGAGTGCAGAGAGTACACTGGCACCATTGGGGATGTACTGCAGTGAGTCCAGAGAGTGCAATGGCACCACTGGGGATGCAGTGCTGTGAGTCCAGAGAGTGCACTGGCACCACTGGGAATGCAGTGCAGTGAGTCCAGAGAGTGCACTTGCACCACTCTGGATGCAGTGCGGTGAGTCACGAGAGTGCACTGGCACCACTGTGGATGCAGTACAGTGAGTCCAGAGAGTGCACTGGGACCACTGGGGATGCACTGCAGTGACTCCAGAGAGTGCACTGGCACCACTGGGGATGCAGTGCAGTGAGTCCAGTGAGTGTACTGGCACCACTGGGGATGGACTGCAGTGAGTCCAGAGAGTGCACTGGCACCACTGGGGATGCACTGCAGTGAGTGCAGAGAGTACACTGGCACCATTGGGGATGTACTGCAGTGAGTCCAGAGAGTGCAATGGCACCACTGGGGATGCAGTGCAGTGAGTCCAGAGAGTGCACTGGCACCTTGGGGATGCAGTACAGTGAGTCCACAGAGTGCACTGGCACCACTGGGGATGCACTGCAGAGACTCCAGAGAGTGCACTGGCACCACTGGGGATGCAGTGCAGTGAGTCCAGAGAGTGCACTGGCACCACTGGGGATTCACTGCTGTGAGTCCAGAGAGTGCACTGGCACCACTGGGGATGCAGTGCTGTGAGTCCAGAGAGTGCACTGGCACCACTGGGGATGCACTGCAGTGAGTCCAGAGAGTGCACTGGCACCACTGGGGATGCAATGCAGTGAGTCCAGAGAGTGCACTGGCACCACTGGGGATGCAGTGCTGTGAGTCCAGAGAGTGCACTGGCACCACTGGGGATGCAGTGCAGTGAGTCCAGAGTGTGCACTGGCACCACTGGGGATGCAGTGCAGTGACTCCAGAGAGTGCACTGGCACCACGGGGGATGCACTGCAGTGAGTCCAGAGAGTGCACTGGCACCACTGGGGATGCACTGCAGTGAGTCCAGAGAGTGCACTGGCACCACTGGGGATGCAGTGCTGTGAGTCCAGAGAGTGCACTGGCACCACTGGTGATGCAGTGCAGTGAGTCCAGAGAGTGCACTGGCAGCACTGGGGATGCACTGCAGTGACTCCAGAGAGTGCACTGGCACCACTGGGGATGCAGTGCAGTGAGTCCAGAGAGTGCACTGGATCAATTGGGGATGCAGTTCAGTTAGTCCAGAGAGTGCACTGGCACCACTGGGGATGCACTGCAGTGAGTCCAGAGAGTGCACTGGCACCACTGGGGATGCACTGCTGTGAGTCCAGAGAGTGCACTGGCACCACTGGTGATGCAGTGCAGTGAGTCCAGAGAGTGCACTGGCACCACTGGGGATGCACTGCAGTGAGTGCAGAGAGTACACTGGCACCATTGGGGATATACTGCAGTGAGTCCAGAGAGTGCACTGGCACCACTGGTGATGCAGTGCAGTGACTCCAGAGAGTGCACTGGCACCACTGGGGATGCACTGCAGAGACTCCAGAGAGTGCACTGGCACCACTGGGGATGCAGTGCAGTGAGTCCAGAGAGTGCACTGGCACCACTGGGGATGCACTGCAGTGAGTCCAGAGAGTGCACTGGCACCACTGGGGATGCACTGCTGTGAGTCCAGAGAGTGCACTGTCAGCACTGAGGATGCAGTGCAGTGAGTCCAGAGAGTGCACTGGCACCACTGGGGATGCAGTGCAGTGAGTCCAGAGAGTGCACTGGCACCACTGGGAATGCACTGCAGTGAGTCCAGAGAGTGCACTGGCACCACTGGGGATGCAGTACAGTGAGTCCACAGAGTGCACTGGCACCACTCTGGATGCAGTGCGGTGAGTCCAGAGAGTGCACTGGCACCACTGGGGATGCAGTACAGTGAGTCCACAGAGTGCACTGGGACCACTGGGGATGCACTGCAGTGACTCCAGAGAGTGCACTGGCACCACTGGTGATGCAGTGAAGTGAGTCCAGAGAGTGCACTGGATCAATTGGGGATGCAGTTCACTTAGTCCAGAGAGTGCACTGGCACCACTGGGGATGCAGTGCAGTGAGTCCAGAGAGTGCACTGGCACCACTGGGGATGCAGTACAGTGACTCCAGTGAGTGCACTGGCACCACTGGGGATGCACTGCAGTGAGTCCAGAGAGTGCACTGGCACCACTGGGGATGCACTGCAGTGAGTGCAGAGAGTACACTGGCACCATTGGAGATGTACTGCAGTGAGTCCAGAGAGTGCAATGGCACCACTGGGGATGCAGTGCTGTGAGTCCAGAGAGTGCACTGGCACCACTGGGGATGCAGTGCAGTGAGTCCAGAGAGTGCACTGGCACCACTGGGGATGCAGTGCAGTGAGTCCAGAGAGTGCACTGGCACCACTGGGGATGCAGTGCAGTGAGTCCAGAGAGTGCACTGGCACCACTGGGGATGCAGTGCAGTGAGTCCAGAGAGTGTACTGGCATCACTGGGGATGCAGTGCAGTGAGTCCAGAGAGTGCACTGGCACCACTGGGGATGCAGTGCAGTGAGTCCAGAGAGTGCACTGGCACCACTGGGGATGCAGTGCAGTGACTCCAGAGAGTGCACTGGCACCACGGGGGATGCAGTGCAGTGAGTCCAGAGAGTGCACTGGCACCACTGGGGATGCACTGCAGTGAGTCCAGAGAGTGCACTGGCACCACTCTGGATGCAGTGCGGTGAGTCCAGAGAGTGCACTGGCACCACTGGGGATGCACTGCAGTGAGTCCACAGAGTGCACTGGCACCACTGGGGATGCACTGCTGTGACTCCAGAGAGTGCACTGGCACCACTGGTGATGCAGTGCAGTGAGTCCAGAGAGTGCACTGGCACCACTGGGGATGCACTGCAGTGACTCTAGAGAGTGCACTGGCACCACTCTGGATGCAGTGCGGTGAGTCCAGAGAGTGCACTGGTACCACTGTGGATGCAGTACAGTGAGTCCACAGAGTGCACTGGCACCACTGGGGATGCAGTGCAGTGAGTCCAGAGAGTGCACTGGCACCACTGGGGATGCAGTGCAGTGAGTCCAGAGAGTGCACTGGATCAATTGGGGATGCAGTTCAGTTAGTCCAGAGAGTGAACTGGCACCACTGGGGATGCACTGCAGTGAGTCCAGAGAGTGCACTGGCACCACTGGGGATGCAGTACAGTGACTCCAGAGAGTGAACTGGCACCACTGGGGATGCACTGCAGTGAGTCCAGAGAGTGCACTGGCACCACTGGGGATGCACTGCAGTGAGTGCACAGAGTACACTGGCACCATTGGGGATGTACTGCAGTGAGTCCAGAGAGTGCACTGGCACCACTGGGGATGCAGTACAGTGAGTCCACAGAGTGCACTGGCACCACTGGGGATGCACTGCAGAGACTCCAGAGAGTGCACTGGCACCACTGGGGATGCAGTGCAGTGAGTCCAGAGAGTGCACTGGCACCACTGGGGATGCACTGCAGTGAGTCCAGAGAGTGCACTGGCACCACTGGGGATGCAGTGCAGTGAGTCCAGAGAGTGCACTGTCAGCACTGGGGATGCAGTGCAGTGAGTCCAGATAGTGCACTGGCACCACTGGGGATGCAGTGCAGTGAGTCCAGAGAGTGCACTGGCACCACTGGGAATGCACTGCTGTGAGCCCAGAGAGTGCACTGGCACCACTGGGGATGCACTGCAGTGAGTCCAGAGAGTGCACTGGCACCACTGGGGATGCAGTGTAGTGAGTGCAGAGAGTGCACTGGCACCTTGGGGATGCAGTGCAGTGAGTCCAGAGAGTGCACTGGCACCATTGGGGATGTACTGCAGTGAGTCCAGAGAGTGCACTGGCACCACTGGGGATGCACTGCAGTGAGTCCATAGAGTGCACTGGCACCACTGGGGATGCACTGAAATGACTCCAGAGAGTGCATTGGCCCCACTGGGGATGCAGTGCAGTGAGTCCATAGAGTGCACTGGTACCACTGGGGATGCAGCGCAATGACTACAGAGAGTGCACTGGCACCACTGGGGATGCAGTGCTGTGAGTCCAGAGAGTGCACTGGCACCACTGGGGATGCAGTACAGTGACTCCAGAGAGTGAACTGGCACCACTGGGGATGCACTGCAGTGAGTCCAGAGAGTGCACTGGCACCACTGGGGATGCACTGCAGTGAGTGCAGAGAGTACACTGGCACCATTGGGGATGTACTGCAGTGAGTCCAGAGAGTGCACTGGCACCACTGGGGATGCAGTACAGTGAGTCCACAAAGTACACTGGCACCATTGGAGATGCAGTACAGTGAGTCCATAGAGTGCACTGGCACCACTGGGGATGCACTGCAGAGACTCCAGAGAGTGCACTGGCACCACTGGAGATGCACTGCAGTGACTGTAGAGAGTGCACCGGCACCACTGGGGATGCAATGCAGTGAGTCCAGAGAGTGCACTGGCACCACTGGGGATGCAGTTCAGTTAGTCCAGAGAGTGCACTGGCACCAGTGGGGATGCAGTGCAGTGAGTCCAGAGAGAGCCCTGGCACCACTGGGGATGCAGCGCAATGACTACAGAGAGTGCACTGGCACCACTGGGGATGCAGTGCAGTGAGTCCAGAGAGTGCACTGGCACCACTGGGGATGCAGCGCAGTGAGTCCAGAGAGTGCACTGGCACCACTCTGGATGCAGTGCGAGAGTCCAGAGAGTGCACTGGCACCACTGGGGATGCAGTACAGTGAGTCCACAGAGTGCACTGGGACCACTGGGGATGCACTGCAGTGACTCCAGAGAGTGCACTGGCACCACTGGTGATGCAGTGAAGTGAGTCCAGAGAGTGCACTGGATCAATTGGGGATGCAGTTCACTTAGTCCAGAGAGTGCACTGGCACCACTGGGGATGCAGTGCAGTGAGTCCAGAGAGTGCACTGGCACCACTGGGGATGCAGTACAGTGACTCCAGTGAGTGCACTGGCACCACTGGGGATGCACTGCAGTGAGTCCAGAGAGTGCACTGGCACCACTGGGGATGCACTGCAGTGAGTGCAGAGAGTACACTGGCACCATTGGGGATGTACTGCAGTGAGTCCAGAGAGTGCAATGGCACCACTGGGGATGCAGTGCTGTGAGTCCAGAGAGTGCACTGGCACCACTGGGAATGCAGTGCAGTGAGTCCAGAGAGTGCACTTGCACCACTCTGGATGCAGTGCGGTGAGTCACGAGAGTGCACTGGCACCACTGTGGATGCAGTACAGTGAGTCCAGAGAGTGCACTGGGACCACTGGGGATGCACTGCAGTGACTCCAGAGAGTGCACTGGCACCACTGGGGATGCAGTGCAGTGAGTCCAGTGAGTGTACTGGCACCACTGGGGATGGACTGCAGTGAGTCCAGAGAGTGCACTGGCACCACTGGGGATGCACTGCAGTGAGTGCAGAGAGTACACTGGCACCATTGGGGATGTACTGCAGTGAGTCCAGAGAGTGCAATGGCACCACTGGGGATGCAGTGCAGTGAGTCCAGAGAGTGCACTGGCACCACTGGGGATGCAGTACAGTGAGTCCACAGAGTGCACTGGCACCACTGGGGATGCACTGCAGAGACTCCAGAGAGTGCACTGGCACCACTGGGGATGCAGTGCAGTGAGTCCAGAGAGTGCACTGGCACCACTGGGGATTCACTGCTGTGAGTCCAGAGAGTGCACTGGCACCACTGGGGATGCAGTGCTGTGAGTCCAGAGAGTGCACTGGCACCACTGGGGATGCACTGCAGTGAGTCCAGAGAGTGCACTGGCACCACTGGGGATGCAATGCAGTGAGTCCAGAGAGTGCACTGGCACCACTGGGGATGCAGTGCTGTGAGTCCAGAGAGTGCACTGGCACCACTGGGGATGCAGTGCAGTGAGTCCAGAGAGTGCACTGGCACCACTGGGGATGCAGTGCAGTGACTCCAGAGAGTGCACTGGCACCACGGGGGATGCAGTGCGGTGAGTCCAGAGAGTGCACTGGCACCACTGGGGATGCACTGCAGTGAGTCCAGAGAGTGCACTGGCACCACTGGGGATGCACTGCTGTGACTCCAGAGAGTGCACTGGCACCACTGGTGATGCAGTGCAGTGAGTCCAGAGAGTGCACTGTCAGCACTGGGGATGCAGTGCAGTGAGTCCAGATAGTGCACTGGCACCACTCTGGATGCAGTGCGGTGAGTCCAGAGAGTGCACTGGCACCACTGTGGATGCAGTACAGTGAGTCCAGAGAGTGCACTGGCACCACTGGGGATGCAGTGCAGTGAGTCCAGAGAGTGCACTGGATCAATTGGGGATGCAGTTCAGGTAGTCCAGAGAGTGAACTGGCACCACTGGGGATGCACTGCAGTGAGTCCAGAGAGTGCACTGGCACCACTGGGGATGCAGTACAGTGACTCCAGAGAGTGAACTGGCACCACTGGGGATGCACTGCAGTGAGTCCAGAGAGTGCACTGGCACCACTGGGGATGCACTGCAGTGAGTGCAGAGAGTACACTGGCACCATTGGGGATGTACTGCAGTGAGTCCAGAGAGTGCACTGGCACCACTGGGGATGCAGTACAGTGAGTCCACAGAGTGCACTGGCACCACTGGGGATGCACTGCAGAGACTCCAGAGAGTGCACTGGCACCACTGGGGATGCACTGCAGTGAGTCCAGAGAGTGCACTGGCACCACTGGGGATGCAGTGCAGTGAGTCCAGAGAGTGCACTGTCAGCACTGGGAATGCACTGCTGTGAGTCCAGAGAGTGCACTGGCACCACTGGGGATGCACTGCAGTGAGTCCAGAGAGTTCACTGGCACCACTGGGGATGCAGTGTAGTGAGTGCAGAGAGTGCACTGGCACCTTGGGGATGCAGTGCAGTGAGTCCAGAGAGTGCATTGGCACCACTGGGGATGCACTGCAGTGAGTCCAGAGAGTGCACTGGCACCACTGGGGATGCACTGCAGTGAGTCCATAGAGTGCACTGGCACCACTGGGGATGCACCGAAATGACTCCAGAGAGTGCACTGGCCCCACTGGGGATGCAGTGCAGTGAGTCCATAGAGTGCACTGGTACCACTGGGGATGCAGCGCAATGACTACAGAGAGTGCACTGGCACCACTGGGGATGCAGTGCTGTGAGTCCAGAGAGTGCACTGGCACCACTGGGGATGCAGTGCAGTGACTCCAGAGAGTGCACTGGCACCACTGGGGATGCACTGCAGTGAGTCCAGAGAGTGCACTGGCACCATTGGGATGCAGTGCAGTGAGTCCAGAGAGTGCACTGGCACCACTGGGGATGCAGTGCAGTGAGTCCAGAGAGTGCACTGGCACCACTGGGGATGCAGTGCAGTGAGTCCAGAGAGTGCACTGGCACCACGGGGGATGCACTGCAGTGAGTCCAGAGAGTGCACTGGCACCACTGGGGATGCACTGCAGTGAGTCCAGAGAGTGCACTGGCACCACTCTGGATGCAGTGCGGTGAGTCCAGAGAGTGCACTGACACCACTGGGGATGCACTGCAGTGAGTCCAGAGAGTGCACTGGCACCACTGGGGATGCAGTGCAGTGAGTCCAGAGAGTGCACTGGCACCACTGGTGATGCAGTGCAGTGAGTCCAGAGAGTGCACTGTCAGCACTGGGGATGCAGTGCAGTGAGTCCGGATAGTGCACTGGCACCACTCTGGATGCAGTGCGGTGAGTCCAGAGAGTGCACTGGCACCACTGTGGATGCAGTACAGTGACTCCAGAGAGTGCACTGGCACCACTGGGGATGCAGTGCAGTGAGTCCAGAGAGTGCACTGGATCAATTGGGGATGCAGTTCAGTGAGTCCAGAGAGTGCACTGGCACCACTGGGGATGCAGTACAGTGAGTGCAGAGAGTACACTGGCACCATTGGGGATGTACTGCAGTGAGTCCAGAGAGTGCACTGGCACCACTGGGGATGCAGTACAGTGAGTCCACAGAGTGCACTGGCACCACTGGGGATGCACTGCAGAGACTCCAGAGAGTGCACTGGCACCACTGGGGATGCAGTGCAGTGAGTCCAGAGAGTGCACTGGCACCACTGGGGATGCACTGCAGTGAGTCCAGAGAGTGCACTGGCACCACTGGGGATGCAGTGCAGTGAGTCCAGAGAGTGCACTGTCAGCACTGGGGATGCAGTGCAGTGAGTCCAGATAGTGCACTGGCACCACTGGGGATGCAGTGCAGTGAGTCCAGAGAGTGCACTGGCACCACTGGGAATGCACTGCTGTGAGTCCAGAGAGTGCACTGGCACCACTGGGGATGCACTGCAGTGAGTCCAGAGAGTGCACTGGCACCACTGGGGATGCAGTGTAGTGAGTGCAGAGAGTGCACTGGCACCTTGGGGATGCAGTGCAGTGAGTCCAGAGAGTGCATTGGCACCACTGGGGATGCACTGCAGTGAGTCCAGAGAGTGCACTGGCACCACTGGGGATGCACTGAAATGACTCCAGAGAGTGCACTGGCCCCACTGGGGATGCAGTGCAGTGAGTCCATAGAGTGCACTGGTACCACTGGGGATGCAGCGCAATGACTACAGAGAGTGCACTGGCACCACTGGGGATGCAGTGCTGTGAGTCCAGAGAGTACACTGGCACCACTGGGGATGCACTGCAGTGAGTCCAGAGAGTGCACTGGCACCACTGGGGATGCAGTGCAGTGAGTCCAGAGAGTGCACTGGCACCACTGGTGATGCAGTGCAGTGAGTCCAGAGAGTGCACTGGCAGCACTGGGGATGCACTGCAGTGACTCCAGAGAGTGCACTGGCACCACTGGGGATGCAGTGCAGTGAGTCCAGAGAGTGCACTGGATCAATTGGGGATGCAGTTCAGTTAGTCCAGAGAGTGCACTGGCACCACTGGGGATGCACTGCAGTGAGTCCACAGAGTGCACTGGCACCACTGGGGATGCAGTGCAGTGAGTCCAGAGAGTGCACTGGCACCACTGGTGATGCAGTGCAGTGAGTCCAGAGAGTGCACTGGCACCACTGGGGATGCACTGCAGTGAGTGCAGAGAGTACACTGGCACCATTGGGGATGTACTGCAGTGAGTCCAGAGAGTGCACTGGCACCACTGGGGATGCAGTACAGTGAGTCCACAGAGTGCACTGGCACCACTGGGGATGCACTGCAGTGAGTGCAGAGAGTACACTGTCACCATTGGGGATGTACTGCAGTGAGTCCAGAGAGTGCACTGGCACCACTGGGGATGCAGTGCAGTGAGTCCACAGAGTGCACTGGCACCACTGGGGATGCAGTGCAGTGAGTCCAGAGAGTGCACTGTCAGCACTGGGAATGCACTGTTGTGAGTCCAGAGAGTGCACTGGCACCACTGGGGATGCACTGCAGTGAGTCCAGAGAGTGCACTGACACCACTGGGGATGCAGTGTAGTGAGTGCAGAGAGTGCACTGGCACCTTGGGGATGCACTGCAGTGAGTCCATAGAGTGCACTGGCACCACTGGGGATGCACTGAAATGACTCCAGAGAGTGCACTGGCCCCACTGGGGATGCAGTGCAGTGAGTCCAGAGATTGCACTGGCACCACTGGGGATGCAGCGCAATGACTACAGAGAGTGCACTGGCACCACTGGGGATGCAGTGCTGTGAGTCCAGAGAGTGCACTGGCACCACAGGGGATGCACTGCAGTGAGTGCAGAGAGTACACTGGCACCATTGGGGATGTACTGCAGTGAGTCCAGAGAGTGCACTGGCACCACTGGGGATGCAGTACAGTGAGTCCACAGAGTGCACTGGCACCACTGGGGATGCACTGCAGAGACTCCAGAGAGTGCGCTGGCACCACTGGGGATGCACTGCAGTGACTCTAGAGAGTGCACTGGCACCACTGGGGAAGCACTGCAGTGACTCCAGAGAGTGCACTGGCACCACTGGGGATGCACTGCAGTGAGTCCAGAGAGTGCACTGGCACCACTGGGGAAGCACTGCAGTGACTCCAGAGAGTGCACTGGCACCACTGGGGATGCAGAGCAGTTAGTCCAGAGAGTGCACTGGCACTACTGGGGATGCAGTGCAGTGAGTCCAGAGAGTGCACTGGCACCACTGGGGATGCAGTGCGGTGAGTCCAGAGAGTGCACTGGCACCACTGGGGATGCAGTGCGGTGAGTCCAGAGAGTGCACTGGCACCACTGGGGATGCAGTGCAGTGAGTCCAGAGAGTGCACTGGCACCACTCTGGATGCAGTGCGGTGAGTCCAGAGAGTGCACTGGCACCACTGTGGATGCAGTACAGTGAGTCCACAGAGTGCACTGGCACCACTGGGGATG
This sequence comes from Anser anser, assembly GCF_964211835.1. Lineage (NCBI taxonomy): Eukaryota > Metazoa > Chordata > Aves > Anseriformes > Anatidae > Anser > Anser anser. The sequence continues at coordinate 46,306 of NW_028153992.1, read as the reverse complement.
CACTGCAGTAACTCCAGAGAGTGCACTGGCACCACTGGGGATGCAGTGCAGTGACTCCAGAGAGTGCACTGGATCAATAGGGGATGCAGTTCAGTTAGTCCAGAGAGTGCACTGGCACCACTGGGGATGCAGTGCAGTGAGTCCAGAGAGTGCACTGGCACCACTGTGGATGCACTGCAGTGAGTGCAGAGAGTACACTGGCACCATTGGGGATGTACTGCAGTGAGTCCAGAGAGTGCACTGGCACCACTGGGGATGCAGTACAGTGAGTCCACAGAGTGCACTGGCACCACTGGGGATGTAGTGCAGTGAGTCCACAGAGTGCACTGGCACCACTGGGGATGCACTGCAGTGAGTCCAGAGAGTGCGCTGGCACCACTGGGGATGCACTGCAGTGACTCTAGAGAGTGCACTGGCACCACTGGGGAAGCACTGCAGTGACTCCAGAGAGTGCACTGGCACCACTGGGGATGCAGAGCAGTGAGTCCAGAGAGTGCACTGGCACCACTGGGGAAGCACTGCAGTGACTCCAGAGAGTGCACTGGCACCACTGGGGATGCAGAGCAGTGAGTCCAGAGAGTGCACTGGCACTACTGGGGAGTCAGCGCAGTGAGTCCAGAGAGTGCACTGGCACCACTGGGGATGCAGTGCTGTAAGTCCAGAGAGTGCACTGGCACCACTGGGGATGCAGTGCAGTGAGTCCAGAGAGTGCACTGGCACCACTGGGGATGCAGTGCGGTGAGTCCAGAGAGTGCACTGGCACCACTGGGGATGCAGTGCAGTGAGTCCAGAGAGTGCACTGGCACCACTCTGGATGCAGTGTGGTGAGTCCAGAGAGTGCACTGGCAGCACTGTGGATGCAGTACAGTGAGTCCACAGAGTGCACTGGCACCACTGGGGATGCACTGCAGTAACTCCAGAGAGTGCACTGGCACCACTGGGGATGAAGTGCAGTGACTCCATAGAGTGCACTGGATCAATAGGGGATGCAGTTCAGTTAGTCCAGAGAGTGCACTGGCACCACTGGGGATGCAGTGCAGTGAGTCCAGAGAGTGCACTGGCACCACAGGGGATGCACTGCAGTGAGTGCAGAGAGTACACTGGCACCATTGGGGATGTACTGCAGTGAGTCCAGAGAGTGCACTGGCACCACTGGGGATGCAGTACAGTGAGTCCACAGAGTGCACTGGCACCACTGGGGATGCACTGCAGAGACTCCAGAGAGTGCACTGGCACCACTGGGGATGCAGTGCAGTGAGTCCAGAGAGTGCACTGGCACCACTGGGGATGCACTGCAGTGAGTCCAGAGAGTGCACTGTCAGCACTGGGGATGCAGTGCAGTGAGTCCAGAGAGTGCACTGTCAGCACTGGGGATGCACTGCAGAGACTCCAGAGAGTGCACTGGCACCACTGGGGATGTAGTGCAGTGAGTCCACAGAGTGCAATGGCACCACTGGGGATGCACTGCAGTGAGTCCAGAGAGTGCACTGGCACCACTGGGGATGCACTGCAGTGAGTCCATAGAGTGCACTGGCCCCACTGGGGATGCAGTGCAGTGAGTCCAGAGAGTGCACTGGCACCACTGGGGATGCAGTGCAGTGAGTCCAGAGATTGCACTGGCACCACTGGGGATGCAGCGCAATGACTACAGAGAGTGCACTGGCACCACTGGGGATGCAGTGCTGTGAGTCCAGAGAGTGCACTGGCACCACTGGGGATGCACTGCAGTGAGTCCAGATAGTGCACTGGCACCACTCTGGATGCAGTGCGGTGAGTCCAGAGAGTGCACTGGTGCCACTGGGGATGCAGTACAGTGAGTCCACAGAGTGCACTGGCACCACTGGGGATGCACTGCTATGCCTCCAGAGAGTGCACTGGCACCACTGGGGATGCAGTGCAGTGAGTCCAGAGAGTGCACTGGCACCACTGGGGATGCAGTACAGTGAGTCCACAGAGTGCACTGGCACCACTGGGGATGCAGTGCAGTGAGTCCATAGAGTGCACTGGCACCACTGGGGATGCAGTACAGTGACTCCAGAGAGTGAACTGGCTTCACTGGGGATGCACTGCAGTGAGTCCAGAGAGTGCACTGGCACCACTGGGGATGCACTGCAGTGAGTGCAGAGAGTACACTGGCACCATTGGGGATGTACTGCAGTGAGTCCAGAGAGTGCACTGGCACCACTGGGGATGCAGTGCAGTGAGTCCAGAGAGTGCACTGGCACCACTGGGGATGCAGTACAGTGAGTCCATAGAGAGCACTGGCACCACTGGGGATGCACTGCAGAGACTCCAGAGAGTGCACTGGCACCACTGGAGATGCACTGCAGTGACTGTAGAGAGTGCACCGGCACCACTGGGGATGCAGTGCAGTGAGTCCAGAGAGTGCACTGGCACCACTGGGGAAGCACTGCAGTGAGTCCAGAGAGTGCACTGGCACTAGTGGGGATGCAGTGCAGTGAGTCCAGAGAGAGCCCTGGCACCACTGGGGATGCAGCGCAATGACTACAGAGAGTGCACTGGCACCACTGGGGATGCAGTGCAGTGAGTCCAGAGAGTGCACTGGCACCACTGGGGATGCAGCGCAGTGAGTCCAGAGAGTGCACTGGCACCACTCTGGATGCAGTGCAGTGAGTCCAGAGAGTGCACTGGCACCACTGGGGATGCAGTACAGTGAGTCCACAGAGTGCACTGGGACCACTGGGGATGCACTGCAGTGACTCCAGAGAGTGCACTGGCACCACTGGTGATGCAGTGAAGTGAGTCCAGAGAGTGCACTGGATCAATTGAGGATGCAGTTCACTTAGTCCAGAGAGTGCACTGGCACCACTGGGGATGCAGTGCAGTGAGTCCAGAGAGTGCACTGGCACCACTGGGGATGCACTGCAGTGACTCCAGTGAGTGCACTGGCACCACTGGGGATGCACTGCAGTGAGTCCAGAGAGCGCACTGGCACCACTGGGGATGCACTGCAGTGAGTGCAGAGAGTACACTGGCACCATTGGGGATGTACTGCAGTGAGTCCAGAGAGTGCACTGGCACCACTGGGGATGCACTGCATTGACTCTAGAGAGTACACTGGCACCACTGGGGATGCAGTGCAGTGAGTCCAGAGAGTGCACTGGCACCACTGGGGATGCAGTGCAGTGAGTCCAGAGAGTGCACTGGCACCACTGGGGATGCACTGCAGTGAGTCCAGAGAGTGCACTGGCACCACTGGGGATGCAGTGCAGTGAGTCCAGAGAGTGCACTGGCATCACTGGGGATGCACTGCAGTGAGTCCAGAGAGTGCACTGGCACCACTGGGGATGCAGTGCAGTGAGTCCAGAGAGTGCACTGGCACCACTGGGAATGCAGTGCAGTGAGTCCAGAGAGTGCACTTGCACCACTCTGGATGCAGTGCAGTGAGTCCAGAGAGTGCACTGGCACCACTGTGGATGCAGTACAGTGAGTCCACATAGTACACTGGCACCACTGGAGATGCACTGCAATGACTCCAGAGAGTGCACTGGCACCACTGGTGATGCAGTGCAGTGAGTCCAGAGAGTGCACTGGCAGCACTGGGGATGCACTGCAGTGACTCCAGAGAGTGCACTGGCACCACTGGGGATGCAGTGCAGTGAGTCCAGAGAGTGCACTGGATCAATTGGGGATGCAGTTCAGTTAGTCCAGAGAGTGCACTGGCACCACTGGGGATGCACTGCAGTGAGTCCAGAGAGTGCATTGGCACCACTGGGGATGCAGTACAGTGACTCCAGAGAGTGAACTGGTACCACTGGGGATGCACTGCAGTGAGTCCAGAGAGTGCACTGGCACCACTGGGGATGCACTGCAGTGAGTGCAGAGAGTACACTGGCACCATTGGGGATGTACTGCAGTGAGTCCAGAGAGTGCACTGGCACCACTGGGGATGCAGTACAGTGAGTCCACAGAGTGCACTGGCACCACTGGGGATGCACTGCAGTGAGTGCAGAGAGTACACTGTCACCATTGGGGATGTACTGCAGTGAGTCCACAGAGTGCACTGGCACCACTGGGGATGCAGTGCAGTGAGTCCAGAGAGTGCACTGGCACCACTGGGGATGCAGTGCAGTGAGTCCAGAGAGTGCACTGTCAGCACTGGGAATGCACTGTTGTGAGTCCAGAGAGTGCATTGGCACCACTGGGGATGCACTGCAGTGAGTCCAGAGAGTGCACTGACACCACTGGGGATGCAGTGTAGTGAGTGCAGAGAGTGCACTGGCACCTTGGGGATGCAGTGCAGTGAGTCCAGAGAGTGCATTGGCACCACTGGGGATGCAGTGCAGTGAGTCCAGAGAGTGCACTGGCACCACTGGGGATGCACTGCAGTGAGTCCATAGAGTGCACTGGCACCACTGGGGATGCACTGAAATGACTCCAGAGAGTGCACTGGCCCCACTGGGGATGCAGTGCAGTGAGTCCAGAGATTGCACTGGCACCACTGGGGATGCAGCGCAATGACTACAGAGAGTGCACTGGCACCACTGGGGATGCAGTGCTGTGAGTCCAGAGAGTGCACTGGCACCACAGGGGATGCACTGCAGTGAGTGCAGAGAGTACACTGGCACCATTGGGGATGTACTGCAGTGAGTCCAGAGAGTGCACTGGCACCACTGTGGATGCAGTACAGTGAGTCCACAGAGTGCACTGGCACCACTGGGGATGCACTGCAGTAACTCCAGAGAGTGCACTGGCACCACTGGGGATGCAGTGCAGTGACTCCAGAGAGTGCACTGGATCAATAGGGGATGCAGTTCAGTTAGTCCAGAGAGTGCACTGGCACCACTGGGGATGCAGTGCAGTGAGTCCAGAGAGTGCACTGGCACCACTGTGGATGCACTGCAGTGAGTGCAGAGAGTACACTGGCACCATTGGGGATGTACTGCAGTGAGTCCAGAGAGTGCACTGGCACCACTGGGGATGCAGTACAGTGAGTCCACAGAGTGCACTGGCACCACTGGGGATGTAGTGCAGTGAGTCCACAGAGTGCACTGGCACCACTGGGGATGCACTGCAGTGAGTCCAGAGAGTGCGCTGGCACCACTGGGGATGCACTGCAGTGACTCTAGAGAGTGCACTGGCACCACTGGGGAAGCACTGCAGTGACTCCAGAGAGTGCACTGGCACCACTGGGGATGCAGAGCAGTGAGTCCAGAGAGTGCACTGGCACCACAGGGGAAGCACTGCAGTGACTCCAGAGAGTGCACTGGCACCACTGGGGATGCAGAGCAGTGAGTCCAGAGAGTGCACTGGCACTACTGGGGAGTCAGCGCAGTGAGTCCAGAGAGTGCACTGGCACCACTGGGGATGCAGTGCTGTAAGTCCAGAGAGTGCACTGGCACCACTGGGGATGCACTGCAGTGAGTCCAGAGAGTGCACTGGCACCACTGGGGATGCAGTGCGGTGAGTCCAGAGAGTGCACTGGCACCACTGGGGATGCAGTGCAGTGAGTCCAGAGAGTGCACTGGCACCACTCTGGATGCAGTGTGGTGAGTCCAGAGAGTGCACTGGCAGCACTGTGGATGCAGTACAGTGAGTCCACAGAGTGCACTGGCACCACTGGGGATGCACTGCAGTAACTCCAGAGAGTGCACTGGCACCACTGGGGATGAAGTGCAGTGACTCCATAGAGTGCACTGGATCAATAGGGGATGCAGTTAAATTAGTCCAGAGAGTGCACTGGCACCACTGGGGATGCAGTGCAGTGAGTCCAGAGAGTGCACTGGCACCACAGGGGATGCACTGCAGTGAGTGCAGAGAGTACACTGGCACCATTGGGGATGTACTGCAGTGAGTCCAGAGAGTGCACTGGCACCACTGGGGATGCAGTACAGTGAGTCCACAGAGTGCACTGGCACCACTGGGGATGCACTGCAGAGACTCCAGAGAGTGCACTGGCACCACTGGGGATGCAGTGCAGTGAGTCCAGAGAGTGCACTGGCACCACTGGGGATGCAGTGCAGTGAGTCCAGAGAGTGCACTGTCAGCACTGGGGATGCAGTGCAGTGAGTCCAGAGAGTGCACTGTCAGCACTGGGGATGCACTGCAGAGACTCCAGAGAGTGCACTGGCACCACTGGGGATGTAGTGCAGTGAGTCCACAGAGTGCAATGGCACCACTGGGGATGCACTGCAGTGAGTCCAGAGAGTGCACTGGCACCACTGGGGATGCACTGCAGTGAGTCCATAGAGTGCACTGGCCCCACTGGGGATGCAGTGCAGTGAGTCCAGAGAGTGCACTGGCACCACTGGGGATGCAGTGCAGTGAGTCCAGAGATTGCACTGGCACCACTGGGGATGCAGCGCAATGACTACAGAGAGTGCACTGGCACCACTGGGGATGCAGTGCTGTGAGTCCAGAGAGTGCACTGGCACCACTGGGGATGCACTGCAGTGAGTCCAGATAGTGCACTGGCACCACTCTGGATGCAGTGCGGTGAGTCCAGAGAGTGCACTGGTGCCACTGGGGATGCAGTACAGTGAGTCCACAGAGTGCACTGGCACCACTGGGGATGCACTGCTATGCCTCCAGAGAGTGCACTGGCACCACTGGGGATGCAGTGCAGTGAGTCCAGAGAGTGCACTGGCACCACTGGGGATGCAGTACAGTGAGTCCACAGAGTGCACTGGCACCACTGGGGATGCAGTGCAGTGAGTCCATAGAGTGCACTGGCACCACTGGGGATGCAGTACAGTGACTCCAGAGAGTGAACTGGCTTCACTGGGGATGCACTGCAGTGAGTCCAGAGAGTGCACTGGCACCACTGGGGATGCACTGCAGTGAGTGCAGAGAGTACACTGGCACCATTGGGGATGTACTGCAGTGAGTCCAGAGAGTGCACTGGCACCACTGGGGATGCAGTGCAGTGAGTCCAGAGAGTGCACTGGCACCACTGGGGATGCAGTACAGTGAGTCCATAGAGAGCACTGGCACCACTGGGGATGCACTGCAGAGACTCCAGAGAGTGCACTGGCACCACTGGAGATGCACTGCAGTGACTGTAGAGAGTGCACCGGCACCACTGGGGATGCAGTGCAGTGAGTCCAGAGAGTGCACTGGCACCACTGGGGAAGCACTGCAGTGAGTCCAGAGAGTGCACTGGCACCACTGGGGATGCAGTGCAGTGAGTCCAGAGAGAGCCCTGGCACCACTGGGGATGCAGCGCAATGACTACAGAGAGTGCACTGGCACCACTGGGGATGCAGTGCAGTGAGTCCAGAGAGTGCACTGGCACCACTGGGGATGCAGCGCAGTGAGTCCAGAGAGTGCACTGGCACCACTCTGGATGCAGTGCAGTGAGTCCAGAGAGTGCACTGGCACCACTGGGGATGCAGTACAGTGAGTCCACAGAGTGCACTGGGACCACTGGGGATGCACTGCAGTGACTCCAGAGAGTGCACTGGCACCACTGGTGATGCAGTGAAGTGAGTCCAGAGAGTGCACTGGATCAATTGAGGATGCAGTTCACTTAGTCCAGAGAGTGCACTGGCACCACTGGGGATGCAGTGCAGTGAGTCCAGAGAGTGCACTGGCACCACTGGGGATGCACTGCAGTGACTCCAGTGAGTGCACTGGCACCACTGGGGATGCACTGCAGTGAGTCCAGAGAGCGCACTGGCACCACTGGGGATGCACTGCAGTGAGTGCAGAGAGTACACTGGCACCATTGGGGATGTACTGCAGTGAGTCCAGAGAGTGCACTGGCACCACTGGGGATGCACTGCATTGACTCTAGAGAGTACACTGGCACCACTGGGGATGCAGTGCAGTGAGTCCAGAGAGTGCACTGGCACCACTGGGGATGCAGTGCAGTGAGTCCAGAGAGTGCACTGGCACCACTGGGGATGCACTGCAGTGAGTCCAGAGAGTGCACTGGCACCACTGGGGATGCAGTGCAGTGAGTCCAGAGAGTGCACTGGCATCACTGGGGATGCACTGCAGTGAGTCCAGAGAGTGCACTGGCACCACTGGGGATGCAGTGCAGTGAGTCCAGAGAGTGCACTGGCACCACTGGGAATGCAGTGCAGTGAGTCCAGAGAGTGCACTTGCACCACTCTGGATGCAGTGCAGTGAGTCCAGAGAGTGCACTGGCACCACTGTGGATGCAGTACAGTGAGTCCACATAGTACACTGGCACCACTGGAGATGCACTGCAGTGACTCCAGAGAGTGCACTGGCACCACTGGTGATGCAGTGCAGTGAGTCCAGAGAGTGCACTGGCAGCACTGGGGATGCACTGCAGTGACTCCAGAGAGTGCACTGGCACCACTGGGGATGCAGTGCAGTGAGTCCAGAGAGTGCACTGGATCAATTGGGGATGCAGTTCAGTTAGTCCAGAGAGTGCACTGGCACCACTGGAGATGCACTGCAGTGAGTCCAGAGAGTGCATTGGCACCACTGGGGATGCAGTACAGTGACTCCAGAGAGTGAACTGGTACCACTGGGGATGCACTGCAGTGAGTCCAGAGAGTGCACTGGCACCACTGGGGATGCACTGCAGTGAGTCCAGAGAGTACACTGGCACCATTGGGGATGTACTGCAGTGAGTCCAGAGAGTGCACTGGCACCACTGGGGGTGCAGTACAGTGAGTCCACAGAGTGCACTGGCACCACTGGGGATGCACTGCAGTGAGTGCAGAGAGTACACTGTCACCATTGGGGATGTACTGCAGTGAGTCCACAGAGTGCACTGGCACCACTGGGGATGCAGTGCAGTGAGTCCAGAGAGTGCACTGGCACCACTGGGGATGCAGTGCAGTGAGTCCAGAGAGTGCACTGTCAGCACTGGGAATGCACTGTTGTGAGTCCAGAGAGTGCACTGGCACCACTGGGGATGCACTGCAGTGAGTCCAGAGAGTGCACTGACACCACTGGGGATGCAGTGTAGTGAGTGCAGAGAGTGCACTGGCACCTTGGGGATGCAGTGCAGTGAGTCCAGAGAGTGCATTGGCACCACTGGGGATGCAGTGCAGTGAGTCCAGAGAGTGCACTGGCACCACTGGGGATGCACTGCAGTGAGTCCATAGAGTGCACTGGCACCACTGGGGATGCACTGAAATGACTCCAGAGAGTGCACTGGCCCCACTGGGGATGCAGTGCAGTGAGTCCAGAGATTGCACTGGCACCACTGGGGATGCAGCGCAATGACTACAGAGAGTGCACTGGCACCACTGGGGATGCAGTGCTGTGAGTCCAGAGAGTGCACTGGCACCACAGGGGATGCACTGCAGTGAGTGCAGAGAGTACACTGGCACCATTGGGGATGTACTGCAGTGAGTCCAGAGAGTGCACTGGCACCACTGGGGATGCAGTACAGTGAGTCCACAGAGTGCACTGGCACCACTGGGGATGCACTGCAGAGACTCCAGAGAGTGCGCTGGCACCACTGGGGATGCACTGCAGTGACTCTAGAGAGTGCACTGGCACCACTGGGGAAGCACTGCAGTGACTCCAGAGAGTGCACTGGCACCACTGGGGATGCACTGCAGTGAGTCCAGAGAGTGCACTGGCACCACTGGGTAAGCACTGCAGTGACTCCAGAGAGTGCACTGGCACCACTGGGGATGCAGAGCAGTGTGTCCAGAGAGTGCACTGGCACTACTGGGGATTCAGCGCAGTGAGTCCAGAGAGTGCACTGGCACCACTGGGGATGCAGTGCTGTAAGTCCAGAGAGTGCACTGGCACCACTGGGGATGCACTGCAGTGAGTCCAGAGAGTGCACTGGCACCACTGGGGATGCAGTGCGGTGAGTCCAGAGAGTGCACTGGCACCACTGGGGATGCACTGCAGTGAGTCCAGAGAGTGCACTGGCACCACTCTGGATGCAGTGCGGTGAGTCCAGAGAGTGCACTGGCACCACTGTGGATGCAGTACAGTGAGTCCACAGAGTGCACTGGCACCACTGGGGATGCACTGCAGTAACTCCAGAGAGTGCACTGGCACCACTGGGGATGCAGTGCAGTGACTCCAGAGAGTGCACTGGATCAATAGGGGATGCAGTTCAGTTAGTCCAGAGAGTGCACTGGCACCACTGGGGATGCAGTGCAGTGAGTCCAGAGAGTGCACTGGCACCACAGGGGATGCACTGCAGTGAGTGCAGAGAGTACACTGGCACCATTGGGGATGTACTGCAGTGAGTCCAGAGAGTGCACTGGCACCACTGGGGATGCAGTACAGTGAGTCCACAGAGTGCACTGGCACCACTGGGGATGTAGTGCAGTGAGTCCACAGAGTGCACTGGCACCACTGGGGATGCACTGCAGTGAGTCCAGAGAGTGCGCTGGCACCACTGGGGATGCACTGCAGTGACTCTAGAGAGTGCACTGGCACCACTGGGGAAGCACTGCAGTGACTCCAGAGAGTGCACTGGCACCACTGGGGATGCAGAGCAGTGAGTCCAGAGAGTGCACTGGCACCACTGGGGAAGCACTGCAGTGACTCCAGAGAGTGCACTGGCACCACTGGGGATGCAGAGCAGTGAGTCCAGAGAGTGCACTGGCACCACTGGGGATTCAGCGCAGTGAGTCCAGAGAGTGCACTGGCACCACTGGGGATGCAGTGCTGTAAGTCCAGAGAGTGCACTGGCGCCACTGGGGATGCACTGCAGTGAGTCCAGAGAGTGCACTGGCACCACTGGGGATGCAGTGCGGTGAGTCCAGAGAGTGCACTGGCACCACTGGTGATGCAGTGCAGTGAGTGCAGAGAGTGCACTGGCACCACTCTGGATGCAGTGTGGTGAGTCTAGAGAGTGCACTGGCAGCACTGTGGATGCAGTACAGTGAGTGCACAGAGTGCACTGGCACCACTGGGGATGCACTGCAGTAACTCCAGAGAGTGCACTGGCACCACTGTGGATGCAGTACAGTGACTCCAGAGAGTGCACTGGATCAATAGGGGATGTAGTTCAGTTAGTCCAGAGAGTGCACTGGCACCACTGGGGATGCACTACAGTGAGTGCAGAGAGTACACTGGCACCATTGGGGATGTACTGCAGTGAGTCCAGAGAGTGCAATGGCACCACTGGGGATGCAGTGCTGTGAGTCCAGAGAGTGCACTGGCACCACTGGGGATGCAGTGCAGTGAGTCCACAGAGTGCACTGGCACCACTGGGGATGCACTGCTGTGAGTCCAGAGAGTGCACTGGCACCACTGGGGATGCAGTGCACTGAGTCCAGAGAGTGCACTGGCACCACTGGGGATGCAGTGCAGTGAGTCCAGAGAGTGCACTGGCACCACTGGGGATGCAATGCAGTGAGTCCAGAGAGTGCACTGGCACCACTGGGGATGCAGTGCTGTGAGTCCAGAGAGTGCACTGGCACCACTGGGGATGCAGTGCAGTGAGTCCAGAGAGTGCACTGGCACCACTGGGGATGCAGTGCAGTGAGTCCACAGAGTGCACTGGCACCACTGGGGATGCAGTGCAGTGAGTCCAGAGAGTGCACTGGCACCACTGGGGATGCAGTGCAGTGAGTCCAGAGAGTGCACTGGATCAATTGGGGATGCAGTTCAGTTAGTCCAGAGAGTGAACTGGCACCACTGGGGATGCAGTACAGTGACTCCAGAGAGTGAACTGGCACCACTGGGGATGCACTGCAGTGAGTCCAGAGAGTGCACTGGCACCACTGGGGATGCACTGCAGTGAGTGCAGAGAGTACACTGGCACCATTGGGGATGTACTGCAGTGAGTTCAGAGAGTGCACTGGCACCACTGGGGATGCAGTGCAGTGAGTCCAGAGAGTGCACTGGTACCACTGGGGATGCACTGCAGTGACTCCAGAGAGTGCACTGGCACCACTGGGGATGCAGTGCAGTGAGTCCAGAGAGTGCACTGTCAGCACTGGGGATGCAGTGCAGTGAGTCCAGATAGTGCACTGGCACCACTGGGGATGCAGTGCAGTGAGTCCAGAGAGTGCACTGGCACCACTGGGAATGCACTGCTGTGAGTCCAGAGAGTGCACTGGCACCACTGGGGATGCACTGCAGTGAGTCCAGAGAGTGCACTGGCACCACTGGGGATGCAGTGTAGTGAGTGCAGAGAGTGCACTGGCACCTTGGGGATGCAGTGCAGTGAGTCCAGAGAGTGCATTGGCACCACTGGGGATGCACTGCAGTGAGTCCAGAGAGTGCACTGGCACCACTGGGGATGCACTGCAGTGAGTCCATAGAGTGCACTGGCACCACTGGGGATGCACTGAAATGACTCCAGAGAGTGCACTGGCCCCACTGGGGATGCAGTGCAGTGAGTCCATAGAGTGTACTGGTACCACTGGGGATGCAGCGCAATGACTACAGAGAGTGCACTGGCACCACTGGGGATGCAGTGCTGTGAGTCCAGAGAGTGCACTGGCACCACTGGGGATGCAGTGCAGTGAGTCCAGAGAGTGCACTGGCACCACTGGGGATGCACTGCAGTGAGTCCAGAGAGTGCACTGGCACCATTGGGATGCAGTGCAGTGAGTCCAGAGAGTACACTGGCACCACTGGGGATGCAGTGCGGTGAGTCCAGAGAGTGCACTGGCGCAACTGTGGATGCAGTACAGCGAGTCCAGAGAGTGCACTGGCACCACTGGGGATGCAGTGCAGTGAGTCCAGAGAGTGCACTGGCACCACTGGGGACGCACTGCAGAGACTCCAGAGAGTGCACTGGCACCACTTGGGATGCAGTGCAGTGACTCTAGAGAGTGCACTGGCACCACTGGGGATGCACTGCAGTGACTCCAGAGAGTGCACTGGCACCACTGGGGATGCAGAGCAGTGAGTCCACAGAGTGTACTGGCACCAATGGGGAAGCACTGCAGTGACTCCAGACAGTGCACTGGCACCCCTGGGGATGCAGAGCAGTGAGTCCAGAGACTGCACTGGCACCACTGGGGATTCAGCGCAGTGAGTCCAGAGAGTGCACTGGCACCACTGGGGATGCAGTGCTGTAAGTCCAGAGAGTGCACTGGCACCACTGGGGATGCACTGCAGTGAGTCCAGAGAGTGCACTGGCACCACTGGGGATGCAGTGCGGTGAGTCCAGAGAGTGCACTGGCACCACTGGGGATGCAGTGCAGTAACTCCAGAGAGTGCACTGGCACCACTGGGGATGCACTGCAGTGAGTCCAGAGAGTGCACTGGCACCACTGGGGATGCACTGCAGTGACTCTAGAGAGTGCACTGGCACCAGTGGGGATGCAGTGCAGTGAGTCCAGAGAGTGCACTGGCACCACTGGGGATGCAGTGCAGTGAGTCCAGAGAGTCCACTGGCACCACTGGTGATGCAGTGCAGTGAGTCCAGAGAGTGCACTGGCACCACTGGGGATGCAGTGCAGTGAGTCCAGAGAGAGCACTGGCACCACTGGGGATGCACTGCAGTGAGTCCAGAGAGTGCACTGGCACCACTGGGGATGCAGTGCAGTGAGTCCAGAGAGTGCACTGGATCAATTGGGGATGCAGTACAGTTAGTCCAGAGAGTGCACTGGCACCACTGGGAATGCAGTGCAGTGAGTCCAGAGAGTGCACTGGCACCACTCTGGATGCAGTGCGGTGAGTCCAGAGAGTGCACTGGCACCACTGTGGATGCAGTACAGTGAGTCCACATAGTACACTGGCACCACTGGAGATGCACTGCAGTGACTCCAGAGAGTGCACTGGCACCACTGGGGATGCAGTGCAGTGAGTCCAGAGAGTGCACTGGCAGCACTGGGGATGCACTGCAGTGACTACAGAGAGTGCACTGGCACCACTGGGGATGCAGTGCAGTGAGTCCAGAGAGTGCACTGGATCAATTGGGGATGCAGTTCAGTTAGTCCAGAGAGTGCACTGGCACCACTGGGGATGCACTGCAGTGAGTGCAGAGAGTGCACTGGCACCATTGGGGATGTACTTCAGTGAGTCCAGAGAGTGCACTGGCACCACTGGGGATGCAGTACAGTGAGTCCACAGAGTGCACTGGCACCACTGGGGATGCACTGCAGTGAGTGCAGAGAGTGCACTGGCACCATTGGGGATGTACTGCAGTGAGTCCAGAGAGTGCACTGGCACCACGGGGGATGCAGTGCAGTGAGTCCACAGAGTGCACTGGCACCACTGGGGATGCAGTGTAGTGAGTGCAGAGAGTGCACTGGCACCTTGGGGATGCAGTGCAGTGAGTCCAGAGAGTGCATTTGCACCACTGGGGATGCAGTGCAGTGAGTCCAGAGAGTGCACTGGCACCACTGGGGATGCAGTGCAGTGAGTCCAGAGAGTGCACTGTCAGCACTGGGAATGCACTGTTGTGAGTCCAGAGAGTGCACTGGCACCACTGGGGATGCACTGCAGTGAGTCCAGAGAGTGCACTGACACCACTGGGGATGCAGTGTAGTGAGTGCAGAGAGTGCACTGGCACCTTGGGGATGCAGTGCAGTGAGTCCAGAGAGTGCATTGGCACCACTGGGGATGCAGTGCAGTGAGTCCAGAGAGTGCACTGGCACCACTGGGGATGCACTGCAGTGAGTCCATAGAGTGCACTGGCACCACTGGGGATGCACTGAAATGACTCCAGAGAGTGCACTGGCCCCACTGGGGATGCAGTGCAGTGAGTCCAGAGATTGCACTGGCACCACTGGGGATGCAGCGCAATGACTACAGAGAGTGCACTGGCACCACTGGGGATGCAGTGCTGTGAGTCCAGAGAGTGCACTGGCACCACAGGGGATGCACTGCAGTGAGTGCAGAGAGTACACTGGCACCATTGGGGATGTACTGCAGTGAGTCCAGAGAGTGCACTGGCACCACTGGGGATGCAGTACAGTGAGTCCACAGAGTGCACTGGCACCACTGGGGATGCACTGCAGAGACTCCAGAGAGTGCGCTGGCACCACTGGGGATGCACTGCAGTGACTCTAGAGAGTGCACTGGCACCACTGGGGAAGCACTGCAGTGACTCCAGAGAGTGCACTGGACCCACTGGGGATGCACTGCAGTGAGTCCAGAGAGTGCACTGGCACCACTGGGGAAGCACTGCAGTGACTCCAGAGAGTGCACTGGCACCAGTGGGGATGCAGAGCAGTGTGTCCAGAGAGTGCACTGGCACTACTGGGGATTCAGCGCAGTGAGTCCAGAGAGTGCACTGGCACCACTGGGGATGCAGTGCTGTAAGTCCAGAGAGTGCACTGGCACCACTGGGGATGCACTGCAGTGAGTCCAGAGAGTGCACTGGCACCACTGGGGATGCAGTGCGGTGAGTCCAGAGAGTGCACTGGCACCACTGGGGATGCAGTGCAGTGAGTCCAGAGAGTGCACTGGCACCACTCTGGATGCAGTGCGGTGAGTCCAGAGAGTGCACTGGCACCACTGTGGATGCAGTACAGTGAGTCCACAGAGTGCACTGGCACCACTGGGGATGCACTGCAGTAACTCCAGAGAGTGCACTGGCACCACTGGGGATGCAGTGCAGTGACTCCAGAGAGTGCACTGGATCAATAGGGGATGCAGTTCAGTTAGTCCAGAGAGTGCACTGGCACCACTGGGGATGCAGTGCAGTGAGTCCAGAGAGTGCACTGGCACCACAGGGGATGCACTGCAGTGAGTGCAGAGAGTACACTGGCACCATTGGGGATGTACTGCAGTGAGTCCAGAGAGTGCACTGGCACCACTGGGGATGCAGTACAGTGAGTCCACAGAGTGCACTGGCACCACTGGGGATGTAGTGCAGTGAGTCCACAGAGTGCACTGGCACCACTGGGGATGCACTGCAGTGAGTCCAGAGAGTGCGCTGGCACCACTGGGGATGCACTGCAGTGACTCTAGAGAGTGCACTGGCACCACTGGGGAAGCACTGCAGTGACTCCAGAGAGTGCACTGGCACCACTGGGGATGCAGAGCAGTGAGTCCAGAGAGTGCACTGGCACCACTGGGGAAGCACTGCAGTGACTCCAGAGAGTGCACTGGCACCACTGGGGATGCAGAGCAGTGAGTCCAGAGAGTGCACTGGCACCACTGGGGATTCAGCGCAGTGAGTCCAGAGAGTGCACTGGCACCACTGGGGATGCAGTGCATTGAGTCCACAGAGTGCACTGGCACCACTGGGGATGCACTGCAGTGAGTCCAGAGAGTGCACTGGCACCACTGGGGATGCAGTGCGGTGAGTCCAGAGAGTGCACTGGCACCACTGGGGATGCAGTGCAGTGAGTGCAGAGAGTGCACTGGCACCACTCTGGATGCAGTGTGGTGAGTCCAGAGAGTGCACTGGCAGCACTGTGGATGCAGTACAGTGAGTCCACAGAGTGCACTGGCACCACTGGGGATGCACTGCAGTAACTCCAGAGAGTGCACTGGCACCACTGGGGATGAAGTGCAGTGACTCCAGAGAGTGCACTGGATCAATAGGGGATGTAGTTCAGTTAGTCCAGAGAGTGCACTGGCACCACTGGGGATGCACTGCAGTGAGTGCAGAGAGTACACTGGCACCATTGGGGATGTACTGCAGTGAGTCCAGAGAGTGCAATGGCACCACTGGGGATGCAGTGCTGTGAGTCCAGAGAGTGCACTGGCACCACTGGGGATGCAGTGCAGTGAGTCCAGAGAGTGCACTGGCACCACTGGGGATGCACTGCTGTGAGTCCAGAGAGTGCACTGGCACCACTGGGGATGCAGTTCACTGAGTCCAGAGAGTGCACTGGCACCACTGGGGATGCAGTGCAGTGAGTCCAGAGAGTGCACTGGCACCACTGGGGATGCAATGCAGTGAGTCCAGAGAGTGCACTGGCACCACTGGGGATGCAGTGCTGTGAGTCCAGAGAGTGCACTGGCACCACTGGGGATGCAGTGCAGTGAGTCCAGAGAGTGCACTGGCACCACTGGGGATGCACTGCAGTGAGTCCACAGAGTGCACTGGCACCACTGGGGATGCAGTGCAGTGAGTCCAGAGAGTGCACTGGCACCACTGGGGATGCAGTGCAGTGAGTCCAGAGAGTGCACTGGATCAATTGGGGATGCAGTTCAGTTAGTCCAGAGAGTGAACTGGCACCACTGGGGATGCAGTACAGTGACTCCAGAGAGTGAACTGGCACCACTGGGGATGCACTGCAGTGAGTCCAGAGAGTGCACTGGCACCACTGGGGATGCACTGCAGTGAGTGCAGAGAGTACACTGGCACCATTGGGGATGTACTGCAGTGAGTCCAGAGAGTGCACTGGCACCACTGGGGATGCAGTGCAGTGAGTCCAGAGAGTGCACTGGCACCACTGGGGATGCACTGCAGTGACTCCAGAGAGTGCACTGGCACCACTGGGGATGCAGTGCAGTGAGTCCAGAGAGTGCACTGTCAGCACTGGGGATGCAGTGCAGTGAGTCCAGATAGTGCACTGGCACCACTGGGGATGCAGTGCAGTGAGTCCAGAGAGTGCACTGGCACCACTGGGAATGCACTGCTGTGAGTCCAGAGAGTGCACTGGCACCACTGGGGATGCAGTGCAGTGAGTCCAGAGAGTGCACTGGCACCACTGGGGATGCAGTGTAGTGAGTGCAGAGTGCACTGGCACCTTGGGGATGCAGTGCAGTGAGTCCAGAGAGATTGCATTGGCACCACTGGTGATGCACTGCAGTGAGCCCAGAGAGTGCACTGGCACCACTGGGGATGCACTGCAGTGAGTCCATAGAGTGCACTGGCACCACTGGGGATGCACTGAAATGACTCCAGAGAGTGCACTGGCCCCACTGGGGATGCAGTGCAGTGAGTCCATAGAGTGTACTGGTACCACTGGGGATGCAGCGCAATGACTACAGAGAGTGTACTGGCACCACTGGGGATGCAGTTCTGTGAGTCCAGAGAGTACATTGGCACCACTGGGGATGCAGTGCAGTGACTCCAGAGAGTGCACTGGCACCACTGGGGATGCACTGCAGTGAGTCCAGAGAGTGCACTGGCACCATTGGGATGCAGTGCAGTGAGTCCAGAGAGTACACTGGCACCACTTGGATGCAGTGCGGTGAGTCCAGAGAGTGCACTGGCGCAACTGTGGATGCAGTACAGCGAGTCCAGAGAGTGCACTGGCACCACTGGGGATGCAGTGCAGTGAGTCCAGAGAGTGCACTGGCACCACTGGGGATGCACTGCAGAGACTCCAGAGAGTGCACTGGCACCACTTGGGATGCAGTGCAGTGACTCTAGAGAGTGCACTGGCACCACTGGGGATGCACTGCAGTGACTCCAGAGAGTGCACTGGCACCACTGGGGATGCAGAGCAGTGAGTCCACAGAGTGTACTGGCACCAATGGGGAAGCACTGCAGTGACTCCAGACAGTGCACTGGCACCACTGGGGATGCAGAGCAGTGAGTCCAGAGACTGCACTGGCACCACTGGGGATTCAGCGCAGTGAGTCCAGAGAGTGCACTGGCACCACTGGGGATGCAGTGCTGTAAGTCCAGAGAGTGCACTGGCACCACTGGGGATGCACTGCAGTGAGTCCAGAGAGTGCACTGGCACCACTGGGGATGCAGTGCGGTGAGTCCAGAGAGTGCACTGGCACCACTGGGGATGCAGTGCAGTAACTCCAGAGAGTGCACTGGCACCACTGGGGATGCAGTGCAGTGAGTCCAGAGAGTGCACTGGCACCACTGGGGATGCACTGCAGTGACTCTAGAGAGTGCACTGGCACCAGTGGGGATGCAGTGCAGTGAGTCCAGAGAGTGCACTGGCACCACTGGGGATGCAGTGCAGTGAGTCCAGAGAGTCCACTGGCACCACTGGTGATGCAGTGCAGTGAGTGCAGAGAGTGCACTGGCACCACTGGGGATGCAGTGCAGTGAGTCCAGAGAGAGCACTGGCACCACTGGGGATGCACTGCAGTGAGTCCAGAGAGTGCACTGGCACCACTGGAGATGCAGTGCAGTGAGTCCAGAGAGTGCACTGGATCAATTGGGGATGCAGTACAGTTAGTCCAGAGAGTGCACTGGCACCACTGGGAATGCAGTGCAGTGAGTCCAGAGAGTGCACTGGCACCACTCTGGATGCAGTGCGGTGAGTCCAGAGAGTGCACTGGCACCACTGTGGATGCAGTACAGTGAGTCCACATAGTACACTGGCACCACTGGAGATGCACTGCAGTGACTCCAGAGAGTGCACTGGCACCACTGGGGATGCAGTGCAGTGAGTCCAGAGAGTGCACTGGCACCACTGGGGATGCACTGCAGTGACTACAGAGAGTGCACTGGCACCACTGGGGATGCAGTGCAGTGAGTCCAGAGAGTGCACTGGATCAATTGGGGATGCAGTTCAGTTAGTCCAGAGAGTGCACTGGCACCACTGGGGATGCACTGCAGTGAGTGCAGAGAGTGCACTGGCACCATTGGGGATGTACTTCAGTGAGTCCAGAGAGTGCACTGGCACCACTGGGGATGCAGTACAGTGAGTCCACAGAGTGCACTGGCACCACTGGGGATGCACTGCAGTGAGTGCAGAGAGTACACTGGCACCATTGGGGATGTACTGCAGTGAGTCCAGAGAGTGCACTGGCACCACGGGGGATGCAGTGCAGTGAGTCCACAGAGTGCACTGGCACCACTGGGGATGCAGTGTAGTGAGTGCAGAGAGTGCACTGGCTCCGTGGGGATGCAGTGCAGTGAGTCCAGAGAGTGCATTTGCACCACTGGGGATGCAGTGCAGTGAGTCCAGAGAGTGCACTGGCACCACTGGGGATGCAGTGCAGTGACTCCAGAGAGTGCACTGGCACCACTGGGAATGCACTGCAGTGAGTCCAGAGAGTGCACTGGCACCACTGGGGATGCAGTGCGGTGAGTCCAGAGAGTGCACTGGCGTCACTGGGGATGGAGTACAGTGAGTCCACAGAGTGCACTGGCAGCACTGGGGATGCACTGCAGTGACTCCAGAGAGTGCACTGGCACCACTGGGGATGCAGTGCAGTGAGTCCAGAGAGTGCACTGGATCAATTGGGGATGCAGTTCAGTTAGTCCAGAGAGTGCACTGGCACCACTGGGGATGCACTGCAGTGAGTCCAGAGAGTGCACTGGCACCACTGGGGATGCAGTACAGTGAGTCCAGAGAGTGAACTGGCACCACTGGGGATGCACTGCAGTGAGTCCAGAGAGTGCACTGGCACCACTGGGGATGCACTGCAGTGAGTGCAGAGAGTACACTGGCACCATTGGGGATGTACTGCAGTGAGTCCAGAGAGTGCACTGGCACCACTGGGGATGCAGTGCAGTGAGTCCAGAGAGTGCACTGGCACCACTGGGGATGCAGTACAGTGAGTCCACAGAGTGCACTGGCACCACTGGGGATGCACTGCAGAGACTCCAGAGAGTGCACTGGCACCACTGGGGATGCACTGCAGTGACTCTAGAGAGTGCACCGGCACCACTGGGGATGCAGTGCAGTGAGTCCAGAGAGTGCACTGGCACCACTGGGGAAGCACTGCAGAGACTCCAGAGAGTGCACTGGCACCACTGGGGATGCAGTGCAGTGAGTCCAGAGAGTGCACTGGCACCACTGGGGATGCACTGCAGTGACTCCAGAGAGTGCACTGGCACCACTGGGGATGCAGTGCAGTGAGTCCAGAGAGTGCACTGTCAGCACTGGGGATGCAGTGCAGTGAGTCCAGATAGTGCACTGGCACCACTGGGGATGCAGTGCAGTGAGTCCACAGAGTGCACTGGCACCACTGGGGATGCACTGCAGAGACTCCAGAGAGTGCACTGGCACCACTGGGGATGCAGTGCAGTGAGTCCAGAGAGTGCACTGGCACCACTGGGGATGCAGTGTAGTGAGTGCAGAGAGTGCACTGGCACCTTGGGGATGCAGTGCAGTGAGTCCAGAGAGTGCATTGGCACCACTGGGGATGCACTGCAGTGAGTCCAGAGAGTGCACTGGCACCACTGGGGATGCACTGCAGTGAGTCCATAGAGTGCACTGGCACCACTGGGGATGCACTGAAATGACTCCAGAGAGTGCACTGGCCCCACTGGGGATGCAGTGCAGTGAGTCCATAGAGTGCACTGGTACCACTGGGGATGCAGCGCAATGACTACAGAGAGTGCACTGGCACCACTGGGGATGCAGTGCTGTGAGTCCAGAGAGTGCACTGGCACCACTGGGGATGCAGTGCAGTGACTCCAGAGAGTGCACTGGCACCACTGGGGATGCACTGCAGTGAGTCCAGAGAGTGCACTGGCACCATTGGGATGCAGTGCAGTGAGTCCAGAGAGTACACTGGCACCACTTGGATGCAGTGCGGTGAGTCCAGAGAGTGCACTGGCGCAACTGTGGATGCAGTACAGCGAGTCCAGAGAGTGCACTGGCACCACTGGGGATGCAGTGCAGTGAGTCCAGAGAGTGCACTGGCACCACTGGGGATGCACTGCAGAGACTCCAGAGAGTGCACTGGCACCACTTGGGATGCAGTGCAGTGACTCTAGAGAGTGCACTGGCACCACTGGGGATGCACTGCAGTGACTCCAGAGAGTGCACTGGCACCACTGGTGATGCAGTGCGGTGAGTCCAGAGAGTGCACTGGCACCACTGGGGATGCAGTGCAGTGAGTCCAGAGAGAGCACTGGCAGCACTGGGGATGCACTGCAGTGAGTCCAGAGAGTGCACTGGCACCACTGGGGATGCAGTGCAGTGAGTCCAGAGAGTGCACTGGATCAATTGGGGATGCAGTACAGTTAGTCCACAGAGTGCACTGGCACCACTGGGAATGCAGTGCAGTGAGTCCAGAGAGTGCACTGGCACCACTCTGGATGCAGTGCGGTGAGTCCAGAGAGTGCACTGGCACCACTGTGGATGCAGTACAGTGAGTCCACATAGTACACTGGCACCACTGGAGATGCACTGCAGTGACTCCAGAGAGAGCACTGGCACCACTGGGGATGCAGTGCAGTGAGTCCAGAGAGTGCACTGGCACCACTGGGGATGCACTGCAGTGACTACAGAGAGTGCACTGGCACCACTGGGGATGCAGTGCAGTGAGTCCAGAGAGTGCACTGGATCAATTGGGGATGCAGTTCAGTTAGTCCAGAGAGTGCACTGGCACCACTGGGGATGCACTGCAGTGAGTCCAGAGAGTGCACTGGCACCACTGGGGATGCAGTACAGTGACTCCAGAGAGTGAACTGGTACCACTGGGGATGCACTGCAGTGAGTCCAGAGAGTGCACTGGCACCACTGGGGATGCACTGCAGTGAGTGCAGAAAGTGCACTGGCACCATTGGGGATGTACTTCAGTGAGTCCAGAGAGTGCACTGGCACCACTGGGGATGCAGTACAGTGAGTCCACAGAGTGCACTGGCACCACTGGGGATGCACTGCAGTGAGTGCAGAGAGTACACTGGCACCATTGGGGATGTAATGCAGTGAGTCCAGAGAGTGCACTGGCACCACGGGGGATGCAGTGCAGTGAGTCCACAGAGTGCACTGGCACCACTGGGGATGCAGTGTAGTGAGTGCAGAGAGTGCACTGGCACCTTGGGGATGCAGTGCAGTGAGTCCAGAGAGTGCATTTGCACCACTGGGGATGCAGTGCAGTGAGTCCAGAGAGTGCACTGGCACCACTGGGGATGCAGTGCAGTGACTCCAGAGAGTGCACTGGCACCACTGGGAATGCACTGCAGTGAGTCCAGAGAGTGCACTGGCACCACTGGGGATGCAGTGCGGTGAGTCCAGAGAGTGCACTGGCACCACTGGGGATGCAGTACAGTGAGTCCACAGAGTGCACTGGCACCACTGGGGATGCACTGCAGAGACTCCAGAGAGTGCACTGGCACCACTGGGGATGCACTGCAGTGACTCTAGAGAGTGCACCGGCACCACTGGGGATGCAGTGCAGTGAGTCCAGAGAGTGCACTGGCACCACTGGGGAAGCACTGCAGTGACTCCAGAAAGTGCACTGGCACCACTGGGGATGCAGGGCAGTGACTCCAGAGAGTGCACTGGCACGACTGGGGATGCAGCGCAATGACTACAGAGAGTGCACTGGCACCACTGGGGATGCAGTACAGTGAGTCCAGAGAGTGCACTGGCACCACTGGGGATGCAGTGCTGTAAGTCCAGAGAGTGCACTGGCACCACTGGGGATGCACTGCAGTGAGTCCAGAGAGTGCACTGGCACCACTGGGGATGCACTGCAGTGAGTCCAGAGAGTGCACTGGCACCACTGGGGATGCAGTGCGGTGAGTCCAGAGAGTGCACTGGCACCACTGTGGATGCAGTGCAGTGAGTCCACAGAGCGCACTGGCACCACTGGGGATGCAGTGCAGTGACTCCAGAGACTGCACTGGCAGCACTGGTGATGCAGTGCAGTGAGTCCAGAGAGTGCACTGTCAGCACTGGGGATGCAGTGCAGTGACTCTAGAGAGTGCACTGGCACCACTGGGGATGCAGTGCAGTGAGTCCAGAGAGTGCACTGGCACCACTGGGGATGCACTGCAGTGAGGCCAGAGAGTGCACTGGCACCACTGGTGATGCAGTGCAGTGAGTCCAGAGAGTGCACTGGCACCACTGGGGATGCAGTGCAGTGACTCCAGAGAGTGCACTGGCACCACTGGGGATGCACTGCAGTGAGTCCAGAGAGTGCACTGGCACCATTGGGATGCAGTGCAGTGAGTCCAGAGAGTACACTGGCACCACTTGGATGCAGTGCGGTGAGTCCAGAGAGTGCACTGGCGCAACTGTGGATGCAGTACAGCGAGTCCAGAGAGTGCACTGGCACCACTGGGGATGCAGTGCAGTGAGTCCAGAGAGTGCACTGGCACCACTGGGGATGCACTGCAGAGACTCCAGAGAGTGCACTGGCACCACTTGGGATGCAGTGCAGTGACTCTAGAGAGTGCACTGGCACCACTGGGGATGCACTGCAGTGACTCCAGAGAGTGCACTGGCACCACTGGGGATGCAGAGTAGTGAGTCCACAGAGTGTACTGGCACCAATGGGGAAGCACTGCAGTGACTCCAGACAGTGCACTGGCACCACTGGGGATGCAGAGCAGTGAGTCCAGAGACTGCACTGGCACCACTGGGGATTCAGCGCAGTGAGTCCAGAGAGTGCACTGGCACCACTGGGGATGCAGTGCTGTAAGTCCAGAGAGTGCACTGGCAACACTGGGGATGCACTGCAGTGAGTCCAGAGAGTGCACTGGCACCACTGGGGATGCAGTGCGGTGAGTCCAGAGAGTGCACTGGCACCACTGGGGATGCAGTGCAGTAACTCCAGAGAGTGCACTGGCACCACTGGGGATGCAGTGCAGTGAGTCCAGAGAGTGCACTGGCACCACTGGGGATGCACTGCAGTGACTCTAGAGAGTGCACTGGCACCAGTGGGGATGCAGTGCAGTGAGTCCAGAGAGTGCACTGGCACCACTGGGGATGCAGTGCAGTGAGTCCAGAGAGTCCACTGGCACCACTGGTGATGCAGTGCAGTGAGTCCAGAGAGTGCACTGGCACCACTGGGGATGCAGTGCAGTGAGTCCAGAGAGAGCACTGGCACCACTGGGGATGCACTGCAGTGAGTCCAGAGAGTGCACTGGCACCACTGGGGATGCAGTGCAGTGAGTCCAGAGAGTGCACTGGATCAATTGGGGATGCAGTACAGTTAGTCCGGAGAGTGCACTGGCACCACTGGGAATGCAGTGCAGTGAGTCCAGAGAGTGCACTGGCACCACTCTGGATGCAGTGCGGTGAGTCCAGAGAGTGCACTGGCACCACTGTGGATGCAGTACAGTGAGTCCACATAGTACACTGGCACCACTGGAGATGCACTGCAGTGACTCCAGAGAGTGCACTGGCACCACTGGGGATGCAGTGCAGTGAGTCCAGAGAGTGCACTGGCACCACTGGGGATGCACTGCAGTGACTACAGAGAGTGCACTGGCACCACTGGGGATGCAGTGCAGTGAGTCCAGAGAGTGCACTGGCACCACTGGGGATGCAGTGCTGTGAGTCCAGAGAGTGCACTGGCACCACTGGGGATGGACTGCAGTGAGTCCAGAGAGTGCACTGGCACCACTGGGGATGCACTGCAGTGAGTCCAGAGAGTGCACTGGCACCACAGGGGATGCAGTGCGGTGAGTCCAGAGAGTGCACTGGCACCACTGGGGATGCAGTGCAGTAACTCCAGAGAGTGCACTGGCACCACTGGGGATGCACTGCAGTGAGTCCAGAGAGTGCACTGGCACCACTGGGGATGCACTGCAGTGACTCTAAAGAGTGCACTGGCACCACTGGGGATGCAGTGCAGTGAGTCCAGAGAGTGCACTGGCACCACTGGGGATGCAGTGCAGTGAGTCCAGAGAGTGCAGTGGCACCACTGGTGATGCAGTGCAGTGAGTCCAGAGAGTGCACTGGCACCACTGGGGATGCAGTGCAGTGAGTCCAGAGAGAGCACTGGCACCACTGGGGATGCAGTGCAGTGAGTCCAGAGAGTGCACTGGCACCACTGGGGATGCAGTGCAGTGAGTCCAGAGAGTGCACTGGATCAATTGGGGATGCAGTACAGTTAGTCCAGAGAGTGCACTGGCACCACTGGGAATGCAGTGCAGTGAGTCGAGAGAGTGCACTGGCACCACTCTGGATGCAGTGCGGTGAGTCCAGAGAGTGTACTGGCACCACTGTGGATGCAGTACAGTGAGTCCACAGAGTACACTGGCACCACTGGGGATGCACTGCAGTGAGTCCAGAGAGTGCACTGGCACCACTGGGGATGCAGTGCAGTGAGTCCAGAGAGTGCACTGGCAGCACTGGGGATGCACTGCAGTGACTCCAGAGAGTGCACTGGCACCACTGGGGATGCAGTGCAGTGAGTCCAGAGAGTGCACTGGATCAATTGGGGATGCAGTTCAGTTAGTCCAGAGAGTGCACTGGCACCACTGGGGATGCACTGCAGTGAGTCCAGAGAGTGCACTGGCACCACTGGGGATGCAGTACAGTGACTCCAGAGAGTGAACTGGCACCACTGGGGATGCACTGCAGAGACTGCAGAGAGTGCACTGGCACCACTGGGGATGCAGTGCAGTGAGTCCACAGAGTGCACTGGCACCACTGGGGATGCAGTGCAGTGAGTCCAGAGAGTGCACTGTCAGCACTGGGAATGCACTGTTGTGAGTCCAGAGAGTGCACTGGCACCACTGGGGATGCACTGCAGTGAGTCCAGAGAGTGCACGAACACCACTGGGGATGCAGTGTAGTGAGTCTAGAGAGTGCACTGGCACCTTGGGGATGCAGTGCAGTGAGTCCAGAGAGTGCATTGGCACCACTGGGGATGCACTGCAGTGAGTCCAGAGAGTGCACTGGCACCACTGGGGATGCACTGCAGTGAGTCCAGAGAGTGCACTGGCACCACTGGGGATGCACTGAAATGACTCCAGAGAGTGCACTGTCAGCACTGGGGATGCAGTGCAGTGAGTCCAGAGAGTGCACTGGTACCACTGGGGATGCAGCGCAATGACTACAGAGAGTGCACTGGCACCACTGGGGATGCAGTGTGGTGAGTCCAGAGAGTGCACTGGCGCCACTGTGGATGCAGTACAGTGAGTCCACAGAGAGCAGTGGCAGCACTGGGGATGCACTGTAGTGACTCCAGAGAGTGCACTGGCACCACTGGGGATGCAGGGCAGTGAGTCCAGAGAGTGCACTGGATCAATTGGGGATGCAGTTCAGTTAGTCCAGAGAGTGCACTGGCACCACTGGGGATGCAGTGCAGTGAGTCCAGAGAGTGCACTGGCACCACTGGGGATGCACTGCAGTGAGTCCAGAGAGTGAACTGGCACCACTGGGGATGCACTGCAGTGAGTCCAGAGAGTGCACTGGCACCACTGGGGATGCACTGCAGTGAGTCCAGAGAGTGCACTGGCACCACTGGGGATGCACCGCAGTGAGTCCAGAGAGTGCACTGGCACCACTGGGGATGCAGTGCAGTGAGTCCAGAGAGTGCACTGGCACCACTGGGGATGCACTGCAGTGACTCTAGAGAGTGCACTGGCACCACTGGGGATGCAGTACAGTGAGTCCAGAGAGTGCACTGGCACCACTCTGGATGCAGTGCGGTGAGTCCAGAGAGTGCACTGGCACCACTGGGGATGCAGTACAGTGAGTCCACAGAGTGCACTGGCACCACTGGGGATGCACTGCAGTGAGTCCAGAGAGTGCACTGGCACCACTGGGGATGCACTGCAGTGAGGCCAGAGAGTGCACTGGCACCACTGGGGATGCAGTGCAGTGAGTCCAGAGAGTGCACTGGCACCACTGGGGATGCAGTGCAGTGACTCCAGAGAGTGCACTGGCACCACTGGGGATGCACTGCAGTGAGTCCAGAGAGTGCACTGGCACCATTGGGATGCAGTGCAGTGAGTCCAGAGAGTACACTGGCACCACTTGGATGCAGTGCGGTGAGTCCAGAGAGTGCACTGGCGCAACTGTGGATGCAGTACAGCGAGTCCAGAGAGTGCACTGGCACCACTGGGGATGCAGTGCAGTGAGTCCAGAGAGTGCACTGGCACCACTGGGGATGCACTGCAGAGACTCCAGAGAGTGCACTGGCACCACTTGGGATGCAGTGCAGTGACTCTAGAGAGTGCACTGGCACCACTGGGGATGCACTGCAGTGACTCCAGAGAGTGCACTGGCACCACTGGGGATGCAGAGTAGTGAGTCCACAGAGTGTACTGGCACCAATGGGGAAGCACTGCAGTGACTCCAGACAGTGCACTGGCACCACTGGGGATGCAGAGCAGTGAGTCCAGAGACTGCACTGGCACCACTGGGGATTCAGCGCAGTGAGTCCAGAGAGTGCACTGGCACCACTGGGGATGCAGTGCTGTAAGTCCAGAGAGTGCACTGGCAACACTGGGGATGCACTGCAGTGAGTCCAGAGAGTGCACTGGCACCACTGGGGATGCAGTGCGGTGAGTCCAGAGAGTGCACTGGCACCACTGGGGATGCAGTGCAGTAACTCCAGAGAGTGCACTGGCACCACTGGGGATGCAGTGCAGTGAGTCCAGAGAGTGCACTGGCACCACTGGGGATGCACTGCAGTGACTCTAGAGAGTGCACTGGCACCAGTGGGGATGCAGTGCAGTGAGTCCAGAGAGTGCACTGGCACCACTGGGGATGCAGTGCAGTGAGTCCAGAGAGTCCACTGGCACCACTGGTGATGCAGTGCAGTGAGTCCAGAGAGTGCACTGGCACCACTGGGGATGCAGTGCAGTGAGTCCAGAGAGAGCACTGGCACCACTGGGGATGCACTGCAGTGAGTCCAGAGAGTGCACTGGCACCACTGGGGATGCAGTGCAGTGAGTCCAGAGAGTGCACTGGATCAATTGGGGATGCAGTACAGTTAGTCCGGAGAGTGCACTGGCACCACTGGGAATGCAGTGCAGTGAGTCCAGAGAGTGCACTGGCACCACTCTGGATGCAGTGCGGTGAGTCCAGAGAGTGCACTGGCACCACTGTGGATGCAGTACAGTGAGTCCACATAGTACACTGGCACCACTGGAGATGCACTGCAGTGACTCCAGAGAGTGCACTGGCACCACTGGGGATGCAGTGCAGTGAGTCCAGAGAGTGCACTGGCACCACTGGGGATGCACTGCAGTGACTACAGAGAGTGCACTGGCACCACTGGGGATGCAGTGCAGTGAGTCCAGAGAGTGCACTGGCACCACTGGGGATGCAGTGCTGTGAGTCCAGAGAGTGCACTGGCACCACTGGGGATGGACTGCAGTGAGTCCAGAGAGTGCACTGGCACCACTGGGGATGCACTGCAGTGAGTCCAGAGAGTGCACTGGCACCACAGGGGATGCAGTGCGGTGAGTCCAGAGAGTGCACTGGCACCACTGGGGATGCAGTGCAGTAACTCCAGAGAGTGCACTGGCACCACTGGGGATGCACTGCAGTGAGTCCAGAGAGTGCACTGGCACCACTGGGGATGCACTGCAGTGACTCTAAAGAGTGCACTGGCACCACTGGGGATGCAGTGCAGTGAGTCCAGAGAGTGCACTGGCACCACTGGGGATGCAGTGCAGTGAGTCCAGAGAGTGCAGTGGCACCACTGGTGATGCAGTGCAGTGAGTCCAGAGAGTGCACTGGCACCACTGGGGATGCAGTGCAGTGAGTCCAGAGAGAGCACTGGCACCACTGGGGATGCAGTGCAGTGAGTCCAGAGAGTGCACTGGCACCACTGGGGATGCAGTGCAGTGAGTCCAGAGAGTGCACTGGATCAATTGGGGATGCAGTACAGTTAGTCCAGAGAGTGCACTGGCACCACTGGGAATGCAGTGCAGTGAGTCGAGAGAGTGCACTGGCACCACTCTGGATGCAGTGCGGTGAGTCCAGAGAGTGTACTGGCACCACTGTGGATGCAGTACAGTGAGTCCACAGAGTACACTGGCACCACTGGGGATGCACTGCAGTGAGTCCAGAGAGTGCAC
Source organism: Anser anser (assembly GCF_964211835.1). Taxonomy (NCBI): domain Eukaryota; kingdom Metazoa; phylum Chordata; class Aves; order Anseriformes; family Anatidae; genus Anser; species Anser anser. Next base: position 16,887 of record NW_028153992.1, on the reverse strand, counting down.
TGGCACCACTGGGGATGCAGTGCAGTGAGTCCAGAGAGTGCACTGGCAGCACTGGGGATGCACTGCAGTGACTCCAGAGAGTGCACTGGCACCACTGGGGATGCAGTGCAGTGAGTCCAGAGAGTGCACTGGATCAATTGGGGATGCAGTTCAGTTAGTCCAGAGAGTGCACTGGCACCACTGGGGATGCACTGCAGTGAGTCCAGAGAGTGCACTGGCACCACTGGGGATGCAGTACAGTGACTCCAGAGAGTGAACTGGCACCACTGGGGATGCACTGCAGAGACTGCAGAGAGTGCACTGGCACCACTGGGGATGCAGTGCAGTGAGTCCACAGAGTGCACTGGCACCACTGGGGATGCAGTGCAGTGAGTCCAGAGAGTGCACTGTCAGCACTGGGAATGCACTGTTGTGAGTCCAGAGAGTGCACTGGCACCACTGGGGATGCACTGCAGTGAGTCCAGAGAGTGCACGAACACCACTGGGGATGCAGTGTAGTGAGTCTAGAGAGTGCACTGGCACCTTGGGGATGCAGTGCAGTGAGTCCAGAGAGTGCATTGGCACCACTGGGGATGCACTGCAGTGAGTCCAGAGAGTGCACTGGCACCACTGGGGATGCACTGCAGTGAGTCCAGAGAGTGCACTGGCACCACTGGGGATGCACTGAAATGACTCCAGAGAGTGCACTGTCAGCACTGGGGATGCAGTGCAGTGAGTCCAGAGAGTGCACTGGTACCACTGGGGATGCAGCGCAATGACTACAGAGAGTGCACTGGCACCACTGGGGATGCAGTGTGGTGAGTCCAGAGAGTGCACTGGCGCCACTGTGGATGCAGTACAGTGAGTCCACAGAGAGCAGTGGCAGCACTGGGGATGCACTGTAGTGACTCCAGAGAGTGCACTGGCACCACTGGGGATGCAGGGCAGTGAGTCCAGAGAGTGCACTGGATCAATTGGGGATGCAGTTCAGTTAGTCCAGAGAGTGCACTGGCACCACTGGGGATGCAGTGCAGTGAGTCCAGAGAGTGCACTGGCACCACTGGGGATGCACTGCAGTGAGTCCAGAGAGTGAACTGGCACCACTGGGGATGCACTGCAGTGAGTCCAGAGAGTGCACTGGCACCACTGGGGATGCACTGCAGTGAGTCCAGAGAGTGCACTGGCACCACTGGGGATGCACCGCAGTGAGTCCAGAGAGTGCACTGGCACCACTGGGGATGCAGTGCAGTGAGTCCAGAGAGTGCACTGGCACCACTGGGGATGCACTGCAGTGACTCTAGAGAGTGCACTGGCACCACTGGGGATGCAGTACAGTGAGTCCAGAGAGTGCACTGGCACCACTCTGGATGCAGTGCGGTGAGTCCAGAGAGTGCACTGGCACCACTGGGGATGCAGTACAGTGAGTCCACAGAGTGCACTGGCACCACTGGGGATGCACTGCAGTGACTCCAGAGAGTGCACTGGCACCACTGGGGATGCAGTGCAGTGAGTCCAGAGAGTGCACTGGCACCACTGGGGATGCAGTACAGTGACTACAGAGAGTGAACTGGCACCACTGGGGATGCACTGCAGTGAGTCCAGAGAGTGCACTGGCACCACTGGGGATGCACTGCAGTGAGTGCAGAGAGTACACTGTCACCATTGGGGATATACTGCAGTGAGTCCAGAGAGTGCACTGGCACCACTGGGGATGCAGTACAGTGAGTCCACAGAGTGCACTGGCACCACTGGGGATGCACTGCAGAGACTCCAGAGAGTGCACTGGCACCACTGGGGATGCAGTGCAGTGAGTCCAGAGAGTGCACTGTCAGCACTGGGGATGCAGTGCAGTGAGTCCAGATAGTGCACTGGCACCACTGGGGATGCAGTGCAGTGAGTCCACAGAGTGCACTGGCACCACTGGGGATGCACTGCAGAGACTCCAGAGAGTGCACTGGCACCACTGGGGATGCAGTGCAGTGAGTCCAGAGAGTGCACTGGCACCACTGGGGATGCAGTGTAGTGAGTGCAGAGAGTGCACTGGCACCTTGGGGATGCAGTGCAGTGAGTCCAGAGAGTGCATTGGCACCACTGGGGATGCACTGCAGTGAGTCCAGAGAGTGCACTGGCACCACTGGGGATGCACTGCAGTGAGTCCATAGAGTGCACTGGCACCACTGGGGATGCACTGAAATGACTCCAGAGAGTGCACTGGCCCCACTGGGGATGCAGTGCAGTGAGTCCATAGAGTGCACTGGTACCACTGGGGATGCAGCGCAATGACTACAGAGAGTGCACTGGCACCACTGGGGATGCAGTGCTGTGAGTCCAGAGAGTGCACTGGCACCACTGGGGATGCAGTGCAGTGACTCCAGAGAGTGCACTGGCACCACTGGGGATGCACTGCAGTGAGTCCAGAGAGTGCACTGGCACCATTGGGATGCAGTGCAGTGAGTCCAGAGAGTACACTGGCACCACTTGGATGCAGTGCGGTGAGTCCAGAGAGTGCACTGGCGCAACTGTGGATGCAGTACAGCGAGTCCAGAGAGTGCACTGGCACCACTGGGGATGCAGTGCAGTGAGTCCAGAGAGTGCACTGGCACCACTGGGGATGCACTGCAGAGACTCCAGAGAGTGCACTGGCACCACTTGGGATGCAGTGCAGTGACTCTAGAGAGTGCACTGGCACCACTGGGGATGCACTGCAGTGACTCCAGAGAGTGCACTGGCACCACTGGTGATGCAGTGCAGTGAGTCCAGAGAGTGCACTGGCACCACTGGGGATGCAGTGCAGTGAGTCCAGAGAGAGCACTGGCAGCACTGGGGATGCACTGCAGTGAGTCCAGAGAGTGCACTGGCACCACTGGGGATGCAGTGCAGTGAGTCCAGAGAGTGCACTGGATCAATTGGGGATGCAGTACAGTTAGTCCACAGAGTGCACTGGCACCACTGGGAATGCAGTGCAGTGAGTCCAGAGAGTGCACTGGCACCACTCTGGATGCAGTGCGGTGAGTCCAGAGAGTGCACTGGCACCACTGTGGATGCAGTACAGTGAGTCCACATAGTACACTGGCACCACTGGAGATGCACTGCAGTGACTCCAGAGAGTGCACTGGCACCACTGGGGATGCAGTGCAGTGAGTCCAGAGAGTGCACTGGCACCACTGGGGATGCACTGCAGTGACTACAGAGAGTGCACTGGCACCACTGGGGATGCAGTGCAGTGAGTCCAGAGAGTGCACTGGATCAATTGGGGATGCAGTTCAGTTAGTCCAGAGAGTGCACTGGCACCACTGGGGATGCACTGCAGTGAGTCCAGAGAGTGCACTGGCACCACTGGGGATGCAGTACAGTGACTCCAGAGAGTGAACTGGTACCACTGGGGATGCACTGCAGTGAGTCCAGAGAGTGCACTGGCACCACTGGGGATGCACTGCAGTGAGTGCAGAAAGTGCACTGGCACCATTGGGGATGTACTTCAGTGAGTCCAGAGAGTGCACTGGCACCACTGGGGATGCAGTACAGTGAGTCCACAGAGTGCACTGGCACCACTGGGGATGCACTGCAGTGAGTGCAGAGAGTACACTGGCACCATTGGGGATGTAATGCAATGAGTCCAGAGAGTGCACTGGCACCACGGGGGATGCAGTGCAGTGAGTCCACAGAGTGCACTGGCACCACTGGGGATGCAGTGTAGTGAGTGCAGAGAGTGCACTGGCACCTTGGGGATGCAGTGCAGTGAGTCCAGAGAGTGCATTTGCACCACTGGGGATGCAGTGCAGTGAGTCCAGAGAGTGCACTGGCACCACTGGGGATGCAGTGCAGTGACTCCAGAGAGTGCACTGGCACCACTGGGAATGCACTGCAGTGAGTCCAGAGAGTGCACTGGCACCACTGGGGATGCAGTGCGGTGAGTCCAGAGAGTGCACTGGCACCACTGGGGATGCAGTACAGTGAGTCCACAGAGTGCACTGGCACCACTGGGGATGCACTGCAGAGACTCCAGAGAGTGCACTGGCACCACTGGGGATGCACTGCAGTGACTCTAGAGAGTGCACCGGCACCACTGGGGATGCAGTGCAGTGAGTCCAGAGAGTGCACTGGCACCACTGGGGAAGCACTGCAGTGACTCCAGAAAGTGCACTGGCACCACTGGGGATGCAGGGCAGTGACTCCAGAGAGTGCACTGGCACGACTGGGGATGCAGCGCAATGACTACAGAGAGTGCACTGGCACCACTGGGGATGCAGTACAGTGAGTCCAGAGAGTGCACTGGCACCACTGGGGATGCAGTGCTGTAAGTCCAGAGAGTGCACTGGCACCACTGGGGATGCACTGCAGTGAGTCCAGAGAGTGCACTGGCACCACTGGGGATGCACTGCAGTGAGTCCAGAGAGTGCACTGGCACCACTGGGGATGCAGTGCGGTGAGTCCAGAGAGTGCACTGGCACCACTGTGGATGCAGTGCAGTGAGTCCACAGAGCGCACTGGCACCACTGGGGATGCAGTGCAGTGACTCCAGAGACTGCACTGGCAGCACTGGTGATGCAGTGCAGTGAGTCCAGAGAGTGCACTGTCAGCACTGGGGATGCAGTGCAGTGACTCTAGAGAGTGCACTGGCACCACTGGGGATGCAGTGCAGTGAGTCCAGAGAGTGCACTGGCACCACTGGGGATGCACTGCAGTGAGGCCAGAGAGTGCACTGGCACCACTGGTGATGCAGTGCAGTGAGTCCAGAGAGTGCACTGGCACCACTGGGGATGCAGTGCAGTGACTCCAGAGAGTGCACTGGCACCACTGGGGATGCACTGCAGTGAGTCCAGAGAGTGCACTGGCACCATTGGGATGCAGTGCAGTGAGTCCAGAGAGTACACTGGCACCACTTGGATGCAGTGCGGTGAGTCCAGAGAGTGCACTGGCGCAACTGTGGATGCAGTACAGCGAGTCCAGAGAGTGCACTGGCACCACTGGGGATGCAGTGCAGTGAGTCCAGAGAGTGCACTGGCACCACTGGGGATGCACTGCAGAGACTCCAGAGAGTGCACTGGCACCACTTGGGATGCAGTGCAGTGACTCTAGAGAGTGCACTGGCACCACTGGGGATGCACTGCAGTGACTCCAGAGAGTGCACTGGCACCACTGGGGATGCAGAGTAGTGAGTCCACAGAGTGTACTGGCACCAATGGGGAAGCACTGCAGTGACTCCAGACAGTGCACTGGCACCACTGGGGATGCAGAGCAGTGAGTCCAGAGACTGCACTGGCACCACTGGGGATTCAGCGCAGTGAGTCCAGAGAGTGCACTGGCACCACTGGGGATGCAGTGCTGTAAGTCCAGAGAGTGCACTGGCAACACTGGGGATGCACTGCAGTGAGTCCAGAGAGTGCACTGGCACCACTGGGGATGCAGTGCGGTGAGTCCAGAGAGTGCACTGGCACCACTGGGGATGCAGTGCAGTAACTCCAGAGAGTGCACTGGCACCACTGGGGATGCAGTGCAGTGAGTCCAGAGAGTGCACTGGCACCACTGGGGATGCACTGCAGTGACTCTAGAGAGTGCACTGGCACCAGTGGGGATGCAGTGCAGTGAGTCCAGAGAGTGCACTGGCACCACTGGGGATGCAGTGCAGTGAGTCCAGAGAGTCCACTGGCACCACTGGTGATGCAGTGCAGTGAGTCCAGAGAGTGCACTGGCACCACTGGGGATGCAGTGCAGTGAGTCCAGAGAGAGCACTGGCACCACTGGGGATGCACTGCAGTGAGTCCAGAGAGTGCACTGGCACCACTGGGGATGCAGTGCAGTGAGTCCAGAGAGTGCACTGGATCAATTGGGGATGCAGTACAGTTAGTCCGGAGAGTGCACTGGCACCACTGGGAATGCAGTGCAGTGAGTCCAGAGAGTGCACTGGCACCACTCTGGATGCAGTGCGGTGAGTCCAGAGAGTGCACTGGCACCACTGTGGATGCAGTACAGTGAGTCCACATAGTACACTGGCACCACTGGAGATGCACTGCAGTGACTCCAGAGAGTGCACTGGCACCACTGGGGATGCAGTGCAGTGAGTCCAGAGAGTGCACTGGCACCACTGGGGATGCACTGCAGTGACTACAGAGAGTGCACTGGCACCACTGGGGATGCAGTGCTGTGAGTCCAGAGAGTGCACTGGCACCACTGGGGATGGACTGCAGTGAGTCCAGAGAGTGCACTGGCACCACTGGGGATGCACTGCAGTGAGTCCAGAGAGTGCACTGGCACCACAGGGGATGCAGTGCGGTGAGTCCAGAGAGTGCACTGGCACCACTGGGGATGCAGTGCAGTAACTCCAGAGAGTGCACTGGCACCACTGGGGATGCACTGCAGTGAGTCCAGAGAGTGCACTGGCACCACTGGGGATGCACTGCAGTGACTCTAAAGAGTGCACTGGCACCACTGGGGATGCAGTGCAGTGAGTCCAGAGAGTGCACTGGCACCACTGGGGATGCAGTGCAGTGAGTCCAGAGAGTGCAGTGGCACCACTGGTGATGCAGTGCAGTGAGTCCAGAGAGTGCACTGGCACCACTGGGGATGCAGTGCAGTGAGTCCAGAGAGAGCACTGGCACCACTGGGGATGCAGTGCAGTGAGTCCAGAGAGTGCACTGGCACCACTGGGGATGCAGTGCAGTGAGTCCAGAGAGTGCACTGGATCAATTGGGGATGCAGTACAGTTAGTCCAGAGAGTGCACTGGCACCACTGGGAATGCAGTGCAGTGAGTCGAGAGAGTGCACTGGCACCACTCTGGATGCAGTGCGGTGAGTCCAGAGAGTGTACTGGCACCACTGTGGATGCAGTACAGTGAGTCCACAGAGTACACTGGCACCACTGGGGATGCACTGCAGTGAGTCCAGAGAGTGCACTGGCACCACTGGGGATGCAGTGCAGTGAGTCCAGAGAGTGCACTGGCAGCACTGGGGATGCACTGCAGTGACTCCAGAGAGTGCACTGGCACCACTGGGGATGCAGTGCAGTGAGTCCAGAGAGTGCACTGGATCAATTGGGGATGCAGTTCAGTTAGTCCAGAGAGTGCACTGGCACCACTGGGGATGCACTGCAGTGAGTCCAGAGAGTGCACTGGCACCACTGGGGATGCAGTACAGTGACTCCAGAGAGTGAACTGGCACCACTGGGGATGCACTGCAGAGACTGCAGAGAGTGCACTGGCACCACTGGGGATGCAGTGCAGTGAGTCCACAGAGTGCACTGGCACCACTGGGGATGCAGTGCAGTGAGTCCAGAGAGTGCACTGTCAGCACTGGGAATGCACTGTTGTGAGTCCAGAGAGTGCACTGGCACCACTGGGGATGCACTGCAGTGAGTCCAGAGAGTGCACGAACACCACTGGGGATGCAGTGTAGTGAGTCCAGAGAGTGCACTGGCACCTTGGGGATGCAGTGCAGTGAGTCCAGAGAGTGCATTGGCACCACTGGGGATGCACTGCAGTGAGTCCAGAGAGTGCACTGGCACCACTGGGGATGCACTGCAGTGAGTCCAGAGAGTGCACTGGCACCACTGGGGATGCACTGAAATGACTCCAGAGAGTGCACTGTCAGCACTGGGGATGCAGTGCAGTGAGTCCAGAGAGTGCACTGGTACCACTGGGGATGCAGCGCAATGACTACAGAGAGTGCACTGGCACCACTGGGGATGCAGTGTGGTGAGTCCAGAGAGTGCACTGGCGCCACTGTGGATGCAGTACAGTGAGTCCACAGAGAGCAGTGGCAGCACTGGGGATGCACTGTAGTGACTCCAGAGAGTGCACTGGCACCACTGGGGATGCAGGGCAGTGAGTCCAGAGAGTGCACTGGATCAATTGGGGATGCAGTTCAGTTAGTCCAGAGAGTGCACTGGCACCACTGGGGATGCAGTGCAGTGAGTCCAGAGAGTGCACTGGCACCACTGGGGATGCACTGCAGTGAGTCCAGAGAGTGAACTGGCACCACTGGGGATGCACTGCAGTGAGTCCAGAGAGTGCACTGGCACCACTGGGGATGCACTGCAGTGAGTCCAGAGAGTGCACTGGCACCACTGGGGATGCACCGCAGTGAGTCCAGAGAGTGCACTGGCACCACTGGGGATGCAGTGCAGTGAGTCCAGAGAGTGCACTGGCACCACTGGGGATGCACTGCAGTGACTCTAGAGAGTGCACTGGCACCACTGGGGATGCAGTACAGTGAGTCCAGAGAGTGCACTGGCACCACTCTGGATGCAGTGCGGTGAGTCCAGAGAGTGCACTGGCACCACTGGGGATGCAGTACAGTGAGTCCACAGAGTGCACTGGCACCACTGGGGATGCACTGCAGTGACTCCAGAGAGTGCACTGGCACCACTGGGGATGCAGTGCAGTGAGTCCAGAGAGTGCACTGGCACCACTGGGGATGCAGTACAGTGACTACAGAGAGTGAACTGGCACCACTGGGGATGCACTGCAGTGAGTCCAGAGAGTGCACTGGCACCACTGGGGATGCACTGCAGTGAGTGCAGAGAGTACACTGTCACCATTGGGGATATACTGCAGTGAGTCCAGAGAGTGCACTGGCACCACTGGGGATGCAGTACAGTGAGTCCACAGAGTGCACTGGCACCACTGGGGATGCACTGCAGAGACTCCAGAGAGTGCACTGGCACCACTGGGGATGCAGTGCAGTGAGTCCAGAGAGTGCACTGGCACCACTGGGGATGCACTGCAGTGAGTCCAGAGAGTGCACTGGCACCACTGGGGATGCACTGCTGTGAGTCCAGAGAGTGCACTGTCAGCACTGAGGATGCAGTGCAGTGAGTCCAGAGAGTGCACTGGCACCACTGGGGATGCAGTGCAGTGAGTCCAGAGAGTGCACTGGCACCACTGGGGATGCAGTGCAGTGAGTCCAGAGAGAGCACTGGCACCACTGGGGATGCAGTGCAGTGAGTCCAGAGAGTGCACTGGCACCACTGGGGATGCAGTGCAGTGAGTCCAGAGAGTGCACTGGATCAATTGGGGATGCAGTTCAGTTAGTCCAGAGAGTGCACTGGCACCACTGGGGATGCACTGCAGTGAGTCCAGAGAGTGCACTGGCACCACTGGGGATGCAGTACAGTGACTACAGAGAGTGAACTGGCACCACTGGGGATGCACTGCAGAGACTGCAGAGAGTGCACTGGCACCACTGGGGATGCAGTGCAGTGAGTCCACAGAGTGCACTGGCACCACTGGGGATGCAGTGCAGTGAGTCCAGAGAGTGCACTGTCAGCACTGGGAATGCACTGTTGTGAGTCCAGAGAGTGCACTGGCACCACTGGGGATGCACTGCAGTGAGTCCAGAGAGTGCACGAACACCACTGGGGATGCAGTGTAGTGAGTGCAGAGAGTGCACTGGCACCTTGGGGATGCAGTGCAGTGAGTCCAGAGAGTGCATTGGCACCACTGGGGATGCACTGCAGTGAGTCCCGAGAGTGCACTGGCACCACTGGGGATGCACTGCAGTGAGTCCATAGAGTGCACTGGCACCACTGGGGATGCACTGAAATGACTCCAGAGAGTGCACTGGCTCCACTGGGGATGCACTGCTGTGAGTCCAGAGAGTGCACTGGTACCACTGGTGATGCAGCGCAATGACTACAGAGAGTGCACTGGCACCACTGGGGATGCAGTGTGGTGAGTCCAGAGAGTGCACTGGCGCCACTGTGGATGCAGTACAGTGAGTCCACAGAGTGCACTGGCACCACTGGGGATGCACTGCGGTGAGTCCAGAGAGTGCACTGGCACCACTGGGGATGCACTGCAGTGACTCCAGAGAGTGCACTGGCACCACTGGGGATGCAGGGCAGTGAGTCCAGAGAGTGCACTGGATCAATTGGGGATGCAGTTCAGTTAGTCCATAGAGTGCACTGGCACCACTGGGGATGCAGTGCAGTGAGTCCAGAGAGTGCACTGGCACCACTGGGGATGCACTGCAGTGAGTCCAGAGAGTGAACTGGCACCACTGGGGATGCACTGCAGTGAGTCCAGAGAGTGCACTGGCACCACTGGGGATGCACCGCAGTGAGTCCAGAGAGTGCACTGGCACCACTGGGGATGCACCGCAGTGAGTCCAGAGAGTGCACTGGCACCACTGGAGATGCAGTGCAGTGAGTCCAGAGAGTGCACTGGCACCACTGGGAATGCACTGCAGTGACTCTAGAGAGTGCACTGGTACCACTGGGGATGCAGTACAGTGAGTCCAGAGAGTGCACTGGCACCACTGGGGATGCAGTGCAGTGAGTCCAGAGAGTGCACTGGATCCACTGGTGATGCAGTGCAGTGAGTCCAGAGAGTGCACTGGCACCACTGGGGATGCATTGCAGTGAGTCCAGAGAGAGCACTGGCACCACTGGGGATGCAGTGCAGTGAGTCCAGAGAGTGCACTGTCACCACTCTGGATGCAGTGCGGTGAGTCCAGAGAGTGCACTGGCACCACTGTGGATGCAGTACAGTGAGTCCACAGAGTGCACTGGCACCACTGGGGATGCACTGCGGTGAGTCCAGAGAGTGCACTGGCACCACTGGGGATGCAGTGCAGTGAGTCCAGAGAGTGCACTGGCACCACTGGGGATGCAGTACAGTGACTACAGAGAGTGAACTGGCACCACTGGGGATGCACTGCAGTGAGTCCAGAGAGTGCACTGGCACCACTGGGGATGCACTGCAGTGAGTGCAGAGAGTACACTGGCACCATTGGGGATATACTGCCGTGAGACCAGAGAGTGCACTGGCACCACTGGGGATGCAGTACAGTGAGTCCACAGAGTGCACTGGCACCACTGGGGATGCACTGCAGAGACTCCAGAGAGTGCACTGGCACCACTGGGGATGCAGTGCAGTGAGTCCAGAGAGTGCACTGGCACCACTGGGGATGCACTGCAGTGAGTCCAGAGAGTGCACTGGCACCACTGGGGATGCACTGCTGTGAGTCCAGAGAGTGCACTGTCAGCACTGAGGATGCAGTGCAGTGAGTCCAGAGAGTGCACTGGCACCAGTGGGGATGCAGTGCAGTGAGTCCAGAGAGTGCACTGGCACCACTGGGAATGCACTGCTGTGAGTCCAGAGAGTGCACTGGCACCACTGGGGATGCACTGCAGTGAGTCCAGAGAGTGCTCTGGCCCCACTGGGAATGCAGTGTAGTGAGTGCAGAGAGTGCACTGGCACCTTGGGGATGCAGTGCAGTGAGTCCAGAGAGTGCATTGGCACCACTGGGGATGCACTGCAGTGAGTCCAGAGAGTGCACTGGCACCACTGGGGATGCACTGCAGTGAGTCCATAGTGTGCACTGGCACCACTGGGGATGCACTGAAATGACTCCAGAGAGTGCACTGGCCCCACTGGGGATGCAGTGCAGTGAGTCCAGAGAGTGCACTGGCACCACTGGGGATGCAGCGCAATGACTACAGAGAGTGCACTGGCACCACTGGGGATGTACTGCAGTGAGTCCAGAGAGTGCACTGGCAACCACTGGTGATGCAGTGCAGTGAGTCCAGAGAGTGCACTGGCACCACTGTGGATGCAGTACAGTGACTCCACAGAGTGCACTGGCACCACTGGGGATGCACTGCAGTGAGTCCAGAGAGTGCACTGGCACCACTGGGGATGCACTGCAGTGAGTGCAGAGAGTACACTGGCACCATTGGGGATGTACTGCAGTGAGTCCAGAGAGTGCACTGGCGCCACTGGGGATGCAGTACAGTGAGTCCACAGAGTGCACTGGCACCACTGGGGATGCACAGCAGAGACTCCAGAGAGTGCACTGGCACCACTGGGGATGCAGTGCAGTGAGTCCAGAGAGTGCACTGGCACCACTGGGGATGCACTGCAGTGAGTCCAGAGAGTGCACTGGCACCACTGGGGATGCAGTACAGTGAGTCCACAGAGTGCACTGTCAGCACTGGGCATGCAGTGCAGTGAGTCCAGAGAGTGCACTGGCACCACTGGGGATGCAGTGCAGTGAGTCCAGAGAGTGCACTGGCACCACTGGGGATGCACTGCAGTGAGTCCAGAGAGTGCACTGGCACCACTGGGGATGCAGTGTAGTGAGTGCAGGGAGTGCACTGGCACCTTGGGGATGCAGTGCAGTGAGTCCAGAGAGTGCATTGGCACCACTGGGGGTGCAGGGCAGTGAGTCCAGAGAGTGCACTGGCACCACTGGGGATGCACTGCAGTGAGTCCATAGAGTGCACTGGCACCACTGGGGATGCACTGAAATGACTCCAGAGAGTGCACTGGCCCCACTGGGGATGCAAAGCAGTGAGTCCAGAGAGTGCACTGGCACCACTGGGGATGCAGCGCAATGACTACAGAGAGTGCACTGGCACCACTGGGGATGCACTGCAGTGAGTCCAGAGAGTGCACTGGCACCACTGGGGATGCAGTGCAGTGAGTCCAGAGAGTGCACTGGCACCACTGGGGATGCACTGCAGTGAGTCCAGAGAGTGCACTGGCACCACTGGGATGCAGTGCAGTGAGTCCAGAGAGTGCACTGGCACCACTCTGGATGCACTGCGGTGAGTCCAGAGAGTACACTGGCGCCACTGTGGATGCAGTACAGTGAGTCCACAGAGTGCACTGGCACCACTGGGGATGCACTGCAGTGACTCCAGAGAGTGCACTGGCACCACTGGGGATGCAGTGCAGTGAGTCCAGAGAGTGCACTGGATCAATTGGGGATGCAGTTCAGTTAGTCCAGAGAGTGCACTGGCACCACTGGGGATGCAGTGCACTGAGTCCAGAGAGTGCACTGGCACCACTGGGGATGCATTACAGTGACTTCAGAGAGTGAACTGGCACCACTGGGGATGCACTGCAGTGAGTCCAGAGAGTGCACTGGCACCACTGGGGATGCAGTGCAGTGAGTCCAGAGAGTGCACTGGCACCACTGGGGATGCAGTACAGTGAGTCCACAGAGTGCACTGGCACCACTGGGGATGCACTGCAGAGACTGCAGAGAGTGCACTGGCACCACTGGGGATGCACTGCAGTGACTCTAGAGAGTGCACCGGCACCACTGGGGATGCAGTGTAGTGAGTCCAGAGAGTGCACTGGCACCACTGGGGAAGCACTGCAGTGTGTCCAGAGAGTGCACTGGCACCACTGGGGATGCAGTGCAGTGAGTCCATAGAGTGCACTGGCACCACTGGGGATGCACTGCAGTGAGTCCAGAGAGTGCACTGGCACCACTGGGGATGCAGTACAGTGAGTCCAGAGAGAGCACTGGCACCACTGGGGATGCAGCGCAGTGAGTCCAGAGAGTGCACTGGCACCACTGGGGATGCACTGCAGTGAGTCCAGAGAGTGCACTGGCACCACTGGGGATGCAGTGCGGTGAGTCCAGAGAGTGCAGTGGCACCACTGGGGATGCAGTGCAGTGAGTCCACAGAGTGCACTGGCACCACTGGGGATGCATTGCAGTGACTCCAGAGAGTGCACTGGCACCACTGGGGATGCAGTGCAGTGAGTCCAGAGAGTGCACTGGCACCACTGGGGATGCACTGCAGTGACTCTAGAGAGTACACTGGCACCACTGGGGATGCACTGCAGTGAGTGCAGAGAGTACACTGGCACCATTGGGGATGTACTGCAGTGAGTCCAGAGAGTGCAATGGCACCACTGGGGATGCAGTGCTGTGAGTCCAGAGAGTGCACTGGCACCACTGAGGATGCAGTACAGTGAGTCCACAGAGTGCACTGGCACCACTGGGGATGCACTGCAGAGACTCCAGAGAGTGCACTGGCACCACTGGGGATGCAGTGCAGTGAGTCCAGAGAGTGCACTGGCACCACTGGGGATGCAGTGCTGTGAGTCCAGAGAGTGCACTGGCACCACTGGGGATGCAGTGCAGTGAGTGCAGAGAGTGCACTGGCACCACTGGGGATGCAGTGCAGTGAGTCCAGAGAGTGCACTGGCACCACTGGTGATGCAGTGCAGTGAGTCCAGAGAGTGCACTGGCACCACTGGGGATGCAGGGCAGTGACTCCAGAGAGTGCACTGGCACCACTGGGGATACAGTGCAGTGAGTCCAGAGAGTGCACTGGCACCACTGGGGATGCACTGCAGTGAGTCCAGAGGGTGCACTGGCACCACTGGGGATGCACTGCAGTGAGTCCAGAGACTGCACTGGCACCACTGGGGATGCAGTACAGTGACTCCAGAGAGTGAACTGGCTCCACTGGGGATGCAGTGCAGTGAGTCCAGAGAGTACACTGGCACCACTGGGGATGCAGTGCAGTGAGTGCAGAGAGTGCACTGGCACCACTGGGGATGCAGTGCAGTGAGTCCACAGAGTGCACTGGCACCAGTGGGGATGCAGTACAGTGCGTCCACAGAGTGCACTGGCACCACTGGGGATGCACTGCAGTGAGTCCAGAGAGTGCACTGGCACCACTGGGGATGCACTGCAGTGACTCTAGAGAGTGCACTGGCACCACTGGGGATGCAGTGCAGTGAGTCCAGAGAGTGCACTGGCACCACAGGGGATGCACTGCAGTGAGTCCAGAGAGTGCACTGGCACCACTGGGGATGCAGTGCAGTGAGTCCAGAGAGTGCACTGGCACCACTGGGGATGCAGCGCAATGACTACATAGAGTGCACTGGCACCACTGTGGATGCAGTGCAGTGAGTCCAGAGAGTGCACTGGCACCACTGGGGATGCACTGCAGTGATTTCAGAGAGTGCACTGGCACCACTGGGGATGCAGTGTAGTGAGTGCAGAGAGTGCACTGGCACCTTGGGGATGCAGTGCAGTGAGTCCAGAGAGTGCATTGGCACCACTGGGGATGCAGTGCAGTGAGTCCAGAGAGTGCACTGGCACCACTGGGGATGCACTGCAGTGAGTCCATAGAGTGCACTGGCACCACTGGGGATGCACTGAAATGACTCCAGAGAGTGCACTGGCCCCACTGGGGATGCAGTGCAATGAGTCCAGAGAGTGCACTGGTACCACTGGTGATGCAGCGCAATGACTACAGAGAGTGCACTGGCACCACTGGGGATGCAGTGCAGTGAGTCCAGAGAGTGCACTGGCACCACTGGGGATGCAGTACAGTTAATCCAGAGAGTGAACTGGCACCACTGGGGATGCACTGCAGTGAGTCCAGAGAGTGCACTGGCACCACTGGGGATGCACTGCAGTGAGTGCAGAGAGTACACTGGCACCATTGGGGATGTACTGCAGTGAGTCCATAGAGTGCACTGGCACAACTGGGGATGCACTGCAGTGAGTCCAGAGAGTGCACTGCACCACTGGGGATGCAGTACAGTGAGTCCACAGAGTGCACTGGCACCACTGGGGATGCACTGCAGAGACTCCAGAGAGTGCACTGGCACCACTGGGGATGCACTGCAGTGAGTCCAGAGAGTGCACTGGCACCACGGGGGATGCAGTGCAGTGAGTCCAGAGAGTGCACTGGCACCACTGGGGAAGCACTGCAGTGACTCCAGAGAGTGCACTGGCACCACTGGGGATGCAGTGCAGTGACTCCAGAGAGTGCACTGGCACCACTGGGGATGCAGCGCAATGACTACAGAGAGTGCACTGGCACCACTGGGGATGCAGTACAGTGAGTCCAGAGAGTGCACTGGCACCACTGGGGATGCAGCGCAGTGAGTCCAGAGAGTGCACTGGCACCACTAGGGATGCAGTGCTGTAAGTCCAGAGAGTGCACTGGCACCACTGGGCATGCACTGCAGTGAGTCCAGATAGTGCACTGGCACCACTGGGGATGCACTGCAGTGAGTCCAGAGAGTGCACTGGCACCACTGGGGATGCAGTGCGGTGAGTCCAGAGAGTGCACTGGCACCACTGGGGATGCAGTGCAGTGAGGCCACAGAGCGCACTGGCACCACTGGGGATGCAGTGCAGTGACTCCAGAGAGTGCACTGGCACCACTGGGGATGCACTGAAGTGAGTCCAGAGAGTGCACTGGCACCACTGGGGATGCAGTGCAGTGAGTCCAGAGAGTGCACTGGCACCACTGTGGATGCAGTGCAGTGAGTCCAGAGAGAGCACTGGCACCACTGGGGATGCAGTGCAGTGAGTCCAGAGAGTGCAGTGGCACAACTGGTGATGCACTGCAGTGAGTCCAGAGAGTGCACTGGCACCACTCTGGATGCAGTGCGGTGAGTCCAGAGAGTGCACTGGCACCACTGGGGATGCAGGGCAGTGAGTCCACAGAGTGCACTGGCACCACTGGGGATGCACTGCAGTGAGTCCAGAGAGTGCACTGGCACCACTGGGGATGCAGTGCTGTGAGTCCAGAGAGTGCACTGGCACCACTGGGGATGGACTGCAGTGAGTCCAGAGAGTGCACTGGCACCACTGGGGATGCAGTACAGTGAGTCCAGAGAGTGCACTGGCACCACAGGGGATGCAGTACAGTGACTCCAGAGAGTGAACTGGCACCACTGGGGATGCACTGCAGTGAGTCCAGAGAGTGCACTGGCACCACTGTGGATGCACTGCAGTGAGTGCAGAGAGTACACTGGCACCATTGGGGATGTACTGCAGTGAGTCCAGAGAGTGCACTGGCACCACTGGGGATGCAGTACAGTGAGTCCACAGAGTGCACTGGCACCACTGGGGATGCACTGCAGAGACTCCAGAGAGTGCACTGGCACCACTAGGGATGCACTGCAGTGAGTCCAGAGAGTGCACTGGCACCACTGGGGATGCACTGCAGTGAGTCCAGAGAGTGCACTGTCAGCACTGGGGATGCAGTGCAGTGAGTCCAGATAGTGCACTGGCACCACTGGGGATGCACTGCAGTGAGTCCAGAGAGTGCACTGGCACCACTGGGAATGCACTGCTGTGAGTCCAGAGAGTGCACTGGCACCACTGGGGATGCAGTGCAGTGAGTCCAGAGAGTGCACT